>NW_027554049.1:3127652-3753183 GCF_045843805.1 Urocitellus parryii | reverse complement strand
TTCCCATATTATGCTGCTTCTCAAAGAGAAAATCCATACATTTCAGGGCTGGAAGAAGCCCTGGTCATCAGTTTGGCCAGTGGTTCTCAAAGTGTGGTCCCTGGGTGGATGGTCCCATCCAGGAACTTGATAGAATGACTCAGGCCTCACCTGATCTGCTGAGCGTGAAGCTCGGGGACAGCACCCATATTCTAGCAGGCTCTCCAGGTGCTTCCAATGTGCACCTGTTTGAGGGCCAGTGATTTGAGTCAATTCCCTAATTTCAGACTAAGGTCCTGCGGGCAGAGGGTCAAATTACACACATGGTGAGCAGCAGACTCCAGAAGTAAAGCCAGTTCCCAGGCTCCTGTCCTGGGCACTTCCTCCTGCCACCACCCTGCCCCTGCTGACTCCCCACAGAACAATTCCAATCTCTGCTTCTGAGGGTGCAGAGGCCAGGCGGCTGATGGCCAGTGTCTCATAGCAACATCTCCCTGCTTGCAGTAGGCCACGTTGCCTGCAACTTAGTGGGCAGTGCCAGATTTCAGAAGTTCCAATCTGGGAGGAAATGTGAGTGCTAAAACTCAGAACACAGTAGGAGGCCACTGTCCCCGGGCCTCCTGGTCTCTCCTCTTCTGGACATGTCTGTGTGACTGGGAAAGCAGTCTCCCCTGCACCACACAGACAGCGGCCTCACCAAGGGCTCAGGGTCATCTCTGGCCTGCCGATGTCTTTGTAGGATGGGGGGAGGTCTGCCTCTCTTCCACTGCTGCTCAAGCACAGGGCCCACAGGGGAAGGCTGCTGTAGGGGCCACTGGATCCTCGATGCCCACATTCTTGGGATGGTTTTGAAAACAATAAAAATCACATATTCCATGTCAGCGTGAGTCTGAGCAACTGCATGTTTACTGAGCAGTTATGAGGTGCCAGGCTCAGGGCCCTGTGGTCAATGAGTCACCAGGGCCTCTCTCAGGCACATTTCCACTCATGTGACGTCAGGCATCCATCCCAGCCTCGCCCTTCCAGTCTCTCCTACACTCTCTGTTGCCCCACAGATGGGCCATGTGGAGGGTTCCTTCTCCCCAAGGAGGAACAGACAGAGGTTCAGCCACTGGTTCAAAAGGAAGGTGAGGGTAGAACCAGGCTCCCCAGAGAACTGGAGCTACTCTCAAACAACTGGGGAGAGGAGGAGTTCAAGATGGACATGGGAGGGACATCACAGGCAGGATCTCCGGGATTTGCAACTGTGCCACAGAATGGATGGGACTTTGGGAGGCAGGGGCTGCAGCAGGTCAGGGAGGATGGTAGAGGGGGCCAGATGCCAGGATCTAGGCTGGACGAGACTCACGTCCAGTTCACTGGGCACTGGGAGGCCCTGGAGGTGAGGGAGCCTGGTGAGGGTAAAGGGGCAGTGGGTGGTCATGGGGTAGCCAGGGAGGAGTGGCCAGGGGGAGAGCCTCTGGTGTGAGGGTACAGACAGACACTGCCCCAGGGATTAGCCCTGGCCAGAGCCAGTTACTGCAGCTGCAGCATTTGTGGGTCTGGCCTAACGATAACTGCGGGGAACGCATTTTCTCTTTATCCCTCACAATTTTTCTAGCACCAGATAACCGAGGACCTTTCCCATTTCCATTTCATTTAATCCACGTCACCACAGCCTGGAGAACAGGTGTGGGGAACGAGGAACAGAAGTGTTTTGTGACTTGCCAGGGACCCATTGCCAGCAGGGAGCCCAGATCTCCTGTTCAAAAGCCATCACTCTTGAAAATGCCTCAGCGGGTTGTTGGTGTTCGGAGAAGCCAGAGAGTAACAGTCGGGGGAGCAGCCCAGGAGGAGCCCAAATGGCCGGCTCCCCAAAGACAGTGCAGGAGAACGGGGAGAAAGAAGCAGAGAGTTGGCCCCTATCTCAGAGCATGCAGGCAGCTGCCCACCTTCCAGGGCAGCATCAGGGGACTTTTGTGGGGTCTGTGCTCAGAAACCTCAGTGCTGATGCTTACAGTTGAGAGGTCTGGAGGAGCCTCATGTGGATGGGTGGATAGGAAGGCCCGCAGAGGTCAACCTCAGAGCCGCTGGGAGGACCAGACAGAGTGCTGCCAGAGGGCACCACAAGCTCCCTTCAATGATAATGACTCCTGTTTCTTCTTCCAACAGGTGTCTATGGAGCACCTGCCATGCCATGGTATAGGTGCCTGGACCTCTGCAAAGATAAGTCAAAGGTGAGCTCCCAGCAACCAGAGGACAATAACCACAGCACAGTTGGTGCCCCAGCCTGTAAGTCCCCAGGCCATTTGTTACTCTTGGGGTCACTCCTCCTTTTAGTCCTAACACTGACCCGGTTCCTGACCTCTGGCCTGAGTTGGTGGGTGGTAAATGCTGCTTTTGAGTGGGCTCCCCCTGGAATAGAACAATGGCCCACGGGGCCTAGACAGGTGGCGTGTTCTGTGGCCCAGGCAAGGCTGGGCCTCCTGCCTTTGCTGCTGAGAGTCACTGGTGTGGGTGGAGCTCCTCTAGGAGACCCCTCCCGCCCGCCCTTTGCAGCCAGTTAAATGACAGGCATGGGGCGGGGCTGGTGGTGAGCTCTGCTGGGCTGGCCTGTCTGGACAGCAGAGCAACCTTCCTAAAAGTTGATGCCATTACCTCCTGGTTCCGAGAAAGGGTCTGGAGTCCCTGGGTGTTTCACCTGGCTGTTCAGCTCAGCTTGGTTTGGGTTTGGATCTTCCTGGGTCACTGATTCTCTGGGAAGACTGCCATTCTGGGCCCAGCTCCTCCTCCTTAGGGCACCTGAAACAGAGTGTAACCAGAGTTAGGTCTGCCATGGACCCATGCCGTGACCTTGAGCAAGGCACTTCGAATCTTGAACTGTGAAGTGGGGGTAGAAATATCCATTCGTCCTGTGTCAGCATCAACTACCATCACCACTGCCATCACCACCACCAACCCCCTCAGCCAAGTGGGAATCTGCCATGTGTGGTGCTGGGCAAGCTCTTCTGGAAGTAGCCATTAATCCTCCTCGAATTCTATGGTGTCCATGTGAGCGGTACTCTTCATTGACAGTACTCTTCATTGAGCCATGAAATTTGGTGGGGATGGGCAGAAATTTGGACCCTGCAGGCTGACTCCAGGTTGAAACTCTTCCTCAGCCTCCTCGCTGCTACCTGGGAAACTGGATTCCCTTTCAGTTAATGTATCTGGAGAAGCACAGAGACATCTCTTCCAGTTGCCAACTCCAACTCTTTCCAGGCAAGCCTGGGAACAGCCACAGGATCGCGTACAACGAGGCCCATACCTGGCTCTCTGCGTATCAAGTAGCGCGGGAGGGTCATGACTGGGCCTGAGAACAGGAGACAGCAGCTTGTGGAATGAGCTCAATTTGTGCACTTTCCCAGGGCCTGGGGGAGACAAGGACAGCAACTGTGGCCTGGGAATTGCTGATGGTGGCCTGGTATCTTGGGAATGTACTCAGATGACCAGGGGATGTTTTTCTAGCCTCTCCTCCTCCTCCCCATTCCTGGGATGGTACTTTGGACCCCACCACTATTCCCAAGCACAAAGAGAAGCCTGAACCTGTTGTTTTTGAGTGGTTTTGGTGCTGATCTCATCTCACAAAGCTTTACCTCTGTGGCGGTGTGTGCCTGATTCAATGCTGCTGTTCCACACGATGATTGGCCCCAGCACTTTTATGAGGGAGCTATGATGACATTTATAAATAAGGGGACTGACATTCAGAGAGGTAAAAAAATGTCCCCAGGACTGTACAGGTGGAAGGGAAATCATGAAACCGGGATCCAGATACAAGATCTGGATTCTTACCATGTTACAGGACCGTGACTCATGGAGTCACCGAAGCCTTTGCTCACAGAGAGTGCCATCTTGGTGGGCCCACCTTGCTTCTTCTGGACTGCACGAGGCTCTGTGCATGCTTCTGTCACCTTGGTGCATGACTCAGGCCAAGTCGCTAGGCCTCTTATGTCCCCTTACAGCACCGTGCTCATTCCAGCCAGGGCCACTGTGAGAACAAATCAAAGCAAGTGGAGAAATCCACTTTCAACTCACCAGAAATGTGTTCAGCTCCGACCACTTGCTGGTGCTTAGTACTGAAGGGGACCACAACTCAGACCCAGAACTTCAGGGACTGCAGGCTCAGGGAACCAGCAGTGTGAGCTTAGTGGCCCAGAGCTGAGGGCGTGCATCTTGAATACAGACAGGCAGGAGAGGCCAAGGAGGGAATAATCCAACACTGGCAAATATTTGGAGAAGGTGGGCTTTGAAAGACCTTGAGAGGCCATTGGCAGCTTGATGAGGTACTTCTAGAAGATCGCACTGTGGGAATAACCTGGTTCCAGAGCAGGAGTGGGGATGTGAAGGGGTTGGGCCTGTTCAGGTGGGGCATCTGTCTTTCTGGGGTTGCATTTGAGGAGGGGGTGGCCAGTGTCTTAGTCTGCTTGGGACACTTTAACCAAATATACAGGGCAGCTTATAAACAACATGGTTATTTCTCACTGTTCTAGAGGCTTTGGGAGGACCTACTTTCTGGATAACACCTTCTTGCTGTGTCCTCGAGTGATGGAAGGGCGAGGGTCCTGTGGGGCCTCTTTATGGGGCACTCATGCCATTCACAGAGCCTCTACCCTCAGGACCTAATCACCTCCCCAAAAGGCACCATCTTTCAAGGCCTTGGAGGTTAGGATGTCAACATCTAAATTTGGGGGTGCACATTCAGATGATGGCACCTGTCTATGAAGGGTTTTCAAGCCACGGGGAAGACTTTGTCATATCTTCTCTGAGCAAGGAGAAGCTTCTGCTGATTTTGAACAGGGAAATGATTGGACACCTGGTGCCAGAGAGGGTCCTCACAGGGCTGGACCAGAGGGGCTGGGGGAACCCAGAAGAGGGCAATGAGGGGGTAAAGATCCAGGCAACAGGTGATGAGGGGCTGGCCTGGGGCACTCACAGAGGGGGTGAGGAGGATGTGGGGCGTACCAGGGACAATAAGGAAGGTCACTGCACATGTCTCCAGTGGAGGAGACAGAGAGGGCTTCCTCCCACTGTAGCACAGCTGCCCCATGCCCTGGACACATGCTGCTTCCCCACACACCTGGGGGAGCCTGGCAGAAGGCACGCTGATGCCTCTATTTGCTGGCTGTCTAGCTTGGCCCAGAGACACAGAGGCCTCGCTTCCTCTGCCTTCCTGCATTTGGGTGATCTTCCTCCCAATGACTGTCATAGTCATAACTACAATAATCATAGTGGCAATAACATGATTCTGAATGGATTGAGACTCTTTTTTCTGAGGATGCTAATATGTGTGAGGTGGGGATGGGAGGGGTCCTGCAGACGCAGGATGAGGCCCAACTGGCTGGAAAACCACTCCTGGCTGCGCAGAGAGGACCTAGCCCAGAGGGATGTGTTTCCATGCTCTGGAGCACAGAATCAGGCCCAGATTAGGGCACAAGTCCCCCTCAGATGACGGAGGGCACGGTGGCCCCTGCTGCCTGGTACACGTCCACCGGACTCAGCCTGGCTGGTAGTGATGGAGAAAGATGCTTCAGAGCTTCAAACCCTTCTCACCTCTAAGGAGCCTTTCCAGGGTCTCAGGGGACAGTGACCCTCCCTTCCTGCTCCAGGCTCCCTTCTTGCTGACTACACAACTAGCCTATAACAATACACACCATCTTGCAGCATTTTATGAAGAAAATGCCTGTCTGTGTTCATTATCTCATTCAGTCCTCCCCACCACACAGAGTAGCATTAATGTTATCGTTCAAGCTTGTTCTGCAAACTTACATGGAGCAGATAGTATTAAATACTGTGAAAATAAGGTCTGCTTGGGGTCAGTTGGGCACCCAAACAAGGGACTCAGGGGTTAAGTGGCTAGGTCTCTATGCTGCACTCAAACTCAGGTCTTCCCCAAGTTGTGTACCTTTCCCCTGATCCACAAGGCACTGCATTATTATTATTATTATTATTATTATTATTATTATTGCTGGGGATGGAACCAGGGCCTCTTGCATGCTAGATAAATACTCTACCACTGAAATATGTCCCAGCTCCCTGCCACCTTATTTTTTTAAACATGCAAACTACCAAATTTCAGCACGTTACTTCTTCAGGTTATGAATTTTCATTTTTCTCATCCCCCAGGAAAAATCTATTAAAGTACTCTACACTTACAATTTATTACTATTAGTACCCATTTATGGCAAGTTGTGTGAAAGTGTTTTAAAAACCCCGTTAGGCTTAGCAACATGGTTAGGCATACAGTATTGTAGCTAATCAAAAAATATCTGTAAATGAGGTCTTGACTCCCAGCCTTAGCTGACTTCCTCTCAAAACAAGAGTATCTAAGCTCATCTTTAAAAGTCTTCTATACCCTTCACTTCTCAAACATTTGGAATTAAAAAAATGTTTTGCAGCTGTTTTTTAAATGATGTCCAATATTTAGGGAGATTACTGATGAGTCTGTTATAAAGAGGCAAAACCTGGGCCCAGTAGGGACAATTTAAAAGCTTACCCTCCTTTCCAGTGGTGTGAAGGGGGACTTCATTGCATTTAGATTCTTTAGGTAGATATGGAAGGATGAGAAGTCAGAAATGCCTCCAGGCTGACAGTTCCTCTGCATGTTCTTTGGTGGGGACCCAGACAGAGGAACTCTCTTTTGACTGTGCGCATGCTGCCACCTTCCGGTGAAACTTGGCATCTTCTGTTCTTTTTAATATTATTATCATTATTATTATTATTTTATTCTAATTTGTTATATATGACAGCAGAATGCATTACAATTCATATTACACATATACAGCACAATTTTTCGTACCTCTGGTTGCACACGAATTAGAGTCACACCATTCATGACTTCATACATGCAGTTAAGATAATGATGTCCATCTCATTCCACCATCTTTCCTATTTCATTTCCCTGTCCCTCCCTCCCTCACTTTTCCCTACCTATAGTTTGTCTAATCCTCCCAAGCTACTCCCCCAACCCCATTATAAATCAGCATCCTTATATCAGAGAAATCCTATGTCAGAGAAAACATTCAGCATTTGTTTTTTGAGGACTGGCTAACTTCACTTACCATTATATTCTCAACTCCATCCATTTACCTGCAAATGCCATGATTTTATTCTCTTTTAATGCTGAATTGTGTGTGTGTATGTGTGTGTGTGTGTATCACACAGTTTCTTTAACTGTTCATCAACTGAAGGACATCTATGTTGGTCCTACAGTTTAGCTATTGTAAATTGTGCTGCTATAAACATTGATATAGCTGTGTCCCTGTAGTATGCTGTTTTTAAGTCCTTTGGGTATAGACTGAGGAGAGGGATAGCTGGGTCAAATAGTGGTTCCATTCCAAGTTTTCCAAAGAATCTCCATGCTGCTTTCCATTTTGGCTGCACCAATTTGCAAGTCCCACCAGTAATGTATGAGTGTACTTTTTTCCTCACATCCTCGCCAACACTTATTGTTATGTCTTCATAATAGCTGCCATTCTGACTGGAGTGAGATGAACTCTTAGAGTAGTTGTGATTTGCATTTCTCTAATTGCTAGAGATGTTGAACATTTTTTCATATATTTGTTGATTAATTAACATGTTCTGAGAAGAGTCGGTTCAATTTCTTGGCCCATTTATTGATTGGGTTATTTGTTTTTTTGGTGTTAATATTTTTGAGTTCTTAATATGTCCTAGAGATTAGTGCTTTATCTGATGTGCATGTGGGAAAAATTTGCTCCCCAAATCTAGGCTCTCTATTCACTTCACTGATTGTTTCTTTGAAGAAGCTTTTTAGTTTGAATCCATCACATTTATTGATTCTGGATTTTAATTCTTGTGCTATAGAAGTCTTATTAAGGAAGTTGGGGCCTAATCAGACATGATGGAGATTTGGGTCTACTTTTTATTCTAAAAGGCACAGTGTCTCTGGTTTAATTCCTAGGTCCTTGATCCATTTTGAGTTGAGTTTTGTGCATGGTGAGAGATAGGGGTTTAATTTCATTTTGTTGCATATGGATTTCCAGTTCTCCCAGCACTATTTGTTGAAGAGGCTATCTTTTCTCCAATGCATGTTTTTGGCCCCTTTGTCTAATATAAAATAACTGTAGTTATGTGTAGCTTGTTTCTGTGTCCTCTATTCTGTACCATTGTTCTACCAGCCTGTTTTGGTGCCAATACCATTTTGTTTTTGTTACTATTGCTCTATAGCATAGTTTAAGGTCTGGTATAGTGATGCCACCTACTTCACTCTTCTTGCTAAAGATTGCTTTAGCTATTCTGGGTCTCTTACTTTTCTAGATGAGAAATAGA
The DNA here is from genome assembly GCF_045843805.1 of Urocitellus parryii. Lineage (NCBI taxonomy): Eukaryota > Metazoa > Chordata > Mammalia > Rodentia > Sciuridae > Urocitellus > Urocitellus parryii. The sequence continues at coordinate 3,744,900 of NW_027554049.1, read as the reverse complement.
TCCTCTGGTCTTTTCTATTCACTTAATGAACACAGGTTCTACTTCCGGATCCCATATGCTGGGGATACAAGTGAAATTCTGGGGGTGGCTGGGTGGGTGGGAAGTGATATGAAAAATAAGTACCTACACACAGAAAAAGGCAAGATAACTTCCTTACCTAGTGCTAAATGTTATGAAAATAAAGCATGAATCACAAATAAAGCAAAATAATTCACTGGAGCAACTGCTGAGGAAACACTTCAGCCAGGTGTCACTGAAGGCCTCCTGAGAAGCGTGTTTAAGCCCAGAACTGACCGAGGAGTGGAAATCAGGCCCCAGATAGGAGGTCCCCAGGAGCAGGGGGGATGGGAGGGAACCCCTAGGCTACAATAGGAGAGACGGTCAAGACATGCAGAGCCTTCTAGAACATTCCATGTACAGTGGAATCCACTGGAAGATTTTAGTCTTAAACGTTCTTTGAGACTTTGTGTCTGCACTTTTCACTAAGTTCTTCATGCAGGTGCAAGGAGCCATGATGACAGAGCCCCAGAAACTAAACACTCACACTGCGGAGCTGCCCGTTTGGGTCACCTGGGGAATTCATGACATCCTGGTGCCTGAGCAACTCAATCCTAATTGTGGATGGGGGCCAGAACCAGTATTTGGTCCAATATTTGTGACTGATTTAGTGCACCACCAGAGCTGAGGACTGCCAAGCATGTGGGAAACGTGGCCTCTGCTGAGGGTGGTCAGTGAGAGCCTGGCTCTCAGGGCAAGGGTTCCAGAAATCCCGGGGTAGTACGAGAGCGCTGATTTGGGGGTGGGTGGGCTGACTTTTGCTCTGGTGGGCTGTGAAGGGAGAAGGAGAAAGCAGACTGCAAAGTGCTGGGTATTATGAGAAAGAGCTGGCAGGGTTTGAAAAGCGACACACGGGAAGGAACACAGAACTGTTTTTATTACTTTGGAGGAAAAGGAGGTACAGAAAAGGTGCAGAGGGGGGTCACGGTGGAGGCCTGATCTGCGGAGGCGGATCTGGAGCGTTGGGAGGCTCACTCTGGTGGCCCCTCATGGACCTGTCCTGCCTTCAGGCATCCCATTCTACCTGGCCTCTTAGCTACCTCTCTTCCAGAAGCTTCCAGGAGAAGCAGCTGCCTACACCCCGAGGCCAAGGGACAGGCTCCTGTGTCTCGCCAGCTGCCTTCCATGGGCACCCCCTGGCAGGTGCCAGGCTTCCTGTGGGTGAATCTGCACTGCAAATCCAACCCCAAACCACTCAGGTCAGAGGGAATTTATAGGCTCAAATGACAGAAGAGTTTAGGGGTATGGTTTCTGGTCGTCTAGTTCCTGAAGCCAATCGCTGTGGGAGGGAAATACAGGGCTCTGATTGGTCGAACCAGAGTCACATTGGACCAATGTGACTCTGGGAGCAGAGGCTGGTGTGGCGGGGGTGTCGTACAAAGAGAAGAGCTCAACCCAGAGACAGCAGCAGTTCACCAGAAGACAGTCATCACGGACTGTAACACCCAAGTGAGGGCCAAGGGTGCTGGCGTGACCCAAGCCAGCCAAATGCCCTGCAAGGTCTCCTAATACCCAGGAAGAGCGCAGAGCTGACCATCTTCCTTGTCCCCTTGGTGGATTTGAGTAGCTGTGGGTTGAGCCTGAAGATTTCGAGGAGCACCGTGGCCACCGCCTCATGTTGGATGAGGGATGGCCAACGATGTTTGTAGGGTGCAGGTGACCCAACTTCTCCAGTGACACGCATACTGGAAAATGCCTGGCTGTCTCGCTTGCTTCCCCCTCAAAGCCTCCTCCTCCAGGTGAGTCCTTGCTCCAAGGTAGGCCCATCCTAGTGACAAGGAGTAAAAGGTGATTTGTAGACATTTCTTTTTCCCCCTTCAACATGGATTTTCTTTTCCAGAGCAGTTTTACATTCAGCAAATTTGAGCAAAGAGTACAGACTTCCCACAGGATCCCTGCCCGTGCCCCACCAACTCCCCCACAGGAGGTTACGTGTGTTAGGATTGATGAACCTACAGCGATGCACCTTTGCCACCCAAAGTTCATGGTTCACATTACAGTCCATGACGGTGGGCACTCTGAGGGCTTGGGTAGATCCAGGATAGCAGGCATCACCATTATAGTATCACAAAAGAGTGGTTTCCCCTGCCCTCAAAATCCTCTGTGCCCTCTTTACCCTGTCTGTTCCTCCAGAGGGCTCTCCCCTTTCCCTCTGGCAACCATTGGAACTTATTTTTTAAACTGTCTTCACAGTTTTGCCTTTTAGTTGAAATGCAGTATATAGTCTTAGGATTTGCTTCATTCACTTAACAATGTGCACTTAAATTTCATCCACCTCTTTTTGTGGCCTCTTTTTAGTACTAAGGATTATTTTATTGTCTAGATGAACCACAGTTTACTTATCCTGAGGACATCTTGTTAGCTTTCAAGTTTTGGCAATTTGAATAAAGTTGCGAACATCATTTGCAGGTTTTTATGTAGATACACATTTTTAACCCCTCTAGGTCAATACCAAAGAATGCAATTGCTGGATTGTACAGTAAGAATATGTTTAGTTTTGTAAGAAACTGCCCAACTGCCTGTCTACTAGTTTGCAGTTTGCCCCAGGAATTAATACAAGAGAGTTCTGGCTGCTCCACAGCTCCATCAGTACTTTGTACTGTCAGCGTTCTGAGTTTTGACCATTCTAATAGGTGCCCAGGGATGTCTCTTTATTGTTTTAATTTGTAATTCTCTGATGACATCTGATGTGGAGCATCTATTAATATGCTTGTTTGCCATTTTTAGTGAGTTATCTGATCAGGCCTTTGACCCACAGGCTGCACCAAAAGGTTTGTTTTCTTACCAAGTTCATTTTAAGAATTCTCTGTATATTCTGAGTAGCAATCCTTTATTAAAATGTCTTTTGCAAAGTTTTCTCAATCTGTGGCTTGTCTTCATTCTCTTGAAGCAGACAGTTGAGCTAGTGCCTTTCTCTTGGTCCTAAACAGTAGAAATCTTTGTCTCCAGGGCTAGAGTGATGGCCATGTGGTGCGAACACCAATGGAGAGCCCCGGCACTGGACTGGCTAATGGTGGGTTTTTATTGAGCTAGCAAGAAGAGGAAGCAAGGCTCAGCATCAAAATCACCAGATGAGAGTGCACTCAAGGTCGTGAGCAGGGAGCAGCTTCTGGAGGTGACAGCACCACGGATGTGGGCTGGGCAGGTCTGAATGGCTGTAAGAATGTCCAGTCAGGGCTGATCATTAAGGGCTCAAGCTGTCATTATTGATAAAGCCCTTACTGCTGGAATCACTCTGATTGGAATCAATCTGCTCAGATTGGAAAGAAAAAATGCTGAATTCTTTTTTTTTTCTGCTAATATTTGTGAATCCATTTCTGTGATCAAATATCAAGAAAAAAATTGAGAGATTTCAACTTGGATCAGACAGCATCATGAACAAGCCGCCTTATTGAGCCTCCTCAGTTCTGAGTTTCAAGCCAAATGTAAAAGGAAGAGAGGGGGGAAAGACAGTAACAGAAAGAAGGATGGGAAGAGAGTAAAAAGAGAAAGGCAAGAAGGGGAAATCAAGCAAGCAGGGAAGCAGTAAATGAGGAAAGTTTGCTATTATGGGCTTTCCAGATGGTTTAAAATTGAAGACATGCTGGGGTGGAGCTCAGCAGCAGAGCACTTGCCTACCATGCTTGGGGCCCACTGTGTGGCCTCCGCTCCTTGGGCGGTGTTGACAGGAAGCCAAACCGAGACCAAAGGGACAGAATAGAATGCCCAGAAGTAAGCCCTGGTGTATGTGGTCAAATGACTCTTGATAAGGGACACAAGACCATTCAGTGAGGAAAAGAACAGTCTTTTCAGCACATCATTTTGGGGAAAACTGGACATACACATGCAAAAGAATGAAGTTGAACTCTTACCTAATACAACACCTACAAAAGAAAACATAGGGCAGTAGATTCAGGACACCGGAGTTGACAATGATTTTTTTTTTTTTTGATAAGATGCCAAAAGCAGAGGCAACTAGAAAAAAATAGAAATATTGGACTTCATGAAAACTGAAGTTTTGTTCATAAAAATATAACATCAATACAGTAAAAAAAACCAGTCCACTGGATGTGAAAAATAATGGCCAACCACATATTTTTTGCACCACCACACCAGGTGGGAAGCGTAATTCTTAGAAGTAGACTGTGTATAAAACAGGATGCTGACTTTAAAAACCCCAGTGTTTTATAACGGTCATTAGTATGCCTGCTATTTTCTTAAGCAAGGCATTATCTTTTGATGTTTTCCATAATATATTATTTAAAGATCTCTCTACAACAAATACAGACTTCTTTTATGAGGGGTAGAACCATAGAGACCCGAAGAAAATTATAACAGTGTATCGGAAGTAACCTATAAAATTACTAAAATTTGAGTATGCACCCTATCTCCCCTCTTTTGCCCTGGGGAAGAGGTTTTGTTTCATTTGCCTTTGATGCTCCCAATACTAATTAGTTAAATGTAATCTGTGAATGGTGACAATCTTCACACACACACACACACACACACACACACACACACACATACACCCCTACCTTCCCCTCAAAGCTTGCTTAATCTCAGGCTACACATAAACAAGTAGCTAAATGACAGACTCTGGGAGGCCAAGGCCAAGTCTGTGCTGTATCCCAGAATGTTGAACAGTACCTGACACCTAGTAGGACCTCAACATCTCTGTGTCCAGTGTATATAGGACCAGAAATACCTGACTCCCTGTAGAGCAGTGTGTTCAGTTGGATGCACCATTTATAAGTGAGATTTCCAATCCATGAAACTACAGAAGGCCTGAGGGCTGACAGCTCAGGAATACATTCTATGAGAAAGGGTGACGGTACAGATGTTTGTAGCTCACAGATGTGATGGTTTGTTACTGTCCCTCAAAAGTTCCCGTGTGAGACAGTGCAAGTGAGGAGAGCCTTAACCTAATTAGTGCATTGAACCCCTGGTGGGGACTAACTGGGTGGTAACTGTAGGCAGTAGGGTGTGGCTGGAGGAGGTGGGTCTCTGGGGACTGCCCCTGGGGTTGCTACTCTGTCCTGGTGAGGGGAGCACTCTCTCAGCTTCCCGGGTGTCCTGTCCTGAGCAGCTTCCCTACTCCGTGCCATTCTGCAGTGATTTTTTAAAATAATAATAATATAATAATAATAATAATTATAATTGTTGTTATTTTGTGTGTGTGCAGTGATGTCCTCAACTGTGAAGAGGTGTTTGAAAATTGACTCAAATACGCCGCCCCCCACAGCAAGGAGAATGGCAGGCGCCTTTTCAGGGGTTAAGTGATTTTCAAAAGGGTGTCCCCGGAGATTTTATTGAAAACCCCAATGTTTCATGATGCATGTTGTTGTGGGAGATAGGCTTCCATTCTCCTGTGACCAGGGATTTGTATTCAGCTTGGCAGAGAATGGGATGGTAGCCTGTAAGGAATGTGAAGTAGCACGTGTTCTGACTGCTCAATGGACAGTTAGATCAGAACCTAGGACACGTGAGTGTGTAAAAGAGTATGTGTAAGAGGTTGTGGTTGCATGTTGCCTAATGCAAGTTATTAAGTTGAAGTTGCATTTGTTAATTATAAAATATGGAAGGAAGTATGGTGTTTGGTCCACTTGAGGATTCACTCAATAGAGTATCAGACTTTGTTTATTTTTGGGGGCACTGTGGAAATGTGAATGAGAACAAGTTGGTGACATCTTTCAGGTGGAAGCATTGTCCAAGGACACACTCATCAAGTTGGCCAAGAAGCCATTTTGTGAAGCCCCTGTTGTCTCAAGGCTTTTGAAGATGAATTCATGTGTGCAGATGGTAATTCTTCATGGACCTTTGCATTTGGTGAGTCACAGAATGTATCTGAGTAGATAATCATTTACCAACATGTCCACAATAATCTCACATATTATGCATAACAGGTCATGGCTGGGTAAATATTACCATTTCCTTTTTTGCATTTAAGAAAAGTAATAATGACATTATATTTTCTCCTTTTTTTGCCTTGAAGTATGTCAGTGTCTTAACCAAGCATGATTGTTGGGAGGTAGGCTAGCAAGAACTTGAACTCAGGGATTTTACTGTCATGTCAATCTATTGTTTTTCATTGATTTCTATTAATATATCCAGGTTGGCATCCATTACCTTTTAAGCATTTCACTTTCCCAATTGTGGGCACCCTGACAGCCCTAAACCTTCTGTAAGCACAGACAACTCTATAAGGAACCTGAGGATAAATTTCCCTGTGCATGTCCCCTTGTGAAACTGCTTAAGCACCACCTGGTTTACACACAGGTGGAATTTCTAGGTCAAAGTGTGCATGTTTACTTCTTTGACTAAGCACTGCCAGGTGGCTCTTCTGAATAGCTCTACCTGTGGCCAGGATTGTATTATCTAGCTTTCTAACTTTTGCATGTGGAGTAGATACATAGTGGGAGCACACTGTTTTTGTTGGTATTTTTCTTGGTATCTATTCTGATGCTTTTCACTGGGGGATTTTCTCCTGTGAAAATGGGCTTCCTCTGGATGCCTCTGCCCGTTCCTCTACTTGACCTTATTTTTTTCTTCTTTTTAAATTTTTTTTGAAGTGACTTTTTAATTTTAGTTTTATTAAAGACATTGTCCCTTGCTTGCATAGTCTATACCTGAAGCACTAATCCTTGCTCCAAGGCCCAGCTTGCTCTCAGCTGCCCCGGGAGGGGAAAAGTCTTTGGTGATAGCCAAGAGACACACCTACAGGGGGCACAAGTGCTCTGGCCCTCTGGTGTCTTGTCAGCAGTGCTTCCCATGCTCACAGAGGGTTTCAGACATTATAAAATTGAATGAGTTAATTCAGAAATTAGAAGTTCTATTGAAAGATATTTGCATGAGCCAAATAAAACCTATTTCTAGGCATCCTGGTGAAGACAAGGTTTTATCTTTATGTCTATGTTTTTTTCTATGTTTTGTTGTTGTTGTTAGAATGAAATTCATATGTTGCCAGACCATTCTATCAGATGTGTAACTAGATGCCATTTAAATTACCCACTTTTAAATGGCAGATATTTTTTTAATGAACACTGCCTATCTTCACCTTTTTTAAAAACAGGACTGGGCTGAGAAGCCCAAATACCAATGGTTAGCTGGAACATATTTTTCATTTGGCCTGTCAGTATTCCCTGAGGTCATCTGTGCAATCAGCTTAGTTACTCCTGCTCCCTCACTGGATTTCATAGAAACCATATGCTATGTATGAATCGGGGACACCAATCCCTGATTAGATGCTACCCTACTTTCCAGAAAAGACTGGGCACACCATGAGTTGCACAATGATGGGACCAGTGTCCAAAAGCTGCTGAGAGGGAAGGACTGGTTGTGAATGCATTTTTGAAGGCTCCAAGCTGGAACTCTAGTGGCACTAAGCAGGGCAGATGCTGGTGGGGGTATTTGGGTAGTTGTTGGTGAACACCTGCGCACCTGAGATGGTAGGCATGGAGGAGAAATCAGCAGCCCATAGGGCTTTTGAAAGTGGTCATATGTGAAAAGACGCTCAGGTATGGGCAAAGGAAATGACATCATTGCCTTGACAATGGATCAAACAGAACATGGAACCCTGGTATCCAGGCACCCACTTCACTGACCAAGACATCTGAGCTCATTTGGATGGAGACACTGGAGTGAGAAGGATATTCCCCTGTCCTTGCAAACAATGCCGAGCCTCAGGCTCCCAGGAATCTCAGGGGGGGCAACTGGCCCTTTTGTGGTTACACTGGGTGAGGCTTCATCTTAGACGCCAGATCCTCTGGCAATTGTCGCAGAGGAGCTCAAGAGTAACAGTGAGTAGCACAGGGCAGGTGAGCCCAGCAGGCCCTCTAGTCTGATCCCTGATGAATGGCAAAGGACTCCTATTCTTACTCTGTGTGTGTGTTTGTGTGTGTGTGTGTGTGTGTGTGTGTTTGTGTTTGTTTGTGTGTGTGTGTGTGTCTTTGTACTGATGGAAACTGTCCCATTTTGCTTTGACTCTAGTGTATTGGCACAAGTCATTTTTCTGTTTGTCACCATTTCCATATTGAACCCACCATTCTTGGTTCCAACCCAGGGTGAAAATGATCAGAACATGGAGGAGCCCTTCAGGGTACAGAGACTTGAACCTTACAGGCAGGACCAGCTTAGGAATGAGCTCCTGCCTGTCATTGGTGGGAGGAACCTACATTTCAGCAGCAACATGGCGTTAATCTCCTGGGATTCCATCCCCACCCAGCAGGTGCTGGATCTCTTGTTCCCAAGGTAAGCACCAGACCACCAAGCCCAAGTGTGAATCCCCCTCATGCCTAGGTCTTGGGGCTGCCATGTACCTCTCAGGGACCCAAAGGTTTGTGATACCTAATGAGATAGAGGACCACACTCATAGTGGAATGTCAGCCCCGAATGGGACGAGTCCTGGAGGTGCCTGCCAAAGCCTTGCAAGGGGAGTGAACTTTCCCTCTCAGGCAGAGAAACCATCCTGACTCCAGCTGATCCACAGAGGTCCGTGGAGCAGTCCCCACACACTGGGCACCACAGCTCAATGGTGTGCACTGAGATCATTCCCAGGTGGACTCAGCGAGGCCAGGTGGCCTTTCTGGTTGATGTTGGCTTTGTGAAGAACGTAGATCTGTGCCAGAGGTGTCTCAAACCTCAGGCCTTGGGAAAAGCACTTTTGGGTTAATAAAGACATGTTAGTATACATAGTGGGACAGAGCGTCCTAGCTGGGACATAGCTGGACAGGGGCTTTGGACATGGCAGCTCCCATCCCCAGAGATATGTGGGAATCAGCAGTTTGGGCTCATTCACTGATGAACATGGAGAAAGCACCCACTGTGTGAAGACACGTTTCCAGTCACGTTTCATAATTCAGTGAAAAATGGGGTGCAAATTACTGCCATTGTGTCCCTTTTCATGGGGGTCAGCCTAAAACCGCAGGTGCCATGAGTACATATCCTACATGTGACTGCATCCCTGACTCCATGAGGCATAACTGCACGTTGTCCTCTTCAGTGACTATGGTGGACCCCTGGACCAACTTCAACATAGAATGGGCTTGGGGTCAGGAGGGTGGGCTCCTGTTTCCAGAATAGGGACCTGCAAGGTGATTTGACTTGGGAAGGCTGAGGAAAGACTGCTCTCCCCAATTCAGTTTTCTGCCTGCAGTGTAAGGTGTGGGGCTTCAACAGTAGGAGGGGTAAGGCGGGGAGTTGTAGGTGGAGTCATGGTCCTCTGGGAAGCCCCTGGGACAAGGGATCCCCCCACACTACACCTCCCTGTCCTCCCCCAGGGCCACAGAGATGTGGTCTGCACTCATGGGAAAAGAGAGGTCCACCACTACTCAGGGGGACTCAGTGAGAGCTCACAGAGAATGAGGTAGCATTGCAGCCCACACCAGGGGAGGAGGTGTCTCTTGAGCCCCAAGAAGAGTGGGCAGGAGGACAGACACTCCCGGAAGGTGCATTCCAGGTTGGACAGCACGTAGCCAAGGGGAAGAAGAGTGTCAGGCCTGCCCAGAGGAGGGGAGAGCTGGTCATACCATGGATCTAACGCTCCTTGGTTGAAGGTTCTTTGCCTGTAGCGACCTGTCCTGTCCCTGCCTGTACAGCCACTGTGTCTTGTCTGAGGTGGACTGGTGTGTTCAGAACCAGGGACGGTTCAGAAGTGTAGGGTCAGAGGTTCTCTCTGGAGGCCATGGCGAAGGCAAGGCCAGGGTTTTGCTGACTCCACACCTGCCTCCCCACAGTGCCTCACCTTCCTTCCTGGGGACCTGGGTGAACTTCTACTCCGAGGCTTCCCATCAGCCTCCAGGCTCTCTGAGACTGCAGCAGCTGCTGCCATATATGGGTCTCTTGCTGGTTGGCTTGTACCTGGAGCATCAAGCACACCACCTCCTGGCCCCAACTGAAGATGGCATATCAAGCCAGGCAGAGCCTGAGAGCCAGGCGGACTGTGGTGAGTACCTAAGGGTATATGAGGAAAGGTCCGACTCTTGTCCCACTGTGGGGAGTCTGTATGCCTGGTGTTGGGCTGGAAATTAGGATAAACCTTTGTCCATTCAGGAAGTGACCCCAGTCTGCAAAGAGGTCCTGTGTGGGCTAAGGGCCTGAGTTCTTCCTGGCAGCAGGGGTATTGTCTGTCTGTGAGAAGCTCAGGGCAAGGCAGTCATGTTGGCATATTTTCTCCTCTAGCTACAAGCTCAGTTCCTGTCGTGGCTCCTCAGCCAACCCCAGAGCCAGAGCCTTCTCCCTGGGAAGGGGCAGAGCCAGAGTCCAGGACATCAGGGGTCTCCACTGGGTACTCCCCACGGCCCCAGTACAACAGGCGGGTGAGAGGCAGGTGCCTCATTCACGTCTACCTGGAAAATGAAAGGACGACACAGTATAAGAGCATCCTGGTGAGTCTTCGAGCAGGGGAGTCTCCTGGGAGCCCATACTGGGGAAGACTGAGTCCACAGCAAACACCTTGGACTAGGCCTGTCTTCTTGAACTGGAGCTTATGGAAGGTCAGGAAGGAGAGCATAAAATGAGGAAGAGAGAGGCGGGAGAGCAGCAGCATGCCAGGTCTGGGTGCAAGTGGGCCTGCGTGTTTTGGGGTGTGCAGGTCAGAAGTGCAGGATTGAGTGCTGGGTTCAGAGGAGGTCAGAGAAATATCGAGGGTACAGGCCATCCTCTACTGATTTTGGTATTGAGGAGGAGTATATTGAACCGTGGAGGTTGAAGCAGAGGAGTTGGCAGTCATTTTCTTGTGTGTGGGAGGGGATATGTTGCTGGTTGTTGAAGGGAGCTATTGTAGAATGATTAGGGTGGGTAGGTGTGGGTCACAGACAACTGGGTGCCTTGGAGGGGCCCATTAGTGTCCTAGTTGGCATGTATGTGAATAGAGATTTAGCGGGTCTCTCTGCAGAATTTTCCTGGGTGTGGAGTATCCATCATGAGACTCTGGTGTCCACCACCAGGGGAGACATGTTGAACCACTGCACCTGCTGGGTCCAAACCTCCTGACACCCCAGCAAGCACTGACACTCTCGAGCCCAGCAACTTCCATGCCTATCATTAAAGAGTCCTAGTGTGTGTTGTGCCCTGGCTGTCAGGACCAAAGCGCCTAGGGTTTGTGCCTGGTCCACACAAAAATGCAGCTGCATCCCAGACCAGAGCAAGGATATGGAAGTCCACTGGACCATTCCTCCCATCTTGATGGGACTAGAATGTGTCTGTACAAAGCCTTTTCGTCCTTATTCCCTTGTCCCTGTATGGCATATCAGGTTGAAGCAAACTCTTGTACCAAGATTGGACTAGAGGCTCATAGGAAGACCCCACATGATCACATGAAGGCCTCAGGTAGCAGGGTAACAAGATGGTGCCCTTGTGTTGAGAGCTCTCTTGTCTCTGATTGTCCTTGAGCACTGTCCTCTGGGTAGCTACTCCCAAATTCCCTTTCTGATGAGCTTTCTCCAACCCTGCTCAGGTGACCTGCCAGGACAGCACTCCAGTCATCATCCACAGGGCTTTAGATGCACACTTGCTCCAGCAGGAGGATCCAGAAAACTATGAGCTTCTGCAAATTGTCTCGAACCATCAGAGTAAGTGGAACCATCAGATGGTAGGGAGCAGTGAGTCACAGTGGGCTCACGATAACTGGGAGCGAAAACACAGTGTGCATTGACCCAATGCCCAGGAAGAGTATGGTGGGACTTGTGCACAAAACAAAGTGTAATGATGGGGCATAAATCTACAGGTTCTTCATGTTCCCCAGGGGCTGTGGACCTGCCTATCATGTGTTCTTTCCTTGGCCTGAGGAGGCATTGCAAAGCTATTATCCACGTGGGGCCAAGAAGAGAGGCTTCTTTGTCTTGTGTCAAAGAAGACAGACAACCACAGGGTGCCTACTTTGGCAGCCTTTCCTGACCTAGACGAGTACATGAGAAAAGCAGTTCAATGAAGAATCATTTCTGGCTTCCAATCTTTCTATTTATTGCAAACTGAGTCCACTTAGGACCAGAGGCCATTTCTAGAGAGAAGTATGTAGTAGAATAGAACCCTTCACAGCTTGTAAACCCTTCTTGGAGAGAGAGAGAGAGAGAGAGAGAGAGAGAGAGAGAGAGAGAGAGAGAGAGAGAGAGAGAGAAAGAAGAAGGAGGAGGAGGAGGAGGAGGAGGAGGATTAGGAGGAGGAGGATGAGGAGGAGGAGAAGGAGGAGTAGAAAAATGAAAATAAGTTGAAGGAGGAGACCATGAATAAGAAGGTCAAGATGACTATAAGAAGAAGCATGAGGAGAAGATGAAGAAGAACAAGAACAAGAAGGAGAAACACAAGCCAAACAAGAAGTATAACAATAAATTGATTAAAAATGTGAATGAGACTTATACTCATGAGGAGGAAATGCAGAAGTGTGGAACTCAAGAGAAATATATTGCTCTGGATGGCACAGCCCTGCTGTGGACATCCTCCACCCACGCTCAACACACCTCCAAACCACACCCCTCAAATTAGGGTAGCCCTGTATGAGTGGATGAATCTACTGGCAAGGTGGATGCACCCACCATCAAGTGCTTTTCCCCAAACCCACCTGTGATCATTGCTGCAGTGGGGAGAAAACCTTGAACACATGAGTATTTGGGGACCAATCCAGATACAAAGTCTAGCTGTTTCTCTTTGGTGGGTCCAATGTGAACTAAGAGGTTCTGGGGTACAAGGGGCTATTTCCTTGAAAGGTGTTCCTGTAGTGGACCTCCTGTGCATAGAGGGTCCTCAGGGAGGAATCAGTGGGGAGTCTTTGGCGGAACAGTAGCTGGATTCGGGGGCTCTCAGGTCTGTGTGTGAGACCTGAGCTGGCAGAGGCTCTCAGTTGTGGGGGATGTTGGGTAGTGTATTCCTTGAGTGTCACCTACCACGCCTCTGCCCCTGCCTCTCCAGAGCTGAGGATCCCTGCTGATGGGAAAGTATATTACGCCCTGGATGGAGGAGTGGATTATAACTTTCTTCTTCGGGAAACAGCTGCCAGCAAGTCGTTGAAGGTCAAGCCAAATGAGGTAAACAGCCACCTTCTTCACTCTTTACTCCTGGTGCCACTCCACATCCTCCAAGGGGACAAGAACCTCAGGTTCTGGATGGATGTTGTAGAACGCCCACAGAACCAACTGCCAGGCTGGGTGGGGTGCAGTTGCTGGGGTTTGCTGATGTTGTCATCCCCCACAGTTCTTGGAGCCTTCTAAAAAACACATTTTTTTTTCTTAGGGTTAAGGAGAAAAATGCCATAGAAGAGCATTCATTCATTAAATTTAACAAATATTTATTTTGTGCTTATAATGTGCCTGGCTCTGTTTGCTAAGGAAAAACAAAGAACAAACCAGTCCAAATCCCTGAACCTAATGGAGCTTAGATTTTTATTAGTGAGGAGGAAGCCTATAAAGAAGTACATAAATTAATAATACAGCAATTTCATATGACAGGGATGCTATGAATAAAGATAAATCAGTCAGAAATTAGGGAATGCCTGCAAGAGAAGGGGCCCTCAGAAGAAGGAGGTCATAGAAGTCCAGTTTGCAAACATTTCATCAGAGATATAAATAAAGATGGGGAGAGACAAAGAGAACTATCCAAAGATCCAGGCTGGAAGGAGGTAGAAGACTGCTGAGACAACAGTGTGAGGGCTTTGCAAGAGCAATCGGTGAGAAAGGCAAAAGTGAAGGAGCAAGAGGAACTAAGAAATTTGACCTCTTTCCCACAAACCATCAGATGGTCAAGGAATGTAATATAACCTTGGCTTTTATCATTGATGACCCTTGTGAATGGTGGCTTGGAAGAGGGTAAAGGCAAGAAAAAAGGTGAACAAAACTGACTAAAATCATAGCAGTGCACAAAGATAAGAAAAGGCTTGTTCGTGTAATTAAGTATGCAAGGTACTTAAAGTTCTGCATAATGGATATGGTAATTATACCTACTACTCTGGTTTCTTGGAATCTTAAATGAATTAGTGAACGAAAAGTGCTTAGAATAGGATCAGACACTTGGTAATCTCTCAATAAGCATCAACTATTATTTATATATTACAATGAATAACATTGTTATTTCTCTATACTATTCTATTTTCTAGTATTACTTCTATAGACTAGGCCTGCAGGAGCTACAGAGAATATTAAAATGTCCACCATTTGTTTGGGCAGAAATTACTTAAAGAGCTTGTATACTGCTGTAATTTATAGCAGAATTAAAAGTTTGGTGGGCACATATGCATGGTAGTATAGAAAGAAAAGAGATGATAATCTAAAATAAGGATGCTATGGAATTTTTTTTTCTTGTTCGTTCTTTTTTTTTTCTTTTTATTTTTTGTTGTTGTTTTGTTTTGAGGGGGCAGAGAAAATTTTTAGAAGGAGCAGAGTGAGCAGGAAGAAACTTTGAGATGTGGCCTGACATTAAGTTGAAAAGATAAACTTTGAAAGCTGGCTGATATTGCATCCAGGCCGTGTCATGTTTGAGCTTTGTGATATTTGGCAACTTCTCCCTCTGAACCACAGTTGCCTCATCCTAGAAATAAAAACAAAACTCTAAGTTATTTCATGACAGGTCCATGATTAAAAATTAAGATAATGCAGATGGAATTAAGATAATGCAGCATGGTGTCTGGTATACCTTAAGAAAATAACCAATATTGCTCTTAAACTTTGCTTATTATACTGGTTCAGGCAAATCATATGCAAAACATTAGGAGTTTCCACCCACTGGTTTCTGTCTTCATTTAAAAGCTGTCTTTCTCCCTTTGTGAAGGGCAAACCCTGCCCCGACATTTGCATTTTGTTTCCTTGGTTTTCTCTGTTTTTGCCTCTATATCAACAAAACCTACCATTCAAATTAAAGGGAGATTTAATGTTCTTAAGTGTAGCTGCCCCCTCTTGCCTTAGAAATGTGGCATTTTGATGCAATTTGCATAGACTTCCAGAGTGGAAGATGCTCTATAAAGTTTGCACAATATACAGGGATAACATGGCAATGAATCAGTGTCAATAGCAGATATTTGAATATGTAGCTATTTATGAGCAAAATATATAGTGATATGAAGATTTGCTTTAAGGTAACAAAATCAGTATCCTTCTCTCAGCCCTTAGACCTGTGTTTTCTCACATTAAGACAATTGAATTGGAGCACTTAGTAGCTAATGGAAATTAACATGGAGCTACTCAAGGTATTTTAAGGACTCTAGATACAGAGGTTTGGAGGGAACTTTAACACATTGTTTTGCAGTTTAATCTTAAACAACCTTGGAAGTAAAAAAAAAATCATTTTATTAAAAGGCCCCCTGTAACTTTTGAAAGTGTACATGAAATGCTTAAAATCATTAGTCTTTAAATTTTCATTTCTTTTTTTTTAAATTTTCATTTCTTAATATAAAAACACTTATGCATATAGAATTCTTAATATACAGAATTTAAAATATGCTTCTCTGTAGGCTATGCCTATTTGGTGGGACCCAAAGTTGTGGGATATTTTTAGCCCCTCAATATTATAAAACATTGAGTACTCTGTACTAAGTCTGTCTTGTCTTAGGTTTCTTACTTGGATTCTCCTTTTCTACAATCTTGTCATTCTCCTCTGAAATGTTTACTTGCTGTTGTTGTGTTTGGGCACGTATAGCAGATCCAGAGTGGTCATCAGGGGCTACCCATTCACTTCTTTCAGAAGTCAAGTCAGAGACAGACTATGCAACTTGTCTGAGCTCACTCAAATAATACACAGTATACAAAGGCTTTCCAACTAGTTTACCTGTCACCAGAGTATTTCCTGATGACAAATACGCTCTACTGCCTTCTGAGGCCCCTTTCGTGGATTCTTCCTGTGCAAACTAAAAATAATAATAATAATAATAAAACATTAATAATGCTGATCTTACAATTAGAATAATGAAGATGGCTTAAGTTTATTGAGAATAACTGGTCTAGTTATTGACTCCTTTAACTCTTTATATTTATTACAACTTTAAGGTGGGTTCTCACATTACAGAGAAAAAACTAGGCACAAAACGATTGTGTAACTATTCTGAAGTTATACCCCTAGCACGTGGCAGTTGTACAGTTTAAATCCTAGAAGATCAACTCAGAGCTATACTCTGAAATCATGATATAAAATTTATTTCCAAATCTGAATCTTATACCTTTAAATTTAATCTAAGTTAACATATATTTGTGTCCAAAACATCTCATTCTTGATGCCTATTGAACTTGCATTTTGGTGTGTCTCATCCCATCAAGTTCTGTGCTCCCCATCTGTAACTACTCAGTGGGATTTTCTGTTAGCCAACCATTTATCCTTATTAAAGACCAGATTTAAGAATTCAGTCCATTGACTCATCCTGATGAAACTTGTTTTCTTCCTTGATTGATCAATCTCTACCCACTTTGCCAACATTGCCAATTACAAACAAACCAAAAAAAAAAAAAAGTATGCACTTCTTGCTTTCTTCTAATTCATTAACAAAATATTTTGTGCAGTTTAGAACTTAGGCACTTAGATGGGTTGTAACTTTAAATTTCTAGGAGTTTCTTCAATTGTTAAGCATTCAGCAAATAATTATTAAACATCTGAAATGCAAGAAGCATCACAGGAAAGCCATGGTAAATGCAACTTTTAGCAAGAATATACTATTTTCTTATGCATTTCAACTCAAAAAAAGGATTAATGTATTAATCAGATAAGAATGCAAGTTAATGATAAGTAACCTAAAAGAGCTATGTTGGGTAAAAACATTTCTCTGAAGGGTTGATTGTGCAAAGCTCTGAACAATGAGCTGGACTTAGCTGGAAACAGGGGGTAAGAAAGCCTGGTAGCCTCTCAATTAATTTTGCTTTGACTCTAGGTAATTTTGTATTGGTTGAGCCATTATCTTAATAGGATGTGGAATTGATGAAGATAAAGCATTCACGTTAGAAAAACCTCAACAATATTCTTCCTCATGTTTATCCAAATTGGGTGTTTTATGGGATGCAGGGAAGTGTCATAAATTAATAATGCCTTACTTTTAAAAATCCCTGAAACTAAACAATTTGGAAAATAGTGTTAACCAACTTTAGTTTCCTAATTGCAAAACTTTTCAGATCTTTTATTACTCTTAAACATGTTGTGAATCTCTAAAAAGGAGTTCCAAAGTGCACTTTTTTTCCTAAAGTTATTTGTATTCTTTTTTCTCTGCCACATATTAATTATCTAAATTATTATTTTTTTAATTTCCAGCACACAGTTTGGGAAATGTAATTTAGTTTAATTGAACCCTTAGGCTCCATTGCTTGAGGTCTTTCTAAAACATTTCTATGTGTCCTTTCTCAAATGAGAAATATCTGATGAATGAAAAATATTCCTAATTTTTTCAAATAAGTGAAATATGTAAGACTCTTCCTAATTATCTTCATCTTGTGAATTTATCTCCATTGCCTTGGTGATCCATTAGTATCCAGTAACATCCAAATGATAATTTTATTTTGTGCTTCTCAGAGAAGGGCTGTATATTTCAAAGGTGAACATTAAGTCGGGACTGAACCATTGGAGCCTGGATTAGTCATATTTTATTTTTATAAGAAAGCCTCTTTATGCTCTACAAGAACCCTTTTCTAAACTTCATTGATAAATAAAAAATAAAAAGCCTGCATATGAATAAATGATGAAAGAGCCTTCCTTGACAATTTTTTTTAAAGTTTCTAAAAATAGTTCCTATCTTTATCTACAAACTTAATGCAGTTAGAAGAGCCACTGGGAATGTCATTATGTTACAAGTTTGTCAGCAAAAGTGAAGAGACAGAAGAAAGCCCTGACTTGAAATACAAGACATCCTTGTACAGTTCATTTACTCAGTGCAGGTTATTTACAGTATTTTTCTTGATTGCTGTAGATTTTATAATGTCAACATGGGGCAAAATTTATAGACCAAAATGCACAAGAGTCAGATGGCCTTCTGGAGTGGAGCTGATCACTTTAATATGCTAATATATCACCACAGTTCCTAGGATACACTTCTATTATTACTCATACATCATGTTAAGTTGTTTACATGTCTTTCTCACTAGTAGCCTGAGAGTTTTTTTAATTTTATTTTTCCCCCTCCTCAGGTGAAGTCTAAGCCATGTCTGGTTTTTACCTATTTCCCATAATGCTTAGCACACCTCCTGATATAAAGCATAATATAAAGGTTCAAGACATTTACTATTTCATTGGAACAAATATTATATTCTAAGAATTGCACCTCTAAGACCTAATAGAATAGCATCCATGAAAATCTAATCATGTAAGTATGTACACAATCACCCCTCCTGGTGTTGGGATGGATGGTAGATTGAAATCTGCCTTTTGGGAATATTTACACTAAGGAGATTGGTAAGTATTATGATCTCCATTTCTCCGTTCACAAGTTTTTAAACAATTCTTGGCACAGCACTTCCTAGGTCTCCTATTTTTTTGCTCCCCTGCTCTCTCTCACTCCTTTTCTCTTGGTCTCCTGTGCAGCAGTGGAAAGAACTTCTGGGCTTAAAATTTTCCTATTTAAGTTTTGTAGATTCTGCACCTGTCCTTAAAACTTGTCCCCTGACTTTGCTTTTATTCTCTCTCTCTCTCTCCCCCTCCCCCTCCCTCCCTCTCTCCCTCTCTCCCTTCCTCCCTTAGAGGCAGCAAGGCTCATTCACACATTGCCTATAACCAAAGGGAATCAAGTTTTGTTATTAGTGACCTGAGCATGGGGAAAAAGCATAAATTTCACAATTAGAGTCGGAAACCTACCTCCATTTCTTAGCTCTGTGTCTTTGAAGGAGTTACTTGACCTCTCTAATCCTCTACTCTATAATCTGTAAAGGAGACAATAAAGCCAATGACACAAGTTTACTTGAGGATTATATGGCCACATTTCTAAAATATTTAACCGAACACTGGCTACAGAATAGGAAAACGATGAACTATGCACTTGCTCTGTTGGCAGTACATCTGTGTTTAAACATGATTGAAAAGAATGGATTCTAGGCTGTGGGGCTCCTGCATTGTGTGTTCTGAGCAGAAATCTCTGAGTCTCAGCTTTCCCACTTATCTTGCTTGCCTCCCTTATAGTACAATGGAAAGGATTCCATGTGATAATACACATGGGAAGTTTGGAAAAAATATGGGAATAAATAACCCCCAAAGGCAGCTTAGAAATACACCCGTGCTTAACAAAGAATTTCGTTTTTAATTTTTTTAAAGATGGACACAATATCTTTATTTATTTAGTTTATTTTTATGTGGTGCTGAGGATCAAACACAGTGCCTCACATATGTGAGGCAAGTGTTCTACCGCTGATTTATAACCCTAGCCCCAGAATTTCATTTTTTTTAACTGGAAAATTTATTGGAAAAGAAAATATTAAAAGCACTTAATTGCACTGTTGTGGTGCTATTGAAAAGAAAACCAAAATTAAGCCTAATGTATAACTAAAGGGAATTATTAACTAGACTAAAATATATACATATAGTAGAATGGTCTGCCAACATTAAAATTATTTAAACATAAACCTGAAGCAATAAATCCCATATTGTTATCACTGAGTGGATTTTTGGTGATTTTCTTTTAACTGCTTTGCATATTCAAATGAATTTATGATGAATATATAAAATGAGAGTATTATTGTATAATAGAAATAGCAGTAATAAACATTTTTAGAAAAGCTTTTTTCATTTATGGGTTCTTCAACATACAGTGGAATTTTTAAAAAAATAAAATTTATAAGACAATGCATAAAGTAGAAATAATATAAGGGCAGTGTTAACAAAGTAAGTCAGGAGTAAATTTTTTTTTAATTTTGTGCATTTTGGTTTTATAAAGTTTTATATTGAGTACATGTCGATTTTTTTATAAGAAGAGCAAACAAAAATATATCAATAAAATATGAGGAAACAATATTTAGACATTAGCTTTATTATCATCCAATCAGAAATATTTATTACTCAGTTAAAGATCTGTTAAAGGTGTTTTCTAATTACCTCCAACTTCTTTTGTAAAAGGCCACTCTAAAAGGAACATCAGGGACTTGGGTTGTGGCTCAGTGGTAGAGCGCTTGACTAGCATGCCTGACATACTGGGTTCGATCCCTGGCACCACATAAAAATAAACAAATAAAATAAAAGATCATCAGTTGATCTTCAAAGTCTCATAGATGTAAGACGTCCCTTAGTGCCTTGATACCTATCTAATACATGTTAGTACTTCTTCTTCTTCTTCTTCTTTTTGTATTAATTGGGAATGAAGGATTAACATACAGTAGAAATAGAATTTTCCAAGGTCAATGAATACTTGTTTCCTGATTTCAGGAATACATTTCTTCCACTTGGTACTACTATTCTGGTACATTAAATGTCGTGGTGAAGAAAGTACACCCATGATGCCAGAGAAGGAGGTGAGGTAAGCTGTAAGCTGTTGGTGGAAAAAATTCATTCTCAAAATGTTTCCAAATGGGGTGCAGGTCTAAACTTCTCTTGTATCTTGCAAGACCATCAGTAAAAATCCATAGGTCCTAGACTCTTCATTTCTACTGAGAGACCTTCTTTCCCTAGCCAAAGTTTCTTGATGGAGGTATAAATGCAAGTCCTGGGATTCGCAAGTCACATGGTCAAGATCCAATTTCTATGCATCTCAGAAACATAGCCATTGCCCTAAAAGAAAATCCAAGAGCTACAGTCACTGAGGTCTTTGGGTCTTCCCTGACTCCAAATTCTTAAGGTATAAGGTTGACATATCTGTTTTCCATGCTGTAAACTACCTCATTTTTATTCTAAATTTATTTATTTTTTTTAATCTAATAATGTAGGTAATCAGCTTCTCCTGCTTAACACAGACAGATGTTAACTAATACAGTATATGTCTATCCAAGGAGAAACAAAGACACCCATCATTTGGATGAAGAGTGTGAGATTATTCAGCTTAATGTTAATCATGTGATTGATAATGATCATGGATATACTTATCCCACATCTTCTTTTAAGAATGAGGATAACCACAGAGAATGAAAGTACTCCAAATCCGAAGGTGAATCATCCAAACTTCACTGGAATGGAAGTTATGTCATGAAAGAGGACCCAACTAGCATTAAATGTAAATCATGAGTTGAAAATAGGCATGGAAGAGAATGAGCAAATTTCATGGTTAGTGAAAGGCATGGATTTGTGCCTGAAGTCTTTGTATTGTAGCCAAATCGGTAGGAAAAAATGATGTTCTGTGGGATGGGCAATACAGACACACACCTGCACCCATGCCCGCGCGCACACACACACACACACACACACACACACACAAATTCTCTTTAAGAAGCCAACCAGTGTAAAACATCACTTTACTGTAAAAGAAGTACTTGTTAGCATTGTTATAATGCTTCCATGTCCTGCACAGATGTTACTTCTATGCTTAATCTAATATCTATACTGGTGATTTCCATCCCTTATTTTTTTTTCTTTTTTTTTTTATTGGTCGTTCATAACATTACATAGTTCTTAATACATCATATTACACGGTTTGATTCAAGTGGATTATGAACTCCCGCTTTTACCCCGTATACAAATTGCTGTATCACATCAGTTACCCTTCCATTGATTGACATATTGCCTTTCTAGTGTCTGATGTATTCTGCTGTCTGTCCTATTCTCTACTATCCCCCCTCCCCTCCCCTCCCCTCCCCTCCCCTTTTCTCTCTCTACCCCTTCTACTGTAAATCATGTCTTCCATTTGTATTATCTTGACTTACCCCTCCTTACCTCTTATATGACATTTTGTATAACCCTGAGGATCGCCTTCCATTTCCATGCAATTTCCCTTCTCACTCCCTTTCCCTCCCACCTCTCATCCCTGTTTACTGTAAATATTCTTCTCAAGCTCTTCGTCCCTACCCTGTCCTTGTTTACACCCCTTATATCAAAGGAGTCATTTGGTATTTGTTTTTTAAAGATTGACTAGCTTCACTTAGCATAATCTGCTCTAATGCCATCCATTTCCCTCCAAATTCTATAATTTTGTCATTTTTTAATGCAGAATAATACTCCATAGTGTATAAATGCCACATTTTTTTTATCCATTCATCTATTGAAGGGCATCTAGGCTAGTTCCACAGTCTTGCTATCCTGAATTGAGCTGCTATGAACATCGATGTAGCAGTGTCCCTGTAGCATGCTCTTGTTAGGGCTTTAGGGAATAGACCGAGAAGGGGAATAGCTGGGTCAAATGGTGGTTCCATTCCCAGCTTTCCGAGAAATCTCCATACTGCTTTCCAAATTGGCTGCACCAATTTGCAGTCCCACCAGCAATGAACAAGAGTGCCCTTTTCCCCGCATCCTCTCCAGCACTTATTGTTGTTTGACTTCCTAATGGCTGCCAGTCTTACTGGAGTGAGATGGTATCTTAGGGTAGTTTTGATTTGCATTTCTCTCACTGCTAGAGATGGTGAGCATTTTTTCATGTACTTGTTGATTGATTGTATGTCCTCCTCTGAGAAGTGTCTGTTCAGGTCCTTGGCCCATTTATTGATTGGGTTATTTGTTATCTTATTGTCTAATTTTTTGAGTTCTTTGTATATTCTGGTTATTAGGGCTCTATCTGAAGTGTGTGGAGTAAAGATTTGTTCCCAGGATGTAGGCTCCCTATTTATCTCTCTTATTGTTTCTTTTGCTGAGAAAAAACTTTTTAGTTTGAGTAAGTCCCATTTGTTGATTCTATTTGTTAACTCTAGCGCAATGGGTGTCCTATTGAGGAATGTGGAGCCCGATCCCACAGCGTGTAGATCATAACCAACTTTTTCTTCTATCAGATGCCGTGTCTCTGATTTAATATCAAGCTCCTTGATCCATTTTGAGTTAACTTTTGTGCACGGTGAGAGATAGGGATTCAGATTCATTTTGGTGCAAATGGATTTCCAGTTTTCCCAGCACCATTTGTTGAAGATGCTATCCTTCCTCCATTGCATGCTTTTAGCCCCTTTATCAAAAATAAGATAGTTGTAGTTTTGTGGATTGGTTACTGTGTCCTCTATTCTGTACCATTGGTCCACCCGCCTGTTTTGGTACCAGTACCATGCT
This sequence comes from Urocitellus parryii, assembly GCF_045843805.1. NCBI lineage: Eukaryota > Metazoa > Chordata > Mammalia > Rodentia > Sciuridae > Urocitellus > Urocitellus parryii. Next base: position 3,721,815 of record NW_027554049.1, on the reverse strand, counting down.
GTTTTTGTTACATTGCTCTGTAGTATAGTTTGAAGTCTGGTATCGCTATACCGCCTGATTCACACTTCCTGCTTAGTATTGTTTTTGCTATTCTGGGTCTTTTATTATTCCATATGAATTTCATGATTCTTTTATCTATTTCTACAAGATATGCTGTTGGGATTTTGATTGGCATTGCATTGAACTTATAGAGAACTTTTGGTAATATCGCCATTTTGATGGTGTTAGTTCTGCCTATCCATGAGCAGGGTATGTTTTTCCATCTTCTAAGGTCTTCTTCTATGTCTTTCTTTAGGGTTCTGTAATTTTCATTGCATAAATCTTTCACCTCTTTTGTTAGGTTGATTCCCAAGTATTTTATTTTTTGGGGGGATATTGTGAATGGAGTAGTTGTCCTCATTTCCGTTTCAGAGGATTTGTCGCTGATATACAGGAATGCCTTTGATTTATGCGTGTTGATCTTATATCCTGCCACTTTGCTGAATTCATTTATTAGCTCTAATAGCTTCTTTGTAGACCCTTTTGGGTCTGCTAGGTATAGAATCATATCATCTGCAAATAGTGATAATTTAAGTTCTTCTTTTCCTATTTTTATGCCTTTAATTTCTTTCGTCTGCCTAATTGCTCTGGCCAGTGTTTCGAGGACTATGTTGAACAGAAGTGGTGAGAGAGGGCATCCCTGTCTTGTACCAGATCTTAGAGGGAATGCCTTCAATTTTTCTCCATTCAGAATGATGCTGGCCTGTGGCTTATCATAGATTGCTTTTACAATGTTGAGGTATGATCCTGTTATCCCTAATTTTTCTAGCGTTTTGAACATAAAGGGATGCTGTACTTTGTCGAATGCTTTTTCTGCATCTATTGAGATGATCATATGGTTCTTATTTTTAAGTCTATTGATGTGGTGAATAACATTTATTGATTTCCGTATATTAAACCAGCCTTGCATCCCAGGGATGAATCCTACTTGATCATGGTGTATAATTTTTTTGATATGTATTTGAATCCGATTCGCCAGAATTTTATTGAGGATTTTTGCATCAAGGTTCATTAGAGATAATGGTCTGTAGTTTTCCTTCTTTGATGTGTCTTTGTCTGGTTTCGGAATCAGGGTGATGTTGGCCTCGTAGAATGAATTTGGAAGTTCTCCCTCTTTTTCTATTTCCTGAAATAGCTTGAAAAGTATTGGTGTTAGTTCCTCTTTAAAGGTTTTGTAAAACTCTGCTGTATACCCATCAGGTCCTGGGCTTTTCTTAGTTGGTAGTCTTTTGATGGTTTCTTCTATTTCCTCTATTGTTATTGGTCTGTTTAGGTTGTCTATATCCTCCTGGCTCAATCTGGGCAGATCATAGGACTCAAGGAATTTATCTATGCCTTCACTATCTTCTATTTTATTGGAGTATAAGGATTCAAAGTAATTTCTGATTATCTTCTGTATTTCTGAAGTGTCTGTTGTGATATTGTCTTTTTCATCCCGTATGCTAGTAATTTGGGTTCTCTCTCTTCTTCTCTTCGTTAGCATGGCTAAGGGTCTGTCAATTTTATTTATTTTTTCAAAGAACCAGCTTTTAGTTTTGTCAATTTTTTCAATTGTTTCTTTTGTTTCAATTTCATTAATTTCAGCTCTGATTTTAATTATTTCTTGCCTTCTACTTCTTTTGCTGTTGTTTTGCTCTTCTTTTTCTAGGATTTTGAGATGAAGTATGAGATCATTTATTTGTTGGTTTTTTCTTTTTTTGAGGAATGAACTCCAAGCAATGAATTTTCCTCTTAGAACTGCTTTCAATGTGTCCCATAGATTCCGATATGTTGTGTCTGTGTTTTCATTTAACTCTAGGAATTTTTTAATTTCCTCCTTGATGTCTTCTAAAACCCATTGATCACTCAGCAACCTATTGTTCATTCTCCAGGTGATGCTTGCTTTTTCCTTTCTTCTTTTATCATTGATTTTCAGTTTCATTCCATTATGATCAGATAAGATGCATGGTATTATCTCTACCCCTTTGTATTGTCTAAGAGTTGCCCTGTGACATAGTATATGGTCTATTTTTGAGAAGGTTCCATGTGCTGCTGAGAAAAAAGTGTAGCTACTTGATGTTGGGTGGTATAGTCTATATATGTCAATTAAGTCTAGGTTGTTAATTGTGTTATTGAGTTCTATAGTTTCCTTATTTAACTTTTGTTTGGAAGATCTGTCCAGTGGTGAGAGAGGTGTGTTGAAGTCTCCCATGATTATTGTATGTTGGTCTATTAGACTCTTGAACTTGAGAAGAGTTTGCTTGATGAATACAGCTGCACCATTATTTGGGGCATATATATTTATGATTGTTATGTCTTGTTGGTGTATGGTTCCCTTGAGCAGTATGAAGTGTCCTTCTATATCCCTTTTGATTAGCTTTGGCTTGAAATCTATTTTATTAGATATGAGTATGGACACTCCTGCTTGTTTCCGCGGTCCATATGAGTGATATGATTTTTCCCAACCTTTCACCTTCAGTCTATGTATATCTTTTCCTATCAAATGCGTCTCCTGTAGACAGCATATTGTTGGGTCTTGTTTTTTGATCCATTCTACTAGCCTGTGTCTCTTAATTGGTGAGTTTAAGCCATTAACATTTAGGGTTATTATTGAGATATGGTTTGTTCTTCTATCCATATTTGTTTATTGATGTTACTAAACCTGATTTGTTATCCTCTTTGACTACTTTCCCCCCTTTACTGTCCTACCTCCCATTGTTGGTTTTCAATGTTGTTTTCCATTTCCTCTTCCTGTAATGTTTTGCCAAGGATTTTTTGAAGAGATGGTTTTCTAGCTGCGAATTCTTTTAACTTTTGTTTATTGTGGAAGGTTTTAATTTCATCTTCTAACCTGAAGCTTAATTTCGCCGGATACACGATTCTTGGTTGGAGCCCATTGTCTTTCAGTGTTTGAAATATGTTATTCCAGGATCTTCTAGCTTTCAGAGTCTGTGTTGAGAGATCAGCTGTTATCCTGATTGGTTTACCCCTAAATGTAATCTGCTTTCTTTCTCTTGCAGCTTTTAAAATTCTTTCCTTATTCTGTATGTTGGACATCTTCATTATAATGTGTCTAGGTGCGGATCTCTTATGATTTTGCACATTCGGCGTCCTGTAGGCTTCTAGGATTTGGGATTCTGTCTCAATCTTCAATTCTGGGAAGTTTTCTCGTATTATTTCACTGAATAGACTGTTTATTCCTTTGGAATGGAGCTCTGTGCCTTCCTGTATCCCAATGACTCTTAAATTTGGTCTTTTGATATTGTCCCATAATTCTTGGATGTTCTGCTCATGGTTTCTTAGCAGACTTGCTGAGCTGTCTATGTTCTTTTCCAGTTGAAATACTTTGTCTTCATTGTCTGATGTTCTCTCTTCTAAGTGATCCACTCTGCTGGTAGTTTTCTCAATTGAGTTTTTAAGTTGGTTTATTGTTTCCTGCATTTCTAGAATTTCTATTTGTTTGTTTTTTATTACCTCTATCTCCCTGTGAAATTGATCTTTTACTTCCTTGATTTGTTTGTCAATGTGATCTTTCATTGTCTGATTTTGCTGTCTCATGTCTTCCTTGAGACTCCAGATCATCTGAAGCATATATATCCTGAACTCTTTATCTGATATTCCATCTGTTGCAGCTATTACCTCTTCTAAAGTTGAGTTGACCTGCATTGCTTGTGGTCCTTTCTTTCCTTGTCTTTTCATACTGCTCGCATTTCTTTCTGCTTGGTGCAACTGTTGTGTTTTGAAATTTACCCCCTATTTATTTATGTTGCTCTTGTATACTTGAAAAGTCTCCCTTGCAGGTGCGGGCGGCGGCTGTGCCCCTACTCCAATTGGGGTGACGTGTCTACCACGCTGGCGGCTCTCTGGGCCTGTTCCAGGAGTGGAAGGCGGCTCTGCTCTGTCCCTATTCCAATTGGGGTGTCGTGACTACAATGCTGGCAGATCGCTGGGCCTGTTCCAGGCGTGGGCGGTGGGCTTGGCTGGCGGGATTCCACCTAATGGCAGTCCCTAACCTCCCTGCTTGCTAATTAAAGGCTTCTCTGAGGCGCCACGCCTTCTGTAGCTGCGGGGCAGGCCGCGCGAATCAGTTGGCCTGGATCTCTGGGGTCCTGCTGCTGGCTGTTTTGATGTTGCAAGCTGTTGGAGAGTGGTGGTGTATTCTTCAGCTTTCGCGGATGGTGGCCACTGACTGCCTGGATGGAGTGTCCGCTGTTTTGATGTTGCACTCTGAAGGAGAGTGGCGGTGTATCCTTCAGCTTTCCCGGATGGTGGCCGCTGACTGCCTCGGTGGAGTGTCCGCTGTGGGGGATGGGACTGTACCGCTTCCTTCCCCTTCTGAGAACCCGTGCTCGGCCCAAGGGTCCGTGTGGGCTTGGCTGGTGGGATTCCACCTAATGGCCTTCCCTAACCTCCCTGCTTGCCAATTAATGGCTTCACTGAGGCGCCACGCCTTCTGTAGCCGCAGGGCAGGCCACGCGAATCAGTTGGCCTGGATCTCCGGGCCCTGCTGCAGGCTGCTGGGAACCCTGGCACTCTATCACTTTGATTTTTTTCTGCTTGCCCCTCCCCCAGCGCTGGCTAGCCAGGTTTCCTTTTGGCTGCTACTGGGAGGAGGGGTTGGAGGTCAGGTGTCTCTGGTTTCCCCCTAGCCTGTATCCATCCCTTATTTTTGAATAAGCCATGACACCTTCAATTATCTCAAAACACAGTGAAAATTTATCAAAGATTCTTTTTTTTTAAGAGTGAGAGAGGAGGGAGGGAGGGAGGGAGGGAGGGAGGGAGAGAGAGAGAGAGAGAGAGAGAGAGAGAGAGAGAGAGGAAGAGAGAGGGAGAGAGAATTTTTTTAATATTTATTTTTTTTTTTAGTTCTCGGTGGACACAACATCTTTGTTGGTATGTGGTGCTGAGGATCGAACCCGGGCCGCACGCATGCCAGGCGAGCGTGCTACCTCTTGAGCCACATCCCCAGCCCTATCAAAGATTCTTGAAACAGAATTAAATATCATACCTGCTAATTATAAAAATAAATGCGGGTAAGAGATAGTTTATGTCATAGATTTAAATGGATGGATTTTAAATGCTGCTGCTTCTTCGTGGAGGTTTGGAACTGCTGATTTGGGAGCTGCAGAATAAGGTGAATATATCAAAAGATGCAGGCAGAGAAAGCTGTGCTTGTGATGAGAGATTGAGAGCTGGTGACAAAAGCTGTTGAGTTGAGAACACCTTGCCACTTATTATAGTTAAGATAGCTTGCCTTGCCTTGGGCTCTTTATTTTAATGTAAATGTCTGAGAGTGAGTGGGTGATTGAGGAAAAAGGAGAGAGGTTATGTGTCTTTACAGGGCAGGATGGCAATTGAATGACTACCAAACCCATCCCCTGTGATGTTAATATATGCACTCATTGTTCCACCCTCTTTTCTAGTAATGGTAAACAACATTTGTCACTTGCAATAGACTAGTTTTCACTTCCAAACTGATGGTGAGCTGACATTTGTATTTCAAGTACCAAAGCTCAGGCTGCAGAAGCAAGAGGCCCAGAGAAGATGTATGTGGTGGGTGGAAAGAGGGAACAGGACAAGGTTCGCATGTACAATTCAGCAAATCGTTCATAAGTCTGGCCTCCATGACAGGAGATGGCCTAATGCCTCATTAATGCCCACAGAGATGACTATGATGTATCACCCCCTTTCAATCTGAAACTAAGTAATGTGTTTTAAAAAAACTAATTTGCACATGTTTAATGCGTTCATTAATCTATTATAGTCTTTCAATAAGAGATTTAATAGCAAATTAACATTTCTTTAAATAAAAAAAATCATCCTGTCCCCCACAAAGTCTTCTGTTAATACAATTATTTTCTATTTTGAGTGCAATGTGCTACAAAAGAAAACATTTGGCACTAGGGTGGGGTTGAAAATAACCAGGTTCTTCCATTTATTACACAATTAGCCACCTCAGGGCATTATTTTGTCCCCACCACAACAAATCTTTCTGGGGAACAAAAGAACCCTTGAACCTAGATGTGAGAAGGTCAAAGACAAATAAACAAAATCTCAAAAGGCTCATTTGATGAATTGGTCGTGGTGAACTGGAAAAAAAAAACAAGAGTTTTAATAGTAAGGTTTGGGAAACAAAGGAACTTCTCTTGTTTAACATTTAAATATCAATGTTCCCCTATTATTTATTTAGCTCCTGTTATGTATTAGGCACTGGGGTAGATGATGTAAGAGACAACATGAATAAAAGGACAAAAGTCAAAAACGTGTAATTTTTTTGTCTAGATAAGGCTTTTTGTTAATATCTACTAAGTGATATGTGCCACATTGGCTATGATGAATAAATCATGCCCTGTTTTCTTTAGAAAGTTACAGAGGACTATAAAAGATAAGCATGTGTCCAAAGATCCATATACAATTCCCTAAATCTTAAATTATGGGAATAGACTGAGTGCTGTGGGAGCAAAGATGAAGGAAGTTCTAATTCAAATGAGATATATAGAGAAAGCTTTGTCTCTGGGCTGAAGTTTAGACTGCATTTTTAAGACCAGGATACATTAGGAATGCAGATATGAGTGGAAAGCAAGCCCCAAATTGAGTGACAGCATGAGAAACTGTGCAAAGGTTATATGTAATGTATAATGGAAAAATACATACAAATACATGGCTTGGCTTTTGTCTGAGTTTGGGCTGCTATAACAGAATACCATAGACCAGGTGACTTAATCCACAAGGAACATTGAATTTTCACATTTCTGGAGACTGGCAACTCCAATATGAACTGCTGGTAGATTTGGTGTCGGTGAGGGCCCTCTTTCTGGTTCCCTAACGGCCATCTTACTGTGCTTTTGTTACTGTGCAGGGGTGTTGGGTTCATTGTCTCTGCTCAGCAAAGAATTGAAGAACAGCATACAGAGATAGCAAGTAAACAGCAGGTTTACTGCAAAAGTGGCAGTAACAGGCTTCTCCAAAGAGAAGGGTCCTGGAGGCACAAGTTTGGTGGCAAGGTTTTGGCTTGTTCTTTTTAGGGAGCCTCGAATTTCCTCCTTTCTTTATCTCCTTCCCTGTCCATGTTCATCTCACTATTGTTAATTGGTGCCCCCTGTGTCCACAGATATATTTTAGTTTTTCTATTGGATCCCTCCCACTTATGAGTATGAGTTTGGAAGTGTCTGTGTGATTGGGTCCCTGGTTTTTGTCCAGGAGCATTTTTATCAGCAGGAAAGTTGACCTCATGGGAAGATCCTCTCCATGTTCCTTAAGTCTGGTCCTGACCCAGAATACCTTACTTACTGTCTTGCTTTGACTGCCTACACCCTTCTACATCTCCTTCACTCTCATATAGCAGGACAGTAAGAAAAGTCCCCAGGGTCTCTTTAACAAGGGCACTCACCATGTTCATCAGAGCTTCATGCTCAGGATCCAATGTTATCCCAAGGATCCCAACTTCTAATACCACCACATCCAGGGGCATGATTTCAAACAGTGAATTTTGTAGGGAAATATTCCATTTACTTCAAAACATTTGATTATTTGAACTTGAATCAGTTCTTCTTTATAGAAATTGAAGAGCCACGGAGGTCACATTGATTGATTAGTGTCCACAAAGATGTTCATATGGCATTCTGAAAATGGGCTTGACCTAGCAATATAACTACAATGTTTCTATTGAAAATAATATATCTGCTAAAAATAATGTATATTAATTATGTATTAATATATTTATTAGTTTTAATAACTATCATATAATTAATAATTAATAATATGTATTAGTGTGCATTAGCAATGTGACATAATACTATGTATTAATATATTTTATTGATGTACAGTAAAAATAATAATTTATCTTTTATATATACATATGACTTTCTGTAGTTCACTCTCTCAGGGGGAAACAAATTCCAATACCTCTCATTAAATAGGTGTGAGGATTTGATAGCAGTCTAAATAGGTATAGCTCAAGGTCATTGCCTCATATTCTTCTATCTTTATCAAATTTCCTCTTTCTTTGTATCATCTTAATGAGCTTTCTCTATTGAAAGATGATCATATTGCATATATTCTCTCTTAAGTATATGCCTTCAAAATAAGCCTGGTAACATTTTTATTTTACTTTAATGAATTAAATTTAAAATTGAAATCTAAAGAAAATTTTTCTTTGTCAGTCCATCTATAGCAACATGCATTACTTTTCCATTGCTATATACATACTGCTTTGGTTTGAGGAAGATTTTTAAATTATTTCTGAGAGAAGACTCTATGCTGATTGACAACTGCACAATGCCAGTTATTAATATTATTCCACGTCTGATGGATTTCTCCCACCATGATACACTTTGCAAGTTCCTGGGGTGAACTTTGATTTGTCACCTTGGGAACCAAAGAAAGAAGAAATAAATCTTGAAAAAGCTCAACATCCATCTTTTTTGAAAAGAGTAAAGAATCAAATGAGTAAATAACATCTACATCAATATTCGATGTCTGCACGCACACCCGAACTTTGAAGAACATCTGTCTTCCTGCCACTAATGATTTTGTTCCAGATGTAATCCAAATATGTTTGCAAATGGGGAGCAGAGGGTTTAGCACAATTTACTTTGCAAGCAGTTGGTGGTTATCATAGCTATTTTTTGTTTCTTTAAAATATATATATATATATATATATATATATATATATATACATTTCAAAAGTGATATGACACGCTGCAATGATATGTTTGAAATGACAGTAAAAGAAATCTAAAATTGCCTTTGGCTTTGCTCTGATGTGCATCTTCTTAAAAAGAGAGACAATATGGTGTAATGGCAAGAATGTGAATTTTGGAATGAGACACGAATTGGAGGTTGAACTGATCAACAGCTTTTCATGTAGTGATATGAACATTTATGCCTCTGATTTCTTATATTATCTTGTAAAGGACATTGTTTTCAATAATGATAATGGTGAATAGAAAAACTGAGTGATCTTTTTATATATATTAGATTCCCTTAGGAGATTTACATGTGTGCAACAATTCTTTCATAATCTTTGTATCTTCCATACAAGTTGTGTGCTATTAACAGTCCAATTTTAGATGTGAGAAAACCAAGATAAAGCGAAATAATGTGATCTGCCCAAATTCTTGGAGCTAGATGGGAAACTCAGCTGGTCCCAAACAAGTTCAAAATGTCATCTCAAAGCTTCTGTGTCCTATTGTCTTGTGTCTAGCACTGTGTCCACAGATACTGCAGAAGGCAGTGTTGCTAATAGCAAGCACAGCTAGCCCTTGCCAGGTGCTTACAGGTGATGATACTGTCCTGAGAAATGTTACAGTTCTAATCTCATAAAATCCTCACTATAACCCTGTGAGGTACGTCCACATACAGACAAGGAGAGGGAAGCTGAACAAATTAAACCATTGATCATAAAGTTATTAAAGGGTGGTGCAAGAATTTGATTCTAGGCATCCTGACTTCGGATGCTGATATTGTTGACTTTTTTTTTTTTTTAACTGCTACAGGATATTTTAAATATTTATCGAAGAAGTGAGTAAATTCTCCCCTCTCTTAGTCCTAATTCTACATTGCAAAATGAGTTAATTATTACCAACTCCCAACTGAACAAAATACAGAGCTAGCATAACCATTTCCATTTCATGAGAACACTGAAGTTAGAAAAAGGCTCTGTAGTAACATCTGATCTATTGATTTAGGAAAAGGTAGAGCTGAACTTCAAACCCGGCCTTCAGAGTCCAAATCTGGGCTCATCCCTTCTCTGTGTTGTTTCATCTAAAGGGTCAACCGCCTCTTTGCATGGTCCATAGGTGTTGGATGTTTTGTTTGTAGATTCATGCTCTTCCCTAGACAACACATTCCTTCACTTACTCTACCAGCTTGGATATAGATACACACACACACACACACACACACACACACACACACAATTTTTCAATTTAGTGTCAGGCAGTCATAGAAGGTAGAGAGCTGAGTCACCAGGATGTTCAAAAGATTTCTAAAAGCTATTTGTATCCTCCGACATAGAAAGTACTGGAAGAGAGACTTGACACATTAAAATTCAAATATATCTTCCTGGCAGCAAGCTATCTCTGGGTCCTGGGAAGCCTGAGTCTGGGTGAGCCCAGGAGTAATGAAGCCCTGCGTCTCATGTCATTGACTCTGGCATTTCAAGCACCACATTCATAACGGTAGACGAAAGCGCCGGGTCCCTCTCTACTTCACTAAATTGAAATGGTTCCACAGGGGAATATGGCAACAGGGGTGAAAGAAAAATAACATTGCTTTTTCCACTGTAAAAGGAGAAGTTGCTGATGATGTTAATGCAAAATGTAACATCTGGAAATGGTGTTGGGACACGGTGACATGGTGACATTATGCCTAGCCATGCTTTAGGAAAGACATCCAGCATCTTAGAGGGTGCACATGCATATTATTGTGGTGTGTTGTGGTGTGTGTGTGCATGTATGTGTGTGTGTGTGTGTGTGTGTGTGTATGTGTGTGTGTTTAAGCAATGAGAAAATTCAGAATGACTATGGAGTTTAGCCCACTTTACCCCAATTCCTACCATATGTTAGTTTGTATTTTTGTTTGTCATTAACAGAAGCCCAGATGCAAATTAATTAGGGTTAAAAATATTTAATGGATCTTGTGATAGTCCAAGGTTAGTAGTTTTAGACTATACTTGCTATCAGGGCACAAAATTAGGATAAGACCCCATTATTTCCCTCCTAATCTTTTGTTTCTGCGTCTTATGTTGTGATTCTATTGTCTTAGAGTTTTTGTAGTCCTATGATTTAAATAGTGCTTCCAATACATCTTTCTTAGTTCCTATAAGATAGAGAAAAAAGCTGAGCCTGTTTTCCTTATAGCTTTTTAAAAAAAGTCTCAGCATTGAGTTTATGCCTTTGATTGGTGTGAGTTGAGTCATGTAATATCTTGCCAGGGGACACAGCACTTGATTTCCTTAAGCCATCCTTAAAGAGATGGAGACACTTAGTTCCAGCAGACCTTATAGATGGAAAGAGGAGGAAAGATTTCCCCTTCTATTAAAATCCGAGATTCTTACAAAAAGAGAGTGAATGGATGCTGGGTAACAATAACAAAGTTCGTTCAATTTACATTCCCTTCTAGATATTGAGGACATAATGGATAATTCAATTCTAATCAGTCTCAGAACTAAAAGCCTTTATATCTCATCTGTCTAGTCCAAGATTGCCCATTCATGGTCCAAAGACTGGATTTATCCCAAATATGCGTTTGCCAAGACTTAGATAGTTTCCTTTGTATTATGATTTGAGTTGCCAAAATATTTTTTGCAGTTTATATTTTTTTAGTTTCTCCTAAGGAATAGGAAGATTCAGAACCTCTGATCCAACATTCTGGCTTAGAAATTATGAACTAGAGATGAGCAATCACTTTATCTTTTAGTGAAAGATACTTAATCTCATATATCATAGTCTTAATTGTTCTATATTGTCTCCCTACCACAGAAGCCCAGTGTAACCCATCAGAATTCAATGTATTTATCCCAATGACATTCTCAAAATGGAAAAAGAGTGTTTCTATGACAATAAGGGGGTGTTTTTTCATATGTATAAAAATGGAAGTAGATATATTCATTGAGGACATAAAGAATAGCCTTAGAAGTTTAGTCTGTAAACATAGGATATACACTATTTATTTAAGTTAAGAAAAAACAGGCTTTTGTGTGTGGCCTAGATCAATTGTATTAATCATCACTTTACAGGTGGTGAAACTGAGACTAAAGAAGGTAGAACGTTTCAAATAAGCAGTGAGTAGTGAATCTGAGATATTGGTCCATACATTTTGCTTCCCCCTCTAATTTCCTGACACATAATACCAGAAGTACATTATAGAAAATTGGGAAAAGAGAAAGATATTTTTACCTATTTATACTATAAAAAAAGTGACAAAAACATTTGTGGAAAAAATATCTCACTCATACTCCTATCCATACTAAAATTTAAAAAAAAATGTTCTCACCATTCTTAATATCCCTTATTTTATAGAGTAATTATGGTGTTATGATTGAGATATGCGATGTCCTTCAAAAGCTCATGTATGTGACAAGGCAAGAAAGTTTAGAGATAAAATGATTGGGTTATGAGAGCCTTATCGCAATCAGTGTATTAATCCACCATATTTGGAAATAGGATTACTGCAGAAGTAATTAGTTTATACTGCTAGGGCAGACCCCTCTTCTATTTTGTTTAGTGTCCTTCTAAGAAGATGGTCATGTGGAGAGAAAGGCATTGCAAGAGCAGCATGTAATGATAGAGGATTGAGTGATATAGCTTCAAGTCAAAGGTTGCTAGCAAACTCCCAGGAGATAGAAAGAGCCAAGGGGGTATTTTTCTACAGATGTCAAAGGGAGCATGACCCTCCTCATACCTGGAGAGCTACAGAACTGGCATAAATCAGATTTTGTTGTTTAAGCCACTGATTGTGGCACCTTATTGGTACACAGTGTTTTGAGGAGTGAGAGTTATCCTAGAAGAAATAATGGGCTGGTAAGAAAAGATCAGATGGAAGAGAGAGAAACTGATAAGGCCAGTTTGGAGGACAAAGAAGTAATTTGCATGATGAGTACTGGGAAAGTGGACTCAGAATAGACAAACACAACAGATGCCAGGTATTTAGTCTAACAAATCCCAGAACTCAGCCAGGATAGTAATAACAATAACAATAGGAATATATAATGGTAATAATATCATGAAGATGATAGAATAAGAATAAATATTCTCTGAGTGCTTGCACTAAGATAAAATCAATTCTGGGTTATTTAGTTTACAAAATATACCTATAATAGAATTAGGATTTTTAAAAATCTACTACTGTAATGAAAGAAATCTTGAAGAAGAGAATCATCCAAGGACAAATGGAGGCTACGTTTTCAAAACAGAATTCTAACTGAAGCAGTTTTCTCCAGAGCCTGTGTTCTGTGCCATTTGCCACTACTATTTTAGTCAATATGAAGGTGAGAAGATGAAGCAGGGAAGACATTTATATGATGAAGTTAAAAAAATAAAATTCTTAAAGCTTAGATGATCAGATAAAGGGGAAATGAATGGTGTCCTTCATATAAACAAGAGTGTTGAAGTTTGGAGCAGGTGCAGACCCATGAAGGAGGAAACTCATTTCTTTTCTTTTAGGGACAGAAAATTGCATCATGTCCCCAGTCCTCAATGAGCTTGGTCATTTCCTCTGAGCACACCCCCCCATCCTGTTTCAGCCATTCTGTGAATGACGTGCAGCTGCACTCCCTCCCCTGTGTTCCAGGAGAGCATCTGGCAATAAACAGCACTTAGCCCTGCTGCGGACACAAAGGCATTGTTTCTTTAATAACACGTCTCTTTGGAAACCATCTCCAAACCTACTTCAGCAGCCAGTCTGCACTGACCCTGACACAATGTAGATCGCTCAGCTCTGCTGAGCAACGGAGGGTGAGAGAGCTATGGTGGGTACCTGAGGACAGGAGAAAAAGGGACAGAGAAGTGACTTTGGTGAGAGCCCCTTAGACTACAAAAGACAGATTTTTTTTTAAGAATGAACACAGAAGGACCCACGTTCATTTAGTCGTGTGTGTGTGTGTGTGTGTGTGTGTGCACATGCATGCTTGTGTTTAGCATGCTTTCACCTCAAAACCTAGGAAAGATAAAACATCCCCCCAACCAGTGTAATAATAAGGACATTCTCAATTGACACCTGCTTGTATTTATATTACACAGGTGGCAGTGGTGGGGAAGGCAGGCGCTTCCATTTATTGAATACTTAGTACAAAAAAAGAAGTTTAAAAATAAACATTAATTTTTGTTTATGGGTCTAGAGTTAGCTAGTCAATTTTGCTATTCTGAGCTGGACTTGGTGGGGCTCATTCAAGTGTTGGTCTATGACCATTTTAGAAATATAACATTGAGATCATGCTTTATTGCCATCAATAGCTTGGAAGTTAACCAGGACTTAAAGTCTAGTTAAGTCTTTTTGGTTTGTGTCCTTGTTTGCCTGTTTTCATTTTGTGGATGTGAACGAGGATCTGGCAAAATGAAAGCAGTGAATACCAATCCAGGGAACTGACCTATAACTCAAGCATTGGTTATGTCAGACCAAGTAAGAAGTTATTCCCACATTCTAGGATGTGTCCAAGCACCCTGTGCTTGCTTATGAAATTCTTTGTATGTTTTGCTCTTTTATTCTTCTCTCTAGACCAAGGACTGGCAAACTTTTTATGAATAGGGCTAGATGATACATACAACAGACTTTGTGGGCTATATAATCTGTGATGTTACTGTTCCATTCTGCTATTGAAGCATAAAAATAACACTGACAGTAGAGAAATCCATGATTATGTCTGTTTTATTAAAAAATATAAAAAATTGTGATGAAGAAGAATTGATTCATGATACAAAAGCATAACACATATTCTAAAGCATAAACCTCACGTGAGTAGATTTTTCCACTATTCACTACTCTGCCTCTGGAATCAGCTTGACAATGATACATAGATATAAAATAAATATTTGTTAAATTAATTCAATAAATCAAGAAGTAGAATCTTATATACTGTGGCACTCTTGGAAAATGTGAGAATGTCTATGGTTTGGATTTGAATTTAAGCCTATAACCATAACCTTACAAACATCAAGCCATGGCTGTGAGATCATTACTCACTTGCTTTGCTCAGGAACTGGGGTGGACCCAGTCATTTAGGTAGCACCCGTCAAACAGTAAAGATAAATACATCCATGGAGGGGCAGATGAGGTAATCTAACAAATATTGTGACTAGTCTAGATGTCTAAACAATCATGCATATTAGACTTCTCTAATTTCTACTAAACACACACACACACACACACACACACAATCTTTATAGTATAAATCAACACAGTGTGCTCTTCTGTAGTTTGGGAGGTTTTCAGGCAGAACTAATTCTTACTGGGTTAAAATATAGGTATCTACAAGGCTGTATTTTTTTCCAAATGGCCAAGGGGACACCTGCTTCCTTATTTTCCCAGCTTCTAGAAGTCACCTCTATTCCTTGATTCCTGGCTCCCTTCTTCCCTCTGTAAAGCCAGCAGTGCTGCTTCTCTCTGATGGCTCCTCCATAGTCACACCACCTTCCTACTGGTCAGGAAATATTCTCTACTTTTAAGGACCCATGTGATTAGATTGGATTCACCCAGATAAAAATAGGATATTTAATGAAAAGATAAGATTTAAAAGTTTTCTATAAATATCTAATTACTATAAAAATGTACCTTCTAAAGAGACAATAGTATTTGAATTTACATTATTAATATTTATATTTTGTTAAATATTAATCTTACCCTGGGCAGTCCAGAGTTGTGAATTCTGTCATTCATTCCCTGGAGAGCTCCCTGCCATCTCCATATCCGTGCCAGACAAACTGTACATAACATTACAACACTGTAAATGTTGAGGATAAGAAGGAGGAATAACTGGAATCCACAGCTTTCAAAATAGTGACTTCGGTAAATTGACTAGCATGTGGTGAGAGGGCTGAGCCAAGGCTGCTGGTCTCAGGATTCCTTACTGAAGATTATGAGTTACAGATAAGCTCAGTGGCTGTATTGGTAATTCCTTATAAATAAAAAAGATTGGATGTAAGTGACTTAGAACCATTAGAAATAATAACTTATTTTAATTTCATAAAATGGCCAAGAATGAGCAAGAAATGTTTATTAAAAGACACTGTGCTTTGATAATTGAGTATGGTTCTGCATTTAATGTGGAGATCCATGAGCATCATAGGAATGAGAGAAGAAAGTTACAACTCAGAGCTTAGTTCCTGAGGAAGGTAGATTTTTTTTTTTTGGCACCAGGAAAAACTCAATGAACTCTGTTTCTACCTTTAATTATGACTGAATTTTTATCATCATTAGTGCCTTCTGTGTATCTTAATTCCTTCCACTGGAAAATAAAAATTATACTAACACTTACCTGATGGGTTTATTATGATAATTAAATTAGATTGTGGCTCTTAAGTATTTAGTACCAAATAGTTGTTCAACAAATATTGGTTGTTCCAATTACATACTAATTAAATGACACAAGGCCTCAGGTTAGCATACGAGTGCATCAAATTTGGACATTCATATTTTCCAGGGGTAGTTTGAAGGTATTTGCATTGCAAAAAGTAAGCCACAGAAGGAAAAAAAGCCGAGAAAGTGGAGTAAGCACATTGATAAATAGTTCTAAGTGAAAGCAATTTCAGCCTGAGAACCCTGAGGCTGTCTTCTCTCTCTTTGGGTGACTGTCAAACCCTAGAGATGTGGCCTCTTACAGAAACAGACATAGAGACAAATTATGCTCTGGATAAGGTAGGGTTTTCTTTAACTACACTTGAAGTCAAGGTAGGTCACTGTCAGAATAAACTCCAAGAAAGCTTGATAAATTTAAAGCAAAGGAGAGAATGAATTGTGCATATATATGTGTGTGTGTGTATAAATGCATCAATGCATGCATGTATGTGTATACCCAGGATTATTTTTGGAAGTTAAATACTGCCTTGTCTTTTCTTCTAGTATTTATTAAGTCAACCAGACACTTTTCCAAATCACTTCATTCTCCATTGCCCATTTATTCCATTTATTGAATCCTTGGGGGATCTCTAGAGAGCACCCACTAGTTGTGCCAATCATGCCTAGGGCTGCACAACTGTCTTTTAAGAACTTGATAGCATAAGCTCCTTTCAGATCCATTATGAAGTGCTTTCTTTTTTTTTTCTAAAAGTGACTTCTGATGGCAACTGGCTTGAACAAACAGCATACAGGAGGCATTCGTCAACTTGTGTGATTTAACTTTGAAACAATAAAGGAAACAAAACAAACAAATAAAAGCCCCACCTATTCCTGACTTTAAATAATATTCCTCTAGCATGCACTCCAACAATTCATTAAGCCATGAACATATCTTTATTTGTAGTAGTTTTTGGAATTCTATGGTATTTCCCTCACAGACATAAGATAAACTAAAGAGAAAAATAACCCTGAGTCTAGGTAGCACAGACTCTATTACATGCATCTAGTAAATTAAAAAATTAAAACCACTCCTATCTAATTATCCAGGCAGTGTTTTCAACTGATTCCTTCTTTCCAAACTGCCAACCACTATATGTGACTCCTATGTGCCCAAGAGAACCTGAGAATTAAATCCAGGACACTTCAGTCCTAATGATAAGAGATATTTGATTAGGTAAGTAAAATACATTACTGCAATGGGGCATTATCAATAACTCTACATAAAGTAGCAAATTTCTAAAAGCACCTGGAAATATGTGGGCATGTTTTTTTTTTCATTTTTATTCCAGTGTTTTCCATAAGAAGTTAGCACCAGGGAACCAGTGATACTAAATTCCCTGCAATGCATGGATGGTTCAGTTTAATCTGGAATAACCCTGCCAATGTTGCCAAAACTCTCCCTCATTGAGAATCACTGGAAGATAAATCCTGCCCTGTCTTTTCCTTCTTGTATTTATTAAGTCAACCAGACTAATAAAAAGGTGATTCGGAATACTGATATAAAGTTACGTGACTTAAGCACTCACCCTCAATAATGGGAAGAGTCACTTGATAAAAATGAGCCCATAAGATGCAAGAAAAGGTCAGGCTGTAAAGTCCAAAGAATATACTTGCTCACAACCCCCTGCCTGGCTGAAGGTGTTAATTGTAAGGTTCTCAGAAGTCAATTCCCACATATTAATACTGCTAGATGTTAATTACCACATTCAGATTTAATGAGACCGTTACTGGCAATGCTACTCCTGAATTCTTGTTAGTTTGGTAGACAGTGAGTGTGCATGTGTCCAGAAGTTAACATTTAGTGGGATATTTGGGAGGGAACATTTATGCAAATCATTACAATACATCTACTGAAACATTTCACAGGAGGCCAAGGTGACAAAGGAGTCATAGAGGAACCAAGTGCTGTGGAATCCATGGTGGGAGACACTGAATTGAAAGACTGATTTAGGGCCTGTTAACACAAATGAGAGGAGACAAGACTACTCTATGTGTGACAGCCTCTCCACAAAATTCAGACAAGGCAAAGATGTTTCTTTTCTCTCTGTCATTCTCTCTCTGCAGCCAGAAGATGAGTATTTCATAGTTGAATAATTCAAAGTGAAAGAGCCCATGGGTAATGCAGCAACAGTCATCAAACATTCCTTAAGCCATTTGATCTCACTGGAGCATCCATATGCCTTATCTGCCCTTTTGCAGACAAATTCCATGCATTCAATTGGATTTAAATCTTCCTCTCCATTCTGTCTTTCTATGCCCCTAGATCCTGATAGGATTATCTAGCATTGGGGAAAGTACTAGCATAGGTTTTAAAATAGTCTCTTTCATAGTGGGCTTCAGTGCTCAAGTCAGAGACTTATTAGTCCCACACTCAGAATTTCATATCCCTTTATTCATCAATGACCAAGTAGCTGTATATTAGGTTTAAGAATATTGCTGCCAAATGCTTTCACCACAAAAGCGTATGATTTAAAAATTATTATTAAATGTGTATAACATTTTAAAATGTGCAAGAAACATATGGTATAAGAAATTGTACATACTGTGTCCTCAAAAAAATGTCTTGGAAATAAATACAATTTCTTATTTTGACCAGTTAGTCTGACAAGCTGAGGAACTCTCTGGTTCAATTTTAATTCATGGAAGAAAATTTGAACATCGAATACTCATGAAGAAACATTTAGCTTAAATGATGGAAGTCAAGTGTATCTGTTTGTATTACTTAAAAACATTTCCAATTATGGAGAAAAAAACAATGAATAAAACGGTCACATATATTTTAATATTATGACACATGCTCTGTTTTTAATCTATATGCTTTCAGTTTTCTGTGTTACATTCCAGCCTGGCTCATGTGGTTTGTAGAAATCAAATTTTATTTGGATTCTTGAAGAAGCCATTAATGCTTTGCCATACTCAGGGAAAAATCACATTCAGCACCATGGACAGAGCAGGCTTGCTCCTTTCTGAACTACAGCTGTTTCCTGATTTTTTTCCCCTCTCTACTAAAATATCCAGACACACGTCTGTCTTTTAATTGCAGGAGGAGTTGCTGCAAGACATCTTGAATTTTAATGTCCTATTTTTAAAAAAAAGAAAATGCATTTAAAAGCAAACTAGGGGTAATCTTAAGAATGTCAGCTGAGTTCAAAAAACAATATCCTGGAAAGTATACAGAGACCTTCAGGGGAAGAAGTGATATTATATAGATGAAAAAGTGGTAAGAGGAAAATAATGACCACTGATTAATAAATAGATGATATAAGAAGAGATACTCAGATAATTATCAGAACACGAAGCATGAAACTCACAATGTTTTCATTAAAATGTAGTAAGGCACATTAAGGGAAGTAAAATTTATATTCTGGATAGCAAAGAGAGTGAGCAGAATCTAGTTTTATGAAGGAAGATGGATTCTAACTGTATTTCAGTATAAAAAATGATAAAATAATAGATTTGTGATCAACTCTTACTTTTTAGGAAGATGTAAGAAATATAAACAACCATTACAAGATATTTTTATGGTCAATAATGCCTTAAATATTAGTTATAAAATATTTTATATTATATGCATTAGGTACAAAATACATAATGTATCTGGTTTTTACCAGGTTCTATAATGTTCATCTGTTCATATGAGTAGTGTTCTTATGTATGTAAAATGTATTTCTCTTCATTAAAATATAATTTATTTTATTTATAATCCTACTTGTTAACAATAATATATATCTCTTATTATTGACTTCATTTCTTGGGCTTATTTTAATTAATTTTTATTGTTGCATTATAATTATATATAATATTGGGATTCATTGTGATATATTCATACATACACATAATTAGGTGAATTTTAAATGAATAGTCTAAAGAAATATTTTATATGTTTTACAAAAATAAAGTCAAAATAAAACATATACCTAAGTGTAAATCAAAACTTTCAGAAGATATAAGGTAGATTAAAACCTAAATGACCATGGTTTTAATTGACATTTTAGTCCTGAAAGAAAGAAATTATTGAGAATCTGAATTTTATTAAAATAAAAAAAAAATTAGCTTTGTAAGAGATGTTGTTAAGATAATGAGAATACAAGCTACAAACTAAGATAAAATGCTTACAGAAGACCAGTCTGAAAAGGATTATTATCTAAAATGAATAAAGAAATCTTAAAATTCAATGATATTAATACAAACAACGCCATCCAAGTGGGCCAAAAGTGTTAGCAGAAACCTTACCCAAAGTGTACAGACAGCAAGTAAGCATAAAAAGAGATGCTCTACATCATATAGAATCAGAGAAATGCAAATTAATACAATGTGTTACCACTACACATCTATTAATACAGACCTCCTCTGAAATACTGAAGATACCAAATACTGGTGAGCATGTAGAACAGTGGAAACTGCCATTCAGGGCTGAAAGTAATACAAAATGGTACAGCCACTTTGGAAAACAAGCAGATTGCTGTAAAGCTGAAACATACTCATCATATGATCCAACAAACATGCTCCTTGTATTTACTCAGGGGAGTTGAAAATACATTCACACAAAGGCTTGCACATGGGATCTCAATAGAAGTTTAATTCATAATCACCCAAATGTGAGAATAACCAAGGTGTCCTTTGGACGTTTAATATGGATAAATAAACTGTAGCATTTGTGTGTTTTATGACTATTATGTTAAATTGTATTCACTATTTATGAAGAATTCCTTTAAAAATTTCTAAGTGCAAAGTTTCTTATTTTTCAGCATTTTTGTTAAAAATAACGGAAAAGAAACATTGTAAGTCAAGTGAACTTAACCTAAGACCACACATTTACAAAGTAATGGATCTGAGACCTGAATCCAGGCAGTCCTCATTGTTTTAACTAATATCTCTTATTATTGACTTCATTTCTTGGGCTTATTTTAATTAATTTTTATTGTTGCATTATAATTTCTCTAAAGTATGTTTTTGGCCCCTTTGTCTAGTACAAGATAATTCTGTTTATGTGAGTTTGTCTGTGTCTTCTGTTCTGTTCCATTGATGGAAAAAAATAGGGAGGGGTATTTGGGAAGTCTGAATGTCAGCTGGAAGAAAAACTGTCAAGGAAGGAACGGATATGCAGGCCAAGAGAAGCATCTTCAGCAGACCCAGGATTTGAACTCACCATCTTTTTATTCCCCATGTCCTTGTCAGCTGATGGCCCCTTATGTGACTAAGAGGCTTACAACCAAAAAACCTGAATCTTGCACCACTTAGATGGTTATACATATTTTATCATTACTTCACTCAATTTGCATAAAGAATGCTTATTATTCAATCTTGTAAGAGGGAAACTGAGGACAAGTCCACAGCTTTACTCTGCCACCCTCCATCTACCCTGTAACAATGTCTACTTAGAATGTCCCCAAAGATGACAAAGACAAAACCCTAGGTATGGCATGCAGAGGTGCCACCACAACTGAGTGCAAGAACAGGAAGTTTAACTCAACTTTCCATTGCACCTGAGATAGTGGAGAATGTTAGGGCCATGCAACAAATAACATTAGAAAAATCATTATAATATGCTAGGCATTGTGTTCATGTCTAAAGGTATCATCTTATTTACTGCTCTTAAATCTCTCTTGTTATCCTAATCAAATACTTAAGAAAACTGAGACACACAGAGGAAACATTTTCTCTCACCTATTTAGATATAGATAAGAAAAATTGACTGTTCTACTCAGATTTTTTCCCATTTTTCTTGGTATAAGTTCTTCAATATCTTTATGCCTTCTATTTTAAAATGAAAAAAAAAATTAAACGTCCTTGTGCCATTTTTCTTAGCCTTTATAGTAAGGGCTTCCCTTTTCCTAGAATCGTGTTTTCTATAAGTATGTTCCTTGGAACATTTACTCAAAGGGGTATTAATAACCTTTCTGTTTGAGTTTGGAGTAGGTAAAAAGGGTTTTGTGATCAAAAAGGATTAAAATAGTGTGGGATATGGAATCACATCTTTTTCTAACTGTAGGAATCCTACAACCCTTTAAAATTCTCATATGAACTGAGCATCTATAGGAAAATCCTGAGACTTAGAACATAAAACGTAGCATTAGCAAACATATTTGACCACTGAGTTCCATTTTTTTTCTCATTTTCTTCCCAATGTATATGTTTGCTTTGGAATACATTTTGGGACTGGAAGCAGCAAGGATCAATCACATTAATTGATTAGCACACACTAACTCCCTCAAATTCTACCCGTGCCACCTCTTCTTGTGGAATCCTTTACTGCACAAAATATGCACACATCTATGCTCCTATCTTTCTTTTATTCCCAACACTCCCCTAAAACAGACACCCATAGTCCCTGGAGTACCTCAGGTGCGCTGGTCTTTTTATCATTCCTTGTTTGCACAGTCCAACCTCTTCTGAGATTGCCTCATCAACCTTCTATAACCACTTCTGTGACTAATATGACTACTTACTATGACCATTTTATTATGTTATTTCCCATTAAACTCACTCTTGAGAAATTCTGACAACACTACCTCAGACTTTCCATTCCCCCCCCTCTATGTATGTATGTATGTATGTATATATATATATATATATATATATATATATATATATATAATCTTGGTACCTCACCAATGAAAAATTTAACTTTTCTAATATGGGACTAATGAGAGTCACTGACTGACTTGTTTCAGTAAGGGTTGCCTGTAGATTCAAGGTCTTTCCCTTGCTAAGAATTAGTGACTTTGATTGATACATGATCTCTTCCAGATCTTGGTCCAGACCCCACGTGAATTCTGTAAAGTGATTTCTACATAGAAGTCCTAAGGATGCAAGTGAAGTCTCATTAGATGCTCATTTTCTCATTGTCATCAAATGCAGAACAGTTTTTGAATAACCCCATAACCCATCTGATATGATCATAACTGACCTATTCCCTAGATCTAATCCTATCTGCATAAACTTGTCTCCAGCCTAATGACACCCAAAATGTTATACCACCAAACCAATCCCAGCCTTATAACCCATTGGCCCATTAATATACTTCTAATAATTTCTTTATAAAATATAACCCACCCAAACAACCCTATAACCTTTTTAATGGATTCAGAGCTAGCCAATTACCAAATTTGATTTCATCTGCATATTTCCCATCACATTTTAATGAGCTCTAACTGGCCCTGCAAGTTTCAGTATTAACAAAAGCTATTCCATTCAATTTGTGGCCTTTTATTTGATTTTTTTAAACATCAAATACTGTACCACTTTTTAAAGTCCATGCATTTCAACTTATGCAATTTTCTTTCTTGCTTGAAAAAATTGTAATATTCCCCAACATATTAGTTTATTATCTTCCCCCAAATTTGAATATGGTTACATAAAATACATATATATATATATATATATATATATATATATATATTTTATATAGATATATTGATAAGGAAAGATAGATATATTGGTTTTTCATCACTACATTTACACTTTCTATCAAATTTAATGGAAGCTTTCTAACATGTGACCAAGGACAGTCACTGATTAATTTCTTTCAGTGAGGGTTGCCTGTAGTACTTGGGTCCTTTCCTTTTGGGGTTAGATAGAAATTTCTTCTATTAAGTCACAATAGTGAACCATTTGTAGGTAAGAAGAGGGAGGAGATGAAAAAGAAGAGGGAGAAGAGCAAAATGAGGATTAGGGAGAAGAAAGAAATGGATGAAAAGGAAATAAAGAATGCATTTAAGGCAAATGGCAATTTAGCATTTTTACTGGAAATTTTGATTTCCCCACAATTTGCATTAAAGTTTTGGACCTTCACTTATGGGATGGAAGTTGTCATGAGGTGTTTTTATTCATGAATTCACATGACAAACTGGTATAACAAAATACCAGAGAGTGAGTGGCTTAACATCAGACATTTATTTCTTACAGTTCTGGAGTCTGAAAAGTCCTAAAACTATGTGCTTCAAACTAATCTCCTGTTGAAGCACCTTTCTGATTTCTAGAGAGCTTCCTTCTTACTGTGTCTTCACATGGCAGAAAAAAGAGAGAACAAGAACACCAATTTGATCCATCTCAGCCACTCATAAGACCTGGGACAAGTTTCAAAAGCTCTCTGAGCAGTGCTTTCCTCAACTGAAGAAAAAATGGGCACAATAATGAATTCTTGACAGGGTGCTAGATATGCTGGTGGGCACACAGACCTTTTGTAAATATTTGTTTTCTGAACTTCATGTATGAAATGGAATGTATGCCAATGTGTATAATCAGATAGTATTTACATTTATGCACATGAACTCCCCACAGATGAATCCAAAGTTAATGGAAAAATATGGTAAAGTAATAAAGGTATGCCATGGGTTTTTGGATAAACATAGATTATCTGCCTCAGGAGCACAAAGCCCCATCACTATGAGATAGTTATAATGAACTGAGTATTTATCCAACCAAAATTCAAATATTGAAGCCCTAGCCCAATGTGATGACGTTTGAAAGTAAACCTTCTGGAAGGTAATTAGGTTTAGATAAGTTCCCATAGGCCAGAGAAGGGGTAAGATTTACCCCAGGTTTCATAAATACATCTGTACTTTGTAAATACATCTGGGGAAGAAGATGGTTGCCCTTGCAGACATTCTGGGTTTTCAAACCGTCTCTGTCCATGAACACAACAACAAGAGATAAGTAATATCCCATCACTCACCACCAGCAAATTACCTTCCTGTCATTGATTCACAGAGGCGTAGGACTCCTGGAAGAAGACTACATTGCTCATCATGCTGGCCCCAACCATGTTATATTTACAGATACAAAGTACCACATATCAAAATTACCATTTGTGCAAATGATCACCAAATTCCTTCGGGCCTGCTGTGTCCCCTTAATAGACTCATCTTTCAATTATGAAGTGAAGATCAGTCAATGTTTTTCTAAACTCTCATTCTTTTTTTTGCATTGACCATATGGAAGGATTTATTTTTTCACTTGTAGGAGGCCAATCAACATGAGAAATCTACAAAAGAAGAGACAAACATTGTGAAATTTCACTTGTATCTTAGAAGTTTATGTGTATGAATAAGAACACTTGTACCTACCAGACTGCTCTGACATCTACCTTATCCTGCTTATGGAATCCGAATATATTAAGTATTTCAGTTTTAGGAGACATTTGAAATCAGACTATTCTTTTTCTTACTCATTTCTCTGCTCTGCAAAACCTTAGCAAGTGATCACATCAACTTAACCTGAGTAGATCTTGCTATGGGAAACTAACTGTCTCACCAAGAAATATGGCCATTCCCTTACTTCCAAATTAAAATAGACAAATTTAATGATGTCTTGAGGTTTTTATCTGTTTGTATGACGTGAGCTCTGCATTCATTTCATACCTCAGTACTCCTGTAGCATGGCTAATATTTATTTATTAAATCAAGCAAATTACCAAAGTACCTACCATGTGCATGTGAATAAGCCTATGCATATATAGAACACAGAAGATGTAATCTTCTGCTCACTACCAACATTTTCTAACTGGATGACATTAAATTGGCATGGGAGCAATATGTATTGCATTACAAAAGACAATAATTATTTAAATTTTAATTTCTCCTTATTCTTTTTTTTTAATGAAGTAATTTCAAACTTACAGAAGATTTGCTATAATAGTATAGGGACTCATTTTTCTCTGAAAAATTGTGGGAAAGTTGTACATATGATGTCCTATTACCTATGACCACATTACCATGTAAGTCCTATAATTAGACATTTTCCAACAAACCCATGACATTATCTCAAAAATTAGGAAATTAACTCCCGTTTTTACCCCATATAGAGTAGACCCACTTGAATCAAAGTGTGAAATATGATATATCAAGAACTATGTAATGTTTTGAACAACCAACAATATAAATAAATAAATAAATAAATAAAAATTTGGAAATTAATATATATATTAATAATATATAAATATTATTATAATATATATAAATTAATATATATAATATATATGTTACTAAACCCAATTCTGCAACTCTTTTTATGTATCTTCAAATGACAAATATTCTTTAAATGAAGAGAGTACAATCCAAGGTCATGTGTTGGATTATTGGTTATCATGTCTTTTTTTTAAGTATCCTTCAAGTAGGAACATTTCCTTGGATTACATTTGTCTTTAATGATTCTGACACTTTTGACTATGGTGAGACTTTTCAGTTTTGTTTTATATTTCCTTATGATAAGACTTATATTGGATTATGGGTTATAAATATACATATAGAGATGTATACATATATGTATGTATATATAAGCACACATATATGTATATAAAACCTCATTTTAATATATAAATATATATACATATTCACAAGAATGTATTTATATATATTTAAAAAGTGATCTTACATCCTCTCATTGTATCCTTCAAGTGCCACACAATTTGTGTTGTCTCCAAACTGGTTATGCTAACTTTCATCACTTGATTCACTATGAGCCAATCAGGTTGCTCCACTATGAAGTCCCTGGGTTCTGATATACTTGTTGCTATGGGCTATCTCTTTTATTAGGATGTCTCAATAAAAAATTAGAGAGTATGTATGTATAAAAATATTCACACACACATACCTACTGACAGCAGCCACTCCAGCTCAAACATAATTCTCACCCCTTCAGAATCCAACATACCTTTCAGGAATTCAGACATTGACCTCCTTCCCTGAAGAAGAACAGAGAATAACATGGAATTTTTAGTAGCCATTTGTATAAATTTTTGTTTTGGCTGCCATTATATTGGTTTTATATCATGAGTCTTGCTAATCTCTACTTATCCTAAAATATCCTCCAGAAAAATTTTGGGTTTCCAATGCCACTTCTAAAATATGTCAGCACAAACTGCACACACATATATATGTATATTTCTTATAAGTGAAATATACGATACAATTTTATCAATTTCAACTTTACTCTTAACCATTCATTTCCTAATCATGAGTGATGCATCATCAGTTATACATATATGTGTTTACATTATATATAACAGAAAATATACACAATATATAAATATAAAATATAAATATATAATATAATATGTATTGTATATAATATGTGACATAATGTTAGATATAATATGTAAGAGTATATATATTACATATAATATGTATTATATAATATAATACATAAGTAACACAGAAGGTTTGGATGAAAATTTTGATTAAGAAATATTTCAGAATAAAGTTTGATGAGATCAAGAAACATACATTTCAAAATAGTGAATGAGAACCTATATGATAATTACTCAACCTTTATTCCTTTTTTTAAAATTAATCTTCAGCTTTATTCAGAATATGAGTGATACCTGGACTTCCAACTCCTTTTAATGAAATAAGTCATTTTTGAAAACATCACTAATAATGTTGGTCTATAAACTATAAAATCCAAACAGGCTAATTTCTACCACTACGTGCATCCATAGCCATTTCTGTGTTCCATTTTCTCTTCATCTTAACGTTCTCACTGAACTATACAACTCTCTTGTTTAATTCTGGACATCAAATGAGCATTATATTGTATATGTAAGATTAAAGCATACACATAAACACACATAGACACAAACATGATTTGAAGACCATGCCTGTTTCTTCTCATCTTTAGATGTGACTAGCATGTGTTCATCCATCTATGAGGGGAACACAAAAGAGTCACCTCTTTCTGTATCATACTTCTTTCATTGTCAACGTGTGGATCTGAATCATACCTGTTATTGGCCATGTTTTCTGAAGCAGCATCTTGAGAACACGTTGGAAAATGCACCCTATTCCCCTCTTTTCCCCCCATTTTAAATTTTTTATTTGTTTTAATTAGTTATACATGACAGTAGAATGCATTTATGCACATTGATATATCATACATAGATAGGACATAATTTCTCATTTTTCTGAGTGCACATGTTACAGAATCACATTGGTCATGCAGTCACGTATATACATACAGTAATAATATTTGTTTCATTCTACTATCTTTCCTATCCCCACATCACCTCCCTTCCCCTACCATCACTTCCATGTACCTAATCTAAGGTAACTCCATTCTTGCCTAGTGCCCCCCATCTGATTGTGAATTAGTATCTGCATATTAGAGAACCTTTATTTCTAAGAGTATAAAGCAATTATCGATTAAAGAATAATGAAAATATTCTGGATCCCTGTAGATGTGCTGAGTTTTACACACCTCCTAGGGGACAAGTGGAGAGAGCTTCCCTGTTAATGTATGGTAAAGTATGGGAATTAAGAAAAGTCATTTGAATGACTTATTGACTATTTCTCTCATTATCTAATATCCTAGTCGTTCTTAGACATGAAAGTAAGGAGCCTGGATAAAAGGATTTATGTTCTCAAAAGTAGAAAGTTATGGTTTGGGAAATAACCAAATTTTCTGAGTTTGTTAAAGCAAAGGATGTATGTCCTATATACAGCAGCTATGGGTCATACAACATGGAGTACTGACTTGGAATTGTTTTGCAGTGATCAAGAGAGATGCACCAAGAGGTACCAGAATCACAGTGTAGCTAAACATGGTAAGACTGATTCTGAAGAGGTGATCTGGTATAAAAATGCATCATGGAAACTTCAGGTAAGAGTCTCATACCTGAAGGTGTTAGTGTCAATAGAACACATCAAAGGTATGGGCAATTTTAAGCATCTTCCATGACCAAGGAGAACTACATTAAGATCTACAGCCAGTGCAAGGGGCAACTTTCTTAACTGTTTCCTGTACCAGCAACTCAGGAAGATGAGACAGGATAATTGTAAGTTCAAGGTCAACCTCAGTAACTCAGCAAGGACTTAAGCAACTTGGTAAGACCATGTATAATAATAAAAAATAAAAATAGCTTAGGGTGTAACTCAATGATAAAGCACTTCTGGGTTCAAGCCCCAGTATCAAAATAAACACACAAAAACAGATATAAAAATTCTTGAGTTGGTGTAAGATCCTATCATCTCATTTGGAAAAAAAATATGCAATAATTACTAGACTCAATCAAATAATGCTTGTAAAATAGCAAAAAATATTCTGTGATAGAATCATCTAATATGTCCCCACTTTTACAACTAAAAGTTTTGTACATATTAAATGTTGCCATGTGTGTAAACATGTATGTAAACATGTGTCTGTAATAGGGAGCTGATGTTCAAAAAACTGGAGTCCATATGCATCTGTTTATATCTTACTATCTCATCCACTCTTTAATGCCAGGTTTAAATCTTTTCTCAATGAAGATGACTCTGGAACATCTTTTCTACATGACTTGGACTCCCTCCAATTTTCTTTCTTACACCGTTTTTTTTAGCACTTATTTATTTTTAAGGCTTCATTCTGTATTATATTATTTTAAAGATTCAGAAGAACTTATAGAGCCATTTTATTCAAGCCATTCAACTTAACCACTTAGAAATTCAGGCCAACTTTTTTTCTTCCAAATTATACTAAAGTTAAAAGCAAAATAGTTGTTCTAATCCATCATTAGTCTTTAATTACTTTATTAAAGATTCTACAAGAACTAAAAATATTCTATATTCTTTTATATCTTTATTCCCTGAAGCTAACTGCAGTGGTAAGATCACCAAGAAGGCACTCAATACATGATGAATTAAATGGACTGTTTTTTTTCATATACAAGGGATTTCCAAATGTATCCAGGCACTAGCCTACCATGGAACATTGTTAAAATATATACAATCTTGTCCCTGTCCCCAGGGATTCTGACTCCATAACTCTCAAGTGTGTGTCCTAGGAATCTGTATTTTTAACAGATGCCCCAAGTGAATTGATCTTAATGGTCCAAGAAGTAGTGCTTCAGAACTACTGACTAGGCTATATGCCATATTCTGGAATATTTCCAAGAGAAAGAGTCCATGATTCTGATTAGTAACATGTATGGTGTCCAATAGACCTTAGAGGTAAAGAAAAAAAAAAGATCTTCATAATGCTGTAACTAAATTCTCCCGACTGCAATTTCCTCCACACTGCCCCTGCTGGAAATGGGTAACAGCTGGTCTTTTAATAAACCTTGAAGATCATTATTAAATTACTCATCCACCTTCCTTTCTCCCAGCTAAATAGTTCTGATCTTTTGAAGATACCCTATAGACCTTATTTCCCAAACTCTCCTTTCTCCAAGATTCACCTAACTTTTGAAGTAAGACTAACAGCCCACTATTGTGCCTTGTTACATGAGGTGTAATGAAAAGCTATTTAAATTTTTTTGAGAACTATAAAGTTATTAGAATTTGGGTTTGAGAGTCATATTCTCACATAATTTTCTTGCACAAAACTCTCTACATTTTTTTTATTTCTCTAGGCAGATTGTGAGGTAGAAGATTATCAGGAGTAGAATTCATGTAGCCAGGAAGGGCATGGAGTTCTGTACAGTTTTTTCCACTGACTAGGTGTGTGACACAGACATAGTTATTTTCCTGCGCTGTTTATTTCCTTCCAAAGAAGGATTATGTGTTCAACCTAAACTGTAGCAGTTGTTATGAATTTCCAATCAGGCAGGAATTTTGGAAAAAATTAAGTTCAGTCTCTACTTAGTTTTGGGGTTTATGCAGACAGGAGGTTGGTTTGACAAAAAGTGACACAGATTCAGCAGAGTATTAGTAGCTTGGGAACAAAAATTTCAAGATTACTCTACAATGTTCATTGCCTGAGAAACAATTAGGATGAACCAGCAGGAAAATCCATGTCTTGTTGAGCCAAACTTCAGATGAGAATGTTTTCCTCCAGCAAACTATCAAGTGATTTTCATGGAGGCAGATGCTTTCCTGAGTCTGATTCTTGCCTCTGCCCAATCTGGATCTGATTTCTCCACATAGTCTTCCTCATGATGCCCCATCTATTGTATTAATCCTGCTGTGATATATCCATTGAAGACCAGACAAAGTCAGCTTAATATGGTTTGGATACAGATTCAGAGCATAAATATGCATTGTCCAAGAAGAAATTAAATGTTGATTGTCATCTGGCTATAAGGACAGAATGAATCAGCAAGATCATCACCAAACACCCATATTATTTGTTCTTCAAAGCTAGCCATCCTTTACTGAATTTTATTGAATAACTGATGATGATTCCAATCCCTATTCTAAATGATGCAATAAATCATCTAATCATCATATAGTACTAGGATTCAGTGGCCATAGGTTTTCATCTTAATGATTAAGATTCATAGTACAAAAAAAGTGCAACTGTGATTGAGATCCCAGGGTCATCTGACCTTCAAAAGAAGACTATTTTAGACATCCAAACTGATGCTCTTGACCATCACTACTCAGATTGGGCTACTAGAAGACAGCTCCATAGATTGGGTGGCTTATAAACAATAGAAATTAATCTGGTTAAGCTCTGAAAGCTGGAAGTCAGGGATCACAGTGTTAGCATGACCAGATTCTGGTGAGGAGCCACTTCTGGGTTGCAGAATATCATCTTCTCATTACATACCCACATGGAGGAGAGAGGGTGTGGTTTATGGCAATAACAATATGCAAGTAGACTTTGGAAGTATAATTGTGGCTTGATAAAAAGAAATTAGGATATTTTTATTCTGCTCAAGGAAACCTTCACAATTTCTTTATTACTAGAGACTGAAGTCCTAATATATGGGCATAATATATGCTTTCGAAGATCCAGATCAAATTTTCCTTGAAGTCTTATCACTAAACTGTTCCATCATCATATCCTATTTTCAAGACAAACAAAACAATCTCCCATTTGCTGTTCTTGCTCCAAGCCCTCCACATCCCAACCTTTGATTTCACTGTCTTATAGCAGTCTTTACAAAATTAGCATGGCCAACTCCTAACCTTTCCAACAAATAATTTTAATGTTTCTGCTCCATTTCCTAATTCCTGATGTAAACAAGAAGATGCTATTTTTGAACTCTGATCTTTTTAATCTTAGAATGTTCTGTATTATAATATAATGTCATAATATCTTGTCACTGTTAAAAATCAGTGATTTTGAGGGCATGTGCAGTGTCCTAAAAACAATGTCACAGGCTTTTCTAACCCTCATGCCAATCCTATGGTATTGACATTATCATTTCCATCTTATGAGGAGGAACAAGATTTGCACAGGGAGACAAAAGCATAGCACTTGAGTTTGAATCAGATATTTTAAGTGTAAAATTTGTATTATCAATAATCACTCTATACTACTTCATTATTGTTTATAAACTTTACAAAAATCTGTCCGTATTTTGCTTATATTTAATTCCCTATACATGACATGTGGTAGAAATTGCAGGGTTTTTTCCCTTTGTGTCTTTTAAATTTCTATGCAAAATGATTTGAATTACATTGTCCTACAGCATAAGCTTTTATGTAGCTCTGCATTCTATTCAAGCACAACAACCCCTGAAATTTTCTTTGCCTTGGTTCATCATTGTCGAGTGTTTGCTTGTTCATTTAGAAACATTAAATGATTTTATTCATTTTTGTTTTAAACTAGCTCTCCACGTTCTTGCTGCTAAACTGACAATAACTCATTTCAACCATTTGGCAGCTAGCACGCCCTGCCTGCCAGCATCAATATTTACTAATGGACCCTTTCTCTTACAAAAGCTGTTTGCAATAAAAAAAAGATAATGAAGAAATTGCTTGACCCCAGTCATGTAGCTAGCAGTAACCCTGTCATTGGGCCTCTCTGCCATCTGTGCCCAGGGCAGGGCAAGGAAAGGATGGAGAAGCAGAGACAGTGGAAGGGGAACTCCAAGGAGAGAGAAGGTGGATGATTCAGACACAGGAAGGCAGCCACGTTCTGTCTGCTTCTGCAGCCCAGGCATTTTACATGCATGATCCCAACTCATTCTCAAAACAATGCTAGGAGAATACTGTCGTTGTTCCCTATGATTTCTTTTCTTAAATGAAAGCAGCTGAGGGTCAGAGAAAGCAAGGGAATGATTCAAACAAACAGTAATACAACTTGTGTTTTTTACTGGTTAAAATCCTTGAAGTGTGCTGGGTGCAGGGGTGCATGCCTGTAATCTCATATGCCTGTAATCCCAGTGGCTCTGGCGGCCAACGCAGGAAGATCTTGAGTTCAAAGTCAGCTTTAGCAAAAGAGAGGCACTAAGCAACTCAGTGAGACCTTGTCTCTAAATAAAATACAAAATAGGGCTGGGGATATGGCTCAGTGATTGAAGGCCACTGAGTTAGATCCTTGGTACTCCTTTCCCCTCTGAAAAAAATTTCTTAAAATGTGGAAAATGTTTAAAATGGTTTTGAATCCATATCTCTGCTGCAGAAATGTTGTGTGACTTTGAAGAAGGGGTGTGTGTGTGTGTGTGTGTGTGTGTGTGTGTCTGTGTTCTGTGTGTGAAAGAGAGAGAGAGAGAGAGAGAGAGAGAGAGAGAGAGAGAGAGAGAGAGAGAGAGATGCATGCATGCATATGTCTGGTAAATTTTTAGTGTTCGTTTCCCCATGTGTAAAATAAGAATAACATCAATTTTGATGGTTTACCAGGAGGATTAAATGAGATAATGAACATTACGTTTTAACCCAATTTCAGACACAAACAACTGCTGCCTACATGATAAGCATTCTTATTTTTCTTCTTCTTAGTGCTATGATTAAATGGTGGATCCAAAATTCCTGCTGAATTCCATGTTATTTCCACACCACCATACATTCTCAACAAGTCAGTAAATAAAAGGAATAAGAGGGAAGGAGCACAAATAAAATATTGAACAATGCTGTCATTAAAACTGACCTCACATTGACTGGTATATAGAGAGTGCCCCATCTAGCCCAGATTTGCTCCATCAAATGTCCAAACCTACCAAGCATAGCCACACTCCATCTTTCTAGGCAGGGTAAATGATACTTTATTGCTGTGCTCAAGTTAATACCTTTATATTCACAGCAAAGTTTTGTAGTAAAATTAATTCTTCATCAACACATAGAATATCAACATGTAAGTCACAGAATATGATATATTTGAGAGAAATGAAGCACTTTATTCATGTTACAAGTTCATAGATCCCTCCATTTATATGGTCTTCAATGAAAATGTTTTAATTTTTCTTTTCTAAATTTATTCCGTTGAAGACGAAAGAATATAAAACACTTAAGAAATATAATGCTAAAAGGCTAAGATCTGTATTTTAACTTGGTCTTGTCCCACATGACCTTGATCAAATTTTCTAATCTCTGTCGGTGTTTCCAAAGCTTTGAAACTTGGGTAAATGAGCTCCTATATATTTTTATAGTCAAACATAATAATATGTATACAGTATTTTGTGCAAATTCAATTCATAAATTTGATGATTATAAGCTTTCTTTCATTTCTGCCTTTTATAGACATGATCAGGTGGACGCAGGTGTGGACCCAGGTGTGGACCCAGGTATAGAAGTTCAGTCTCCCTTCCTTTGTAATCCAGACACCTAGCAAATGCCTAGCCCTTTTTGTCTGACATCAGCTTTATAAAGAGATGGTACTTTGTGCGTCTTTCAAGAAGAGATAGTGTAATTTAGCTGAGAAGCTGGAAGAAAGAAAAAATGAGGTAGAAGGGCTCTGTGGTATAGTCAAGAGCAATCAGCGTGGTACAAAGCTTTCTGTGCCACTCTTGCTAATGGCACAGTTCTGTGACCAGTGACTGGTCAGGTTCTACCTATAAGAACCAAGTGTGCTGGCCTCAATCCTTTTATTGGAAGTTTCCACTGAGCCCCCCACTTTTGCCCAACCTCCAGTGCATACTGCATACAGCAGGAAGACTCTGAACTTGGCCTTCAGTGCTCTGACTGTGCTTAACTGCAGGATCTTTACAAGTAAGATAGCATCTATAAATAGAGAGACCGTCACAGAAATGGTGATGCAAAAAATGCTAATTTTCTTCAAAGTTTATCCCCAATGATTTCCCACAAACAATCCCATACTTCTTGTGTTTTGCATCTTAGAACCATCATATTTCATTACCCCTCTTCCTTTGCACACCCACCTGCCCTGCCTCATCCTGTGAACCTTGAGCATCCTACAGAAGGCCCAGGATTTAGCTGCTGAAAAATAAATGATGAGGGGTTGGGGTTGTCATTCAGTGGTAGACTCCTTGCCTAGCACATGGGAGGCACTGGGTTTGATCCTCAGCACCACATAAAAATAAATAAATAAAATAAAGTTATTGGGTCCATCTACAACTAAAAAATGTATTAAAAATAAATGACTGGATAAAGCAACAATTGGGAAGCTGGATGAACAAATACCGTATGCAC
The DNA here is from genome assembly GCF_045843805.1 of Urocitellus parryii. Classification (NCBI taxonomy): domain Eukaryota; kingdom Metazoa; phylum Chordata; class Mammalia; order Rodentia; family Sciuridae; genus Urocitellus; species Urocitellus parryii. The sequence continues at coordinate 3,686,512 of NW_027554049.1, read as the reverse complement.
ATATGACTGAGATCAAGGTTACAGAAAATTCTTGGCATTCTTCCTCTAAAATATTCCTTTCTCAAAAAGGTGTGTCTTGCCCACATAATGTACCATTTATAGAAAGTGGCGTTTTTTTGCATTTGATTATACATTTATTTTATTTTTTCTCTCCTGTAAGCTACATAAGAGAGTGATTCAGTCTTTTTGTTGTGGTGGTTTAATTGGGACAATTGTTCATCCTGGAATAAGCACAATACCTGGGTCCAATACTGGTCTTGAATGTGCATGAGTGGAGCACATGAGTGGTCACCTCCCTCCCATCTTCCGTCTCTATTTTCCCTTCATCTTTTCTTTGGAACTTCTTATTCCTCTTTCCCAAGATTCCCACCTTTAATCAACTCTTTTTTTTTCACTCATTGTTTTCACTATGTTACATATTTCCTTTCATCTTTCCTCCAATAGAGAAGTACTACACTTGAGGAAGATGATGCTATTAATAGTAAACACCTGTTAGGGGTTCAGCTCACCAGACACTATTCTAAGCATTTAACCCAAATTAACTCTGGCAATTTCACCCCAAATCCCATGACATAGTTGTTACTCTCATCCCCATTTTACTCAAGAGACTAAGCATAGGAAGTGATGGGAACAGCCAGGGTCAGAGGTGGTTATAAACCAGAGAATCTGGCTCCAGAATCCAAGGTCTTTAACCACTGAAATACACTGCCTCCCAGAAACCCACATGACCTCAAATCATATGCTTTAGGAATCTCTGAGAGCTTTGGATTTTAGGGTGAAATAGGATCAGATAGATTTTGAATTTTCTTTGTTGCTTCTTTACCAGTTTCTGAGAAAATTCACTTCACATTATCAGCTTGAAAGTAGATCTGACTGGATTGAAACTCGTAATCACACTGGCCAGCCTAGCCTAGCTGTCACAGGCAATCTGACAGCCTCCATAGCTCTTGATCTGCGGAATTATGGGAGAATCTTGAACCTGTCAGGATGCTTCACCAGGCGCCTGACCAATGGGTGAGTGACAGTGTCGACATTTTTGTCTCTGCTAGATATTCTTTCTGGTAGCAGCAAATTCTCAGAGCTCTGTGCAGGATATCTACAACCATGACCCCCACTGAAATATTTCTACTGCCAAGGAAAGTGGGAATTAGCTTAGAAATAGAGTGCACTGGTCAGAAGTCAGCGTACCTGAGTTACAATCATCTCTCAAGATCCCCAGCTGTGTGACATGGGGCAAGTCACTTAACATTTCCAGACCTCCGTTTTCCTAATTATTATCAAAAGGGAGTCAGCTAGTACCTCTTTCGAGGTCTCATTAAGCTATAAAATTTTCTGAAACTCATTTAAAACAACACAAAAGAAGAAAAGCAAAATAATGAATTGTCAGTTCAGGCAGTTTGACCCCAAGGTGGACAGGTGCAACTCTGAAACTCAAATCACAGGCTTCATGAAACTCCCTCTCCCGCTTTCCAAAGGATGTCCCCACTGAGTATTAGAATATGAAAAGAGTAATAAGCTACGGCTTATGCAGGGCAGTAAAACAAATGAAAATGAGCTGCGAAGAAGGTGAGCCAGGTGCTGGGAGGTGGTAGAGATCTGTAGGCAGCAAGCATTAAAGTAAGAACTAGAAGGAAGGAAAGTGGACCTGATGTGATCTGAGAGAGGACTCAGAGATGTGTGCGGAGACCTGAGAGTCCGTGGTAGAGCAGAATTGACTCAGGTCTGGGGCTGGATATGTTGTTGAACTTGGCTTTCAGCAACAGTCCTCTCAAAACTGACCCAGACAACAAAGGGGATTTATGACCCTATAAAGCAGAAATCCAGAAGTAGGAAGCTCCTCAGGTGCATTTGATGCCGTGGCTCAGAGATGTCCACAAGCAAGGAGCTTTCTTCCATCTCTCTGGTCTGTTTCCTTTTGTGTCAATGTCAACTTCATTATAAAATTGACTTCACTCCCGGGGCCAAAATTATTAAGCTATTCTCACATCACATTGCCCAGGAAGTGCTAGAGGGAGGGTTTTGGATAGCTTACCCAGAAGAGCAAGAAACTATTTCTCAAAAGCCCTTAAAAAATCTCCTCTCATGACTTATTGATTCCATTTCAGTCACAAAAACCCACTCCTAAATCAATGTCACCAATCAAGGAGAGTATGATGGCCTCTGATTGGCTGAAGTCTCTTTACCAAAATTAATCACTATAGCAAGGGTTGGGGGGCTCCTTATGAAATTAGGTAAATTATGAGTTGTATAAGAGCTGGTGCATTTAATCTCCTCTAAACTCACAGCTGCTTCACTGTAGGTCCGGAGGAATTGGATGTCAGGAGGAGAGAATACTGGCCATTGCATAAAACACCAAACCAATCAACCAAACAAACAAAATAACTTGGAGGAGGTGACAACACATTTTATATTGAAAACCAAATTCAATTAATTATAGTTCAATAAGCAGACAGTCTGAATAATGTGTTTACAATTTGTGACTTAGCAAGAAATTTTATTAAAAGGAAGGAATGGATGTTGCTCAATTTCTGAAGTCCACTTCATTCAGAAATCAGAAGAAAGAAAAGCATGGTTGGGTGACCCTGCACCTGCCTTTAGTACTGTAGCTTGTTCTGTAGACCTTGGTGCTCCTCCAAGTTGGAATTACTGAATGGGCTTTTCAAATTCTGCACATTTTGCCTGTAAACTCATGAAAATGAAAGATAAATTTAACATGGCAAATGAAGTGAAACTGAACTAAATTTGAAGCATAAAATCTTTATTACACCTAGGAAGCAACAACGTTAAAGAACAAGCTGCTTAGGAGACAGTACACAACCGTGATGATCATGACCCTCTCTCTTGGTCATTGGTACTTATAACTTTTGGTGTTGTTATACCAAAATTCTGGGCTTTGGGTACTTTATGGAGTAAAGATGCTTATTTGGCTCAAGATTCTTGTTGCTGCAGGGTCAAAATGCATAATACCAGTGTCCTGGAGAGGGTTCCCTGAGTATGTCACAGCAGAGCATCAGAAAGGGAACTGACCTTATGCAGAACAAGCCACTCATAAAACTTGGCCTCACTTTATAACCCAGCCCTCTCTCATAAGAACTCACTCACTTCAGCACCAGTCCCTTTAGTGGAATGCATGGTATCTACTAAAGTCTCCACCACCTTAATACCACTACCCAGAGTTATACAAGAGTACAAGACCAGAACTCACATGGTTTAGGACTTAATTTCAGATCAATTTGCATATAATCCATCTGAATTTCTGGAGGCATACTATATCTTGTTTCAAAACTATAGCAACTAAATTTAGGGTAACCTAAAATAAAAAACGAACCTGATTCTAGGCATAAAAACAAAGATTCTTGAATCCTCGAGGGTAAAATGTAACTGAAAGTTAACAACAATACGTGCACTTGAGTTCAAAATATACTCTACTGTCACGTACATCTAAAAAGAACAAATTTTTTAAAACAAATTTCAAAAAAAGTTGATAAAAATATTTTAATGTCATCTTTATTTCCTCTTCTCCCAGTCACCCATAAAAAAATGTTTCCTTTCCTTTTCACTCAGAGTAAAAGATACCCATATTATCATAGGAGCTGGATTTAGATGACTAGTCACTCAGAGAGAAACTCTCTCTCTCTCTCTCTCTCTCTCTCTCTCTCTCTCTCTTAATCTGGATTAGCTGCCTCTGTTTAATGCAATTAGCAGTTGGAAGTGTGTGCATATAATTACACTATTCAAAATGTCAGGCAGAATTCCCACCAGGAGCAAGAGGAGAGGTTACAGGGGCACATCACTTCCAATGGCGTTGGCCCCAGTGCAGCAGCTGTATTGGTTTACAAATGACTCTACTGCCAGGTGTAAGGAAAGGCCAAGCCTCCACTTATCAGTAAAGGCTCAATATGGGCACAGAAGAGAGAAGCAGGATAGCTAATTGCTCTGATGACCTGTGGAGCAAGCCCATGCTTCCTTGGGAGCAAATATCCTCAGCAGAGAAAACAGCGGGAGCCTTTGGTTCTAAGCCTGGTCACTTTTAATCCTCCAGAATCTATCACCAGGCAAGAGGAGAAGTACCATTGGTGGGTCCAGAAGATTCGTTTATGTTTGTGAGTTAATCCTGAGACCCCAGCCCTTGGCTGGGGCCATGCTCCCCTCTTATAAATGTACAGCCACGGCATTTCAGTCATTCAGAAATCAATTTTCTACAATAAAAATGTCCCTAACGCATGTGTAGTAACGTTTTATAATAGGAAGGGCAGGGAGGCTATTGGTTTTCTTATTTCACACAGGAGCCCACTGAGGTTTGCAGAGGCGCCTGGCATCACAGGGTAGAGTGGTACCAATTCCGTGAGGAACCAGGTCTCTCTATTCCCCATCCACTAGACCTTCCAATCATAACACATCTTTTGCCGTGGACATTCCTTCTTCTATGTCCTTTTTCTTCAGTGTCATCAATCACCCTTTTAGTTGCACCTTATCACTTTCAATTTCTTTTTCCTTCTAGAATGTAAAGTCATTTGCTGTAATTGAGTTTCTGCATTCACTAGCACATTCCACCTTCCATGGGCTCATTGCCCGCCAACAACAGTAAGAGACCAGCATTACAACAGCTGTCGATACCTCTACGTGGGAGATGAACATGCCCAGCCTGTGAAGTGCAATGCCTAATTTAAATAGACAATCAGAATAAAATATACACTAAAGATAGACCCTTCTACTGAAATATTGTCCAAGTATCATTACCGATACTTTTTGCTTTCTTTCCTCTTCAACCCTAATTTTATCTCCATAAAAACATTCTTCAGACTTCTTTTTGTTTGTTCTCATTTTTATTTTTATTTTTTGTATGTTTGTTTCCTCAGCTAGATCTGAAGGATTATTTTTTTTTTCCTTTTCCCCCATCTGATGGCTTAGCCTTGGAGAGAGCCTTTCTGATTCCCTGTCACACAATGATGTTGCTTTAAGATTGTGAAGAAGGGGGTTCCTCTGCAGAACACTCCTTTGGATTTACACATCATGTTCTGAGGAAACAGGACAGGAGTATTGTCTGTAAGGTAGGTTAGTATCCAAATAACAGACAGAAGAGGCAAAAATAAGCCCTGTATTAACCAGATTAGAGTCTGGAATTTTGACTTAATAAAACCTGGGCCAGCAGCAACTGCAGGGATCCTGTGGCACCGTGTCCTAGAGAAAACTGAGGTAAAGTGGAGCAGGGAGCCCGGCTGACAGCCACCTTAGAGTAGCTTCAGCATCCAAGTCAGCAGGACTCCCAGGGAAGCTTGCTCTCTCCCTTTGGTTTGCAGGCTGCTGCCCATTCTGTTGAATTGAAGGATTCGGAAGAACCCCATGAAATTATCTTTGGAAATTTCCAGCTGGGTTGCACCCTCCTGATACCAGGGTTAAAAGCAAAGGATGGGTGTAAGAGCATTTCCAAAGGGCAGGATACTGGGGTGGTAGAGTTGGAAGTGGAAAGGGGAGCAATGGGAAGAAAAGGTTTTTGTGCTGAGACTCACTGGGAGCCAGAATCATCCACTGGGGGGAGTGTGTTTAATGTGGACTTAATTCAGGTGAGCTATTTAAGTTTGGAGTGGTGGGATCATGGGCAAGCTACTTCTCTTGGGAGATGGTTCACATTTTTTCTTTTCCTACCCCCATCAGGAACCAAGAGGAAGAAAGGGTGTGTGGCTGGGTAAGCAGGGTTTAACACACTTGTGAAGTTTCCCAGGGTATTGATCTCTCTGCTCAGCAAAACAGGCCATTCCTGGACACCTGCCTAAGACAGTGGGCTTGAACAAGCAGGAGACTCAGGTAGTCCAAGATCACTGGATCTGGAGGGAAGAGCCTGGGCAGAGTGTGAGTGATCCAGGAAAGCTGGATCCAGGAAATTTCCAGAGAAGGTGATGGAGAGTCTATATATTAAATATTAATAATGACCCAGCAGACATCAACAGGGCTTGATCATGTGCTGGGCACTGTACCTGCCTTTTGACCTTAATCATGTCATTTAATTGTCACATCAGCCTTATCTATGGAAGTTAAGTGTAGTTATCACTGTCAGAAAGAAGCATAGGACCAGCAAAGTTAATAAACTGCCAAGGTCACAAAAACTAAAAAATATGAGTTATGGGATGGTAGTCCAGTGAATCTCTTTCAAGGCTTATGCTTTGTGATGAGAACAAATTAATTTTACAACATCCTAGTTCAATAGAAGCAGTCAGATTTTTAGAGTCAAGCCTCAGATCCTGTGGGATTCCCAGATCTGTACTTCTAACCACCACGCCACACAATCTCTTTGCAAACCCTTGGTTTAGAAACCCGAAGTACCAATAAATGGGAACCATTCAAAGCTGGGTAACTAGCAAAGAAAGGTGAAGAGAAGAATAAATCAAGAGGGTTAGGGGGCATCAAGACAGTGTTGAGAAGCCAAGCCGGCAAGCTGAGAATGAAAAACTCACGGTGACGACAAAGAATTCACTTTAACAAGTTTGTTTTCCCATTCTCTCCCCCCAGCTGATCTGATGACAATATCATTCCAGCTAAATTCTCCTGTGTCGTACGTCTCTGCTTTTCCATCTCATTTTCTCTCACCTATTTTATTTCCATTCCATTAAACACCGCTTCCTCTCCCTTCCTGACCACTTCATTTTCTGTTTGGTCTCAAGATGTCCCCCAAGCAGCTGACACCCTCAGACAGCTCGTCCTCTTCTTTAGCTGAGTTACTAACAGCTTTTTGTTATCTACTGACCACTGGGCGCCTGGGGCTTGCCCTTTTGGGAGGGGAATCACTAGGGAAGTATGAGGAGGCAGAACCAGAGAAAGAACATCGGTGGACCAAATAGGAAGGTGTCAGAAAAAAAAAGTAAAAATAGAGGAAGGCAAGATGAAAGGAAAGAACAGAGTGTAGAAAGGCTATTGAAAAATAACCAATGACAGCTTGCAAAGCAAAAAATAAAAATAAAAAGTGAGGAGGTAAAATTCAGAAGAGATGGGGGCTGAGATGAAAAATGGGGGAAAAGATAAGGAAGAGGGGAGAAATCTTGGAAAACAGTAAATAAAAGGGGTTGGGGCGGGAGAAGTGAAGCTAGGCTGAAGAGCATAAAAAAATGAAATGAAGTAATCAAGCTAGTTGAAAAAACAGCAAGAGACATAGCTAGCCAGCAGAAAGAAATTGAGGTAGAAAAGGAAAACAAGCCCAGTAGGGAGAAGATAGATGTAAGCACAACAAGATTGAGAGAGATCCTTCGATAAAATGAGAAGACTCTTTTTCCAAGTCTGTCTTTGCTTCTACAAATACACCATTTCATTTAACAACAAATGAGCACAATAAAACAGCTTGCAATGCAAGTAATGCCATAGAGCTGTGTGTGGAGGAGATATTGTCTGGTCAGTGATGTCTCTCAGGAGACCCCAGAACATCATTTAAGCTTTAAGAGCTATGCAAACACCATAATAGCTGATATTAAGTGGAAATGTATATGTGCTCATGCTATGCTTAATGCTTTTCATATATTATTGCAAGAAATCTTTACCAGAAACTCTGTGATGTAGTTACTGTCAGGTTACTGTCATTATGTTTGTTTAGTAGGTGAGGATATGGAGGCATAAAGGGAGTTAGAATAACCTGCCCAAGTTTCACAGGTTTTTAGGTGACAAACCTAGCATCAAGCCCACGTGGTCCAATTCTATAGCCCGGACTCTTAACCACCAAATTCCAGGAAAGGAAACACAGTGCTTTCAAACAGAGCTTAAAACTGGACAAATTTAAACATTGACTGAACTCTGCTCTGTACCTTTAGCACACTTCTGGTTGTCCAGTGATCACAGAAATAAGTAAGCACAGCTTTGGATCCCAAGGACATAATGGGGTAGGACTGGGGAGAAGACATGTGAACACTTGATTCACTTTAGGTAGAAGAGTGTTTTCCTGGAACTAAATGCCATGGAGTCAGAGATGTGGAATGGCCTGTCATATGAAGCTTTGAGGGAAGAGTAGACATTCTCAGCAAATGATTTCTATAGAAAAACATGCTATAAATACTTTAGGCTTTGTGGTCCACAGGAATTTGATAGAACTACTATCTCTGACTTTATCACACCACAATGGAGACCATGAGAAAAAAACAGACGAGAATGTATGCATTTCAAGAAGGTTTTTCTTAAGGACCAAGCAATCTGAATTTCATGTGATTTTTTCAGGTCATGAACTAGTACCTTTTTAAGCTTTGTTCATCATTTAAAAATGTAAAAATATTTTAGTCCATAGGTGTGGACTGTATTTCGTCTGAAAGGCTGAGGTTTGTCAAACATGACCCTTGATAAAAATGATCAAAAGTATTCCCAATTGAGAAGGCATGTGCAAAATCAGAGTGGCATGAAGGAACTTGGGTTTTCCTGAGCATATCAGTAAATGTCAGGCATGGAAATGAGGACAGAGATGAGTGTTTGGGATGCATTATGAAAAGTATAGAATTTTACATAAACAGCTTGGGTTTTATGACCTGGGGCCCTTGAAGTAAGTTTTAAATAGAAATTAACCACAGTACATTTTAATTTAAGAAATAAATATATATAAGAAATATATTATATATACATACATATATGTGTGTATATATATATATGATTGGATCATCGCAATAAATGAGGAATGTGTTTATAAAGGCTCCAGCCAAGGAAGAGGCAAAATATGCAAAATGGAAAATTTTGATAATTATTTAAGAGGTTGGATGGATTGGCTTTGGCTGTGAAATAATTGAGGAACAGGTGATGTTAGACTCTGAGACACCCCAAGTGGCTCACTGGGAGCTTGTGCCCCAAATGTGAATCCGAACTGCAAAGAGCCATGAGGATACTGGGCTATTTCACAACAGCAAACCAATATGTGTGCATGAATGCGTACACATGAGTATTTTTCCAATTGTCAGAGTAATATATACTTGTTTTCGTTAAGAGAAGGAAAGATACTATTATCAACCAATCAGACATTTCTGTGAGCCTGTCAAACACCTCCTTTGCACTTAAAAATTTTTGTGTCTTAGGTTCTCCTCCAGCCTTGTCAGTCATAATTGGCCTAATTCAGGCATGATCTAGGAATACCTTGCCTCAGATTATGCTTCAGACACCTTTACCTATTGTCTTCATGGTTCTCTGCCTGTTCAACAAGGAACACTTGTGTGGTCACATTTCTGCAGTCCATGGATTCATGAATTACCCCTAAAGATAGGATAACTCAGGGTTATCCATGTCCTATTTCCCCCATGGACCGTGGCATCCCTTTGCATGCACCTATGTCACGTGAAAGCCAGAGAATTAATGCACAAGGATCAGTACTTGAACATTTGGAGCTGGGAACAGATGCATGAATGATTCATGCTACATAGGCTCACTGTTTGGAGATGAATTTACAAGTCTCCTCAGAAGTCCTGGTGGGACTGAACACCAGCTGTCTGCAGTAAGGGCCAACTCAGTAATGCATCCTTAAATTTTCTTTTCTTACATCTCTGACTCCCTTCACTGACCTTTCACTCATGCTACTTGCATCAATTTTTTTTAAAAAACAACCTGCCTAAAAATCTCTTTTACAGGCTCTTTTCTTAAGAAAGCTCAAACAAAAGCAGTTGATTCACAATAAAAGCATATGTTTTGCTCAGACAATCAGCAAATATAGATGTTCCTATTTAGCAGGCAACTTCCAAATGGAAATTTAAGGTGTTTTTTTTTTTCCATTGTATGGTTCTGACAACTTTGAGGACCTTGTTGTGCCCCCTGAGGGGAAAAAGTTGGTAGAGAAATGGATCATTGCTACTCTAACTGCATTTGTTTGATTCTCCCACATTCTCTAGGCAAGCACATGATTGCATGGCCCTACCTAGATGCAAGGGGGCCTGGGAAACTTATCTTGTGCTGAGTGATCTTTACTTAGCACAACTTTGTGTAAAAATCATATAACATCATTATCTTGAATTAACTGTTGTTTCATTTTTATTTCTATTAAACCTTTTTATTCTACACAGTATAGTCATTCATATGCTTTAAAATCCTACTGTAATTACAGGTTTACATACTGCTCAACTCACTCAATATTTTATTGTGAGCATTTGCCCAATCCATTTATATTCCTCCTGAGATGTCAGGAAGGCTGACTTTTAGAGTCAGCAGATCATATGTAAAGTAGAGGTAAAACTCATCAGGTCAGATGCAGCCCACAGTTCATGGGGGGAGACAGGACATGGACCCTGGGTTATCTTATCTTTAGGGATAATTCATGAATCCATGGATTGCTGAAATGTGACCACCAAAGACTTTATGTGTCTTAACTTTAACAATTTAACCTACTAATTTTTTTGTCTTTTTAGAATGTAGTAAAAATAATTATTTTTTAGCATTGGATGTTATTGAAACCAAAACCAAATTTGTATTTAACGAACTTAACTACGTCATTGCTGCCAGCCCAAAGTCTAAAATGTAGTCTTATAGGGAATATGGAAAAAAGGGAGGCCAAAATAATATCTCCACGTTCACATAATGATAAATATACTTGCAGTCATGGCGTTTAGAAGAGGGGTTGTACTCCATGCAGCTAGGGATAGGACAAAGAAAAGCATGTATTTAACTAGTAATGACAAAATTTCTAAAAAGGAATTAGCCATTTTTTTTTTCTCGGGGCAAGCATTTATTCTTCTTTCTTAAACTCTTATAACAAATAACTGTAATTTAAACATTGATATTCTTACTGGATTACATATCAAATTCAAAGGGCCAAATCAATTTTATGGGAATTATGTTATAAATCTATCTTATTTATCCCAAAGTAATTATGCAAGTAAATACTCAAAATCATCACACTGTGAACCTGTGGCACCAAAGAAATGTTCTACCGTTGTTCTACTAAAGGACAATATAGATAAAGAACTGTGGTACTTCCAAGGAGGAAACTGTGACTTCCACTAGGGACACAGAGAGTAGAGAAGTATTTTCAGTGGGCTTCCTGGAGGAAGTCGAACCCACTGTACAGGGTTGAAAAGTACAGTTCAGGTTTTGTTACCTGGGAAGATAATAAATGGCTAAGAACATGGTAAAGAGTTTAACTGACTGTATTGAATGCTAATGGTGATCTTAAGAAAATGACCTTGGCAAATTTTCTACATGCACTTTAAAACCATGCTAACAGCATGAAGTCATTGTGGAATTTCTGTGAGAAACGAATGAAGCACAGCATGTAAATTATTTTGTATAGTGTTTGGCTCATGAAGAGATCCCCTAACATGTTATCCAATTTGGCAAAGTGCTAAAGAGATACCGAGTGACATTTGCAAAATTGTCTCAAATCCCAAAACACCTGAAAATTTAACATTTTCTTTAAAAATTTTTAAAGAGTTTGACAAACCTTCTAAAATATATATAGCAAAATAAAAATTTCCAAAGATGTAAGTCAATTTTGAAAAAAAATAAAAGAGCAAATGAGGAGGATTTAGTCATGAACACAAAATTACAGTAATACAAAGTGATAGATTTAAACAGCAATGGACAGACTAGTTGGTGAAAGAAAATTTAAAGAGTAGAAAGATTTTAAAACTTGAACCATTTATATGTGACATCTCAGTAGATTGTAGAAATGGTACTATGAACCAACGAGGAAAGGACAAATTATTGAATATATGGTAGTGGGGAGAATGAATAATGATACATGGGAAAATAATATCACTCACAATGGATTAAGAACTTATACATATAAAAGAAAAAAATATTATCAAAACAATAGGGTACAACATCAGAGAATTATAAACTTGTAAATTATAAACTATAAGGTTTTAGAAAGAGTGTGAATTTTAAATATAAAAATTATAGATTCCATTTTAAAATAATATCCTAGAAAAGACCAATAAGTGAATTATATTTTGGTAGATTTTTCTTGCAAGTATCAAATATGAATATCAAAAAGCTCAATTTTAGACGTCAACAAGATTGCAGATCCCAACACTCATCTCCTACCCCACAAAAACAACAAAAACAATGAATAAATATCTAAATCTCATTGACAGTAATTGTGGCAGAGGTTTTGAGTTTAGCAAAGAAGTAGCAGAGACTCTACATAGTAGACAAATCAAGGATTATCCCACAGAAAAGCATAGGGCATGCTGTATGACCACTTTTTTCCCTACATGGAAACAGTTCAGGGAGATGGGACCCACTCAAAGGGGTTTACCTGAATGGAGAAAAGTTAAGCAGAAACAACCCAGCAGTTCTCATGACAACTACAGTACCTAAAACCTTGGGGACCCTCAGTCTATGCCAATGTCAAGCCCATCTGAGGAGGTCACCAGAGTTCATGCTGTTGCACTTTTCAGAGACAAGGAAGGAATGGTGTGCCCTGATCTCCATGGTCAGAGCTGCTGTATCAACCTTGCATCCTCAGGATCTGAGGTTTCTTTTTATATTATGCTCTGACCCAAATAGCTGCTGCATGCCAGGGGCATGACCGTCACTGCAGTACTGTCTCTGGATCCCAGGAATCCGCATTGTATTACCATCCCTGGATCTGAGTAGCCACAGATGCACGTTCTCCATTGTCAATCTGCTGTAGAGCAGCTCTATCTCCAGAGCTTGAGCTTCAAAATCAGTCTTAAAGCCTATGCCCTGGAGGGAACCCAGAGGTATCATGGCTGCCCACAGGCCATGACAGACTCAGAGCTATGAGGGATCCCATCAGTTAGGGAAAGGGAACGGAGGAGGACCCCAGAAGCCTTCACATCAAAGATCGTGGTAGCCTTCTCTGCTGTCACCAATGCCACAGACAACTACAGACTTAACCATTGAGGAACCTCAGAGATTTTAGAAATGCTGGCCTCAGATAACAGAGTTTTTCATGAAGACTCCGCTTCTGTGGCTTCCAAGTCAGAGCTACCATCCATGTTCAAGCTGGACGAGTCACTGAAGTCAAGCCACTGTGCATTTCTCAGTAAGAATAAAGAGAAACTGAGAGAAACTGGGGACCCAGCTCTTTGTCAAAATCTCTCAATATTGAAGGGGAAGTACTTTTTCCAAATCCATTATTGAGGCCAACAATAAACTGACACAAAACCAAGCAAAGACACTAAAAAATGCAGGAAAATACAGGCCAATATCCTTGACTAACATAGATGCAAAAATCCTTAACAAAACATTAACATACCAAATACAACTGCCTATTAAAAGGATCATACACTATGACCAAGTGGGATTTATCCCTTCGGTACAAGGATGCTTCAACTTACATAAATAAATAAACATGACACATCACATTAGATGAATGAAGACCAAACTCATTCAAAAGAAGCATAAAAATAAGGAAATTTGATATAATCTCATGATGGAAACCCTGACTAAATTAGGTATACAAAGGACGTACCTCAATATTGTAAAAGTCATAGATGACAAGCCCACAGTTAACATCATACTCAAGGGTGAGAAGCTAAAAGATTTACCTCTAAGATCAAAAACACAACAAGGATGTCTCTCTGACCATTTCCATTCAGCACAGTACTGGAAGATCTGGAAAGAAAAAGAAATAAAAGGCTGGGTGAGTGGCGCACTACTGTAATCCCAGGAACTTGAGAGGCTGAGGCAAGAGGATTGAAAGTTCAAGGCCAGCCTTAGCAACTTAGCAAGGCACTGTGTCAAAATAAAAAGAACTGGGAATGTAGCTCAGTGACAGCTCAGTGAAAACTCAGTGATAACGTAACCCTGGTTCAATTCTGAGTTAAGAAATAAAAGAAGACACACAATCCAGAGAGGAATGTACAGGCACTACACAAAGGTGACTGAAAAAAAAAGAATCTGGTACTTGAAAGGATCACTATTCCCAATAGTCTTTTTATAAATGTATGCTGGCACAACACTTGCTCATAGTGTGGTTTTATGTATAGAAAAATCTTAGGATTCCATGACTTAAAAATATCGATAAGGTTGCAAGTTATAAAACAAACAAACAAAAATCAATTCGTTTTCTGTATGCTATTAATGATGTTTCCCCAAATTAAAATTGTCTAAGAAAATAATCCTATTCATAGTATCATAAAAATAAATAAAACACTTAGGGATAAATTTAACTTAGGAGGTGAGAGATCTGCAGATTGCAAATTGTAACACATTGATAAATTAGAAAAGGCACAAATGACCTAAAAAAATATTTTTGAATGAGAATGTAGAAATGGCCAATAGGGCAATGAAAATATATTCAACATTACTAATCATCAGGAAAATGCCAATCAAAAGCACAATAGAATATCATCTCACATACATTAGAATGGATATCATTAAAAAGTCAAATGAGAGTAAAAGCTGACAAGGTCGTGAGGAAAAGAAATGTACACACTGTTGGTAAGATTGTAAATTCATACAAATATTATAGAAAATAGTATGGAGGTGTCGTGGTTTGGATATGAAGTGACAACCCAACGCTCTTGTGTACATGCAGGAATGTTCAGAGGTGAAATGTTTGTATTGTGAGAACAGTTACCTAATCAGTCCATCCTAGTTTGAATGGACTGACTGGTTTATAACTGTAGGCAAGTGGGGCAAGGCTGGAGGAGATGGGTACTAGGGTCATGCCCTGGAAGCGTTCATTTGCCCTTCCTTTCTGTCTCTGTCTCTCTGTTTCTCTGTGTCTCCTGGCTGCCATGACAGGGGAGGATTTTCTCTACTGGGTCCTTCCCCAATGACATTATGCCTCACCTTGGGTCTAGATCACAATGTAGTAGGCTACCTATGATTGAGACCTCTAAAACTGTGAGCCCCAAACAAAGGTTTCCTCCTTTAATTTGTTTTTGTCTGCTATTTTGGTCACCATGATGATTAAAGCTGATTAACACAGGAAATTTCTAAAAAATTAATGTAAATTAAAATGACCACATATCAGCCATCCCACTTCTGGTTGTATATCCAAAGTCAAATATGTATGTTCGTGATGATTTCAGTATTATTCACAAGATACAATTCTCAATGCACAAAATAAAGAAAATAAATCTTAATATATTTATATGAATATCTATAAATGTGATAAAATATTTTTTTAATCCTAAGAAGAGAAAATAATCTGTATTTGTGACAATGTGGATTAATCTATCTAGTGAGCTTTAATGGTAAGTGAAACAAATGAGACACAGAAATATAAATACTATGTGATTTCCCTTGTATTTGAAGTCTAAGGAAACTTCACTTATAAAACAGAGAAATGATGATTGCCAGAAGCTGGGGATCTGGAGAGGTGGGATAAATGGAGAGATTTGGGTCAAAATTCATAAGATTACATTTGCAATGTGAGAAAGCCCTGGGGATCTAATGTACTACACAAAAACTATAGCTAATAATAATGTGTCATATACTTGATATTTGCCACAAAAGTACATGTTAAGTGTTTTCCATTACATGAGTGTAAATGCACACCCATACACTCAGGCAAAGATGGCAATTATGAGATGATGAATATAATAATTGCAAGAATCACTTCAATATATATATATATATATATATATATATATATATATATATATATAACCTGGTACACTTTAAATATATTCAATCTTACTTGTCAATTTTCCTAAAAACTGAAAAACAATAAAATTATTGTAACAACCAAAGTTAATTTAAAAATAGTCTCTAACATCTACAAGTTAGAAATATTAAAATTATACTTGAAAATCAGTGTTAAAAGAAAAAATTAAAAATGGATAACGGATATTAATTATTATTTCAAAGAAAGTGAAATCCAAATGGCTGATGAGTATATGAAGGCATTCTTAACCCACCTATCAATTAAAAAAATAAAATTCTTTTTTAAACATCAGATTTTCAAGCATCATACAACAGGACAATGCCAAGTGTTGGTGAGAATGTAGAGAATCACGAACCTCCATGCACTGCTGTGGGAAATGTAACATGTGTTGGCCATTGGGCAAGACTTATTGAAATTAAATCCTCACTCATTCAACCAGGAATCAACTTTTAGATATTTACTATCAGCCAGGCACGGTGGCACAAACCTGTAGTCCCAGTAACTCAGGAGGTTGAATCAGATGATTTACAAATCCAAGGTAAGATTCTCCAAATTAGTGAGCCCTTGTCTTAAGATAAAAAAGAAAATAAAGGGTAGGAGAATGGAGCTCAGTGATAAAGCATCCTGAGTTCAAGCCTCAGTAATGTAAATATGTTCTATCAATTTGGGTAAATTACTGTATTAGTCAGCATAGGCTTGATTATGATGTGGTAACAACAACAAAAAAACAGTATTTATAATGACAGCAAAAAAATATAAAGGCTTAAGACAACAAATTTTATTTATTTTTTAGAACTGATTTATTTAGAACTGAGATGATTCAGGCAACATACAATTCATGAATTTGAATTAAACCAATCAGTGTTTTTGTATATTCAGGGAATTGTAAAACCATCACTCCTAATTCCAGAACATTTACATCGCCCTAAGAAAGAAACCGGCTACTCATCAGCAACCATATTTTATTCTCTCCTCTCGCTACCCCTGGGCTCTATCAGCGATTTGCATTATTGAGTTAACTTTAAGTTCCTTAATGACAAATTGCATTAAGTTTAAGTTTTAAGGTTCTTTCTTATATTATGAGTATGAGAACTTCATTGTCATGTTTATCAGTTATATTTCCTAGTCTGCAACTTGTTTTCAAATTTATTTTATGGTGTTAATACAAACTTTTAATTTTAATAAAGTTCAAATTTTTGTTTATTTTATAGCTAATGCTTCTGATATTTTATCAAAAAATGCATCCACAAACTAAATGTCACCTAGATTTTCTTCTATGTTTTCGTTTAGAGATTTTAAAATTTGCATTTGACATTTAGATATAAGATCCATGTGTGACCCAATGTGATCTATTTCTGTGAAAGATGTGAGATCTGTAAGCTGTTTCATTTATTTAAATGTGAAACTCAATTATTCTAAAACAATTTACTGAAAGGAATATATTTTTTTCAGTTGAATGAAATTGAGCCTTTGTCAAAGATCAATTGATCAATTATATTTCTGTGAGTCTATTTCCAGGCAATAAATTCTGTGCCATTGATCTATTTATTTTTTCATCAATACCATGCTGTCTTGATTATTTTTGCTTTGTAATAAGTTGGAAATAATGAATCATCTAAATTTATTGTCCTTCTGTATTGTGTTCACTTTCTTAGGGCTTTTGTCTTTCTATATAATTTTAAATATTTTTTGTTAATATTTATAAAATAGTTTGTTGAGATTTTGATTCTGAATGTGGCATATATGTAGATAGAGTTGGAATAAACTGGCTTTCTAATAATATTGAATCTTTTTATCCATGAATAATTAATATCTTTCCACTTTGCCTCTCTTTGATTTAATCAATTTTACAGTTTTCCATATATAGATACTCTATATAATTGTTAGATTGAGAGTTAAGTCTTTTTTATGGCAGTGTTTAAATACATATGTGTGTGTACATATATATATATAATTTTATGTATGCGTATTTATGTACATATATACAAATGTCTGTGTATATATGTAAACAAACAGTTATCCCTCCATATTCATGGATTCAGAAACTAAATTTATGTATATATTGAATGTGTACAGATATTTTTCTTATCATTATTCCCTAAACACTCCAGTATAACAATTATGTTCCTAGCATTTGCATTGTATTAAATATTGTAAGTAATCTGGATATAATTTAAAGAATATGGGGAGGATATTTTTATGGTTATATGTAAATGTTATGCCATCTGAACTTGAGTGTTCAGAGACTTGTTTATCTGTGACAGTTCTTAGAACCGATCCTCTGTGAATACTAAAAATTGACTTCATAAATACATTTATTTATTACAAATTACAATGGTCTATTTCTGGCCTGTAGGAAAGCAGGCAATTTTTCTACATTAATCTTTCACCCTGAAGCTTTAATACACTTACTAGTTAGGTCTAGGAGATTTTATTTATTTATTTTTTGGTCCATTCTTTGGGATTTTCTGGAGAGATAATCATGTATCTGAACTAGTTTAATTTCATTTGTTCCTTTAAATTTTCATATATGTATATAATTTTTCTTTTTACTTAATGCTCTACTTAGGTAGGAATTGCAGTCTAATGTTGAAAAGAACTAGTTAGAGAGGACACCCTTCTCTAGTTCCTAATTTTGGACAGAAATATTCAGTTTTTAACCATAAGGCATGATTTGAAGTATAGTGTTTGTCTTGTAGAAATTCTTTTTGAAGTTGAAGAATCTCACCTCTAGTCTCAGTTTGTTGAGAGTTTTTATCATGATTATTCTGTATTTGTCAATTATACCAAGTTGATTATGCTGTCCAGATCAACATCTTTCCTAATTTTCTCTTGGGTTTACCAATGCTGGAAAAAAATTGCATTGAATTCTTCAATTATGAGCATGGATATGATCTTTACTTCATTCATTTCTATCACTTTTTACCTATATGTACCTGGATTTGTTGTTAGGTACATACATTTTAACATTACTTCTTCTTGAGAATTGACCTCTTTATCTTAAGAAATAACCTTTTATCTATAATAATTTTTAATGTATTAAAATCTACTTTGTCTGAAATTAATAGAACTATACCCCATTTTTCATTGGTTAACTTTAGTGTGGTATATCATTCTCTATTCTTTTACGTATTTATTTTTGTCATGGGTATTGTAGACAATATACAATTGAATAATGTTTTTTATCCATTCTGATGAGTTAATTAATTAGTGTAATTAGACTCTTAATGTTAAAATTGGTTATAGTTGTATTAGTTAATATCATGTTCAAAACAATTTCCTATTTGTTGTGATAATTTCCAATCTGTTGTGATTCCCTTGTTCCCTTTTGCTACCTGCTTGATTCTTGTTATTCATTTTATTACTGTTTTCATACAGAAATTTAGTCTCTCACAGTTCTGGAGACTGGGGAGTCCAAAACCAAGGTACTGAAATCTGGAGTCTGGTAAGGGCAAATTCTGTTCCAAGATGGCACCTTGACTACTGTATCCTCCAGAAAGGAGGAGAACAGTCACTCACATGGCAGAAAAGTAGAAGAGGAAGAATTTACCTCTTTAGCTCTTTTTATACTGGCATTAGTCTATCCATGAAGGTGGAGTCCTTGTGACCTAACACCTCCCAAAGCTGTACCTTTCAAATCCATTTCATTGGAGAAGAAATTTTCAACACATAAGTATTATCCTTCTTCTTTCATGTTGTCTAATTTTCCATTAAGAGTCCATATTAAACATTTCCATGTTAAACATAGTTATTTTAAATCTTTACTGTAATTCCAACATCCATGTCATATCTAAGTCTTGTTCTGATGTTCACTTTGACTTCTCAGACTGTTTTTTTTTTAATGTCACAGATTTTTGTTGTTGTTGTAGGCCAGACACAATGTATTGGGTAATAGTGGCTGAGGTAAATCAGGTTTACTGTAGGGTTTTATGCTAATCTGGCTATGAGTTGGACTGCATTTAATATTTGCATTATGGACAAATGCTTTCTATTCTTCTACTGTCCTTTTCCTATCTCCTGTTGACCTGGGTTTCTTAGCGCTCCTTTTCAGAGACTGTCTGTGTCTTAATGTTCTTCAGTTGTCACCCAATGTGATTTAAGGAGCCCTGTTTCAGTGGTAAAGTTCTGGTAAAATCTTCCACAATTTTATGATGAAGTCTCATTTAGTGGACATGTGTTTCTGGATTGTGGCTTTCAAAATTGTTAATTAACTCCTGTGCCTCTGAGAGATAGGAAAACTTGCAAGTTCTGAAGTGAAATAAATGTTCTTCCCTTAGGTGGAATAAAGGCTCTGCTAAAGCCTTTTTCTTTGGACAATAACCTATATTGTGAAGAATCATTTCACAGCCTTAATTCTTCTTGCAAGAACCCAAAGTAGACCTTCCTCTTTCCCCACCAGAATCCGTTGGTGTTCCTGGAGATGAAGTTCTTGAGTGGGAGAAGGCAGAATTCAGTAAGCCTTTGGCCTCCAAAATTTTCTATTCTCGAACTAATCCATACTCAACTCCACAAATTAATAAAAAATTAGCTAAATATTCCCAATAGTTTATAATTTCAGGAGCTTCTGTTCCAGGTCAGAATTCTAAATATATTGCTCATTTTTCAAACATTAAGAAGTTGATTTGCCCTGAAATTTCCATTCTCTTCTTCTTTTATTTGTCATTTTTTTTGTTTCAGTTTGTTTAGCTTTCTCTTGTTTAAAATGACAGATATCACAACTTTGGAACTGAAAAAAAGTAATATTTTTCATACTGAGAACATGTATCAAGTACATCCGAGTAGAAACCTGGGGCAAGTGGGGCACAGTGCATGGATGGGAGTGGAGAGAAGGGATGTAGAGGAATAAAGGAGACCAAAAGTATATACTATAATAAAACAAGAGTAGGGGACTTTCTTGACCAATAAGGAACATATGCCGTGAGTTGAGCAAAATGATTAGCTCGGCCTGTGCACCTGCTAACCCAAGCATACATGGATCAAGTTGGCTACTAGGAATGGAATCCACAGATCTGTATTTAAAAATTGTATCCATAGAAATGCTTTGAAATTGACTTACATGTTTCTGGTGGTCTGCTGCTGCTTCCTGACTGCTGGTCTTTGTGTCTTATCGTCCCCCCACACAGTGAATTCCACATTTTTTCCCCTCTGAGTTTCCCCTGAAGAACTCTGTGTGTCCCTCTCCCTTTCTCCAGAAGCCACTGGACTTGCTTCATTGCCTGCAGAAGGTTTTGCTGCTTGGATACTTATCTGGAGCAGCTGTTAGTCTAGATGGGAAGCCCATGATACATTGCTTGGAGAAAGTCTGCTTAGGAAGGGAGAAGGTGGAAAACTGAATGCATCAGAGGCCTCAAATGGAGGATATGGAGGGATTCACCAGCGACGAAAGAGACACAAACTCAGGTCACCCTGTCTGATGCCTGTTCCCCTTAAGCCCCTGGGGCAAGAGTACTTGTGGGCTGCCCAGGTTGAGAAGCCCAGAGTCAGTGAGGATCCATGAGGAGGCAGTGAAGAGAGGTCAGTTTATCAGAACCATCCCTGGAAAGAAACTTGTCTTCAGCAAGAGATGAGCCACATTCACTGTCCTGACCCCATTCGCACTTCTTAAATCCACCCCTCTTCTCACATTGAGAATGACCTTTGGGTCCCAGAGGTGAAGTGAACGCAGGAGAAGTGAAAGCTGTTAAAGCAGTCCCTGTGAAACCAAAGTGTGAGAAGCAGCTTAAGTGGTGAAAACAGCAGTGGTCGGAGCTGGGAAGGCCTGTCTTTGGGCCCAAACCTTGGCCACCCTTGGCATAACCTTGGGCAGCTAATGGAATCTCTCTTGGCTTTTGTTTCTTCATTCTGTTGGGTTTGAGAGAGTTTGTTTCACAATGAAAGATAAATCATAAAGAAAAGAAAATCCCTAGGACATTAATTAGTTTACTGAAAACTCAGTATTGATCTGTGGCATGATGTCACTCTGACATCAGTCAGGTGGTGTTAGACAGCTTAAGGAGGTAGATATCTATTCTATTTTGTTCTGCCTTGGTTGGGTTGTCTAAAAATGCAAAAATTAAGCCTGAATAGTACCTATAGAGGGTATATCAGTGGAGGGAGATTGAGAAAGTAAAAGAAAAAAAGAAACCTCAAAGTCAGGGATATGCAATCAGGAGCAAAGGAGATAAGAGAATGTTAGATTTATTTTTTTTTATAACAATGGCTAAAACCTATGTATAATTTAGTCAATTCTTGTTTTGTATCAGGTGGGGGTCTATGTATTGGACTATTTTATTTAATTCTTTCAACTTTGTGAAGATCAATGTCTCTGTGTGTGAGCCTTTGTGTGTGTGTCGGTGTACATGTACATATATATGAACCTGTACTGAAACTGATAAAATTGAGGTTTAAGTGATTATATGCCATTTTAATGCCACACTGTTAAAGAGCTGAGGTGCTTTGACTCAAATCCATGTCTATCTGACAAAAATTCTGTCTCCTAACTCATAACTGACACAGCTATAATAATAGTCCCCATGGCCTTAAATAGCATCCAGAGGTGTTTGTCTGCAGCTACTAGCAAAGTTAGGACTTGTATGTGAAAGTCATCGAGAGATGGAGCCCACCCAATATGATTATTAATTTCTTTTTAAATGTCTTTCCCTCAGTTCTGGGATGGAGCCCAGGCCCTCACATGTGAGAGACAAGTGCTATACCACTGAGATAAGCCCCCAGCCCTGATTTTGGACTTTTAAACAAATGAAGCTGCAACACAATTGAATGGGCTGCCTCATGAGAGTTAATATCCCTCAGATCAATTGGAGGCATTGAAACAGAAGCAAAGCAAATATTTGCCTGGAATATATTACGGTCATTCATGCATGATACGGAGTAGACTGGATGGTCTCCAAGGTCATTACCACCCCTAAACATATATGTGGATTTGCCAAGTTTTAGTTTAATAGTCCCATTCCTAGGACTTCACAAATGTGTTTATTATTGCTGTTGATGATTAAGTGAAGTTGATTTCAAACTCAAGTTCTCAGAGAAATATTATAAAAAAATAAGTAAAACAAACCTTGCCATTTATAGATCTCTTACATAATTCCCGGCACTAGGTACTTTGCATATGTTAAGTCTCATGACAACCTCTTGGGAAGCCCATTTTATAAGGAGTTTACAAATACAGAACCTGAGATACCCAGAGGTTCCGTCATTTTGTCAAGTTCACACGGCCAGTAAATACCAGAAAAGGAGTTGGAATCCAGGCCTATGTACCCCCAAACTCTTGTTCCTTGGTATCCTATTATACTACTTCCTTCTATGTGGTCACATTACTCCATTATTTATGAGAAATCTGAGGCTTAGATTGAAAGGAGTTTCTCCATGGACTAACAAATTCCTAGGTTCCCTGAGCTCTTACTGCACCTTAAAAAAAACTTCATTTACTACTCACAACAGCCCTTTGATGTAGTTGTTTTATAAATGCAGAACTGAGAAGCAAAGAGAATGAATGTGTTTCACTTGGTCACTCACACAATAACTGACAAGAACAGAATAATTTAGCAAACCTCAATTTCTTTACAGTGAAACACTCTGAATTGGCACATTAAACTGACCAAGTTCATAGATATCAGGCTAAATAGTCTGCTTGGGGGCCTCAAAAAACAGAATACCTGAAGCTCAAATCTTCTTTAAAATCTGAGTTAATTCTGTTTTATCCCACATCCACAAATGCTTACGGTTGAAAGTCAATACACTTGTGTGGCTCTGTTTATTATGGCTAGCACTTCAAATCTCATTTTCTCATTCATTCCTATTCTCCATAGAAATGTATTGTTTGCTATGTGCATTGCACAAATTGCTAATTATAAAGCAGTTTTGCACAAATATCTCAGAGAAAATAAAACCTGTGCCTGGAGGTGAACAGGAGGAAAACAAGACTCACACCCAGAAAAGGTCCCTTCTCCACAACAGGGAAATAAATTGGTTGCAAAAGATGACTTTCCTCTGCTGAGTTCAGATTTGGCTCTTGAACTCAGCAAAAGAAAACGAAGGAATGAATTTAATACTGAAGCACACACTTTGAAAGAGAAGAAATCTGTCTTCAGTTTTTTTTCATAGCATCAAAAGAATTCTTAGACACATCAACAATTCAATCTCCCCCGATTTGCATTAGTCTTCTGCATGTCTTATAAGTGAGGAGTTTTTCAGAAACCAGAATGGAATGCAGAAAGACTTTGGTGGTGCAATGAGCTTTCTTTACAGTAGAGTCAGCTTCATCCTCATACACCAGGGATGGGGATATGGGTTTCCTACCACAATGTTGGAAGGACAACTGAGGGTCAGGAAGTATAGGTGATTTTCATATTTCTAGCTCAGTGCTTTGCAAAATGTGGATTTGCAATCTTGATGTTCTCCAAATGTTTGTATATTTTATTTGTGATTATTTAAAGAGTTCCCCATATTGAAAACAAACCTTTAAAACCTACCTTCCTTTTTTTAGATCTGATACACTAGGAAAGTGATCTTTACACGGTCAATTTAGTGCCACCTTTTCATATTCCTTGTTTAGTGACTTTGCTGTTTAAAATGACTCCCAAGAATAGTACTGAAGGGATGACTACAGTTTCTAAGTGCTCAGATGCTCTGATATGCCTAACAGAGAAAAAACATGTGTTAGATAAGCTTTACTGAAGCGGCAGATATGGTGCTGTTGGCTGAGTCCAGTGTTAGTGAATCACCATATGTATTACATGAGATCTTTATGAACACAAATGCACATCAAAGAAGATAATATAGTGATTAGATGATGACACTGTGTGACCAGATTCACAGGAAACTAAAACTATATTTCCCCCCCAGTGTAATGGTTCAGTATTCCCTAATTCTGAATTTGAGGAAACTTTCTCAATCATTGGTAAAGCAAAATGAGATCTTTGAATGAGAATTAACTGTACTTTTAATTTAGGCAGATAATTTCAAACTTACATTTATGATATAAAGTATTCAGCAAATTACATTTATTAGCTTGAAAAAGAAAATTTCTTCAAATGAGAACATTAAGTTTAAAACAAATGTGTGCTCATATAGCTGAAATTTGAATGCAGTAAGGGGAAGTTTGAAACATGTGGGTCACTTTTCTAGCAAAAGCTTTTTGGCTAATCTTGCCAAAATATTTTATCAATCATTAATCTAAAGTGTTTTAATCTTAAAAAAAATCCTACCTTCTTACATCTGTGCTTCTGAGTAAACAAATGGAAGAGCCCTTTGAAGCTTATAAAGAGCCTTACCAATACCAATGAGGAATCACCACAATCATTGTTATGGCCTCTTGCTGACAAACTGTGAGGATTACCAGTTATTCTGAGCCCTGCTATTACTGCAGTTCCTTCTATCAGAAGAAGAAGAAGAAAAAAGTACATTTGATATGCACCTCCCACCCCCATTACCTACTAATAATGAAGAAATAATGACCTTTTTTCCCATGTTGGTGAATATTTTCCCTGTCAACTCTGATATGCTTATAATGTGTGCAGATAGATTATTTATGACCAGGGAAATTAAATATTATTTCATTTCTCCTAATACAATCGGTGGCGTCTCCCAGCTCCCAATTCCTTCCCATTAAGATTATTGTCTTTTTTGCTCCAATTGGCCGTGTGCTATTGGGTCATAACAGCACTGGCAGAATGCTCGGAGTATAATGGAGGTGGGAGAAATGGTGTCATTTGCAAGGCTGCCTTCCCCGTCTCATCTAAATGAAGACATTTGGTCTCTCCGAGTCAAAACCCATTTTGATGAGTCTGGATGCACTTGGACTAATGCAGGAGGACATCCACAGTGATAACCGGTTTCCTGAACTGGGTCTTCTTTCTCAGAATGAGAGAATTTCAGAATTGGTAGGGTAACTCAAGGCCATCTGTTTCCAGTCTCTTGATTTGTTGGTGGGAAAACTGAGGAGTAGAGAAGATGGTTTGTTTAATGAGACAGCTAGTCTAGAAATCGAGCATCAGGGTCATCTTTTCTATTTCCTGGTGGTTGGTAGAATTCAGTTGCATGTGGTTGCAGTACTGAGGCTCAGTGAGGCTGCCCACAATTCTCTGCCGTGTGGTCATCACCACAGCATAGCCCATCATTCCTTCAAGTCCAGCAGGAGAGCATGTGCTTAAACTCTGGTTTCTAGATCAACTTTCAAAGGACTCCAGGGATTAGAGTAGGCCCACCCAGAGGGATCTCCCTTTTGATGAGTTTATGGTCATCTGTGTAAGGACCTCTACTTGTAATCCCTTCTACCATTTAGAATAATCTACTCATCATGATTCCAAGCTCCACCCACATATAGTGAGGAAAGGGTTTATACAGGGTTTGCATATCAGAGGATGGAACCCTTTGGAAGATTGTAGAGTCCTTCCTACCATATCAGGTAGAATGAGTGTAGGTAGAGCAAGGGTTTCACTTCCTCTCTTCCCACTGCAATTTTATTATTATGTTCATAGAAACTCATGGCCTCCGGGGATGTCACTCATCTGAATTTGGGGAGGTAATGAAATGTTCCGGTAGGGCCATGACTCTGAAATTAGCAATGATCATCTGCGACTCTGAACAAAAATTGTGAATTTCTTCACCAACAACTCTGAGCTTTTTCACATGTTTAGGAATAAAGATTCTTTTTGTACCACCATAAGAAACAACCAGCAAAACAAGAAAGTTGGCACACATTTTAGAAATGTTTACTCAATTTAAGTTTTCTGGGGATTTCAGAGTTGTCCCAGTTAATGGTAAATTGTAGCAATTAATAATAATGGTGATGATGATAATTATGCATAATTTGTACTCATAGAATACATGCATTTTCCAAAGTCAGACTTGCAGTGACCTTATGGATTCTATTCAAAAAACACTAATTTGTCCTCAACTCGTGTGTATTGTAGAAGGCTCTTTGTATACAAAATTCAATTAATTACACCTTTCATCCTTACCTACTTCAAGGGTCAGTTGGTTGAAATATATGAATGATGCCTGTTTCATGTAAGAAAAGAAAAAAAGCCCAGACATGGGAATTATTAAGTAAAAAACACACAGTTAATTAGATATAAAATCTTGCTCATTCCACCATCACAGTCTTGTTTCCCACTGCCTGGAATCACTAGATTGTTCCCCAAAGGTCAGAAGAAATTTCCTGGGGAATCACAGCTGGAAAGATTGACCAATTTAAATGCCTTGAGGACTCAAAGAGGAAAAGCATTCCAAAATCAGTGAAAAAAGAAATTATTTTTGAAGCTATGGGCCATCAAAGTAGAAATACAGATTCTTCAAGGAAGGCTCCCCCAAAATGATTATTTCATAAACAGATCCTCTACCCCACCACACACACAAAAATGGCTAAATAGCTTGAAAATTTTTTGAAAAAAATAATTCTTGTAATCCCTTCTACCATTTAGTATTCTGAGGGGAAATAATATTCTGAAATACATTGAGTAGTCATGTGTCATAAACAGCTCTGTTGTTCTAGCCCCACCCCTTGGATTTCTTCTTTTAAACCTGTTTTAATTTCCCATTGTATTCCATTGCATTTTGTGTCTCTGACTACTGATGGTTTTGGGGTTCCATTTCCTAGGTCCTCCTTCACAGTAAGCTGGAACAGTAAACGAAAAGTACAATAATATTGAAGTGCTCTAGTCTGTAGACAGCATATGAGAAAGTTTCTTCCTTTCCCTTTTCATCAAGTTATTCAACTAAACTAATGATGAGGCAAAGGAAATAAATTGCTGGCTAATTAAATTTGCAGATGGCATTCAATAGTAAGGGTATGTGAGGATAAAGGAATAATGCCAGAGAACTCAAAAGCTTTGTGTTCTGTGAGAAAGAATGGAAGGTCATTTGTCAGTGTGTACAATTACATGTGGAAGGTCAACAGAGGGCAGAAAGAATGCTATTGGATAAAAGAGTTATTCAATAGCACTGAGAGGGCATTTGTAGGAGAAGCAAGAGGTGAACCCAAATAGATGGGCAATACTAGTGAATAGCTATTTCTATCTGTGTTAATGCCTGTATTAGTGTACAGGAGACCTCTTATCTATATAATTCTAGAGATAAATCCCCCAAACTGCATCCCCAAGTGAGTTTTTGCTGTTGGGCAAACGACCAGCCCCAAGGCATATCTCTGGCAACACCATGCCTTCTGAGTTAGCCACTAGGGTTTCTTTGACTCTCGAAGTAGAATTAGCATGTTGAACATGGTGGGTGGCTATGTGCCAGAAAGTGCAAAACCACACAAAATGTGTGATACAGATTTCTTTCTCATGTATTCTGCAGAGCAAGTAATTTAAAATTTCATTTTTAATGTAAAATAAGCACAGACACACCATGCTATAAATAGATAATGCATGGATTCTGATATATAACTTAAGATTTAAAAAAAAAAGATTTCTATCTTCCAGCATATTATACTGGCTTTCATCTCTGGATTCTCTAGGTGCCCGTAATTTTCCATCTTTGAGGTCAGGGATATTTTGGTGGAGAAAAGTTCAGAAACATAATATATTATAAATATGCACATCACATAATCAGAATTAGTTGTTGATTTTTAAAGTGCATTTATTTAATAAATATTATGAATACCTATGCTATACTAGACACTTTGCTCAGGGTGAAGGGGAGCATACTGATTTAAGAAATAAGTCCCTACTCTTAGGAACACACAGTGAACATTTATATGGTGTTTATGGGTCTGTCACATATACCAATTTAGCATAATTATATATAAAGTGTTAATAACTGATATTCATTTACTAATCTACTTTTCAAACATTTGTGGTCATCTCTGATAGGCTTCACACTGTGCTAAGTAATCAAGCCACCAAAGTGACTATTTCAGACTTGTCTCTGCCCTATAAGAGCTTGATTTCTGTACTACTATCAAGTAGTAAATCAACTCTAAGATGTTGGGATGTGTTTTATAAGAGGGAAGTAGAATTTGACTTGGGATGATTTGGCAAGGGTATTTCATCTGCATTAAGCCACAGAAAGTTGTCTCAGTGGAAACAGATTCAGTCAAAGAGATGTGTAAAAGTTACTCAAACAGACTAAAAGGTTGTGAGCTTTGGGTACAGAGCATGGGAGGTGGAGAGATGAGAGGAGCCATGGCATAACCTAGATCATGAAAGAATCTGTGAACAATTAGAAGACCCCAGGAGAGTATATTGTGAGAAGAGGAGGTTATGGACATGGATATGCTCATGGAGGTCCTCAGAGACCAGGCTAATGAATTGGTACCTTACCCCTAGGATGATAGAAAGGCACTGAAAGGGATCAAGGGAGGACCAACATGACCAAAGCTGTTGTTTTCAAATGGTCACTCTGGTTCAGTATGGAGAACAGGAATGAGGTACAAATGGAATCAGAGATACCATTTACGGGTTCATTGAAAGAACTGGGCCTAAGATGTTTGTCAAGCTGGAATCTGATGGTGATGGAGGTGTGTGGATGTGATATTTAGGAGGTGAGGTCAGAGGATTTGGCTAAAGATGGCTCAAAACCAAGTAGGCAATAGTTGACTCTTGGTTTGGGGATAAAGAGTCACATGTGGTTGCTAGAGCAGTTTGGGGAAAAGAGGTGGAAGACACTACTTTTGAAAATTTTTTATTAGTCGATAAATAGAAATATTGATGTGGAAGTAATCAATTAATAGTATGATGCATGCCTAGAAAGCAGGAAAGGGCTGAACCTCAATCTTTTCAAATAGGGTTTGGTTGATCTTGAACTGTAACTTCTGTGATTGGTAACCTAATACCCCAACATGTTCAGCCTATTTTGAACCAGTTTTTCTCCCAAGAATTAAAACTAGTTTCTTCTCTTTATATCAGCTTTGGGCTATACCTACTTTGTCATTATTCAGCAGAAATTCAAACATGTCCTAAGAGTGTTCTAAAGTGACTTGCATGAGGACTTTCAGTCTCTAATAAAAGGATGAGGCCTGTACCTCTGTCTCCACAAACCTGCATGATTCTATATTTCCAACTCCATGTCTCCACATTCTGGACTATGAAAGCCCACTCTATCCTTTGGACCATGGTGGGTCTGATATCTCACTCTTTCTTGTATTGACAGGAGTGTCCACATTTTCCCCCCAAGGTAATGGCACAGTCTCCATGAGGGAGCTCCTTCTCTTCATTGGAGGAAACCAAAGGTCTATGGGAACATCACCTTATTTCTCCCCTACTAACCATCACTGTCATAACTGAGCAATACCTCAGTGCTGCCAAGGCAGAGCAGACAGGTTGAGTGACAGCAAGCACAGATCTGCTGCTCACACAAATCTAGGCAGGCAAAGGATGGAAAAGAGGTGTGCTGGGCCTGTCTGGCACTGACAGCATCTGCCACACCAACATTTCAATCTGTACCATGTTAAGCCAGACCGTGTGTCACTCAAAAAAGATTCCCAAAGTGGCTTCTTGAGAGCCAACCGAGTCTCCGTGCTGCTGCAGAGAGAGGGGTTACGAGGTCCATCAGTGGCATCTGCCACACCTCCTTCTCTTGCCAGATAATTAGGATACAGTCCAGTTGGGTGACTTTATCCTGCCTGAGGAAGTGACAGATAATACTGGGCTGGCAGAAGAGAGCACTCCACGGTTCATAATGACTGGCCAAATCATCAGGAGCTGTCCAGTGCATCCAAGAAAAGTTGAGTTTTGTTTATTCTGTCTTTGGGGAGAAGAGAAAATAGCAAGGCAAGGTGTGCTTTAGAATGTGAATCTATCTACATATACATAGGCACCTAGTTATAGACATAAGCATACTCCTATTCATATGAGTAAACACACATCTGTATGAGTTCCTTCCTATGCACAAGAGTACCTTTCCATTTACAGTTTGATTTAGGCCACAGGCATATAAGTATGCAAAATATTTACAAGCTAGTGTGAGTGTTTATAAATACAGCATATTCAAACGTGCTTTTGGATGCACACCAACAGAAAACATGCATGTATAAATAAATGCACTGGCTGACCTTGTAGATGTACACACTGATTAGTGAAAGCACATGCACATACAAATATCACTGTATGTAAAAGGACACCTGCACAAACACATCCACTTTAAACACATCTTCACACATACTCTTTTTCTCAGGAACAAATTTAAAGAGAAGAGAAGAATGAAGATGGTTCATGCATTGGAGTTGCTACCTGTCATAACTCAAATCACTTTTAAGTTGTAAAACAGAAGAGGAAAAAAAATCAATTCCTGATAGGAGAGGTTCAAGGAGCTGAGAAATCAATTATATTTTATTTTCAAATACCATTCAGAGAAGTTTACACTCTTTCAGAAAAGTCTGGCCTTGCCCAGGGGGCAAAGACCCAGCTGGAAATGGTAATGGGAAAGGCACTGTCAAGTTCAAGGCAAAGTTCAGCGCTCAGGTCAGAAACAACACTTTCATCTTCTCTGGCAGGAGAAGGGGGTTGGGAAGGTTTCAAGTGCCTTGATTCAAATAATGGCCATGGGGGCTATCTGATGTGACACTAGTCACCTCATTGATTGCTAAGTTTGACTTGGTCAATTCACATTAAATCATAAATGCATGTGAAAGCTGAAAGGAGCCTTAGAAAGCTCTCCTTTTTTTTCTAATACAAGGAGACAAAGAGGCTGAAAGAAGAGGCAATTACTTGCCTTATATCACCCAGGAAGAGGGTGCAGAGCCTGGTACTGAGACTTGCCAGCTGGTCTCCCGTCCTCAACCATCCTGTTTTTCCCATTAGACACTTGACTTCAGAGCATTTTCCCTACTGAACAGCACTTTGCTTTTTCAAAGACCATTATAAGCATTCAACTGAGGAACTTACCCAGTCCTTGGGATAATCACCTGAGGGCTGCTGGGTCGCTGGTCACTTAGCACCAGGGCCAAACCCAGGTGATATCCTCGGGAGAGTAGCCCAGTTTTTCATATGAAGAGCTACTCTGATTGTGGTATTTTTTTTTATTTTCAATATAAATTTTACTATCAATATACACTATAGGAGCATGGTCCTCCTTGATCAGGATCCCATAGCAGGATGCTGTGTGTGTGGGGGGGGGGAAGCAGCACTCTCTGAAATGCAGACATCTTAATAAGTAAATCAGCTCAGCATGAAGTGAAAAGATCAGGGGGAGGAGACAGAGGAGTGACATTGAGAAAGTCAGATGCTACCACTGTGAGCCTTATTTTTCTCATTGAAAATACATGGAATTCAAAAAAAAACTAAACATGAATTGCTGAGGGGTTTAAACTAATGAATGCATTTGGAAGTATATTGTAAATTTACAAGACAAATTTATGGTGCATTGTTGTTTATTGTTTGAGGGAGGGAAAAATTTTTTTCCCACAGCTTTTCCTTATGCTGCTATCCCCACTGCAAATGCCCTTGCCATCCACCACATTGAACTTGAGCCAATGAGCTGACCTGAGTCACCATGCCTAAGAACCATGGGCCTGGGAAGAGTCCTCTGATATGACTTCCAGAATTTTCTATGCTGCTTGTGGGATTTTGTTCCAAGGAATCTCTCTCCATGCTATGTAATAGTAGCTTTTGTAGTTAAAAAAATACAGAATGCTACAAATAAGATATTCATCTTATAGATTCACAAAATACAGAAGATTCTTCAAAGTTCTAAGGGGTTCTTCAGAAATCAAGCTGGTTAATTTTGTCGAACATGGTATTTCTAAAATATTTCCGTCTTGTACCATCCACATGCTTTTTTTTTTTTTCAAAGTTGTATATCTATTGACATCCAAAACAGGAATTTTCCTGTTGAGGGCCTTTTGGAATTCAAGGATATGCTTCTCCTCTGGTTCAAAGCCCTCATGTTACTGATCAGGAAACAATAAGACCCCTGGAAGCGGTTGACATGATCAGTCAACGGGTTAATGCACTACTCCTGGAAGTCTCTCTCTTCTCAGAATCCATATTGGACACACTTTAGAACCAGAGTACTTCTGCTTTATTGTTTTATTCCTTTGTTTATTGCATTGTGCATATTTTTAAACAAAATAATGCAAGAGAATTCACCCTATATAGTTTCTGGAACACCTCAATCACTCAGCACATGTTAAACGGAATTTGTCTGTTCATGGGGTTTTCCCAAGTAGATCAGGAGCTCTTTTTAGGTCCATTTCTTATGTACATGGGTCATGCAGGTCTTCTAGATGTATCCATGGCCCTCAACGATGGCTATCTTGTATACTGTTTGAAAATCAGGGGCAGCCCCGATTCTATGCTCATTGGAGGAAAGGAAAAAGCCTGACATTAAAGCCATAAAACGAACCATTTCCCCTTCAGAGTTAGTCTAACATTAATAAAAGCTTCATGTTGCACTATTATTCTCTCCCCTATTATTCTCATGTATTTCATGCTGGATATAAATGTCAGAATGCTTTATCTATCTGCATTTTCATGGGATTTATTGCTACCATTGGAACACATGCTGTGACTTCTGGCAAGGGAAGCCATGTCCTCAGTGGCCCTTTCCCTGCACCCTGCCTGGGTGTCTCATGAACAAAGGGCATTAGATACTGGGAAAGAAACACTGTGTCTCTTGTCCTCAACCAGAGTTCAAAACCCTCCTGATTTCCAGTTCTAGAGAATCGGTTCAACTTGCTTCTACTGTCTGGATTATATCTTTACCCAAATGATGATTTCAAAGCTTCTATTGTCCCACCTCACCACACCTGATTCTCCTTAATATAATCATGATTTCGTTTGGGTACTTATCCATCCTCTTCCTGATCATAGGACTCAAAAGAGAACATCCTGATTTGTCCAAAACAATGTTTTCTTTAAGCCCTAAAGATATCAAAAATCATCAAAATCATCTGCAGGCCTTGTTAAACATACCTTGCTAGACACTGGCCTGGAGATCCTGATCCTACAGGACTAGGGAGGGATCCTAGAATTTGCTTTTCTAACAAATTCCTACAGAATGCTGGTTGGAGGTCCACACTTTTTCAATCATTCACCTGAGCTGGTTGAAGGAAGACAGACACCCCCTAATTGGTTTGATCATAATACTTTAACTCATTCTTCCACAGACATTCTCTCCTCCCAAGGGGAGGACACAGGTCCAAGTAGTTTATTGGGGCATGACTTTGGGAATCACTGTCAGGAAGTCATGGTATGAGATGGGGAAACAACAAAGACCACCCCAGGAGGTTAATGAACCAGGCTTCTCTGTTCCAACTGGGGTATTTTCGACTTGATACCCTCTGTAGGATTCAGAATGTAATCCCCAAAGAAAGTGGAAACTAGGATCTTAGTTTCCTCACTTCTTCATAGATGTTCTTTAGGAATTAAACTTTTTTTTAGCATTTTTGGCCTAATCCTTTTATGGGCTGAGCACACTAGACTAGGTCATGAGGTTCAACAATATTTCTGAAGTGGAACTCACATGGATGTGTCATCTAGAGTCCATAACATGTCGGAGATTTGGGAGTGGGTGAGGAGCGTGAGGTATTGGCAGTTTTAACTACTAGAGAAAACGACATGCAGATCCGGCCCATAAAATGTTGAGATGTCTGTTGAGAGACCCTGGTAAAGATATTTTTGTTCTTAAAATGAAAACTGTAGCAGAGAAACATTTTCCTTTAGTGTTGTCATGTCTGAATAGGACATTGATATTTCTCTACCCATACTGTGGACAGAAATAGCCTTAGGATGAAGCCGCTGCCTGGGAAAACAGAGTAGGGGAATGGAAAATTTTGCTTCTTTGATGAAATCATTGAGGTACCAATAGACCATGGCTAGAGCTGCCCTGCCACTGGATTTCTTGTCATGAGGCATGAGAAATAGTGTCATAGTTTAAGACAGCTAGAACTGGAAATTTCTATCTCTGGTTGCTGAATCACATGATGCTCTGATTTCCTGAAATGCAAAACTGAGATGGTACATTACACTCAACATGGACTCCAAGGTCTGGAGTATCACCTGGGATTGCTACAAGTACAGAATTTCAGGACCCACCTAATCGAGTTCTTCATTCTACCAGGTATCCAGGTGACACATGTGCATTTTCAAGTGGGAGGATTCCTGCCATCCAGAGAGGATGCAGATGGTTGATGAATGGGAATCTCAGTACCCATTTTGAATTTTATTATAATTTTATTGTAGACACCTTGATGCCTCCTTCTAGTGCTCTTATTTCTCTTTCCTTGTTTGAAAATAAGATTACATCAGCCTATGGAAATGTATCCAAATATATAATTGATTGCTGGCTAATTAGTCTGGAAGGTAATTTTCTGTAGGAGTGAGTTTTCCTAAATATTAATGAGCAATTAGAATTCTGTTCTGAAAACAGATGACATTGTGAGTTGAGGGTGAGAAGAAGAATTAAAAGATGCACAAGCAAACAGGGCTATCTATTGGGTTGACCATGCGGGCTTGTATTTTTTAAGCCTCACACCTGGCAATGTGAGTGAAAGCCAAGTAGCCAGGACCAGGGTGACCCTCATAAGCAAGTGAGTCACCTACTAGGAAAAGGAAGCAAAGGGCAGACTTTGCCATTCCTCAGAAGGCCCTAGAATATGAGTTTAGAGATAGCCCAAAGCAGAATTTATAAGTAGCATCTTCAGAATTTCTTGGATTAAGGAGGTATGACTTAAAATAACTGTGCCTTGGTTCAATCTTCAAATTCTTGGAGAGCATTCCTAAAGAGGCTAGTGGCTTGTTGGTTGGTTAAATTTTCATAACAGGTCACTATTCAAGAGGCTGCCTTTCTTCTGCAGATCTTTATCATGATTCCCTGCCAGATTCCTCCCACCCTTCCCCACCTGCAAGGGATTTTACTATCTCAAGGGCAGCTAGTGCAATAGCTTCAAAAGGCTTAATAAGATTGGGCCATGCTACTGCTCAAAATACATCAATGAATTATATATTTATATTAGATATTTTTCCTAACCCTGCCAACAAATTCCTTTTTTAGCTGTTATGTGCACTTCTCAGGGTTGTGGCAAAATCTTCCCCTTCTTTTTTTTTTTCATTTTGTGAAAGTGACAAGATATTTCTTATCTGAGTTTTCTTACCTACTTAAATATCATTTTCTCAGATACCCCTTCTTTCACTCGGCCAATCTCCTAGAATACCACACAAGTATCCTTTTGAGAAACTCATAATTCATAGCAATATTTCTGTTTGGGTGATTAGATATTTTAACATTTGTCTCTCCTCCTACACAAAACATCTAAAAGAGATTAAAAAATAAAAGTAAAAAGCCCTGCCTATTCATCATCCTATCCCCATGCCTAACATATGTCTGATGCTTAGGGGATGATTAGTAAATATTTATTTAATGCCTGAATACATTGCAAATCACCAGCATGGCAATGCATGGGGTATTTTAAAAGCATTTGAATATGGGATTTTTAAAAATTTCAGCCTGGAAGTAATATTCCATAGAATATACTTTGAGAAATGCTTTTCTAAAGTCAATTCCACTCCTCCAAACTGTGAAAAGAGGAATATAAGTTTCAAGCTCTGACTAGCTTTGTGACCATGGGCAAAGTCATTTCAAGCTTGAGACTCACTTATGGAATGATGAGGCGGGAGGAGGTAATCTCTACAATCCTTTACAGCTCCCAAGTTCTGAA
Organism: Urocitellus parryii; assembly: GCF_045843805.1. NCBI lineage: Eukaryota > Metazoa > Chordata > Mammalia > Rodentia > Sciuridae > Urocitellus > Urocitellus parryii. The sequence goes on along the minus strand of NW_027554049.1, from coordinate 3,650,393 downwards.
GTTCTAATTATACAGAAAGAGTACCGCTTTCACTTTGGTCATGGTGTGAGCTCCCAGTTCAGACCCACCTCATTTCACTCTGGGGTATTTATAGTCTGGGACAGTACATCAGGAGAAGGGAGTCAATGCAGCATATCCAGCTGTCCATGAGCCATTTCCCAATGTCTTCCCTGATGGCTCAGTGGAAAGAGTGAGGAATAGGGGCTTGATGGGAGTTTGATGGGTTGTTTTTGTAACTAGTGTTAGAAGATGGTTCTCAGGAGTGTTAACTAATAGATCAATGGCAACCCTGAGGACAGGAGCCAGTGACAGCCCCAGGGCTCTGTCCTTTGTCCTGCCCTGTTCAACATTTCTAGCAATATCTTGGATGAAGAGTGAGACCTCATGATCATCAAATATGCAGGTGATATGACAGTAGGAGTATGTCAGATGACAGAATAGGAATTCAAATATTCTGAAAATCCTAGAAAAATGAATAACACCTAAAAGGGGAGCTATAGTATTATAAAAGGAAAATCCTAGAAATAGAAGGCACAGCTAATTGCAGAAAAACCCCACAAAAAACGTAATTACTAAAAGTGTTTATAAATGTATATATTTGTGTGTGAGTGTGTGTTATCTGTGCAGTATATACACATCCCCAGATAATATCTGGAGATTTCAGTTAATGGTAAGATCAAAATAATAAAATAATGCAAGATGGCCATCCATCCAACGTGAATATTTGCTACAAACTAAAACTTCATAAATAGAAACCCAGCATATAAAAGGAGGCAGGTGATATATTTTCCTATTTAATGAGAGTTTCACTTTGAATTTTTTTCTTTTTTGTACCTGGAATTGAACTCAGGGGCACTCAACCACTGAGCTACATCCCCAGCCCTACGTATTTTATATTTTATTTAAAGACAGGGTCTCACTGAGTTGCTTAGTGCCTCACCATTGTTGAGGCTGGCTTTGAACTCATGATCCTCCTGTCTCAGACTTCCGAGTTGCTGGGGATTCCAGGTGTGGTCCGCTGTGCTCAGCTCACTTGGAGTTTTTAGAAAGAGAAGTCAGATTAGAATATGATCACAGAAGAGGAAAGAACAGTTTGGGAAATAATAGAAGAAATTGAGATTTAGTCTAAAGAAGTGAGCGCCTCCCCTGTCAGGATTGTTCACATTGCTGGTTTAAGTCTGTGGCATTTGAGGCTCCCCTCAGCAGGTACCCATAACAGAGTGTGAACATTGTTGGTGTATGTCCTGCATGAAGCTCAAGTTTCCATGAGAGCAAGGTCAGATAGCTTGATCACCGGAAATCTCCCAATCATTATTTTAGGACCTGGAGCATGGAATCAATGAGCAGATGGGTCAAGGAATATATTTTTGTTTTCCATAAATATCTATAGTATTTTAAGAAAAGAACATTTAGTGTAACCAAAAGGATTAGGAGAAGTACCTGCTAGAAAAGAACATTTGTTCCGAGTTGTACTTGTAGGTTTTCAAACATCTGATAGACTATTGGGTTAGAGAGTGGGTTTTCCATCCCTGCAGGCAATCAAGCCAAATTTGGGACTGGGAGAACATATTTTACGGCAGTCAACTAGAGACAGAACCCAAGACACATACTCTATATGTCCTGGACGACTTTTAAATATCTGAAAACTTGATTTTGATTCAGAAATTTTTTTCACAAAGTTTGTTTCAGCTCCCCAAAACAACAAATTTCTTCTGGAATATTTTCTGGACCCTTAGTCTATCTGGACTTTCAGTTTGGCTATTCTACAAATCCACAGCTCACCCAAATTGTATTGATTTAAAAAATCTTACTCATTCTTCATTAAAACTTTTACATTTGACTTTTGCTTAAAATTTTTAATGAAAAACATCCACCACAAGGAATCCCTTCCTCCACTGCAGTTCTAAGGAATACTTGTCTATTTCCTCACCAGGCTCTTCCTTGTAGTATTCCTATTGAGGAGGTGGCCAATCTGACTTGCCACCAACCCAAAACAGAGGGAAAGTTATGCATGTAGGTGAGTACAAACACGTATCAATCACGGCATTTCCTTTTTTTTTTTTTTAATTGGTCGTTCATAACATTACATAGTTCTTAATACATCATATTACACGGTTGATTCACGTGGATTATGAACTCCCGCTTTTATCCCGTATACAAATTGCTGTATCACATCAGTTTCCCTTCCATTGATTGACATATTGCCTTTCTAGTGTCTGATGTATTCTGCTGTCTGTCCTATTCTCTACTATCCCCCCTCCCCTCCCCTCCCCTCCCCTCTTCTCTCTCTATCCCTTCTACTGTAAATCATTTCTTCCATTTGTATTATCTTGTCTTGCCCCTCCTTTCCTCTTATATGACATTTTGTATAACCCTGAGGATCGCCTTCCATTTCCATGCAATTTCCCTTCTCACTCCCTTTCCCTCCCACCTCTCATCCCTGTTTAATGTAAATCTTCTTCTCAAGCTCTTCGTCCCTACCCTGTCCTTGTTTACTCCCCTTATATCAAAGGAGTCATTTGGTATTTGTTTTTTAAAGATTGACTAGCTTCACGTAGCATAATCTGCTCTAATGCCATCCATTTCCCTCCAAATTCTATGATTTTGTCATTTTTTAATGCAGAGTAATACTCCATAGTATATAAATGCCACATTTTTTTTATCCATTCATCTATTGAAGGGCATCTAGGCTGGTTCCACAGTCTTGCTATCGTGAATTGAGCTGCTATGAACATCGATGTAGCAGTGTCCCTGTAGCATGCTCTTGTTAGGGCTTTAGGGAATAGACCGAGAAGGGGAATAGCTGGGTCAAATGGTGGTTCCACTCCCAGCTTTCCAAGAAATCTCCATACTGCTTTCCAAATTGGCTGCACCAATTTGCAGTCCCACCAGCAATGAACAAGAGTGCCCTTTTCCCCGCATCCTCTCCAGCACTTATTGTTGTTTGACTTCCTAATGGCTGCCAGTCTTACTGGAGTGAGATGGTATCTTAGGGTAGTTTTGATTTGCATTTCTCTGACTGCTAGCGATGGTGAGCATTTTTTCATGTACTTGTTGATTGATTGTATGTCCTCCTCTGAGAAGTGTCTGTTCAGGTCCTTGGCCCATTTATTGATTGGGTTATTTGTTATCTTATTGTCTAATTTTTTGAGTTCTTTGTATATTCTGGTTATTAGGGCTCTATCTGAAGTGTGTGGAGTAAAGATTTGTTCCCAGGATGTAGGCTCCCTGTTTATCTCTCTTATTGTTTCTTTTGCTGAGAAAAAACTTTTTAGTTTGAGTAAGTCCCATTTGTTGATTCTATTTGTTAACTCTAGCGCTATGGGTGTCCTATTGAGGAATTTGGAGCCCGATCCCACAGTGTGTAGATCATAACCAACTTTTTCTTCTATCAGATGCCATGTCTCTGATTTAATATCAAGCTCCTTGATCCATTTTGAGTTAACTTTTGTGCACGGTGAGAGATAGGGATTCAGATTCATTTTGGTGCAAATGGATTTCCAGTTTTCCCAGCACCATTTGTTGAAGATGCTATCCTTCCTCCATTGCATGCTTTTAGCCCCTTTATCAAAAATAAGATAGTTGTAGTTTTGTGGATTGGTTACTGTGTCCTCTATTCTGTACCATTGGTCCACCCGCCTGTTTTGGTACCAGTACCATGCTGTTTTTGTTACTATTGCTCTGTAGTATAGTTTGAAGTCTGGTATCGCTATACCGCCTGATTCACACTTCCTGCTTAGTATTGTTTTTGCTATTCTGGGTCTTTTATTATTCCATATGAATTTCATGATTCTTTTATCGATTTCTACAATATATGCTATTGGGATTTTGATTGGCATTGCATTGAACTTATATAGGACTTTTGGTAATATCGCCATTTTGATGATGTTAGTTCTGCCTATCCATGAGCAGGGTATATTTTTCCATCTTCTAAGTTCTTCTTCTATGTCTTTCTTTAGGGTTCTGTAATTTTCATTGCATAAATCTTTCACCTCTTTTGTTAGGTTGATTCCCAAGTATTTTATTTTTTGGGGGGATATTGTGAATGGAGTAGTTGTCCTCATTTCCGTTTCAGAGGATTTGTCGCTGATATACAGGAATGCCTTTGATTTATGCGTGTTGATCTTATATCCTGCCACTTTGCTGAATTCATTTATTAGCTCTAATAGCTTCTTTGTAGACCCTTTTGGGTCTGCTAGGTATAGAATCATATCATCTGCAAATAGTGATAATTTAAGTTCTTCTTTTCCTATTTTTATGCCTTTAATTTCTTTCGTCTGCCTAATTGCTCTGGCCAGTGTTTCGAGGACTATGTTGAACAGAAGTGGTGAGAGAGGGCATCCCTGTCTTGTACCAGATCTTAGAGGGAATGCCTTCAATTTTTCTCCATTCAGAATGATGCTGGCCTGTGGCTTATCATAGATTGCTTTTACAATGTTGAGGTATGATCCAGTTATCCCTACTTTTTCTAGAGTTTTGAACATAAAGGGATGCTGTACTTTGTCGAATGCTTTTTCTGCATCTATCAAGATGATCATATGGTTCTTATTTTTAAGTCTATTGATGTGGTGGATAACATTTATTGATTTCCGTATATTGAACCATTCTTGCATACCAGGGATGAATCCTACTTGATCATGGTGTATAATTTTTTTGATATGTATTTGAATCCGATTCGCCAGAATTTTATTGAGGATTTTTGCATCAAGGTTCATTAGAGATATTGGTCTGTAGTTTTCTTTCTTTGAAGTGTCTTTGTCTGGTTTCGGAATCAGGGTGATGTTGGCCTCGTAGAACGAATTTGGAAGTTCTCCCTCTTTTTCTATTTCCTGAAATAGCTTGAAAAGTATTGGTGTTAGTTCCTCTTTAAAGGTTTTGTAAAACTCTGCTGTATACCCATCCGGTCCTGGGCTTTTCTTAGTTGGTAGTCTTTTGATGGTTTCTTCTATTTCCTCTATTGTTATTGGTCTGTTTAGGTTGTCTATATCCTCCTGGCTCAATCTGGGCAGATCATAAGACTCAAGGAATTTATCTATGCCTTCACTATCTTCTATTTTATTGGAGTATAAGGATTCAAAGTAATTTCTGATTATCTTCTGTATTTCTGAAGTGTCTGTTGTGATATTGCCTTTTTCATTCCGTATGCTAGTAGTTTGGGTTCTCTCTCTTCTTCTCTTCGTTAGCATGGCTAAGGGTCTGTCAATTTTATTTATTTTTTCAAAGAACCAGCTTTTAGTTTTGTCAATTTTTTCAATTGTTTCTTTTGTTTCAATTTCATTAATTTCAGCTCTGATTTTAATTATTTCTTGCCTTCTACTTCTTTTGCTGTTGTTGCATTTCCTTTTTGTGTCGGATTTCTGCCAAACCTCTAAGACAAAACAGCAAGATTAGATCCATTAATGAAATCTTTCAAATATGCTGATATCTATGAACACCAGCCTTCTGCCATATTCCCTTGTTTTTTTTCATGAATAATAAATATGCACAGAAACAAGGGTGGTATCTATTTTTATTTTCTTTTGCTGTACAATTGGGTAGAAAACCTACCTCCAAGTGTTTTTGAAACTGGAGGGAAAATAATAAACAAACGCAGAGGAAAAAGAAAGCAAGGTGAAATTGGTTGGAATACTCATCAAGATTCTAGAGTGGTGGGAAGAAATAAGAATGGCAATATCTGTCACTTCATCTTGGTTGACATGTTTGTTTACCAACATGCAGTTTCTTGTCTGGCAGAAGAGAGCTTCTTAAGAAATCATGTTGTGATTTTCTTGTATTTCTCTTTGGACATCAAATAGTTTCATCCAAAAATATTTGGATGGTTGAAGAATAAATGATTAAATGAGAAGCATATGTATTAAATTCCCCTTGGAATGTGCTGTGGATTCAGAAGAGAAGGCCCAAATTGACAGAGGATGCTGGCCAGTCATGTGCTGTGCTTGATTTTCAGAGCTCTGATCATTATCTAGAAGTGTGCTCACCATGGGTCACCTCCCCATACTCACAGGCTGGGTTTTTTTTTTGTTGTTGTTTTTTTTTTTTTGGCGAGGATGGAGGTGGGTGGGATTTATTTTTTTTAATAGTATTCAGTAGCAAACTGCTTTATCCAGAGAAGGGTTCCCCCTCGTCAGACAACTATTATTTACCAAATATTGATAATCAAAGTCAGTGTCATTTGGAGTTCTAAACTCTATGTAAGTATCATTGTATTTAATATTTACAGTGATTTAATAAGAAAAGTACACAGTATTCTCATTTTGCATCATAATATTCTATTTTGCACATGAAGACACTAAGGCATAGAGAAGTTAAATAACCCACTCAGTGAGAGTGCTTCTTACACCTAACTCCTTAACTTGCCTCTCTACCTTCTGGCCAGGATTCACATACTCCCTCAGCCAGTAGTTAGTACATAAATTCATTTTAATCTCAAGGTTACTCCAGGAGGAAGATAATCCTCCAAGTTTTACTAGATGAAGCCAGAGGTATTTATATTGACTTCAGGAGCAAGTCCTCAGTGACCTAGGACTTGAATACCGACAGGACCTAGGACTTGAATTTAGGGTTCATCTAACTACCAACTCAGGCTGTTCCAGGCTCCACTGGAGGCCCCTGTATGAACCGAGTCAAAACTGGGCTGAGGGACTGTCCTGGTTAATCACAGGCCCAGATTTAGGCCCTTTCTCTTCACTACTGAATCAGCATTTCTGAGTGAGGGACATTGGGATCTTCACTTTTAAAAAGTGGTCAGGTGACTTTTTTTTATACCAGGGTTTGAACCGGGGGGAAGTTAGCCACTGAGCCATACCCCCAGCCCTTTCTATTGTTTACTTTGAGCCAGAGTCTTGTTAAGTTGCTTAGTGCCTCACTAAGTTGCTGAGAGTAGCCTTGAACTTGTCATCCTCCCACTCCAGTGTCCCCAGTCTCTGGGGATTACAAGCTTGTGCCACCATGTCCAGGTGTCCAATGACTCTCTCTCTCTTTTTTTTTCTTTTACTTCCAAAGATTTTTTACATTTTTTAAGTCTTTTTAATTTTTTAAAATTTATATATGACAGTGGAATGCATTACAATTCATATTACACATATACAGCACATTTTTTTCATATCTCTGGTTGTATACAAAGTATATTCACAGCAATTCGTGTCTTCATCCATGTACTTTGGATAATACTTTCCATCACATTCTACCATCATTGCTAACCTATGCCTCCCCCTTCCCCTCCCACTCCTCTGCCCTATCTAGAGTTCCTCTATGCCTCCCATGCTCCTGAATATCCCACGCTATGTCCAAAACCCTCTTATGAGAAAGAAGCTCTTGGCAACTAACTTTACTAGGAGTGTAAAATGACATGGAAGATGAAAAGATACTGTTTTAGTCAGTTTTTTCACTGCTGTGACTAAGGGACCCAACCAGCACAATTCTAGAGGAGGAAGCAATTATCTGAGGGCTCACAGTTTTAGAGGTCTTCGTCCATAGAAAGCGGGCTGCATTTCTCAGGGTTCAAGATGAGGCTCAACATCATTTCAGAGTATGTGGCAGAGGGAAGCACCTCATATCATGGTGATCAAGAATCAGAGAGAGACTCCACTCTCCAGATACAAATATAGCCACAAAGTCACACCCCAATTTCCACCTCCTCCAGCCACACCCTACCAGTTTAGTTAATCCCATCAGGGATGGACTCACTGATTAGGCTAAGGCTATAACCCAATCATTTCTCCTCCAAGCCTTCTGGCATTGTCTCATACATGAGCTTATGGGAGACACAACAGCTAACCCATAGCAGGTACTGAGTATGGATGGACAAAGATAAGAAGCAGCTGGAAACAATCTACTTTAGATTCACTCTCAGGGTCTAGGTTGAATGTGACCTCTGACCTGCTCTTGGGGCCTAGGGACAGGGAAATGAAAGCAGTCACACAGCAAAGGAATACAGCTGTGGAACCAGTTCCTTCCTTTGCGTCTTCATTAACATTCTTGTTTTGGAAGAGTTATATATTCTTTATGCATTTTAAATTCTCATTTAAAATCTGCTTGGTTTTTTCCCTCTTTGACTTTCTACAAATTTCACAAGCAACACTGGAAGCCATAGGGTGGACATTCTATAGTTCTTGTCTGCTTCACAACAAGTTGTGCTGTGAAGTAGATTCAGTTGCCATTTCTCTCCCTCCTAGGCCTGCTTTATGTCAGTTGCTGTAGACTTCCAGTTTGTCCGTCATTCCCTATCCTTACGTAGAATTTTCTCCTGAGGAAAACATTTACCATTTAATGTGGTGTTCCTTATTAGTAGGAGGTGACTCATTGACCACCTGCATTTTGATCCCAGAAAGAAGCAGTCATGAAGAAATACATCAAAGAAATGAATATCTAATGGGAAAAATTCAGGTTATTACAGCTTGAGGATAAGGAAAGCTTGGGAGTCAAATCGAGAATACCATTTAAATCCTGAATTTCATGAACTTCTCTACCTATTTGAAATTTGAGTTGAGAAATCACTTTTTTTTTTGGTTTTTTAGTATAGAATTAGCATTAGTTGTCAAGTTGCAAAGGACTTAGAGGTCATTTATAAAGCTCTGAAGCCATGCTTTTCCTTAGAGGAAAGAGAGCAAATTGCTCATGTTATATAGTGTGATAGAGTCACATTTTTAACTCACTAAACCTCCTGAGGTAGAACGTTAGACACCATTTTGAAGATGCAAAACTAAGGCTCCAAGAGGGAAAGATGCTTGCCAAGGTCAACTGTGTCACCCAAGACCAGTCCTAGAACTCAGATGCCTGCCTTTTTTCCCTCCACTCCCCTCCCTGAGCCTCAATGCTCCCTGATTCCAGGCAGGCAAACTATTATGAATAGATTCCTTTTTCAATTGCTTTCAATCTCTCTTTTTAGAAACTTTTAATGAGTCCCCGATTCTCTGCCATTATTAGTATTTGTTATTAAGTATTAAGAGCCTTTCCTGATCCCGTCCCCTCCTCTGTACCTCTCCCCAAGCTTCTCACTCTGAGACTTCTGGTTTTAATTGTTATATTTTTTCACCAGTGATCAGTGGAGCTTCCCTAATGATCTCAACTCATTTGGAGGGCTTATAGCTCCAGCACAGAACTCCAATAAAAGGAAAGGAAAAGCTTCTCTGGGAATTCCCTGAGGGCTTCTCCTGCCAAGAACAAAAGGAATTTGCAGCTTACTCCCCCTCCCCCACACTAAGGGACCTCCCATGGAAAGAGTCCCACCCACCCCTTAGTTGGGGAAGGTGCCCCCCACCTCCTTTCCACTGCCATCACTTTACCAAGACATCACCTGAAGTTCCACACAAAATAGGTAGGCATTTGATGACTACTTATTAAAAGATGCAATAAATAAAGGCATTAACAAAAGAAGAGAGTTGGATAAAGGAAAGAATTATGTGCCACTTAGCTTTGCCAGGGAATACAAAAAGCTCTTGGTTGTGTTAAATATCCAGAATCTCCTTAAAATATTCTTATATAAGATCAGACAGGCACAGAGTTCAATTGCAATGCTTCTATTACAGTCATACTAGGAATAACACTCAGAATAGCTAATATTACTGAGCAATTACTATGTGCCAAGCCTAGTTCCAAGTTCTATAAATATTCACTGTTTTAATCCTTACAACAACCCTGTCTTGCATTTGTTTTTATTATCCCCCCTTTGCACATGGGCAGATAGTGGGAAATCAAAGATTTTAACTGAGGTGATCTCTCCACGATCTTTATACCATGCTAGAACATCTTCCGTGGAATTAACTTTCCTATTATACATTTAAAACTCAAAATGTTGTCCATCTATTATTGAATTTAATCATTTTAAAAGCTGTAATAGGAAAAGGAAGACTCCTATAATCTGTGTCTTTGGGGAAAACTAAGGACAAATGGGGATAAACACTTCTCCCCCTTACCTAATACCCTGCAAAGGCAGGTGCAGGACCAGATAGAAATCCATGAGTGGTGGAAGATGGTAGACAGAAAGTGACTGTGGGGTTACTTATGCCTCAATCTCCCCCACTCTCAGCACTGCTGTGTGCTAGACATTATATGAGGAGTAGGCTCCCTGGATTTTCTTAGTTGTGGAAAGACTTTTCTCACCTGAAAATTAAGGAGGAGAATGCCTATCTCAGAGTTTCGACAAGAAGGTTATTAGATATTTTATTTTGCTAGAATGTGGAAGACATGTGATGCATTTGATTTTCCTTCCTAGGTTTAAGGATCCTAATGCTAAGAAAATATCTACGAAGTTGAGGAGGCCACTTATCTATCTGTCCTTTCTATGTTGCATACCCACAAGGGACAAAATCCAGGAAAACCTTCCTGTGTGTTATGAATTAGCTGACTCGTCTTCATCGACTGTCCTAAACCTCTTGTTTCTGAACAAAATCAAAATGAGATGCCAATCAAAACACCGACCTTTCTCACTTTGTAGATCTGTAGAAGGGCTAGCTTGGGAAAGACTAAGATTTAATTTTCTCATCTTGAAGAGAACAAATAAAAATCACATGCATAGAGGAAAGAGGAATCATCCTAGTCACACGGCTTGAAATGGCAGGAGTGGGACTTACAGTCAAGCCCAGCAGAACCCACAGCTTTTTATCACATACTGCTATAATGGGGAAAAAAGCTTGCCATGGTTTTTAAGTTAAGGAGACCCAAGCAAGGAAGTCCCGAGGTTTATTTCCCTGGTGTAATTGTTTACACCAAGATTGAAGGCACTGGGCAGCCCTGGGAGTCCTGTGAGCTGACAGTAATGGCACCCATCAGTTCTGTGTCTGATTAATGAAGAGCATCTAATAAACATAAGGAGAAAGGCCAAGGATTCTCATGCTTAATCATCTGCTCAATTATTGGAAGTCTATTTTCATTTCCTGTGCTTGTTTGTGAAGTCTCCTCTATCTACCAACAAGAAAAAACATCAGAGGTCAGGAATTTACTGTAGGTGAATCCAGGATAGTACTTACTAATTTGTACATCCTACTAGATTGATTTTCAAACACTTGTTTATTCTGTTCAAATGTGAACACAGAACAAACAAAACAAAACAAAACAAAAACCTAGGAAAACCATACTATAAATTTGTCACTTTATTCCATGCCAATATGATGTCAATGATAACTCTCCATTGGTCATCATTTGTGATCCCAAGAGTTCATTTATTTTCGTTTGTTTTATTTTGAAATTTGATGCAATAATTATGTAGTTCACACAGAAATGTAGAATGACAAAGACTTTTTGTGTGTGTGTGTGTGTGTGTGGCAGTATGGAACACTAGATAGCTGCAGATGCCTCTCAGTCAGTGCACTGCACCTGGTACCTGACCTTAAAAACCTTCAAAAAAATGGAGAGAAAATCTAATCACAAGCTATATCCTATGTGAAAATGTAGATCATAAGTGTTAAATGACAAGTTTATGGAGTTTCCCCCTAGGAGAACCTGCCAGTTACTAGTGGCCTGATTCCTGAGTTTTGGAAATTTTTGACCTGGAGGGAAAGAGAAAGCCCAGTCCATAGTCCCATGAAGTCAGATAAATTATCTGCATTGATCCAGGAACCCACATGGCTACACTATCACTGAATGAACTGGAGGAGGAGGAATGCCCATGGAGATTCACCATGTAAGACCTCTACGGATGTCCAGATCCTGTCCACCAAAATGCAATATATCAGAAGGGCTGTAATAATAACTAAATTTCACTAACATGCTTGACAGATTTTTTTCCCAGAGAGATGACTATGTTGATTATATTTTATTAACTTAAATATTCATGCTAAAATTTTTTAAGCAACCACTAAAAGGACAGAAGAATGTATGATTTCTGAATTAGTAAAGAAGAAATTAGTAAAGAAGAAATTTATTCTATAAGAATGGGAAGGAATAAAAGAAATAAAAATATAATGTGAAATGTAGTAAGTATTCATATCTATTTTACTGGAAGAAATAAAAAAAAACACAATAAAATAGGTATGAATTCAGCTATTTCTGTAGTTATAAAAATGTAAATTGGTCACTCTGCATATTTAAACAACTTAAAGTGTACAAAAAAAAATTACGACTATAGACCAATTGTAACAACAACAACAACAACAAAAACTAAAGCACAAATACATCCAGAGTTTGAAATATCACAAGGGAAAACTATAAAATACTTAAAGCTTTAGACCTGGCATGACTGTAAACATTTCAAATAACCTGAATATTAAGGTTAAGGAAATGTTTTTATAAAAGATGAAAATGATCATTCTATAGAGAAAAACATTTAATTTACCAAGAAAATATTAAATGTTTCACCTTACAAACACCTAGACATATTTTAATATATAAAGTAAAACAAAATGATAATACTGCAAGAAAAATGGCAATGACTTCATAATGAGACATCTCAGTACAGTCCTCATAACTTACAGAAAATCTAGAGGGGCTGGAAAATATAAATAAAGAGCTTGATGGGTGAATAGAGTCCCAGCAATTATTTTCTAGAGCGTTCTGACAATTTAACATCACCTCTGTTGACAACACTTCTCAGTAAGTTTTGCAAAATGATATATTACATTTCTAAATTTTGTGACCAAAATGTAATTGTTAAATGTCAATATAAAAAAGAAAATATGAATAAATACATAGATATGTGCACATGCACACAGATACCAACAACTGAAAAAAAAAGACTTTATATAATGAGAAATTTAAATAAATTGGCAATCTAAAATACCTAGAGATCAAGGCAAAAAGAAATCAAATTGGACATTAGGAAATATTTAAATCTGAAAACTAGGGAAAGCTTATAGGTTAAAATCTTTGCTTTGTAATAAAGGGATACCCAAAATCACCTTAGCATTTCAAACATTTTCCTATTCAAAGGAAAAACTGCTAAAATTAACTAATTTAAGAACAACAAGATCAAATAATTTAAAAATTCTAAATACATGAGGATTTGGTAATAGAGACAAAAATATGTGTATGTGAATGTGTGAGAGTAAGAGACAAAGCATCAATAACAATTTTCAGAGACAGAAAAGGTACATAATAGTAGTTTTAACAATGATTAATATAAATAAGATGAAATTTGTATAAAAAACAAATTTTCCAAGAAATTTAAACAAGTTTACACATATTTAGCCCTCAAAAATATGGTTTAATCAGCCAGGCTGAGTAAAAGCTAGAAAGTAATAAGAGCCTTATGAATAGTGTTGATATTGGAACAGTGTGTTAATGTATTTCCATAAACAAAGCAATAGGCCCAGTGATTTTTTCAGATAATTTCTATAAAATATCTAATAAGCCAATTATTTAAATCCTTAAAAAAATGTCTTTCAGAGAATAAAGTCAAAGGAAAATCACTTCCTTATGTTTTTGTTTATATTTAAATTTTTATAACCCTATGACTGAATGCAATGAGTAGATAAATAGGAACACAACATCACTTCTGAGTGTGAGGAACCTCTAAAAAATGTAAATTGCTTTCAAAGAAGAATTTAAACATTTATCGTGAACAACATGAAGTTGTTCTAGTAATCTAGCAATGATTGATATTAGAAAATCTATAAATTTATTAAATTATATTAGCTGACATAATAGGACATAAAAATAACTAATTCCAAGAACCTAATTTAGCATGTAAACCAACTGAAACACAGGAGAATATTCTTTTGCAGGTAGCTGAGCTTCAGCCAATCACAGGCTGCCAATTAATCAGACCTTAACATACAAAGTGTGTTATTCAGCTTTGCATTGCTATGACCAAAATTCCTGACCAGAGCAACTTAGTGGAGGAAAGTTTGTTTTGAGTTTATGATATCAGAGGCTTGGTCCATGGTGGACCAACTCCATTGCTCTGGGCCAGAGATGAGGCAGGAAAACATGGCAGAAGGGCATAGAGGATGAAAACTGCTCAATTTATAGCAGCTAGGGAGCAGAAAGACAGGCCAAGTGGCTACCAAGAATAGAAACCCTTTTAAGACATACCACAGCAAATCATGGCCTCCAGTCATACCCCACCTGCCTATAGTTGTTAGCCAGAGAGTCCCTTCAAATTAGTACTAAGTGACAGCTCTCAAAATCCGTTCATTTCAACTCTACATATTTTTGCATTAACACAGAAGCTTTCAGGGGACACTTCAAATCCAAGCCATAATATTTCACCCCTGGCCCCCAAAAGTTCTTGTTCATTTTGCAATGCAAAAAATGCATTTAATCCATCTCTAAGAGCCCAAGTTACTCCATTTAGTCCATCTCCAAGCATTACCAGTTTTAGAATTGCCTACAAATCCAAGTCAAAATTTTCCTCTGAGAGTTAAGGCAAAATCTTAGCTATGAATCCCTGTAATGATCAAAAGCAAGTTATATAATCCAACATACAATGTCACAGAGAAAATATTGCCATTCAAAAAGGGAGGGATTGAGCATAGAAAGAAAGGATGAGACCAAACTAAGACTGAAATCCAGCCAGATAGACAAGTCCTGTATGTCCTTGTCAGGGATCTAGGGCACATGGCAGTGAAATTCGATCTTCAAAGAGTCTGAGCAGCCCTACCACTTTGGCCTGGCTGGTTGCAGCACTCACGGGCTCTCTCTAACCTGGCTTTCTCACCAGTCAGCGGCTTTCTCACCAGTCAGCGGCTTTCCCCCGCAGGCACTGCATGTTACTGGGATCTCTTAATCTGGGGGTTCTTCACTGCAGCTTCACTTTCAAAGTTTCACTAGTCATCCTGTGAGGGGAGGTCCACAGGAACTCCAAGTGTGCTACACTTGGCCTGGCCAAACTTTCATTTGAAATATTGGTGGACACCTCCATGACGCCCTAATTCCAGCATCCTCATTCCTGCAGCATCAGCAACACGTGGATGATGCCAAGATCTGCTGTCAGCTCTAGTAGTCGCTGAGTTCCTTGGGATCATGACTGTATCAGCCTTTTAGTGCCTGGGCAGGTAAGCACAGTGAAACAACTTCCTAGACTCCTCTGGGGGATCAGGGCATCCACACAGTGTCTTCTCAAAGGAATTTTTACTTTTACACTTTTCAGCCTGTGATGTATGCTGTCTTGCCAATTCCCAAGATGGTCTCAAGGCATCTTTCCTGTTATCTTCCTGCAGAGTATTGAACTTCACTCCAGTGGTGATGTCTTCAATCATCACACCAGCATTGGTCCCGATTTTACACAGTCATTTCTGACCAAATCTCTAGTTTTTAAAATTGTTCCTTATGTCATCTGCTTCCAGATCTCACAGTAAATCTGGCTAAAAGTTGCACGTAATCTCCATGCCACTGTCTGGATGCTGTGCTTTATTTAAAATTCTTCCACCAGATTAATTAGTCCATTACCCTCAAATGGTGTCATAGGAAAGGAAGAGATCCCCAGTCTACTCACCTCCCTCTGTTTCACCATGTAATGCCCTGTGCCATGCTATGATTTAGCAACCCAGCTTTCTCTGGATACTGTGCTAATGCTGATGCCATGCTGTTGGACTCTCCATCCTCCAGAACTCTGAGCCAAGTAAACTTCACCTTTACAAATTATATAGCCTCTCTTATAGCAACCAAAAACAAATTAAGGCACTGAATTAAGTGTAACTTTTAAAAAATCTACTAAAGAAATATCATAGAAAGTGATCTGCACATATATGGAAGCCTGAGCCTGATAACACAGCAAAATTGGCAAAATTCCACCAGAAAAAAAAAATCCATTTAATAAACAGTGTTACTGTGAGTAGTTATTCTTCAAAGGGGAAAAAATGAAAAGGATGTACTTTCTACAGCATCAAATAAAATCATTTTCAAATAATTTAAATGCTTAAGTATATCAGCTAAATCAATAAAATGTTTTCCCCAAATTGGATACTATTTTTATGTCTTCAAAACAAGGAAGTTTTTTTTTAAACATAATCCCCCCAAAACTAAGATAAATTGAAAGATAAATTTGACTAATTTAATACTATCAATCTCCTTAATATTTGTTCACTATAACATCCCATAAAAAGATTCAAAAGATTCTTGTTATTAACTCTTGTGCTACAACAAATGGGACTTACTTAAACTAAAAAGTTTTTTTTCTCAGCAAGAGAAACAATAAGAGAGGTAAATAGGGAGCCTACATCATGAGAACAAATTTTTACTTCTCACACTTCAGATAGAGCCCTAATATACAGAGTATACAAAGAACTCAAAAAATTAGACAATAAGATAACAAATAACCCAATCAACAAATGGGTCAAGGACCTGAACAGACACTTCTCAGAGGCAGACATACAATCAATCAACAAGTACATGAAAAAATGCTCACCATCTCTAGCAGTCAGAGAAATGCAAATCAAAACCACCCTAAGATACCATCTCACTCCAGTAAGATTGGCAGCCATTATGAAGTCAAACAACAACAAGTGCTGGCGAGGATGTGGGGAAAAGGGTACTCTTGTACATTGCTGGTGGGACTGCAAATTGGTGCAGCCAATATGGAAAGCAGTATGGAGATTCCTGGGAATGCTAGGAATGGAACCACCATTTGACCCAGCTATTGCCCTTCCCGGACTATTCCCTGAAGACCTTAAAAGAGCATACTACAGGGATACTGCCACATCGATGTTCATAGCAGCACAATTCACAATAGCTAGACTGTGGAACCAACCCAGATGCCCTTCAATAGATGAATGGATAAAAAAATGTGGCAGGGAAATGCATGGCACTAGAGCAGATTATGCTTAGTGAAGCTAGCCAATCCCTAAAAAACAAATACCAAATGTCTTCTTTGATATAATGAGAGCAACTAAGAACAGAGCAGGGAGGAAGAGCAGGAAGAAAAGATTAACATTAAACAGAGACATGAGGTGGGAGGGAAAGGGAGAGAAAAGGGAAATTGCATGGAAATGGAGGGAGACCCTCATTGCTATACAAAATTATATATAAGAGGTTGTGAGGGGAATGGGAAAATAAACAAGGAGAGAAATGAATTACAGTAGATGGGGTTGAGAGAGAAGATGGGAGGGGAGGGGAGGGGGGATAGTAGAGGAGAGGAAAGGTAGCAGAATACAACAGTTACTAATAGGGCGTTATGTAAAATTGTGGATGTGTAACCGATGTGACTCTGCAATCTGTATTTGGGGTAAAAATGGGAGTTCATAACCCACTTGAATCTAATGTATGAAATATGATATGTCAAGAGCTTTTTAATGTTTTGAACAACCAATAAAAAAAGAGAAAAAAATTAAAAAAATCAATAAAAAAATAATAGAAGCTCAGGATGTAGCTCAGTGGTAGGTAAAGCTCTCCTAGGTTCAATCCCCAATGCCAAAAAATAAAAAAAAACTAAAAATAAATGAATTAAAAACAACAACAAAAAAGATTCAAAAGATAAACCACAAACTAAGAGAAGAAATTTGAAATAAGTGATGAAGGTTTACTATGTTGAATGTATAAATACCTTTCACAAATCAATAAGAAAAAAACAAACCAAAAATTAAAATGTGAGAAAATGGGCAAAAGAGATGATCCTAAATTCAACTACAAAGGAAGTATAGTTGGGTTATAACATTTGGAAAGGTACTTACCATGTTGGAAATCGGGACTAGTGCAATGAACTGCCTTAACATGGCCAGAAGATTAACAAAATTTTCAAAATCTAGAAAGACAACTATTAGAAAGGATGGATTAAAAAAATCATAACTGGTAGGTATATAAATTAGCCTTTTTGTTTAGAAAAATTTGGTTTTTCTTTCATGTTAAATCTGAGATACACCCCCAAATTTAGCAATTATACTAAAGCTATGAAAAAAGCAAGTAGCCAATTCCTCGATTAAAATAATTAAAAGAGTTCATTTATGCAAGGTTGGAACAGAGATTTCATTGAGGGTATGACTTATAGAAGTTTGAAAAACAGTGCTAATATTTTATTTCTTAAGCTGTTATTGATTGATGTGATAATCCATTGTTCCTGTTATGCTGCATAAACATTTTATAATTTTTCATATAAAATATATTCCAAAATAAGATTAAGCATATCTTTTGAAAGAAAATGGCCTGGAGAATTCAAGAAATGTACCAATTTCAGAGTGGCCCTTTATCTATTAAGAGAAAATACTATCAGATCATTGTTAATAAATTAATATGTCATAATCTTGAATAACTAGTTCAGTACATCAGAATATGTATGCTTTATGAGAACTCAATGTAGAATTATATGGTAGTTAACTTTATTGATACAGTGATGGTTTATTTAATATATGGTCTCAGGACAAATGTCTGTATAGGAAAAAAATAGATACTTATCTTACACTGAAAAAAAATATTTAATTAAAAAGTAAAATTTGACAGCTATACATCTTAAAACATAATGCAAAAGTATGAATTTCTTAGTTTTAGTGAAAATCTTAATGTTAATGAATTCAGTGATCAGTCACCATAATTGAATTCAAATACAAACAATTGAGTTGAAAAAATTGCAACATAGATGACAGATGGATAATATTTATTCAATAGAAATAATTTTTTAAGTTCAAAAAATGTCCAATAGAAAAAACAGCATTTACAAAGGTGTTTCTCATGAGATCTGGGCAAATGAATAATAAGCTCAGGAAAAAGATGCACAAACTTGCTGGAAGTTGGAGTAATAAAAATTAATGTAACAATGAGATCACACTTCTTGTTCATTAGGTGTCTATGAATATCACAAATGCAGGTGACATATAAATTGTTACATTTTTTTGTTACAGTGATAGAGCAACAGCTGTTAAAAATAAAAATATACCTAACCTTTGACTCAGCATTTTTTACTTGGGGCCTATTTCACAGAAATAAAGACTCAAGTTATAGAGATCTATGAATACAGATGTTTATTGTAGAATTATTCATAGTGGCAGAAAGTAGTAATAAAGTGACAAACAAAGAGGGGAAATTATAAAATAAATTATAGCACATTTAGACCAAGGGACTCTATATAGCTACTAAAAATAATGGATTAGAACTATACTACCTGACAAAGAGAATTCCACAAGGTATTATTGATCAGAAAACTGGGAAGTAGAAAATATGTGTAATAAGAAAAATAATGTGTAAAATAAGACTTCATTTGGGAAAGAAAAATTGGAAAAATCCCCTGCTAGTCTTGCATACAGACAGGCACATGTATGTATATTAGTATATGTATCCTGGTGCAAGGCTCTTAAACATGCATGAAGTATGGAATGTTTTCTGCAAAGTTGCGATGTGAAAGGGATTGGTGTGTGTGCGGGGGGGGGGTGCGAAAATAGACAAAATTTTAAAAAGCTGCACAAAATTACCTTACATGATCCTACTTATATGAAATAATATTTATTTGTATAGATATATTTCTATGCACAAAGATATTAGAACAGTAAAATAAGGCAGTGCAAGGGTACATAAAGACAGACTTAACCCCCTCCCTCCTATCCCTATTACTCCATATTCTCCTTGTTGCTTCTGGTAGCCAACATCCAATCTGACATGCATCTTTATTTAAAACAAAATTCAAAGAGCATTAATTTATATATTGATTGGTTTATACTATTTTGTGATATATTCCCAAATGGGGGTGAAAACCATGCTACACGTATGGTAGCTTTCTGTGACATTATCTTTCCGTATGTGTTTATAAATGTTGCTCAAAAAGAAAGGCAAAGCCAGATGTATGTTGAAGGTTGGTTACCAGCGGCTGCAGAGAGGAAGAGACTGCAGTGAAGGGCAGAGGGCTGGGTAGGAGGGAGGGGTGAATGCATCTTGATTCTCTCCTGTTTCTTTTTTTTAATTTTTAAAAAATTTATTTTGGGTACTGGGGATTGAACCCAGGGGTGCTTTACCCACTATCCTATAACCTCAGAATTTTTTATTTCATTTATTTTTATATATTTTTTAATTGTACTTGGACACAATATCTTTATTTTATTTATTTATTTTTTTATGTGGTGCTGAGGATCTAGCCCAGTGCCTCGAAAGTGCTAGCTGAGCACTCTACCCCACTGAACCTCAACCCCAGCCCCAGACCTTTTTATTCTTATTTTGAGACAGGGTCTCTCTAAGTTAATGAGGCTGGCCAGAATCTTGTGATCCTCCTGCCTCAGCCTCCTGAATCACTGGGATTACAAGTATATACCACATGCACCACACATGGCTGTCTTGTTTTACTTTCTACAGCTAGCATGTGTTTAACTGTTGCTGATTACTATATAACAAACCACCTCAAAACTAAGAATTTTAGAATAAGAAACGTTTGGTCTTTTTGCGAGTTTGTGGGTATGCCAGTGGCTCCTCTGACCTGCACTGCTCCATCTGAGCCTCATTCCTGTTTAATGTTTGGCTTGGAGTCACCAAGGTGCTAAGGATGAATTGGTCACATGCTGTTCATCATTCTGCAGGCTACCAAAGGTGAAAGTCACCTTCAAAACATATTTATCAACTCTGTAAAGATCAGAGTGCTATTGCTGACCATGAAAAACAGGATACACAAATATGGTAAAGAAAGATCTGCTTCAAGTTATCAGTTTCTGTATTGTTATCCAAACAACTAATGAACCCTGGAGATTGCCCAGAAAATATATGTCTATTCATCTGCAATGATGACTTTTTATTGATGTCAAATGATTATTCTATTTCTCACACTTTAAAAAAAAGTCCTTTCCTGCAAATATAAAAAGTGAAGTGATAGCACCTTACATACTGGTTCCATTTCACCAAGAAAACTTTACAAATAGGCAAGTTAAGCAAGATTTGTGCAGGTATAATTTGCTGTTGTAAATATCAAAGGAGCTGATTCTCAAAATAACATGGTGACAATGACAGTAATGAAGATTATGATGTAGTAAAAAAAAAAAAACTTTTAGAAGAATTTTGTTTTTTGGTCAAATGATGCATCTATCATTTGGGGGAGTGCTTTTGTAAAGTTAGATGACAGATTAACACTAAAAGTGAAATTATTTGTATATATAGTGTTAATGTTAATATAAATATCAGTGGAACCTCTCATGGTAGGGACTATCTTGTTTTACATTAAGAAGCCAAGATTAAAAAAAATAGGCTTAAAATAAATTGCTGCTGCTTTCCTCATAATCAATTCTTATATCTAATCATGGAGCTTTTTAAAAAGATATTCAACAGAAGAGCAAGTCCCACTCTATCTTTGATGTTTATTCATCAATCAAATTTTAGAAATATTTACCTTTTGAAAGAATAAATCCATCCTGATAGTTTAAAATGATAGCACCTTTTTAATCCAGTCTTTTAAATTTTGCATGCATGTTCAGAATCTTTAACAAGGTATTCAGTGATATGAGGGATGACAAAACTTCACATTTTTAATGTTCAGAATACTGAAGATGTACACTACACTGGGATGCAAGGACATGTATAAAGCTCTGAATTTTCAAGCAACTGGGTCTGGCAAAATAAAAAGAACCAAATAGAGATTGATATCTTTGAGAATTTTGCCCTGTAAAATAACTTGCAACGTAAGGTCACAGACCCTAACTATAAAAACATTTGGGCTGAAATACACATTTTAGTTTAAAAAAATAAAATAATATACTCCATTTAGCAAAGTAGATCCTTGACTAATTGGTTCTTGACTAACTAAAATTGTAAGATCTACACAGCAGGGTCTATACATGATTTCAGAAATTTTAACTTTAATTACCATAATAAGAAACTTTGAAAAAGATTTTGAACAATTTTGTGAAGAAAATAATCAGACCATATTGAAGAATCCATTCCTCAGGAAAAAGAAGAATAGTGAGTGATACACTATGAGAAACAAATGTGCTTAAGAATTTGATTTAAGTACATGAATATGCACCAAGAATAATTACTCTGCTTATTCAATTTTAATAATCAGATAATGAAATATATGGGTATTTTTAATTTTTAATATATATTAATTATGTTATTTTTTAAAAAGTGTTTTATATTTGCGAATATAGTTTTAAATATAATTAAGTTATTCATCTACAAGTACAATTAAACTACTACATACATAAATATATATTTTTAAATGTCATGTAAGTTTTTAAGTTAATAAGCTTTATTTTTAGTGTAGTATTAGGTCCACACAAAGTTTGGAAAGAAAGCACAGAGAGGTCCTATATACCTCCTATATGAACAGGTGCATAGCCTCCTTCACTGCGAATATACTCCACCAACTGTTACAATGAACCCATATTGACATATCATTACCCTCCAAGAACCATGGTGATACCAGAATTCATTCACTTATGAATTATACATATAGTTATATATATATATAATTAATATGAATTATATATAATTTGTATAATCCACATATAATACATATGAGTTATTATTTATAATATTATGTGATATATAATTTATTATGTATAATAGTATATAATTCATATATATGTAACATATATTTTATATATTTTTTATAAGTCCTGTGTCCAACATTGTAGTATATTTCAGAATTAATGAAAAACAGAATAACTCACTATTTCAGGAGAACAGATTTGGAGGACAGACACTGTTATGCTTGAGGGCTATTTTAAAGTCACTAAGACAATATGGTATTAACAAAAGAGTAGAAAAGCAGATTAATAGAACAGAGTGGAGAGACCCTCAGTAGATCCACGGACATGTTGTTGTCTGATTGTTGCATAGGAGCAGATGTCATACAATGAAAGAAAGACAGTGTTTTCCATTAAAGATGCTGGAACAACTAAACATCAACATACAAAAAAATATTCCTTTGACAGTGATGATATACCCATTTTGTTGATAAGGAATTGAGACTTAGAGTTTAAGAACGTATTCAGTATCACAGAGAAGCAGACTATGATTTGAACAAAGTGATACTTTACCATCTGTCTTTGTGAAAACATGGTCTTCATCCAACTCTGTTCATCCCTCATGGTTCACTTGAAGAAACACAGATTGATTGGTACAAGGGATTATTATTTTTTTTTTTGCATATGAATTCTAGTTTACTTCTTTACCAATTTTATATCATAATCATGGGGAATCGATTCTGTGGTGTCTCAAATTTGGTGCTAGCTCTATTTTTCACGTGCTATTTCCTCTATGATTTGCCCTTTCCTTACCCACCAGGAAAGGAATAGCAGTGATTATCATATTGCAATGAAGGAATTCCTATCTCCTTTATAATGTTAGGAGCTTTGTAAAGAGGGGAATTCTTTTGTTTCTGGGTTTTCAGGCCAGATTCACTGTCAGGTATCCAAACTCAAAATATTTGCATACTAATAGATAAATAGAACACATCAAAATCCCCATGAAATTATATCACAAGAGCTTTCTCTCTACCTTGATGCTGGGCAGGACAAGTCTTGGAACTTGATATTGCCTGTTCCTGCCAAGTTGTCACTCTAAAATGATTTGAGTCTTAATTTTAAAAGTTCCTTGAAGAGGATATTGTTCTTTTCCAGGAATTAGAAAATGCCACAACTCATAAAATAAGTGCTATTGATTTTTTCACCCTGTCTGATATGGTTTGGTTATGAGATGACCCAGAAGGCCCATGTGTGAGGAAACGAAAAGTATTCATAAAAAAAAAAATGAATGGAGTATGAGAGCTGCAACCTGTCAATGGGTTAATCCATTTGATGAATCAATAATTTGAAAGAACTATCGTATTGAGTGGTTATTGCAGGCAGGTAAGTATGGCTAGAAGAAGTAGATCACTGGAGGTTTGGGGTTTACACTTTGCTTTCTCTGTTTCCTCAATGCCAAGACATGAACATTTTTTCTCCACCGCACCCTTCTACCACGATGTTCTGCCTTACCTCAGGCCCAGAGCAAGGAAGTCAGCTTTCTGACTGAACCTCTAAAACTTTGAGCCCAAAATAAACTTTTCCTCCTCTAGGCTGCTCTTGTCAGTTATTTTGGTCACAGTGACAAAAAGCTGACTAAAGCTGGCCCACACCTAGTCCATCTGGAGGCTCACCCACTGCACCATGAGGAGGCACCATGAGGAGCCTGGTGCTGCCAGCTTTGACATCCTACTGTCTGTGCTGAGAAATTCCTCTAAATGAGCACTGTACCATTCTATTCCAGGTTTGCCTCTGACAGCAAATACTACCGATACTTGAAAACCCACTCACTGAAGTGACAAATTCGCTATGGAAAAATACCTGTGTGTGTGTGTGTGTGTGTGTGTGTGTGTGTGTGTGTGTGTGTGTTTTGCACGTGACAAATGTAGAAAGTATATCAGTTTTTTTCCTGCTTTAATTTATGATACAATAATGGGCCCCAGCTTTGTTGAGGGAGTATAAGCCAAGAAAGTCTCTTGGTGGCTATAGATAAGTCATTCCCAATTCTTATCTTGAGCAGAGGTAATGATGAGATTTGAAAGAGCATAGTGGAAGAAAAGACACCAAGTTCATAAAGGTGAGAGATGAGACAGACTGCTCCTGAGATTTGATGTAAGGACTTGACAGGCCCAGTATTTCTCTAGTTGCAATTTATGTCTTCAGGTGGTCACTTCATTATGGCTAATGTTTTATTATATGGTTTGGTTATGAGATGACCCAGAAAGCATACAAACACACACAAACCTGCAGATAACATAGGCCTCAGAAATGGAAAGGACAAAATAATGCACCAGACTTTGTCTTTACCTCCACAAGAAATATTTACATATAGACAATGGAAAAAGGGGTATCTGTAGTTTGGGATTTTTAAGAAAGAAAACTGATATTGAGAAAATTAGTCTGTGTGTTCATGAACCAATGACTTATTTTCAAGACTTTGTTAAGGGAAGGATTTTACCACCTGGAAAACAAAAACAAAAACTACCATCAGTTCAAAAGCATATTTCTTTTTTATCTCTGTAATTTATTTTGAATAAATCAGAAAAGAATATGATTTTGAATAAGACAAAAATATTAGCTGAATTAATGAAGCAATGGAAGATTTATCAAAGGCCAAAACATAATATGTGTTAAGTACTTGTATATACTCAGATCAATTGAGATTGTTTTATTGTACATTTCTAACCCCCCACCATAAGGCCATATGTTAGGGACTACATCTCTCTCTCTCTCTTTCTTTTTTAATTTTTCAAGAAGATAAAACTAAAACACTCAGAGATAAAATTACTTTATCAAACCCATGCAGAGTATAAATGGATGGACAATCATGTTACTATGATGCCAAATCAATTACATTCATCAAGAGCTTATTCTAATTCAGAAATGTTATAAAAAGTTATAGTTATCTAGTGCATTTTTCTTTGATTTCAAAATAATTTTGTTTTGAAAACAGTTAATATGTGTTTATTATAAATATTCAAAAAGAGAAAGCTTTAACCATCATCTGGAGCTCACCATCCAAGGATCATCAGTTAATGTTTGGGTGAACATTATTAAACATTTCTCTATGGATATACAGCGAAATATGTAGAAGATTTTATGTAAATGGAAAAGTATTGAACATACTGTTCTAGAACTTGTTTTATTTTTCAATCAGCAATATGTCATGGGCATCTTTCCATGTCAATAAATATAGATTTGTATCATCACTTTAATTGCACCATAATTAGATATCACAATATTTTTGACAAAAAAAATGTCAGAGACTGTGTACTTGAATCTCAAGCCCAGTGTAGAAGTACTGCAGATAACTTCTGTGACTGGTAACCAGGCAGATATTCTAAATATGGTCACTCAAACATGATAACTCTTAAACTCTGAATGATTTTAAACATGTTTCCCATTTATATATCTTTTGCCTGTTAAAATATATATTTATGTTATTGAACACAGATGTTGCCCATTTTTTATTTCCTCCATCAAATCTTCCAAAATCTAAACCCCTAGTTCCATCTATCTTTCCACTAAGTTAGGATTTCTAAAGCTTTAACCAACTGAATACCCTCCCTCAGATATGCTTGGAAGGTATGTGAACTGAGCATAGTTCATTTATAGCATGAATCACATATAATTCATGTTGTTTATGAGTCTAGTGATTTGGACACTTTCCTTCTCCTATTACAGTATAACAGAGTGCTTTACAGGAAGAAAAAAGTGGTTGGGAATTATGTAGAACTAGAACAAATACTATGTGTGTACTGAAATCTTTGTTCCATAAATCTTCATAAAATGAATAAAATATATCTTTTGTGAATTTTAAAGATATGCCAGGAATAAAAATAAACTGATGGTATTTTGTTCATAAATATTGAAAATCCAGTACTCTGAATATCAAGAAAAAAACACTTGAAGACACCATGGAACCTCCATGGGAGTTGAACCAAAGGCATTCAGGAACACTTTACTCAACATTTTTGTTTCACATCATTAATTATAGTCCCCAAACTTTCTAGAATTTTGGCCATTGGCATATGATACAGATGAAGAGAGATTGTGTTTTCTGGAACACGGGTGTAAAATAGTGCGGCAAAGCCACGTAATACAATGGTGAGAGCTTTCACTGAACACGTGATCAGGTAACTCATTTAGAGAAAGGTAGACAGAACTTGAGGGGCTATGCTTCAAATTCAGGGGCCAAGTTCCCTTCCCAGAACTAATACGAAAGCTGCTGCTGAGTTTTGTTGTTATCTTGAAGACAGCTGAGAGTCTGGTTTGAGTAATTAAAATGCTAATTGGAATTTCACCATTCATCAGAGGAAATCTCTTCTTTCTTTCTCTCTCTCTCTCTTTCTCTCTCTCTTTAAGTGTTTTCTCTGGTGATGGCAGATGCTGAGGTTGTGAATTCATTGTGTGCCTTAGATGTAGAGAAATCTTCTATTTAAGCTGGACTTTCTCAATGTATTTTTGTTGATTGCCTACTCAAATTAACCTTCCCTAATGAGACAGAGATTCGATGGCTATGTCTGTAATTTACTGGCTGTGAAATTAGTTAGTCTGGATAATTCATCCCATGGGTGACAAGGGTGAGATCACACAGTGAACCACCAGGTGAGAATGAAGAATGTAAAGAATAGCTCTTCTGCTATTGCATACAGAATTTAGATGTGGAGGCTGAGAGGAGAATGCATATGACAAACTCAACCTCTAAGTGACCAAAATGATCTCCTGTCCACCTCCATGTCCAATATGTCCCATTGGGAGCTTAGCTGGGTCAGATCTACTACTTAAAAAGTGTGAAACCACAGATGTCAGAATGGGTACACAATAGCTCTAATAAAACTTCCACCTTGGCCAAACAATAAAACCTAGCTTTGGATAAAAGATAGATGAGCAGTGCAGAAGTGAGATAGCTCAGTTATAAAACTCTTCTTTTTGTTGAATGAAAGTGGACCTATTCTGGAATACTATCATCTCAAACTCTTTCTCTTGAACTTTTCTGTAAGAATTTTGGGATTAGACTATTACTAAGTTATCCTTATTTCACTCCAGGAAATTTTAAATAGATATTCTTTGAGGTAAAAGAAGGAAAGGATAAAATTCTCTAAGTAAAGAAATATTTACATGCTAACTTTAACTGTATATCTATTTTTTTTTTAGTTTATAATAAGTTAATCATTTGCAAGTCTTCAATATGGGATGACGGTATGCATTGCTCTCAACATTAGTGTGATAAATTATCAAAAATAATGTATCCCAGTAATTTTTTAAAAAATTCTTATTGCTAGATTTTTGTGTGTGTCTAAGTTGAATGAAAAGTGTGAAGTTTAAAATGGTTATATAATTAATTGAAAAGTTCAACACGGCTTTCAATTTAGTGCAAACAAATGTACAATTCCTCTATCCATATCTCTAGTCAGATGTCTTGTAGCATCTAAATGTAACATTTAAAATCCCAGGATCATTTAAAAAATGGGAATAGGTTAAAGAAAATGAAATACCAGGACTGCTGATAAAGCGCTCATCTTTCTTTTGCCTAATTGAAAACTCTAGCTAGAAAAGTCCTGGGCAATCCTAGAACTTCAAGGTGACCAAGTAGGTCCCTGGGGAAAAGTCCTTTGGATACAAATATACAATTGATATCCAAAGGCCAGAGAGGAAAAGCAGGAGGAGATTCTCTGGGAAATTCAGACATTCAAAAGTACTCATCTATAAGGAGGAATTTATAAAGGCAAACAGATACGTAGGGAAACTTACCCACTCAGAGAAGATTTGAAGCAGCCCAAACATTTCATATGGAATTGATCTCTCAGTCAAATACAATTCTAGCTGATTAACTGTTAAACAATTCTAGTTGATTAACTGTTAGAGTGCCCCAGCACAGAGCCCATGAACAAAGACTCTGAGAGTTGATTTGTTTAGATGTTTACTTATTTTTATCTTACTTTTTTTTAATCTCTGGATTTTGAGGAAATTTCTTTCAAATTATTAGCTGTGCATGAGCTGAAGTAACAAAGACTTCAATGATCACACATGACAAGATATAGTTTTGTAAAAATATTTTGGAAAGTCATTAAATGAACTACTGCAGTTTTCAGTAAATAAAAATAAAAAAAAAAAACAGAACAAAAAAAAATTTACAGAAGAACCCAGGGGAAAGGAATCTGATTTTGAGGTACCTCATTAAAATATTCAATGTTTTTTTTTAAAAAAAAAGCAACAAAGGATACAAAAAGGAACAAACTTCAAAAAATTGACAGAAACTGGTCCTGAGCAATCTTAGCAATAGGACTTACTAAACCAAAAGATTCAAAACAAATATCCCCAGAGTTTATATGGATAAAAAGAGAAAATGATGTAGGAATGAAATAAAAATTGTCCACAATTAAATAGAAATTATGAAAAAAAAACAAACATAAATTCTGAACCTGAAAAGTAAAATAATAAATGAATAAAATACCAATAAAAAAAAAGAATTAATCACATCAATTTGGAGGGATTATTGGAACAAAAAAGTGACAATTAAATGATACTTGATTTCTACCTCCTTTCTAAGGCAATTTCCAACTTTGGAAATATAACTCTGGGGAGTGCTATTAAAATGGCTCAAACAAATTTAAAAATAATTAAAAATGGCTCTATAATAAATTTTTAAAGCCAAAGGAAAAAAAAATACAAAAAAAATCATTAGTTTAATAATAGGCTCAAACAAGCAGGAAAAGTAAAACAAGCAAACAGGAAAGAGGACAATTTAAATTCCTGAATCTGAGAAATTTAAAGAAAATGAATAAATAAAAGTAGTCAAGGTGCCAGAAACTTTAGGAAACCATTAAGTAGACAAACACAAGCACTCTATGAGCACCAAGAAAGAGAAGGGAGAGGAAAATGGGATGAAAGACTATTGAATTAAATAATGGCCAAATACTTTCCAAAATTTATGAAACACATGAATCCACAAATCCAACAATTTTATCTGGTAGGATAAATACAAGAAGACCCATACCACCACACATTATAATCAGTTTATCAAATGCCAGAGGCATGATTAGTTGTGAAAATATCAAGAGAAAAATCTGTCATCATGATAAAGCTCCTCAATAAAAATAAAGCTGCTCTCCAATCAGATACCATGGTTGTCCATGTTTAAAGTGCTGTGAGGAAAATAAAATCAATAAAAAGTCTATATATGCAAAAATTATCCTTCAAAACTGAAAGAGAAATTAAGACATTTTTGCAGAACAAAAAAAGCTGAGGTAATACATTACTCCTAGACTTGTCTTAAGAGAAATGCTAAACAGAGTCCCTTAGGTTGAAATGAAAGAACACTAGAGAGGGACTTGAAGCCATGTAAAAAAATTAAATAAGTATCTCTGATAAAAGTGAATGCATGGGCAAATATAAGAGACAGTATTAAAAATTTTGGGGTTACAATTCCAATATTTATGTCCAATATAATTTAAAATACAATGTATAAGACTTACAAAGCTGTGTTGTTGAGCACACAATTAGCCATCAAGAGAAAATGGTATTAAGTTTGTGATATGGCAATATTTCATGGTGTGATCATTCAACTAACTGATGACAGATGGATTGCATTGTACTGCCGCAATCATGGAAGAAGTAGTATTATTAGAATAGATACTCTGGATTTACTTCTCGTGGATACAATGTTTCTGCCAAAACTACCATCAAAGGATTTAATACTATTTACTATTATGTTACTTTACACTGCATTGCTTTGAACTCACTTCACAACAAAAGAAGCATAATTGAACTCATCCTCAAGGAATACACTGATCTCACCATGTTGCACACCATCTTGAATCCCTTAGCTTGATACAATGGTAAAATGGTCATTTGAAGATATAGTTACAGCAGGAACAAGGTGGTATCTCCTTGCAGGGCTGGAAAAATATTTTCCAGAAGATTGCATATCTTTGAATCAATATTCATAATATGGTAGTATTTCTTCTACAACCAGAATTCACAAGAATCAAGGGGTAGAGACAGCAATAGAACCCCTCACTGTAACCCATAGTGACTCACTGGCAAAATGTTGGCTTCTCAAGCACATACATTTTTATCTGATTGCCTAATTAGTATAGTTGTAGAGGAAGTAATTCCTCCACCAGGAGACATAACAGTGATTCCTACAGATTCTACCCTATTGGTTTGGACTTCTCATGCCTCTGAATTGACAGGCAAATTATGAAGCCATCGTGTTGGCTGGGAATAGATCTTGACTATCAAGGGAAATTGGACTACAACTTGGAGTGATTTGTCACAATGAAAGCAAGGAACAATATATCTGGAACATAGCAGATCCATGATAGTTCTCTTAGTATTAACATGCATTAAGAAGATCAATAGAAAACCCAACAACCTAATCCAGAGAGAATTTCTAAGAATTTCTAAGTCACTGTGCCTTTCAGATACAAAAGTTTGGGTCACCTCACAAGGTGAAGAATCATAGCCAACTGAAGTGGTTCTTACTTAAGGCAAAATTAATACAGAGTGATCCAGGCACCATGGCACAGGTCCATAATCTGAGAGACCAAAGTGGTGCTAACATACTCTGTATGGATCTGTAAATTATCTTAAGTTATTAGAACATAAGGGTGTTTGGAATATATCACATCTTTCTTCAAAATTGCAGAGACTCATTCAAGGTCAAACAGCTGGCCACATATTAAAACACCATCTAATGACTATAGATACTAATGTGGTACATTTTCTAGGGAACTGCTTGTTCGTTTGTTTACTTTAAACTTCGAATTCATGTAGTAAGAATACATTTAAAATAACTAGACAGGAGAGTCTTGAAAGACCTCTGCCTACTTGGTGAAGTTCATCCCCAGGGGAATGTAGGGATGATTTTTCATTTTGTCTTTGAAAACGTACGAGTGGCAGAGGGGCCTCTGTTTCCTCCTTGTCATTTTTTTTCCAACTGCACAGATAGTTCCCATTTTCCACTCTAAATTCAGAGCATGATACTGCCTTGTGCCTTTGGAAGAAGAAAGTTAAAGAATGCAGTGGAGCAGTGAGGCAGAGAGAGACTTTGGAGCCAGTTGGAATGGTCTGTTCACAGAGGACCAACCAGCAAGAAGTTGTTGGGCAAGGAAAGAAGTGGGTCTTTTTAAAAGGAGAAACTTATTAAGAATTCTATCAGCAAGATACCTAAGGAGCTTCACTCTGGGGGAAAATGGAGAACTCACTTATGGAAGTCAATTCAACTTCATTTCTGATCCCAGTGGAGGCAGATGGAAGAATAGCTGGATGAAATTGGTAATGAAAAATCAGGGGTCAATGGTTGGAATCAAAAGGCACAGGTTCTCCTCCTGCCTGTTGCACTGAAATATCAGAACGACCTTGGACAAGTTACACATCCACTCTGAACCTCGTTTTCTTCCCCTGCACGTTAAGCAAACAGACAATTTCAAATGCCCAGGTTGATTTTAACATTTTCCGACTCTAGGTTTCCTAAACAGTCATACCTATGAAAGAAACTGAAATGGGAGAATTGGGTCTCTCTGTTTTACAGCAACTTTTAGAAAGTATTTCAGATGTGTTTGGGACATGCCATTCTTCCAATTACCTGAGTGCAGATGTGCATGCTCCTACCTTTAGGCACTGACTGACATTAATCATGTCAGTTCCCCTTTCTACAAGAATGACTGCTTTAATGGGAAATTCCAGCCACTGTCAACACGCCAAGGGGTGTGAGGAAGGAAGGGTAGATGAATGGGAGGGTGTTATTAAAAAGGAAATGATCAATGAGGAAATCCAGCTCCTGTGAGCTAAGAGGGGGCTGAGGAATGGAAGCTGGAGCATGACTTGAAGCCGCTGGACCCACTGTCTCTGGAGAATATTTTAAAATGTTCAGCAGAAAATTGAGGTTCTTCCATTCTGTATACTTCCTTGCATGCCACTCTATGAAACAGAGGCAGTATCATATGAGGGCCATGCACTCAGCCTGGTCATAGGTTTGAACTTTGTCTTTACTATTTTCAAGCCATGTAACCAGATTTTCCAGTTAAAATAATGGAAATACCAAGAGTAATGCCTTGATAGAAGCTTTGGGGTGATTTAGCAAAACATGCCTATAAAATGATTAATATAGGGCCTGGATCATGCTAAGCTTTATAAGATGTGCTGACATCATTACCACTGACCTTTGATTCTATGTTTTTTTTTTCAAGTTTTACTTAATCATTCCTTTTTTTTAAGAAAGAGAGAGAGAGAGAGAGAGAGAGAGAGAGAGAGAGAGAATTTTTTTAATATTTATTTTTTAGTATTCGGCGGACACAACATCTTTGTATGTGGTGCTGAGGATTGAACCCGGGCCACACGCATGCCAGGCGAGCATGCTACCGCTTGAGCCACATCTCCAGCTCCCTTAATCATTTCATTTAATCCCGAGAGTTTAGGGTAAGAATTTTCAAATTACAGATGAAGAAACCTAAATTCCATATTTAAAATCAGGTAAGTTCTGACATTGAGAAAAAAACAAAAGATTGTGTCTCCCATTGACCACCAAAGGAGAGCATGCAAGTTTGGTTTTTCTTTTGTGTAGACGTTCAACTCTCAAAACAGTCCAGTGACATGCAGTGGCTCAAGCCTGTAATTCCAACAGCTTGGAAAGTAAGGCAAGAAGATTGGGAATTCAAAGCTCTACCTCAGCAACTTAGTGAGTCCCTAAGCAACTTAGCAAGACCTTGTCTCTAAACAAAATATTTAAAAGGTCTAAGGATGTGGTTCAGTAGTTAAGTGCTTCTGGGTTCAATCCAGAAAAAAAAGAAAAAAAAAGTCCTGTGAGATGGTCTTGCTTGGGTGAAGATAATTAAGGTTTGGGGAAAGTAGGTGATCTGTAAAATATTGCCTGTCCAATTAGCAAAAGAAGCAGAGTTTGAATCAGACCCTGGAACATTATGTCCAGATCTGTTATGTCTTAATCTGAGTGCATCCTTAATCAAATAATCTAGAGTATTGATGAAAAAATGGACAAATAACCAAGAATGGGGCTGAAGTAGTTGTCTTATAGAGCACCCTATCAGTCAAGGTAGTATATTGGTTTATAAAATAAGCCATACACATAGACACAGACCTAAGATCATATTTCATAATCATTTACTAATTTGACATCTTCAAAAAATTACATTTGAAATTTTACTTTTGTTATCTATGGAATCCTACCACTCACAGTCATTGTGAGGATTAAACATGTAATTGAAGGTAAGAGTGGATACTCATTAAATATTAGCTTTAACAAAAGAAAGTGTGATCTACATATATGCAGATTTGAACTTAGAGATGACTATATGTAACACCCTTATATTCATAGAAAAGTCTCATAAACAGATGGTTATTATCAACACTAAAATAATTAAGTAAAAAATAAATATAGATATATTGGATATCTATATAGATGAATATAGATCATGTTTTTACCACAAGAAATAGGCTGATCAATATTTTCCTTGCAGTGTGGACAAATTCCCATGAAAGATGAGTATAGAGTATAAAGACACAGAATTTATTACCAGGCATGTGGTACTCATGAAGTTCAAAATGTACTCTTATTCCCATGTACTTTCAAAAGGCAAAATGTTAACTTTGGACAGAAATTGTCCCAGGGGATACATAAATTTGATGTAGCCTGTGCATACTCTAAAGAACTTTTAGGTTTCTCTTAACATCAATTACCTCCCTCTATTAATTTTTGTTGAGTATTCACTATGTCACAGGAATATGTGAACATAAGAATAATTGCAGACACCTATTGATATTACAGGGCCATCCAATAGAACTTTAACTCATGCTGGAAATATTCTGTATGCTATCCCATACTGAATATAGCCTCTATGATTGAATGCCTAAAGTTTTAAGTTTTATTTAATTTGAATTATATTAAATTTAAATGACAACCAAAAGGGAGTAGACATTGTATTCAACAGCACAAGAGACAAGGAAATGGCTTTGTTCTCAGTCAGGTTACTCTTTTTCATTTAAATTAAATATATTTTTATCTGATACAGAAAAAGAAAATGTACTATTAATGGGGTAAGAGATTCCTCCTGGATTCTAGTCTTGAACCACCATTTTTTGAGTGTGTGTGTGTAAGTAGACATTGAAACATTTACTCTATCTAGGGCTAGTTTTCCCTACTCACATAAGAAGCATTTCATCAAATTCAGAATTAAGAGCAAAAATCATTCAAGCTACCACTACAGATTCATGTTTTCATACCAGACATCACAAATCAATCACCACACTTTTCTCCACTGACAAATGTGTGAAGTTAAAATCCTACCCCCCCCCATGATGCTCCAAATGAATACAGTTGGCATGTGGGGAAGAGTTGATGTGTATTTATGTAACAAATGACCTCTATAGTCCTAAGTCCAAATTATTTGGCAGAGTCTAAATTTTCTTGCATATTGAGATGAATAGAATCATAAAAGAAGGATATGCTCATCCTGACTGAAGTCAAATTGAAAATAATTAGTTATTATGTTCCAGTCATCTATGAATTTATCTAAAAAAAATTGAAATTATTTGTCCACTATATGGTGAAAAGAATGGTAGAAATAAATAAAAAAATAAAATTAAAAAAAAAAAACAGCAACTGAACACGATTCCCAGTAGTGTGGAAAACTAGCAATGACTACAAGTACTTGAGTCTCAGCTTCATCATTTAAAAATGTGGCGAAATATATTGTCTGTCATATCAATTTTTATTCCATTGATTTAATAGCACAAAAGTAGTTAAGAAAAATTACTGTTAATATATCAGTGGTGAAATGTAGCCAATTAGTTATTATTCTTAGGTGGTATTTCACCAAAGAGCACAGCAAATAGTTATTATGACTATTATTATTAACATTATGATTGTATTAATTCCTAAAGCCAGTAGGGACAAAAGAGTTATCTATGATGATTGTTTATGCATACACACATGTACATACACACACATTCCTACTCCAAGAAAGGCTCTGGGGAGGTTTCACGTTAAGACCAGGGGTGTAAAATGAAGGTATGAAATTTGACCATTGGGCGGAATACTGGAGTCACATGTTATAGTTTGGATTTCTTAGGAAGCTGATATTGAAGTGGAAATTCCTAGGATTTGTAACTACAGAAAACAAAAGGAAATAGGACTGGGATTGCATTGAGGGAAATGCCAACTTTTGCTTCTGTCTCAGTGGAACACCTTAAACCTATTAAGCCCCCAAATTTCAATTCTGGGAATATTTTAATAAAATTGAGACAGGTTCATTAAAATAGGTTGGAAATGCTAAAGTTTACACACACACACACACACACACACACACAGTTTTTGGCACCAGGGATTGAACTCAGGGGCACTTGACTCCCCAGCCCTATTTTGTATTTTATTTATAGACAGGGTCTCACTAAGTTTCTTAGTGCCTCATTTCTGCTGAGGCTGGCTTTGAACTCGTGATCCTCCTGCCTCAGCCTCCTGAGCCGCTGGGGGTTATAGGAGTGCACCATGGTGTCCAGCTAAAGCTTATATATTTTTATTATCATTAAGGATGAAAATACACATTTTCCTATAAATAGGATAGTGTGGGTATATAGTATCTTTTACATGCATATAATCCATCCTACAAATAGGACATTGGGCAAATCTTTTTATCCATTACACAATATACAAAGAAGTTACTTTTATGACCAGTCCAATTATGACTTGTCCAATTATTTTGGGTAAAAAGGAGCAAAACACTTGAAACAAAGGATTACATTACATTTTTGACAATATGAAAAACTCCACATGGCTTGTTTTGACTTCGCCATTGTTCTTGCCATTTGAAAATCAAGTGGCTTCTCATGACAAATCTGATATCATCTTGGATGGAAGTGGGTCCAGGAGTATTACACTTTATTCCTTCTGATGGGTTTTTGTTGCATCATTTTAGATGTGTAAGTGATGTCTTTTGAAATTCAACTAATTTATAAAATGTTTCCTGCCTTTGTTCATACATTTATGAATAATCCAGGCATTTATGATACTCATATAAAGCACATGAACAAAAGTAAATACTATTTGTTACCTCTAATCGAAGTGGAATATTTGGAAACCAACCAATCATGTTTATCTACATCACCAACTGAAATTGTTAGAGCCCCCACTGCCTTCTGTTGAGACACCTTGACTCTACTCTTTCTTTTTTGCATTACTGAACTGTGCCAAGTGGTTCCACTGTATCATAGTCCATTCCTACAAGGACACATTTATTATCTGACCACATGTAGCAAAACATTGGAGTCTGTCAGGCAGAAGTGCAGTACACTACCCAACACTGTATGGTATATATTGTCTAACCCTAACCCTAACCCTAACCCTAACCTTCACCCAACACTGTGCAGTGTATTTTGCCCCTGGGTCCTATTATTAGGACAGCTGCTTTTGAACATTGACAATGTGAAACATGGTGCATTTCTTGAAATAAAAATAAAGGTGTAATAGTTGACTGGATTCCCCACTTTGAAAGCTAGCCTTAAAACCCCAGCTTCTGATTGGGAATCCTGACAAAGAGAAAACCAGGTCCCCACATTCAGATGAAGACAGTGAGTGACCAAATTTCTAAGCAAAAGGGACATTATTAGTGTTATCTAACACTCTCAGCACCATTCAGCCAGGTATGCAGCAACACCTATAATCCCAACTACTGAGGGGACAGAGCCTTAATATTGAAAGTCTGAGATCTAGCTCAGCAAATTAGTGATACCCTGCATCAAGATCAAAAATTAAAAGTGCTGAAGATAAAGCTAAGTTGTGGAGCATCCCTGGGTTCAATCCCCAGTACTGCAAAAATAAAAAAAAAATAGAAAAAAATGAGGCAAATCTTTAAGAATCCCACAAGGTAACTCTGAGGAACAGTAGTCCTAACTTCCTCTACTCCCTACAGCAAATCATGTCTTTCTCATGTAGATGAGAATATCTGAATTACTAAGAAAATCAATGTCAATAAAAGCCACACCCTCATTTTCAGTATATTCCATGACACCATAACTAAAGCTGTCTGTACTCCAGCATCATAAGAAAAGAACAGCCATCTCATTACAAATTTCAGCTGTGTTTGTACTCCAGAATACATCAAAAAAGTTTTTCATACAAATAATATCTACATTCATTCATCCTCAACAGGGCATATAATCCTCAACAGGGCATTTAAAAATGCAAACTCCAGTGAAAGTACAT
Source organism: Urocitellus parryii (assembly GCF_045843805.1). Lineage (NCBI taxonomy): Eukaryota > Metazoa > Chordata > Mammalia > Rodentia > Sciuridae > Urocitellus > Urocitellus parryii. The sequence goes on along the minus strand of NW_027554049.1, from coordinate 3,612,893 downwards.
TGACAAAAGCATATTTTTTACAGTGTCCCAAGGATCCTTCTCCCTATTACAAAGGGAAATCAGTGATTTCATTGTGGAGAACACTGAAGAAGCCACCTTAACCACATGAGTAAGGCATTATTGGTGGTGATAAGGCAAACCAACAGGAATTCTGTTATGGGAATCAGTGAGAAAAGTCAACAAGCATTTCTGCCAAAAACACATGTCTTCAATATAACCATGAAGAAATGTCAAAAACTTAAACTGGGGAACAGTCTACAAAATAAATGGCCAGTCATTTTTGAAAGTGTCAAGATCATAGTATGGTGGTGTACACTGGTAAACCCAGCAATTCAGGAGGCTGAGGCAAAAAGTTTGAGTCCAGTCTGGGTAACTTAGAGAGTCCTTGTCTCAAAATAAAAAAACAATCTGGTGTGATGGCACCCACCTTTAATTCCATTGGCTTGGGAGGCTGAGGCAGGGGGATCTAAAGTTAAATGTGAGCCTCAACAACTTAGCAAAGCTCTAAGCAATTCAGTGAGACCATGTCAAAAAAAATTTTAAAGGGGTTGGGGGCTGGAGATGTGGCTCAGTGATAATGTGTGCCTGGGTTAAATACCCACTACCAAAAATCAAATAAACTAAACTAAATGAAGACCAAAAAGTGCAAAGGTATAGCTCAGTGGTAGATTACCTCTTGGCCCAGTCCTCAGTTTCATGGGGTAGGGATGGGGAGACTGAGGAAACATGGCAACCATAGCCACATGGAATCCTGGATTGAGTCCAGGGCCAGAAATGGACATTTGGGAGACAACTGATGAAATCTGAGTCTAATGCCACCATAGTGATGTTCATTTCCTGACTTTGAGAATTATCCTCCATTTATACAATATGCCAACATTTGAAAAATCCAGGTTAGAGGTATATGGATTTTTCTTTTACCCAATTTTGTGACATTTTTATAGATATAAAATTAACTAAAAATAATTGCTTACTGTTACCTGATTAAGCAGATTAGCCTACAGTTACAGCAGAACCATACAGCATTCCTCCAACACTGTGACAACCCCAGGGGGACCTTACCCATATGAGATCATCATCAGCTCCCCCAATAATCACCAAGCTGTTTTCTGCACAGATCTTCTCCCAGAAGTCCTCCATGGCCTCAGGGTGACACTTCAGGGAATTCTGACCAATAACAAAAAGGACTGGAGTCTTCATATCAAAGAGGGGATCATCCACATCCTATAAGGGGTATAGAGTTAGATCTGGCCAGTTCACAATCATGCAGAACTGACCCAGCATGTATGAGGATATGTCCCTGATGCCCCTGCCCCCACTGTCAATGACCTCTGTCACCAGCTTCACCTTACTCTTACCCCCCGGGGGCCATACACAGTGAATAGAGGAAACCCAAGGCAGACAACAGGCAATGATATATTCCATGATTGACACCTTTGGACAATGGCACAGTCTGTCTGCAGGAAGGTGACTTCAGTGTACCTCAGCCTACCCAGTGTCCAGGGGATTGGCAGACCCACCAGCCATTCCCTCCTCCCCTTCCTCTGTCCTAACACAAGGTGTGCTCTCCCATGAGAGCTACTATGAAGGGAAGTCAGGTCCTCAGATGGCACATGATGGGAGGTTTCTCACTTCAACCTTGTCAACCTGCTAGGCCGACTTTTCTCCACCAAGAGTTCATAAAATGGTAAATGCATTGCCTTTTTCCCTTAAGTAGAATAGAATCTCTCTGCTCCAGACATCCCAGATTTTGTGGAACAGCTGCTAATTTCACGTCCCTGGGAGCAGGAGTCAGGTGAATGTGGTCTTCCTCTCTGGGCTCTAGGTATCTACTCCACTAGACTGGACAGCACTGGGGCTCTGGACATGTCAGGGGCACTTACACAAACTAGTGGACACACAATGTAAGACAAAGGAAAAACTCCTCAATATCTTATAAAGTGACAGAATATGAACACAACATGAAATTCCAGAGCTATTGATTTGTGCCTATGAGATTTATTTTTTCAGTTGGGCAAATTAAATGGTACTTACATGTGGGAAAAAAGTAACTCAGGAGTTGTTTTTTTTTTGTTGTTGTTTTTTGAAATGCTGATTGATGTACATAAATAAAAGATAATATATTGGGATTTCCTTCAAATTAACCTGAGTGGGAAAGGAAGCAGGAAGGGGAAAGATGAAGCAAGCCTACCATGAGTTGGTTATAGGTAAAGTTGGGCAAGGGGCCCTGTGGTGTACTTACTAGCTTCTCTCTACTTTAGGTCCTGCTGAAAAATTTCCACAATAAAGTGAAAAAAAAACACTAAAGTTTGTTTTCTACAGTTTAAAATGCAATCATCAGGTAAGCATCTAGCACTGGGCTTGAAACACAAGTCAAGGCCTTGATGGCCATCATAAGCAGGCAGTACTGCCCCACAAGACACCTCCAAATAAGACAGAAACCACTTACCTGACAGGCCACCAAAGCTCCCATGTTCCGGCCAATTAAAATGATGGGTTTGTGTGGGAAATGGAGGTGAATCTTCAGAGGAAGGGAAAGAAGACAGTCAGAAGGAGGCTGCAGACAGGTATAAACACCCCACCACACTGGGTGTACCAGAGTCACCCAGGGTGTGCCATGGTTGCCCAAGAAAGGCTCATTCTCACCTCCAAAACTTTGCTCCTCACTGCCCCTATCATATGCTCAAGGCACTGCAGAAGACCCACTCCACTGCCATTTTTTGTCAGATGGGTGGCGACAGGGATAACCTAAAGGAAGGAAGGGTGCCATGCCAAAGTGCTAGGTTCAAATCTCTCCATTCTACTTAACCTACTCTGAATCCCTCAACCTTGCAGAAAGTGGTATCTGAACACCAATTAAGAGTCACGGGATGCTCTACATTTCAAGTTCATCCATTTTTACACCCTCCTGTGTTTCTTCTCTTCCATCCTCCTAGATCTTATTCCCATGTGGAGACGTCCTCTTGCCCCCAACAAACCTTGCCTAAGCAGCACAGCTGAGATTTCCAGAAGTGGGTGGCAGTGTGAGGTGGGGAATGCAGAGTTAGAGGGGCCTGAGGAGGTGATAAGAATCAGAGGAGAGCCAGGGAGTTTCCTCTGCAAAGAGAAAATCCCACCTGGTGAGTGAGTGGCTCACCCACAACCATCAGGAGTGGCTTTTATGGCTGCTCACCCACCCATGACCCATTGCTTACAGAACTGTTAGGCACTAATAAACAAGTGGTTAAGGGAAAAGGTTACACCTTCCTCCAGCCAGGGCTACAGGCTAGAAGTCAGAACATCTCACTGCCACACTTAAGCCTGAGCCCCTCAACTCACTGGCTTGTCATGAGGAAGCATCCCTGCAGCAGGGTCCCAGGGCCTTTTCAGCAGCAGCAATCAGACCTCAGTTCCTTTGGCCCCAGTCTTTGTGTTGGGTGACACAAGCATGCGGTCAATCAAGGTTGGGATCTAGAAAGACAAAGTTTGAGATGCTTCAGTGTGTAGCAAAGGCACAAATAAGTGGCTGCATGAAAAGTAAGCCCCCAGAATGCAAGGACAGTGTGTATGCTCCTTTTGAAATCAATCTGGTGAAATGCATCTGGATCCTAAGTTTATCCCCATCCCTGTACCAAACAATTTCACTAGAGAACCTTCTAAAAGGAATTATATCAATCCAGGTATGGTGGAACACACCTGTATTCCCAGCACCTTGAGAGGTAGAGGCAGGAGGATTGCAAGTTCAAACCAGCCTCAGAAAATGAGTGAGGCCCTAAGCAACTGAGCAAGAAGAACCTGTCTCAAAAATTTAAAAAGGCCTGATGTGGCTCAGTGGTTAAGTGTCCCTTGGATCAATTCCTGGTTCCAAAACAAGAAATTATATCAAAAATAATATATACCCAGTGACATATTATCTGTTAATAACAATCAAAATACATAAACAATCTAAAAGTATATGTTAGGGAGCAGTTAAATAATATATCCACCTGACTGAATATCTAGGATTATTTTCTTTTTCTTTTTTTTTTTGGTACCATTGATTGAACTCAGGGATGCATAAAGACAGAGACACATCATCAATTTTTATTTTCTATTTTTATATGGTCTTACTGAAGTTTCTTGAAGCCTCAATAGTTGCTTGAGGCTGGCTTTGAACTTGAAATCCTCCTGTTTCAGCCTCCCAAGCTGCTGGGATTACATGTGTGTACCACCATGCCCACCATGGGTTAATTTCAAATACATACTAGACAATATACAACCCACAGAAATAATTAGCACCAGGCATGGTGGCCATGCTGTCATCACAGTGATGTGAAGGATGATAAGCTTGAGGCCAGCCTGAGCTGTGAGACTCAGTCTCAAAATGTAAATAAATAAAATACAGGTCAGTGATACAGCATCCTTTGGTTCAATCCCTAGTACTGAGAGATAGAGAAAGACAGAAGAGACAGAGAAAGCAAGGAACAAAAGGATTTTGCTAAAATTCTACATATAAACAAAATATATACAGCACTATATAAAAGGCTGTATGATGATATGAACATGCCAAATGTTCATAGAATTCCTGTGGAACTATGCATGACTTTTTCCTTATGTATTTCTGCATTTTCTAAAATTTCTAGTGACTATTTGCTGAAAAAAATATATATATAATTTTTTTTAAATTGCTTTTTCTGGGCTGGTATTTTGGCTCAGTGGCATAGCACTTGCCTTGCACATATGAGGCCCTCGGTTCAATCCTTAGGACTCCATAAAAACAAATAAACAAAATAAAGAAATTGTATTCTTATATAAATAAGAAAATTTAAATAAACCCTGCATTTTATTCTAAAGTACATCCTTCAAGTGTGGCTTGTTAATGAAGCCTACTATTATGTTCTAAAAACATATCCAACAATAGTGTATATATATCACGAATTAAACCATATCCTGTTCTTTTCCTGTCCACCAAAGATGTGACCTCGCAGATGTATAAATATGAGTTTCAAATACACTGATGCTTACATTCCAAAGGAGTATCTGTGTGAATTCCACACTGCCCACAGAGGTTAAAGTGATCTCAGAGAAAGGAAAAAGCTTTTACATGTTAGAGATCCTTTTCAGAAAGAAAAAAAAAGGTTTTTAAAGATTGGAGAATGAAAAGTATCAAGGTCTGATGGAGGTTGTTAGACTTCAGAGGGAGCAAGAAAACAAAATCCAGTAATGACATAAGCCAGGGGCTGTCAGGCCATGAGTCCTCTGGATTTTAGGCCCTGCACCTCATTATGGAGATGGCACAAAGATATTACACCAGATCAAATGTAAAAACAAGACATTTTCTCCTATTTTTATTAGCATACCTGCTAGCCATGCCCTCCAAACTGACCACGTAAAGACTTTACCCAACCCCATGTCTGAATGCATCACAGGGACTGGTGGCCCCCAGGACAGGGCAGACACCAACCATAGCCTTCCCTTCCCTTTCATTTTCTGCAAAGCATCCATGTATGCATCCAGCATGGGCAGACTCAAGGTCTCTACCAGCGTCATGTGCAGCCACTGGATCATCTTGGTGTCCCAACTCTCACTGGCCAGGGCCTGCTGCACCCGCCTTGCACACTTGTCTACAGCTACATGATGTAGCACTGGCTCATTACAAGCCTGAAAAATACAAGAAGAAGGAACAAGAGTTCCACATAGTTAGCAAATAGGAGGTAGGTAGAAATCAGTCAGTCATAAAGGCCTGAACTAGGAAGAGCCCACATTGGCAGATTTCTGATTTCTTACCCCTTCGTTGGCCAAGCGGGCAAGTTGGTCAGACTGCAGGGCTTTGAGGATCTTGTTGAATAGTGTGTTCTGGGCCACTGTCCAGTCAGTCCTAAAGGGAATATCTGAGAAGTTAAGGACATACCCTAGGGACACTCCTCATGTATGCACAACATTTAAGGAAAACTCTGTAATCTTTTTTGATCCCCTTCTGAAAGAGTATAACTTGACACAAGATTCTGTTCCCAATCCTGGCAATGAATCATCTCAGCACACATATGTATATTATCACCTACAAGTCAATACCAGTCAAAGATGAAGTCTTTTAGTGCTACCAAAGCTAATTATTTATCTAATAGCTAAAATACACTAGCAAATGAAGATAGGGTACCAGCGTATAGAGAAATTTGAATTGCATAGGTTGTACATTTCACAAAACCTGAAACAGCAAAGCATTTCAGTATACCAAAACCTTAGACTATGGTAAGAATTCTACTTAAACTAGCTTTAAAAACAAAAATATGACAGATATGTGACTATTCTCCTGGTCTCAGTTCTACCCTACAGTAATTTCTCTCCCTTTTCCATGCTTCTTAATTTTTCCTCTATGCCACAAAATTAGTAAACTTATGTCCTATATAAGTTAACATTTTGTTATCCCAGTATATGACACCACCATACACATGACCAGCTGCTTACTGACAACTTTTTCTCTCCTCCAAATCAGTAATAAACTGAAATCAGGAATCTACCCTACAGTTCTTAACCCCACATCAATGCAACCAGACTGAATTATGGATCCTGTTAACCCGCCCATCAACCCACTCCTGGCAATCTGAATTAGGTACTCTAATTCAGACTAAGAAGCCTCCTATAGATATGAAAACAAAGGCAATAGAAGAAAACCGATCAGAGCCAGGTACAGTGGTGCACACCTGTAATCCCAGCAGCTCAGGAAGCTGAGATAGGAGGATTGTGAGTTCAAAGCCAGCCTCAGCAATAGTGAGGCACTACACAACTTTTGACACCATATTTCTAAATAAAAAAATAACAATAGGTCTGGAAATGTGGCTTAGTGGTCAAATTCAATTCCAAGGACTAAAACAAAACAAAACAAAAAACCCTCACAAAAATACCAACTCAGTATTATCTGTTTACTGACTCTCCCTGTCATTAGGAAAAAACTACTCAATATTTTTTTTTAAATATAAGTGATTGCTAGCCCCAAACAAGATTTATATCAAGGTAGTGTTTCTTATCAGTAAAAATAAAGTCAAAAAATAGGGCTGAGATAACCACTAGCAAGGTAGAAAATAGTAATCAATCTACCTAGGCATATACCTATTTCAGATTCAGGTCTTTCTAAGAATGAAATAAGAAAAGATCTAAAAAATGTAGAAGACAAAAAGGAAGATAAATGTAGCTATATGAAAATTTCAAACCTCTGTAAAATGGAAAAGGAATTATAAAGTTAAAACGTAGTGGGAAAATGCAACTGCATTGAAATAAGAAAGATACTCCAGAGCTGGATGTCGTGGCAACACACCTGTAATCCCAGAAGCTCGAGAGGATGAGGCAGGAGGATCATGAGTTCAAAGCTAGCCACAGCAATGGTGATGTGATGAGCATCTCCCTAAATAAAATACAAAATAGGGCTGGGGATATGACTCAGTGCTTTACTGCCCCTGAGTTCAATCCCTAGTACCAAAAAAAGTAAGAAACAAAGATACCCCAGAGGCCAATGTGGTGACACCTGTACTCCCAGCATTAGGGAGGCTGAGTGAGTCAGGAGGATCTAAAGATCAAAGTCAGCCTTAGCAACATAAGAAGACCTGTCGCAAATAAAAAACAATGGCCCTGCTTAGGGCGGTTAAAACTCCAGAACAAAAAAAGGCCGCAGAAAATTTAATACAATAAGAAGTAAAAGAATTTGGGCTGGGGCCATAGCTCAGTGACAGAGCACTTGCCTAGCATGTGTGAGGCACCAGGTTTTTCCTTAGCATATCATAACAAAAAACAAATAAATATAAAGCCATGCTGTCCATCTACAATTACAAAAATTCTTTTAAATAGAGTAAAGTATTAAGCTGGGTGTGGTGGTTCATGCCTGTAATTCCAGTAGCTTGGGAGGCTGAGGCAAGAGGATCGTGAGTTCAAAGCCAGCTTCATCAAAAGCGAAATGCTAAGCAGCCACTTTGTCAAACAGTCTGGCAGTTTCTCAGAAGTTAAGTACAGAGTTCATATACATATGATCCAGCAATTCCATTCCTAGGTACTTTACACATACATTTACACAAAAACTTGTACACAGGGCCTGCTGAGGTAGCTCAGTAGAGCACTTGGCTAGCATGCACAAGGCCCTGGTCTCAATCCCCAGCAAAACACACACACACACACACACACACACACACACAATTGTACACAAATGTTCACAGCATCATTTTCATAACAGCCAAAGCAGAAACAACCTAAATGCCAATCAGTGATCAGTGGACAAATAAAATATGGATCATCTAATCAATGGAATGTCAGTCAACAGAAAGGAGTGATGTAACATGGCCTAATAAGCATGACCCTTGGAAATATTCCACCAAGCACAAGCCAAACCACCCACCATGGAGAACACACAGTTCACAATCCCATACATTCAAGTCCGAAAGAGGCAAATCTATGTCAAAGAGTGGACTGGTGGCTCCCAGGGACCAGTGAAGTCAGGAGGAATGGTGATTGACTGATAATAGGAATTGAGTTTCTTATTGAGGTGAGGAAATAGTTCACCAAACTCACTAGGGTGTTGGGGGCATAACTCTGAATTTACACTAAAAAGCACTGGCAGTACACATAAGCTGATGAATTACAGGGTGTGTAAATAAACCTCAATAAAGTTGTTATATAAAAGGGAAATGTTTGCTAAACAAACAGAAAAATGGAGGAATGCTGATTCTGTTGGAGGCAGGGGCAGGGAAACAAAACTAGCCAGCAAATCCAGGAAAATGAATGTAAATATCCCTCAAAACCAGAGATTGCAAATCTTTGTTTGTATATTTGTTTGTTTGAGAATAGGGGGGATTATACCTGAGAGCTCATGCCTGCTGTGACATACTCTAGTACTGACTTGTACTCTCAACACTTTCTTTTTAAAATTTAGGACAGAGTCTATTTAGCACAATGCTGACCTCAAACATGTAGACCTCCTGTCTCAGCCTCCCTAGTAGCTCATATTACAGACATGCCACCACACCCAGTTTTAAATCTATTTTTAAAGCCACTCAAAATATCTCTTGGATTTTCATGTGATTCTAAAACATTTGCACTCTACTAGCTATAGACCACAGAAATGTAAAATCATACAAATGTACATTTAATTTTCGGTAGTCTGGGTGAGCCCTATATTATAACGCAAGCTACAGAACTAGCCACACCCATCAAATTAAATTTTTTTTTATTCCACAAACTTTTTTAAAGAGAGGATTCTTAGCTAGGCACAGTAGTGCACACCTGTAATCTCTGCAATTCAGGAGGATCACAAATTTGAGGCAAGTCTCAGCAACATGAACCATGTTGCCCAGGTTAGAGTCAAACTCATGGGCTCAATCAATACTCCATGGATTATTCTGAGCTCTGAAAAAACACTCTGCCTATATGCCTACTGTATGCTAGGCAATGCCATAGGGAGGCTGAGATGGCAGAGATGCAGGCCCTACTCTCAATGAGCTCACAGCACAGCAAGCTGACAGTCATGAGACAGAGATAGGAGAAAATTCTCATTTTTGTAGCTACAATAAATGTCTCATTAAAGAGGATGAAAAAATTATTAAAGGATGGTGACATTAACCCATCCCTCTGAGGAGTGGCCTACTATTGACATCTTCTCCCAGTGCTCTGGTGGAGGAGGGGCATCTGAATCAGGCCTGGCAAAGATGACGTGTCGTTCACACTCGTTCATCATGCAGCACAGCTTCTGGTTGTCATACAGTCGCATGGGAGACAACGTGACCATCTCCACATCTATTGGAACATCTGATTCTATGTAAACAGGTGAGGAAATGAGACAAGCCTACAAATACTGCAAACAACACCATGGTTAACAATCACCTGGTTACCAGAAAATGTCTCTTTAACATAGTCTGATTTACATTGCATAAGCACATTATAGCCACAAAAATTTTTGATCCTAAGTCATCTTTCTCACATTTTTCTAGATGTCTTCCCTCTCTGTGGTATGTACTGAAGGAATATAAAACCAGCTTAAAGTTTAAAAAGTGACCAATAGCTTTTATAAAGAAAGATATATTCCTTAAGAAAATAATTAATTACATAAAGGTAATTATTATTACAGATACAGAAGCTATAAGCCACATGCAACTACCTAAATAAATTGAAATTAAATAGTGTCAATCAATTTAAAATCCAGTTCCTAATCACACGAGACATGTTTCTAATGCTCACCAGACTGGCCACCAGATCAGACCACACAGGATTACAGCATTTCTATAACTGCAGAGTTCTGTTGAATAGCACTGGTCTAGAGTTTTAAATAATTCATTAGTAAATCAACTTGTGCTTAACTATATGATTGTAAAAGTCTGTGATTATCTAGGATCACCTGTTATGCAGACAGCTTCTATCTAACTCATTTTGTGCAGTGCCTACAACTAAAATGAATATAAATGGATCATTGAAGGACCTTTCACATTTTAAAATGATGCTAAGAGAATTTTAGAACCATGGGGATCCTTCCCCAACACCTTAGGTACACTGTACAATCTTTGTTGCCTGAAATAGCATGCAAATCAATTGGGTCTACTAGCTATCTCCTCAACATCATATTAAATTTTTGACCTCAATGATCTCACTGCACCCATTCCCAATGACTGGAATAATCACATCATTGTTAAATGAAGTGAATAACTGTGCAGTAGATTTGGTAGTGGGAATAAGAGCTGATTATCTTCTCAGATCAGAAACTGAGTGAACACTTGCGGACATGTGTGCCTACAAGATTACTCTTAATTTTGGCATCTGAAACCTATACTCCCTAGGTCTCCCCAATTCATGGTACCATCCAGCTATTCATGCCAAAGATCTAAGAAGGATCCTATTTGAACCTTTTCCTTTATACTGTTCCCATCCTTTTCCAGAATATCATGATGTCTAGCTCATCTCAAGCTACTGCAGAGGCCTCATTGCTGGTATTCTTAACCCCACTCTTATACTATAATCTACTTTTTAAAAATCCAAAGTGATTCTCTAAAAATACAAATTGGATCCTAGGTCAAAATTCTCCAATGACTTCATACCACTCATAATCAACTGAGATTTCTTTTGCCAACCTCTCTCTACCTCCTACTTACAACCCTCCTGCCACTATATTCCAGCCACAATGGCCTAAAATTATTTCCTGCAATATGCCAAATTCCAAATTTCAGGGTCTATGTATGGCAACAGGGTTTATATGAGGAAATAATTTTCTAACTACCAACAAAATGAACTCTACAGGACCTCACTTTAAGAAAAAAACTGTCACAAAGTCAGGTGTGGTGGCACACCCCTGTAATTCCAACTGCTAGTGTAGCTGAGGCAGGAGGATTAAAATTTCAAGCCAAACCATAGCAACTCAGGAAGACCCTGTTACAAAATTTTCAAAAAGTGTGGGAGATGTACCTCAGTGCTTGCCTAGCATGCACAAGGCTCTGGGTTCAATCCTCAGAACCTCAAAAATAAAGTAATATAATGAGGCTGGGGCTGAAGCTCAGAAGTAGCAACCTTTCTTGGCATATGTGAGGCACTGGGTTCAGTTCTCAGCATTGTATATAAATAAATAAAATAAAGGTCTATCAACAACTAAAAAAAGAAAAAAAAAGAATTAAAAAATAATATAATGGGGTATGAATCCAGGAGTTTCAATGTCAGCAAGAAGCTTTACATAACAAAAAGGAAAAGATTTCAAATGCTTTTTTCAGGAGCTTTTCAGTTATGCCTTAGGAGAGAGGCATCAAGCTTACAGTTTTAGCACAGTGGTCCATGTCTATAGACAGCCCCAGGAGGGTCACTGGGGTGCAGGATTTGGAGAGTAACCTGGGCAACATAGAATTACTCCGCTTTCATTGAAACAAAAACAAAAACAAACCAAAAATAACAAAAGCCAACCTGAATCAAATGTTAAGGAGGCCAGGAACCGTAGTCATGCAGATAATCCTTGGAGCTCCTGAGGTTGCCACAGAAGGATAACAACCTCAAATCCAGCCTTAGTAAATTACCAAGGCCCTACACAACTTAGAAAGACCTGTCTCTAAATAAAATTTTTTAAAAATGGGCTGGGGATGTGGTTCAGTGGTGGAGTGCCTCTGGTTCAATAAACAGTACCAAAAACAAGAACAACAACAAAGATTATGCTAGATATTCCCTAAAGTCACAGGTCCTATGTCTTATACAACAAAAATTTCTAACATCATTGGGAAATGAATCGCAAACCACAATTCTATGTGTATTTAAAACACATCATGGGTTGCTATGTTTGGAGGCTGAGCTCAATCCCCAACACTGCAAAATAAAAGGAAAAAAAATTTAAAAAACACATCATGGTCTCTCTAATTCTTTAAGAATCAAAGGTGGGGTGAAGTAGAATATAAAGGGCAAAATACAAGGCAAAATACAAGATTTCTGTCTCCAAACAACTAAAGCCTCTGCTTAAGGAAAGATTGAAATTAGGTAAAATTATAACCCGTGTCCAAGAGATTAGGATGTTTGTTTTTCTAACTTTTCTCAGGAAAATTATTCAGTGCAAATGTTGACACTGAGGCCTGATATTTGTATATGCTCAACAGAAATACACAAATTAATCATCCAACCTTCCCATATAAGTACCCACCAATCATCCCTCCAAAAATCCACTCTAATCCCCACCTGCTCAGTTCCGGCAATAGTAGCCTTTAGGAAAGAATTCCAAACTCACATGGTATTCTGGTGCTGCCTCAGGGGAGTGACAAAGAGCATGCAGGTGGGGTGGACAAGACTGGCATCTGGGTGAGCACTCCATGGCTTTGCATAGCTATGGTCCAGAAAAAAACAGGTCCTCTGGAGGAGGAAGGGCATCTGCCTGAAGTCTGGCAAAGATGACATGCCAGTTGTACTCATTCATAACACTGTACACCTTGTTGTCATAGAGTGGCATGGGAGTCAACGTGACCATCTCCACATCTATTGGGACATCTCATTCACTGTAAACAGGTGAGGAAATGGGACAACCCCCACACATACTGAATACAACACCATGGTTAATAATCATCTAGTTACCCAAAAATGTCTTTTATATTGAATAAGTACCTTATCACCACAAAAAATTATCCTAATTCATCTTTCTCATCTTTCTCTCTAGATCTCTGCCCTTTCTGTGGTACATGCTGAAGGAAATAAAATCACTTAAAATGATATTAAAAAGTGACCAACATCTTTGTTACGAAAGACAAATAATACTGGTCACAGTGGCCCATTCCTGTAATCCCAGTGGCTCGGGAGAGTAAGGCAGGATTATCACAATTTCATAGCCAACCTTAGCCAAAGTGAGAAACTAAGCGACTCAGTGAGACCGTGTCTCTAAATAAAATACAACATGAAGCTCGGGATGTGGCTCAGTAATTGCATGTTCCTGAATTCAATCCCTGCTTACAAAAAAAGAAACTAAAAGACTCAATAGTGGGTGTGAAGTGGAATCAAAAGAGGAAAAACACAAGATCTCTAGCTCCGCAAAAAACTAAAGCCTGTGCTTAAGGAAAGATTAAAATTAGATAAAATAAAAAACAGTCTCCAAAATACTATAATTAAGGGCATCATTTGATCATCAGAGTAGTACATATCAACAAATCTCAAAATGTAAGAAATAAGACTGCCTTAAAGTTCAAAACAATTGCCAACAGGTTTATTTAAGCCAATGTAATTGTATCTCCTATCAAATAATAATATCATGAAAGCTGCTTGCCCTATAATACTGATTGGCTGAAAATATTAGACTAAGAAGGTTTTAGATTAACCTATGGGTGGAAGTTCTGTCACATTGAGAAAGCAATGTCTTGGGAATTTGCTCCTAACATTTATGTGTGAGGTCAGCAAATGCAAAATGACTGTTGTTGTCACTGTCAAGCAAACCACAGCACTACACCAAAGTGACACAGGTCTAAACCTGTATGGCAATTATTTATTAATATATTTATTTATCTATATATATAGTGCTGGGGATTCAACCCAGGGACCCTTACCATTGAGCTACAATCCAGTCCTTTTTATGTTGAGACAGGTTCTCCCTAAATTGTGGAGGTTGGCCTTGGAATTGCTACCTCCCAAATTTCTGGGATTACAGGCATGTGAAATCATACATGGCCTGTGTGGCAATCTTTTTTTTTCTGTTACCAGGCATTGAACCCACTAGGTACTTAACCACTGAGCAATATCTCCAGTCCATTTTATGTTTTCTTTAGGGTCTTGCTATGTTGCTGAGGCTGGCTTTAGACTCACAATCCTCCTTCCTCAGCATCAAGAGCCACTGGGATTACAGGCACATGCCAATGTGTCCTGCTGTATGTGGCAATCTTTTATAATCAAGATCTCAGCATTTATTTTCATCAGTTTAATCCTTTTCAATTTCTTTTTCCCTATATAAGACTTATCTAAGTGGACACCCTTGTCTATTTTCCTTTACATGTCTTGCTTTTCTAACTTTTCTTAGGAGAAGTCTTCAATGCAAATGTCCACATTTAGGCCTGATATTTGTATGTGCTCGTCACAGATGCCCAAATTAACATGCAAGCTTCCCACACAGCACCCTCCCAGTCACCCCCATGAAAGTACTTACTTCCCAGTTCTAGCAGTAGTAGCCTTTAGGAAAGAAACCCAAACTCACATGGTATCCTGGTGCTGCTTCAGGGGAGTAACAAAGGTCATGCAGGTGGGGTGGGCACTACTGGCATCTGGTTTGGCATTCCATGGCTTGGCATAGCTGTGGTCCAGAAAAACTGGGTCCCACTCTCTTTCATGCACTGAAAGCTGGAAGAATAGTGAGGTGCCCATGGGACAAGCTGAATTCTAGAAGTTCCTCTGTCCACCCCTGTGGGTCCTCTCAGTAAAGCAGCAGCAACTCAAGGCATGGATATCTGCATCCCAGTCACCTGCAGCAAAAAGTGTCCGTTTAAGTGAATTGGAATATTCTAAATTTCTAATGGGAGTCAACATGACCTGCTACAGATCCTACTGTCCATATATTGTACAGACATCTTTGCCCATGCAGGGAGGGCTCCTGACATCCCAGAACCACCAGCAAAAGAGTGACGGTGGGTGCAAGTGGCTTGGCCAAGTTTGCTGTGGGTTCACGATGAGGAGTAGCCATCTGGATCGGTCTTGTGTCATTGTGGCCCCAGCCACTAGTCCCAGACCCCGAATGCACGTCCTGCCTTGAGCGAGGCCACAACTATGGATCCTTGCTCAGGTCCAGCCTGCAGTTCACACATAGTAGTCGAGCAACTAGCGCTTCTGAGCTTTGTTCTAGTGTGCTTGTTCGGTACTGCCTCCACGTCCTGGCAAGGAGGCACCAGGCAAAATGCCAAAGGATCAAGGCACCAGACAGGAGGGACAGTAAGCCACAAAGTCCGGCTTGGACTCACCACCAGGGACTTGGTTCAAAAGAGAAAAGTCAGGAATGCAAGCTAGTTTCTGAAGCAGAAATTTCCATGACCTGCATGTTTAGCAGGGAAGAGGAGCACACAGAATGAGGCCAACCCAGACAGCCCCCAATAACTGCCTTCTCCTCAGCTGCTCCATTTGCCTAAGTAAGCCCCACAAACCCAGAGCAGGGGTGGGAAGGCGTGCACCAAACCCTCCTCCAGAGCAGCCTCCTTGGATTTACTCTTTAGGAATATGCATGCTAACTCATTATGTCCTATAAAGGATTGAAAACTCAGGACCTAATGGGATTTATTAATGAGCCAGAGGTGAAGTGGTATGAGTGAGGCCCTAGGCTCATCCCCAGCAGAGCCAAAAATGTTAAAAATATTTTACTAGTTAAGAAATTTCTCTTAACAGAATAAACCACCACAAAAAATAGAAAATTAATTTTAAAATAAATTAATTAATTGTAATATAAGTTATGAACCCAAAAATAAATAAATATTCTAATAAATGAACTCTATTAAAAATAATTTCCAAGAACTGGATGAGGCTTATTGGTAGAGCACTTGTCTGACACACCAAAGGTCCTGGGTTAGCTAGGTATAGCACGACAAAATAAATAAATAGCAAAGCAAAAGTGTTTATGCAGTTTTTCTGAGTGTTGTTGGTCCTTCCAGGAAATATAGAGGGAAGTCAGTATCAGGGCTTTTTCCCTGAGGAGTTTAAGGAATAAAGGGAAGGTAGTTGGAGGACATTGGGGGTGTGAGTGCAATCTCACCTCCAACATTCAACTCCCAAACACTATGTAGGATCCCAGCAGGCAAGGCTTCAGCTTTCTCTTATCTCTAAAAGAACAAATGCTGAGAGTACAACCCAGGTCATGAAGTTGTCACCTGTCAAGAACACAAACAGAAAACTAATCAATAAATATATGAGAAAATGTTCATGATATCGAGCAATTAGAGAAATGCAAATAAAACTACTCTAAGCTGTAATTTCACTCCAGTCAGATTGGCAGTTTTTATGAAGACAAACAACAATAAGTGTTGGTGAGGATGTGGGGGAAAAGGCACACTCATTCATTGCTGGTGAGACTGGAAATTGGTGCAGGCAATATGGAAAGCAGTATGGAGAATTCTTGGAAAACTGGGAATGGAACCACCATTTGAACCAGCTATCTCTCTCATTGGACTATACCCAAAAGACTAAAAAATAGCATACTAGAGCAACACAGCCACATCAATGTTTATAGCACCACAATTCACAATAGCTAAACTGTGGAACCAAACTATATGCCCTTCAGTAGATGAATGGATAAAAGAAATGTGGCATATATACACAATGAACTTTTACTCAGCAATAAAAGAGAATAAAATCATGACATTTGCAGGTAAATGGATGGCACTGGAGAAGATAATTCTAAGTGAAGTTACCAATACCCCCCTCAAAAAAGAAGCCAAGTGTTTTCTCTGATATAAGGAGTCTGATTCATATTGGGGTATGGAGGGGGCACATGGGAGGATTAGACAAACTCTAGATAGGGCACAGGGGTTGGGGGAGGGAGGAGACAGTGGTTAGAAAGGATGGTGGAATGTGATGAACATCATTATCCAAAGTACATGTATAAAGACATGAATTCATATGAATATACTTTGTATACAACCAGAGATATGAAAAAAGTGCTCTGTATGGGTAATATGAATTGTAAACCATTCCACTGTCATGTATAAAGAAAAAAGAAAAAAAGAATGCAAATATATTTCAATATGGCAATTACCATGCAGAGACACCCTTCCCCCTAAGAGTTACCACTGAGCTGTTGGAGAGCTGTCTAGAAAGGGAAGTGACTGAAGCAGAGTGCTGAAAGAGCAGTCAAGTCATCTCAGGGAGAGGATTGTAAGTCTGGAGAGGGCCCAGACAGAGGGGACAAATGACCATTTTCTTTAACCCACACATTTCTTTCTTAAGTCTTAATATTGTATTCAATTACAACTTTTTTTTGGTACTGAGTTTTTATCCCAGAGACCCTCTACCACTGAGGTTCATCAAAGCAGGACCTCACTACGTTGCCCAGGCTGACCATGAACTTACAGTTAGTCTTCCTGCCTCCACATCCTGACTCACTGTTTACAAACACATCACCGTACCTTGCTCAGTTACAAACTTTTCCTATTGGCCATGTTTTCAGTCAGTGGCTGGACATGGGGGGGCAATGTGATAAAAGGGGTAAATGACTGCACCCTGTGAGCTCCAGCTTCCATGTTCTACCTGGACTGCTCCTACAGACAACGAAGACCTCTTGGGCATAACTATGAAAATGGTAGCCTATCAGAAGTTGATGGTGCCCAGTGCCAACATGCTTGGGTCCCTGTCCTCAAAGCCTCAGCACTTTCTGGTGAGGAACCTCCAGGTTGAAAGTCCCTGTGACCTGCCTGATATCTCTGCTGTGCTCCCCAGCCATCCCCTCCTGTTCATAAGACCCAGGTGAGATCCAGCCTCAGGTCTTGAGATCCTCATTGCAACCTCTGCTCCTCCAGGGGCTATTCTGGAGAATGTCCACCTGTGGATGGGGCTGGAGAAGGTCTGGTGAAGCAGGTCCTAGTAGATGCTGGGAGGCAGAAGGAAAGGACTTCTCCTTCCAAGTCCTTGGATTGTTGACTAAACAAGTGAGGCTCCTGCAGTTCAAATCAAACTGTGCAATTCAGTGTAACCAGGGTGTGAGGGGCCCAGGGGAAGGTCTGCAGATGCCATCTGAATTCCAGAAGCTCATGCCATGCATTTCCAACTTCCCTCTGATTCACAGCCTGCAGCTAAACATTGCTGCTAGAGATCAGTCTGCTTCCCAGCATGCCACCTGCCCAGGAGGCCCAGCCAGCCTTGATTTCTCCTCTTCCTGCATCCAATCAATGGCCAAACCCTAGCTATTCCTATCACCAACTGCCCCACTTCTCCCTCCCTTATCAGGCCCATTCCCTGCCTAGTGCCACCACTGTCACTTCCCTTGACCACACTGACAGACAGCCTCCTCCTGAACTCCCAGACTCAGCTCTCTGCTTGCCATTCTCTTTGCATTTTGAACCCAGAACTTGTACATGCTAGGAAAGTACTCAACCACTGAGTTGAACCCCTAACCCTCCCCATTTATTTTTTAGTTAACATCGTCTTTCAAAAAGGTCTGACCATCAAGTCATACACCTGCTTTAAAAAATCCCAGTATCTTGGGACAAAACCTTGAGCCTTACAATGGTAATCATGGAGTCTCCATCTATCCACAGTTCCTAGAATGCTGTTTATTAGAACAACTTAAAGAAAATCCCCTATAGAAGAAGGGGAGCCTGAGCCCCCAAAGTCTCCCATGTCCTTTCCTCTATGGGTTCAGGTGAAGATGTGTGAAGGGGAAAACTCCTGGGAAAAAAATCAGGTCATAGGGAAGGTAACCATTGCAGGCCATCAGCATCACATTCAGATGAAAATGGGAAATAACCCTTTCTTTATGAGGTAGGCTGAGTGGGGCAGGTCGGGCTAGTGGGCCAGTCAGGAGGTGGGCATTTCCTGCAGTCAACCAGTATGCTTGCTTCTTATATAGGGTGTTTTCCAGTACTTCTCCTGCAAGCATTTACTGATCACCTACTGAGGGCTGGGCACCGTGTTTGGGACTGGGAATACAGAATACCATGATTTGGAGCTCTGCATTTGAGGAGCAGGTGGTCCAGAAGGGAGTGGGCATAGCACTTGAACCTAAAAACAGTTACATCAGGGAAAATGAGGGCTGGCAGGTCTGGGAGAACTATTAATGGAGACATGAAAATGCAGGTCCAGGCCCTGTCCCTACTGGACCCCCAATTTGCAGCATCATGTCTGATCAATAGAAGGTTCTTTGTAAATACTTGTTAAATTAATTGGTGAGTAGATGAACAAACAAAGGCAACAGGACAGTAAATGATGGAAAAAGTGACTGAGTAATGAGGCTGAAGCAGCAGAGAGAACTCAAACAAGGCTCTATAAACCTTGAAGGAAGAGTCTACCAGGGAAAGATGGACAAAATGGAGAAAGATGAGTCAGGAGAAAGGAAGGAATGGTGTGTTCAAAGGCCTGAAAGCAAGAAGTGCCTTCATCTGTTGCTGGAACTTTAAATATGTGGATGACTGATGGGGGTCTGCCCCTTCATTCACGTGTGCTTATTGGTTTTGATCTAGTCAATTCAGACCACTTCTAATTAACTGGTGCCATCAAGATCTAGCCATATATGCCACTTCCCTCTATGATCAGTATCAATGGGACAATGCTTCCAGTTATACAAAACAAAATATTCACATAGAGAATTGGACATAATTTAAGGAGCCATAGTTTCTATTGCTATATTGAACAATATCAATTCCATATATCTGAGTTCCAAAGTAAATGACAAAACTCTAAGTACCATGGGCAATATAAGGAATACAAGATATGGCCTCTGAACTAAAAACAAAATGATGAGATAAATAAATGCTAAGCCTTACCATCTGAGCTATACCATGTCTTTTTAAATGTAATCATAGGTTTCCTACTCATTCTGATAAATAAGGGTCCTTGGTCTCAGAGGGATTTAATACTCACTAAAAGTTACTCAGTGAATGCAGAACAGCATCTCCCCAGACTGTCTTATTGAGAATTGAGACACAGAAGTTGTTCTAGCCTGTTTTATATGCTGTAGGAAAATACCTGAGAAAGGCCAATGTATAACAAGGGATATAAATGTTGGCATGCTGTCCCAGTTATGTTGCTTCCATAGGTCCCTCCCTGGGGAAAGGGTGCCCACCTCAAAGAGGATGGCCAGGACTCCAATAGAGGCCCACACACCGAGGATCACCTTAAAAATTCCTTATAATGCACATCTCTGAAGCCCCACCTCACATTTGTGCCATGAGGGGCAGGGACAGATATGTACCTCCCCTGCCTGCCTAAGGCCTCCATGACAGTGGAGACAAGGTTGACTAGGGACCCTTGGGAAGGCATCAACTCACTGAAAGGTAGCAACCACAAGCCATGATGAGGTAAATACCAGGGTACATGGTCTAAGGCCACAGTGCTTCTAAACATCCTGGACACCAGGGCCTGGTGGGAAGGTGCAGCCTTGGTGGTAGTTTGTCACAGGACCACTGAATCTGACCCCCTCTTGGCCCAGCATCATGCACATTCCTATTCTTCCCTGCACATGTGACACTAAGTGGCTCCTGGGCCAGCTCTGACCCATACCTGTTCTTCTCATTCCCCTGCAGGGTCCTTCTTATTCCGATGCCACTCTATCCACAAGTATTTGTGGCACAACACAATCTCAAGCATGGAGCAGACACAGCATCCAGGCCACCATCCTTGGCCACCTCTACCCTGGCCACTGCCTCCCTCTCTGAAAGGATCTGTGCCAATATTGATCTCAGCAGCCTCATCAGGCATCCAGAGACCAAGTGAAGTGGTCTCTGCTGACTTATAGCTGAGCTGTTCATTCCACCCTCTCTCCAAGAAGGACTCTAATGTGAGGTCTTCACTGAGTTGCTCCAAACTGGGGGCAACAGCCAACCTCAGAAGAGACCTTTATCTTTCATCTGGACAGAGGTGCTCCATTAGGAGGGTCTGAGGGAGGCTGTGGAGACAGTCCCAGCCCTGATCATCTTTTTCCAGGAAAAAAGAAAGGAGACTGATCTCTTCCTCAGTTAGGGAGGTGACCTCTGAATCCTGAAAGTGAAATCTTCCCCCTCAGAGTGTCCACTTCTGTCCTGGTTAACTTGAAGGAGCTGGATAGTTGGCATCTTCGCACCCATTGGTGATGGAAGTGAAATCGAGTCATGTGAACAAATACGCAGGCAAGACTTTTCTTTGGGCTTCCATTTTGTAAGGGAGACAGCTCCCACTGGAAGATCTCAGGTTCCCTCACTGGATGAAAGTCAGGGGATATTTTTTCCCCTGGGGGTGGGTTGTTAGTTGGCTAGAGGTGTTCTCACCTCAGGTGTTTTTCTCTGAGTGCATGCAGTGCATCTGGCCTCAGTGATGCAATACTGACACTGGTGGGGTGGCACAAACCAAGCTCTTAGGGTCTGCTGACAGCCATTAGCCAAGGCCCAGAGTGCACTGGCCCTTGGCCCCTATGATGGTTACTGTCTAGAATGCATGTTTGGGCTTTTCCCCTGCCACACATGTCCTGGGATATATGTTTGTGTTCAGAAGTAGAGAGGGTGGAGACCTGCCAGCAGGTAGTCCTTCCCTTCCAGATCATTTCGAATGACTTCTTTGTGGTGTAAACAGTGTAATGTGGTCCAAACCCTTAGAGAAAGGAGGGCTGTGAGTTGCTCCTACATGGGGTTTCCTTCCTCCAAAGAGGTTACAGTGGTGGGGTGGGGTGCCTCTGGGGTACATTTCCTATGTACTGGAGTTTCATGGGTGGAACCAGCAATGTGGAGGATAAGAGAAAGTACCTGATCTGGTCACATGACATTCCTTTACCTCCCCCACCAGGCAGAGGAGGGAAGGTGTGGGCAGGTGCCTCATAGAGGGGAAAACCAAGGCCAATTATATATATATATATATATATATATATATATATATATATATATATATATATACAACATGGTGAATGCCTCATAGAGGGAAGGAGGAGGGTGGATGTCTCATACAGAGGTGGAGGATAGTGAATGTATTCTAGGGGTTAAGAGGCATGAATGTTTCATAAAGTGCAATAGCTGGGGTATGCCTCATAGTGGATGAACGGGGGGAATGGCTCATTGAAAGAAGGAGGAGGGTGGATGTCTCAAGCCCTATGTGTCTATAATCAGATCTGATCTTACAGCTCTGTGCATTAACAAACTAGGTCCCACCTCATAGGCACTCTTTACCAGCTCTGGCTTCTGTCTTTGGTCCTAGCTATTCCTTACCACTTTGCTGCCGACAGTTACTCCTCTCTACAATGCATATGTCTGCAGCTGACACTACACAAAGTGTGCACATTGCCTGGCCCACACATCTCTCACCTTTTCTGGTCCGCTCTACATGGACCTAGAGGCACTATTGATGATCTAGCTGGTCCTTATAACAACTCTAGATTTCCCATAGCTCTAGCCACCAATGACCATGAAGGTTCTCATGTCACCAACAGTTATGCCATCTAAAAGAGAAACAATGCATCATTCAAACTCAGATAACAAAGTTGGTGTTCCATGCCACTAGACCAGTGCTATACCAGGTCAGTATGTCCTTCCATACTGCTCTGCACACAAAAAAATGGAAACACAACATAACAGCTGGGTTAAAACCAAATCAGTTCAATGAAGAAAGTTTACACCAGGAGCCAACCCATGACACCCACCCTGTTTCAGGCACAGATAACTTCCTATTCCTCTTAGAATAAAGCTAAAAATACTCACCATGGCCCACAGTCCCCATGACAAGGCACTGATCTCCCTAATCCCTTTGTACCATCCCTTGACTTTGATCCCCCCCTTAGGGTCTATGGCTTCATTTCATATTCCTGTACCTGCTCCAATGCCTCTGGTACCACCTTGCTCCTTACAAGTTTGGACCCACTCTTCCTGCCATCACAGGATAATGAAGCCTCACTCAAAACCAAGCCAGTTTTGGACCCCTGAACATTGAACACCTAGTTCATGTCCTTTATAGAGCCTTATTCACTGTGTTTATTGCACTTAATTTGTTTTATGCCTAAATATTCACTGAAATGAAGGAGACCAAACATACTATCTTGGAAACTGTTCTAACCTTCAAAACTGACTTGCACTTTGGCCTCCAGGACTCAGTCAAATTTGAAAAATGAGTGATTAGATGCATGGGGACACTCAGGGCCTCTCTGCTTCTCTAGGCTTTCAGGTCAAGACCTCCACATATGGCCCGTACCAGCCAGTATCCCCAATCCCTCAATCTCCCTTGATAAGCTTACTCATTGGACAGAATCATTTTTGGCAAGTCATTTTTTTTTCTTTTTAAGAGATGAGCACCATACCCAGGTTCTCATACATGCTAAAGCACTCTACCACTAAGCCATATACCCAACACCTGCGTCAAAGCTTTTAAACAAAATAAGATTACTATAAAATGGTCTGGTGTTGGTGGGGGTTTGAGGAGGTGACAATTGTAGGGAGCCAAAGATGGAAGACAGAGTTTGTGGTGGCAAGTAAAAGGCCTTGTGAGGACCACACTCCACGATCTTCACACTACTGTGGTTTGGGGAAACCTTTCTGTACCACGCCCACCCAAAAAGTAAAACCTGACAGCCTGGCCTCTTCAGAACTAAATAAATCACATTAATCAGATAGACCAAATAGACATCTGTTGACTGTTTAATCCTTCAATAATGAATTCATTTGCTTCTCCCTGAAACAATGACCATTGTTTAAAATATTTCATATTGCCAGGTGTGGAGGAACACACCTGTAATCCCAGTGGCTCTGGAAGCTAAGACAGAAGGATTTCAAGTTCAAAGCCATCTTCAGCAATGATAAGGTGCTAAGCAATTCAGTGAGCCCATGTATATAAATAGGGCTGGGGAGGTGGCTCAATTGTCAAATGCCTCTGAGTTCAATCCCTGGTACCAATAAAAAAATAATATT
Organism: Urocitellus parryii; assembly: GCF_045843805.1. NCBI lineage: Eukaryota > Metazoa > Chordata > Mammalia > Rodentia > Sciuridae > Urocitellus > Urocitellus parryii. The sequence goes on along the minus strand of NW_027554049.1, from coordinate 3,588,918 downwards.
TGGGGGTACAAGGTAAATACAAGAAATAGAGATAATTTTTTTGCACCCAATCAGATCATAAAAGAAAGAAATAAGAAGTTAGTAACAAGAAAAGAAACAGAAATCATTTAAAACCTGGAGGTTAAAATATACCTCTGTGGATTAGGATCGGATCACAGATAAGTTCAGTGGAGAAAAAATTTCAGAAATAATTGGGAACAGGGATACAATACATCAAAATCCATGGGGTAATTAACACCCATAAATCAATTACATATATCAATGGAAAATGAACTGAAAGTGAAATTAGGAAAAATATCCCATTCACTATAACCTCATATAAATTAAAATACTTTGGAATATATAAAACAAAAAATATGAAATATTTCTACAATGAAAACTACAGAACATTGAAGAAATAAATTAAAGAAGACCATAGAACATGGAAATATCTCTCATGTCCTTGATAGGCAGAATTAATATTGTCAAATTAACCATACTACCCAAAATGCTATACAGATTCAATGCAATTCCTTTAAACTTGTTCTCAGCATAAGAAACATAATATGAAAAGAAAGCCTACTCAACAGGAGAAAATCTTTACCACATTCACCTCAGATATAGCATTAATCTTCAGTATATATGAATAATTCAAAAACTTTACAATAATAATAATAATAACAACAACAACAACAAAAACAACAAGAACAACAACCCAATTAGTAAATGGACTAAGGATCTGATCAGACACTGCACAGAAGAAAAAAAAAGACAATAAATATACGAAAAAAAAGTTCATCTCTAGTAATTACAAAAAAGCAGTCAAATCTACATTGAAATTCTATCTCATTCCAGTTAGAATGGCAATTATAAAAAATACAAACAACAATAAATGTTGGGGAAATGTAGAAAAAAGTTACACTCATACCTTGCTAGTAGGGAGGCAAATTTCCAAATTATCACTATGGAAAGTAGTAAGGAGATTCTTCAGAAAACTTGGAATTTACCCAGTTAGCCCACTTCTCAGTTTATACCCAAAGGATTTAAAGTCAGTATACTACAGTGATGCAACCACATCAATGTTATAGCAAAACTAAGAAACCTATCTAAGTACCTTTCAACAGATGAATGAATGAAAAAAAATGTGGTATACATACACAACCAGATATTACTCAACCTTAAAGAAGAATGAAATTAGGGCATTTGGTGGTAAATGAAGGAGCTGGAGAATACCATGCTTAACAAAATTAGCTAATCCCAAAGAACCAAAGGCTGAATGTTTTCACTGATTTTCAGATACTAATTGACAATAAGGGTTGGGGTTCCTAGGGAAGAACAGAGGTACTGTGGATCAGGTAGAGGGGAGTGAAAGGAGGGGAAGAGGAAAGGAGGTAGGAAGAATAGCAGAATGGTTCTGACATAATTACCCTATGTGCATATATGAGTACATTACCAGTATGAGTCTACATCATGTACAACCAGAAGAATGAGAATTTACACTCCATTTATGTATGATGTGTCAAAGTATATTCCACTGCCATGTACAACTAAATAGAATGAATAAAAACTGCTTTAGGAACTCAGGAAAAAAACACATATCAAATAACTGGAAAAGATTAAAAGGTGTATCAAAGATGAAAGCAGCATTAGAAATCACCTGATCCAATCAACCTATTTCATTAATGAAGTAACTTATTACTTTACTAACATATTCCCAAACAGAAGAAATGGAGAAATTCAAATAATTTATCAAAATTATACTACATATAGAATTATAGTTCACATGTCAAAAAATACTGTGATACAGACAATGAGAATACAATTTTATAAGATGAAGGTAATCCTCAAACTGCAGACATTTTTCTGGCTTAAAATTGGCACTCATGCTTATCAAGGAAAGACATACTATTCCACAACAAGGATGAAAGATCACCCATAAGGATCACAGCAGGCACATAGGAGGAAACTAAAGTTGGAGGGGAATGAGAAAGGAGGACTGTGCTATTACTATCATCAATATGGTGGACTAATTCTAGATTCCCTGTGTGCCTAATGCTAGGAATCCAAAAAGAGGTGAGATAATATGGAAGATTATTCAGCCATAAAAAGAATTAAATTATGTCATTTGCAGGAAATGGGTGGAGACCATAATATTAAACAAAATAAGTCAAACTTAGAAGGTCAGGGATCATATGCTTTCTCTCCTATGTGCAAGCTAGACAGGAAAAAGAAAAAGAAAGGTGAGGGGATGATTTCAGGAAAATCAATGGGAAATAATTTTTAAAAAAACAAGGGATGGGAGGTAGGCAGGGAGAGGAGAAGTGCTGGGAAGCAATACTGGCCAAATTATATTGTTAAATTTTATATATGTATAAATATGTAACAAAAAATCTTGTTATGTACAACTATAATGCACAAAATTGAAAATGTGGAAAGAAAAATAAAAGCCAGTCTGAACTGATTATTTCTCAGCTTAAAAAATCTACAAATATCTATAATCATTTTATGTCCCTCTGTCTCTTGGAAGCCATATTCCATACATATACATGTATGTATAAATATTTCTGCATATATGTATATTACTATACTAAATATATGCATAGATAGATAGATAGATATGGATAGATAGATATATAGATATATAACAACACTCAAGACTCACAAAAGAATTCAACCTCTTCATAAACAGGATGAGCCCCTGGCTTCAAACGCAGACCCACTTAATTAAAGACAGGATGATCCATGCCCTTTATATAATGGCTTGTGGTTTTCTAAATTAAGTGCTTTTTGGTTGGGTCCTTCTATTTATTTTAACCCCATTTTAAAATCTTTACAGATACAATCATGTCCTAAAACATAAAGGGATAGACAACCTTTCCAATCTTGAAAGTAAAAAATAAAATACTAAATAAAATGCTATTATATATTTTCTAGCATCCAAAATACTGGTAAATGCAAAGTAGGTGCTAAAGAAGAACTTTCTGCATAACAAAGAAATAAGAATCAAAAATAGAAACTAAAAAAGTAACTTTACCCATATGCCTTATAAAGGCAACATAAAAATATTACTTACATATCAAAATATAGAAGTTATGGTAGCTTATAGTTATAGGTATCTAATTATATTAGCCTTTACTCCCTGCTGAAGAGCATTTATGTTTCAAGAACAAATCCTCCGTTTCTACATCAATATCAATCATACTTCCAACCATAGGAAAGTTCATTACTGGATTCTCATTCTGTGGCATATGGTCAAGTTTTAATGGTGGACAAGGGAATGCCATTCAACTATAATTGAGATGCTCATATAATTTTAAGAGTTTCATTAAAATCATGTCACTCAACTACAATCATTTTTAAAAGAATGGTTTATAAGTATAAAGAAGGAGTGATTCAAAATCTTATTTTATTACATCTAAATAGAAACGTACCTTGATATTTGTGATTCAGATACATGATGAAATGTTTATATTTTCCATTGGGTACAGTTATTTAGTTTTCCATAAAAATCCATGCAACATTTACTTACTGCATCCTGTCAGAAAATAGATTTAGAGGTAAAAATATCTGTTATTTAAAAACTGTGTAATGACTATGGCTCTCAAAATATCAGTGGAAAACATACTTTTGATTTGTCTTGAGAAAAATATCACTTAATATTAAAACAATAGTTGCAAGATAATAATTGGAACAGCTCAGTGAAATTTCCCAAGGGTAGTTAACAAGTCACAACATATAACCACCATTATAGCTGAGGAGGATATGAGTTGGTTCCAAAATGCCTTTATAACTTGAATCTTTTTATTTAAATTTTCCTTCTCTACAAATCAAGTAGCCAGGCCTGAAGAATTCTCCAAATAATTTGAGAAAAGCTTATCCATATTAAATAACAATATTCCCTGGAGGATCTAATGGATAAAATTATAGACTCAATCAATTTTGTACAATTTGACTTTGAAGATAAACTCACATTGATAAATTCACACAAATCCCATGACCTGTCAGTAGGTGAGGAGGAACAGGCAGATGGTCTATCACAAGCATATCCAGTCTTAAGACTTGCATTCATTGGGCATCTTATCTTGTCCACCAGCCCATTTGCAAGGAGTTTCATTGTTTACTTTCACTATGGAGTTAACTATTGCCTTGCAAGTATTGTTTATCTCAGCCCGAAAGGTAATTGCCTTAAATTTAAAAACAAATCAACAAACTTTTGCATTCTGGCAAGGCTATGTAAGGAGCTAAAACAGCATGGTTTACTTAAAAAGATAAGTAGCAATCAAAGCAACATTTCTTAGGTGCCAAATGAGTGGTTCAGATAATAAATACTGTGGGATGAGAAGATGGAAAGATTGCTATGACCTGGAACTTTGCAGAGGGAGTTGGGGAGCTGAGCCCTGATGGACGAGGAGAAATGATATGAAGTCTTTGCTGTAGACTGAGAATTGCACTTTGGTTAATTCGCTTAGCATGCTCATGTAAATGGTATCTTTTAGGTGATTATTTTAATACCATGTGAGGTTTGTTATCAAGAAGTATGTCTAGTAACAGTTACAAAGTTCAGTTAGAAGCTCATTCATGATGACTGCTCAGAGTTCATTGTCAGCTCACCTAAGAACACTCCTGAATCAAGAGGTTTTGATCACTCTAAGGGATCAAAGGAGGCTCACAGGATTGATTTCACTGGCTCTTTGCTTCGTTTAGATCTTACAGAGTTGCCTTCTCTGAACAGTGATACCCTCTTAGGAAGCGGGGCTCAGGATTTGGAAAGACCTTACTGCAATTTGTCTGTGGGATGTTGGATGTCACATAGCTCAGCAGGATTGTGGGAGGTTCAGTTATTAATAAAAGGGCTACAAGAGGCCTTCACTTGAGACACAGAAGGGTTTATTCCACAAACCCCAGCCATCCAGTAGACTTATAATTCCACACAAAATGGACACAGCAGATGTTCCTGGTCCTGGCTGCTGGAGGTGTTGAGTGGCAAATGAACAAACAAACTTCAGGGAGGGGGGTGGAGTGGCCACCCCAGTCCTGTCTCTCAGGGCTTAGAGGGATAATTTTTTTTCCTTCCTCCATTTGAAAATATAAACACTTTATAAACAGTTGTCACTTTTTGACTTTTAAAGATTCACAGTCTTTTCCTTTTGTTTACTTTGATGACCCTTGAAATAAGCTGCAACCGAAAGAGTAAAAGAAAAAAAATTCATCCTCATTTTTCAAAAAGAGGAGTCTGTTCATTACCATGGTACACAGGAAACCCTCAGACTCCAAGGCTGCCACAGTCCAGGCCCAGGTTTTTAAATTTTTTTGCCCCAAACCCTTTCTCTGGACAGCTCGGATAATGTGAGTTACCAGCCTGAAGACCAGATGCTGAATGCTCATCTAATTTCCATAATTAAAACTCTTTACAAGGCAAATTTCAGAGCTGCCTTAAATTCTGGAAAGTGCAAATTAATTTAATAGATTTACATGTCCTTGGACCTTGTTCGCTGAAAATCTCACTGCCACTTTTGAGAATGCTGCTGCATGTCCACACCAGGGGCAGCCTTCTCTCCCCTCAATGGTCTTCTCCTCTGATCTGCCCTTCCAGGGCCACAGGGCTTCAACTGAGATGTCAGAGGAGGACACCAGGGAGATGCCTTGGCGATATCATGAGATCTTCGTTGTACTGATGATATACCTAGCCTAGTTATCTCATTAGATTAGAAGCCAGCTTGTCACAAGTTATGAAGGATTCATTTCTGTTTTCTGTAAAAATATCAGGATGTCTGTATGGCCTGGCCATTAGTTGATGTTGTAAAGCTGATTGGAATGCCTGCCCGTGCCCTGAACTCACCCAGGTCTGGTTTTCCCTGACCAGATAACAACCCTTTCCTAAACCTTAGTGACGCCTCATAAATTCTGGCCTTCCCTGGCCAGACAATGACCCTCTCTAAGTCTCTAAGATCTCCATAAATTCTGATGCCGGGGCCAGCAAAAATGTAAACTTGTGTTATGCTCCTCAGAGTGTTGTTATCTGTAACCCCCCCTTTGTGTAACTTTTTGGGCTATAAAACTGGGCCACAAAGAAGCCTCGGGGCTGTCTTGTTCCCGCCGTTTTGGGAGGGAAAGGCAGCCCGGCCGGTCGAAATAATAAGCTTGCTTTAATTTGAATTTAATTGGAGTCAGTGGTCTTTTCTTGCGTCCTGGTCTAACATTTTGGAGTTCCCCAGCGAGATGACCCTGCACGGCCAGACCACAAGAGCAGACTGCTGGAAATTCTGAAGCCGGCCTTCGCTCCAGGGCTCCGGGCTGGAGAGCCACTCTAGGGGGTGCGCAACTTGAGACGTTCCAAGGCCTCGGAGTGAGCCTTCGTCCCGGAGCACTGCAGTGAACTGCCGCACTAAAACTCTCAGCAAGCACCTGGGGGAGGAGGCCTCCATAGGTAAGTGGCGCCTTTATAACATCTGGTATCCGGTTAAGGGAGATCTCTTCTGATGACAGAGAGGTGGCCTGGCGAGGCTCACATATACTCCTGTCCGGACAGTAACGAGAAATCGTTCTGTCCTCTGTTCTGTTCTGTAGGGAATTCCTCTGGAAGGGTAGAGAGGTGCCGACGGGCACGCACGCGCTCCTACCCCGGAGCTTTGGCAAAACGTTGCATTGCTCTTCTGTTTTTCTGTTTCGGCGCTGGGTTTCTGTTTTCTTGTATTTTGTTCTGTGTTCTATATGTTTTTTGTTTGTTTGTTTTTGTGCGTTCTGCTGTGTGATTTCTGTGGTAAAAACTTAAGGATATTGGATGTGAAAATGGGTAATAAAGCAAGTCAGCCTGACACCCCTTTGGACTGTGTTTTAAGGAACTGCGATGAACTTTACCCCCCTTTGTTAAGCAGGAGGAGAGAAGCCCCTAGCTGGCTGCTTGAAGCACCTCCAGTGCAGAGGGCAATGCCTGCTGGGGACCTAAGAACTGAGTATCTCCCAGGTTAACAAGTGAAACTCCTTTAAAACCCCTTGTCCCTCCAGATCAAGAGAGTCCCCTGTGTTTCTCCTTTGTTAGCAAAGCAATAAACCTCCCTTTTTCTTTTTCTCAAAACCCTGTCCTCATTATTAAATTGGCATTAATTGGCTCTAAGGTCAGGAACCAAACTTTCAGTTACAAATTTTGATACCCCCCCACCCCCAGAACTGACTACTGAAATGTTAAGAGATGGAGTGTGCTTGGGGTGGAATCCTGTAAGTAAAAGGAGGGACTGAGGGACTCCCAGCAGCTGCCGAAGCCCTGTTGCTTCGGGGATTCCCTCCTTCCTTCCCTGTACTGTAAGGATTATGCCACCTTTGTCTTCTTGAAAAGAGAAAAAGAAAAAGGAGACACTTAATGCAGTAAAGTCGCCATGGAGACCCTTGATTTTATATTTCAGGTTGCCCCTCTGTGAAAACATCTGGTCCCCTTGTGGGGACATCTATGGTGCCACTGGTGTAGGAGATTTTTCTCTTATCTGCTCTGTTTTAAATGGTTTCTGTCTGTCAGCCATAGTCTGGAGCTCCTGTCTGTCCTGTGTCTTTGTTTCTGGCCCTTTAAGACATGTGCAATAGTGTGTTGATATTATAAATTGTTTCTTGGGAATGATCTTGGCTGAATGTGTGTCTAAAAGATGATGTTTTATTGTAACAATCTGGTATCTGAATGGGTTTTTAATGCATTGCACAATGCTGCAGTTAAAAGTTGGGTTTAGGTAATTGTTTAGTTTATGATTTCAGATAATTCATGCCACAGAACTTAAATACTTAGGATGGAAAACTAAAGAACTCTACTTCCAAGTTGGCAAGTAACTTCCTAATCATTTAGTCTTTTTTTTCACCAATTTTGAATTGGGTAGCCTGGGAAAATGTTACTGTGTGTACCAGTGCATTAATTTGGACAAGGATAGTAAATCATAGTATGGTATCTGTTGACAAAACAAGATGTAAAGATATAAAATTTTGTGAATTGTATCTTAAACTTGTATCATAATTTTCAACATCGGAACCTGAAAATTATGACTTATGGTTAAATTGCATTAGGCCTGAGGTGTCTGCTCAGAATAGCAGTTTTTCCCTGCTCCTTCCAGACCTCAGCCAGGACTTATGTTGAAATGCAAATGAAAGAAGCCTGCAAGCTCAGTAGGAGACTGATCTGAGACCTAAGGAAAAAATGTAAATTGTATGGTATTTACTAATTACTGGCCAGTCATTTTTACTAGGACTCTTGTTTTTTTCCTTAGATTCTGTATTTTTTGAGCTCATGATTTTGACCCTACAGACCTAGGTTAATGTTTTTCTGATCAGTTCTATCTTTGACCAACTGTGGAGTTTTTGAAACATTGCAATGGAAATTTCACCTGCGAAAATCTATTAAGGCCTTTACTATTGTTATGTGTGCACACTTTTGTTATGTGTTGTATGTCTATATATACATATGTCCGTATATCATATATATGATATACAAATTAACATATATAAGGAGCGCTCATAAAAACAAATTTAAAAAAATGGATCCAAAGATCTTTAATTCATGTGATTTAAATGGTTCAATTTAAATTGGATAAACAGATAAAAATAAATGTCTTTAAAATTTAAGCTTACAAGTTTTTCTAGGTGTTCAAAACCCTCATAAAATATTAATGTCTATAAAATATCTAATATGCCTTGGTTCTAGGACTTTTCCTTCAACAAAAAATGGTTTACACTGTTCAATACATTTGTCTAATATTTTGATAAATAAGTAAAGTAAATTTGATATGGGATTATTCATTCATGGGTACTTTTGTTAGATATCTGATTGATTTACTATGGTCTGTATAAGTTTGTACTAAAGTCTGTATAAGATTGTAAAAATCAGTCATGTGTTAAAGAGACAAAAATTTCTTAAAACATAAGTTTACCCATAACATTGTGTTTATTAAGTTTTATTTTTTTCCTAGAGCAAGCAACCATAAAAATTAAACAACTGGTTAAATAAGAACTGTTATTTTAGAGCACTGTACTGCCATTTCTTTAAAAGTTAAACTTGGTTAATGTAGAAACATCAATGTAATTGTGATGCTATTAATGTGCTCATATTTTCCAGGTATACAAGTCTGTAAGGTAGAAACTTTGAAAGAGCATTATATCAAGCTGGTGTTCAGAAGTTGTATGGTAAAAAATATATTGGGGATTTATTTACCTGTTATCAATAAGATATGTAAAGTTTTGTTACTTCTTACATTGGGGAACAATTTAAATGTATTCTTAAGTTAATGAGAGCCTAATCTATGTAAAGGTTAAAAACTTTCAGCCTTTCTTTAATTCATGTTTTAAATGTGATATCATATGGTGTTAGCTAATGTTCATGTGACCTCAAACAATTTATGTAAAATTTGTAAAATGATAATTAAAAATACAAAGATCAGCTTTAGAACTAAAACACTTAAGATTTATAAAGAGCCCTGCCTTACCTGAGATGAGGCTCTGTGTCCCATCTTACTACATGTGAGAATGACTATGAAAACAGTAGGCCAGATTTTAGTTCATTTAAAGTTATGTTCAAAAGTTTTTTTGTTGTTGTTGTTGTTGTTGTTGTTGTTTTTTCTGTCAAGATTACTAGGATCTCAAACAGGGGATATAATGTATAACTCAGCCAAAAATTCAGGGAAGCTGTTACACGAACTAAGTGTTTTTACTCTTGTTAATTTTATTTTGTAATTTCCTTATAAGTGATCTAAAGATTCCCTGTTAGTGTTTTACAGAAGTGTTGCTTTAAGAACACAACATGGGTTAGTTCGAGATAGTAAGCCATCACCTACAAGACAGATAGGATAATACAGATCCCAATTAATAAAAAGATGAATAATTATAAAGTTATAGACATTAAAGCCCAGTACCCTTAATATAAGGCTGTTAAAATTTATTTGCTGGATGTTTAAGATTAAGTTTTTAAATTAAAGTTAAATTAAAAGGGCCAGAAAAACCAATATTTGGCTCTTGCCCTCTGAGTCAGTCTGAATCCAGGGAACAGGGGACTTCTCTAAAGAGCTTTGCAACTCTGGGCCACATAACCTCCCGATCAGGGAGACTAATGAGACCACTGGAGAACAGAAAGCCAATCAGTGCATTTGCTATGAAGAGGAGAGTCATCAGAGAAGGGAGATATCCCTGGTGCTTCCGAGGGAAGCCACATGGTCAAGCAAGACCTAGACCCATCCTAGCGCAAATGGCACTAGCAGAACTGAGAAGTTTCCCCAGGAATGACTCCCATAAAAGCTCAGCTGACTGTTAACAATAGATAGAAACAAAAGTCAGTTTGACTGCTTCATCTTAAACACTTAGCAAAGACATTAAAACCAAAATACAGCAATTCCTGGGCATTTTGAATAATAATAATAATAATAATAATAATAATAATTTTAAGGTATACACTTTATGTTAGCCTTCCAAAATAAGTAAGACTGGAGGCTACAAAGAAGGATTCTCAGACAGAAATGCCTGATAACTATAGAAAGAGACTATCAAGAGGAGCTGCCAGAGACAGAAGTTTTTTTTTGTTTAAGGCCTACAGATATTCCTAACCTACACAGGTAGGCTTCGTGTTTGCTAGTATGATTATCCAGCCCTGAGTAACAGAATTAAAGGTTTCTCTATTAGACACAGAGCTCATACTAGTAGAAGAATTTTGCAAGATCTGATGAAATTAAATTATTAAACTGTATCTTATGGGGAGGGACAACTGTAACACTAAAGGTTAAATGTCATGCTTACAATCCTGATAACTGGGAATGTTAAAGCCTGGTGAGGGAACTTCTATACAGTGACACGTTCCGGCTGCTGCAACATTACTCAGTACTCAGTACTCATGGTTTTTGTTTCTCTCATAGAAGCACCCATCCCCAGATGTGACTTTACAACCTGTTCCTCCCCAACCAGACTTCAAACCGAACTGACTTCTAAAAGGCAACTCATGTCCCTCACGCCGTGCCCCCTCACGTCACCCTCTCTCAGCTCAGAAGAAGCCAAAATGAGTGACGCCTCTCTTCTTACAACAATGGAGCCAAAAATAAATAGATTATCAATATAAGTAATTAATTAAATCAGGTAAAATCAGGGAGACCAGTTTTGGGTGAGTTCTAAAAATTTAGAGACTGTTGCCTGAGGGATTAAAATTCCCTCAGTGCTCTTCCCCTCCCTATCAAAGATTTGAAAGGGACACATCAGAAAAGGGGGGAATGATATACCTAGCCTAGTTATCTCATTAGATTAGAAGCCAGCTTGTCACAAGTTATGAAGGATTCATTTCTGTTTTCTGTAAAAATATCAGGATGTCTGTATGGCCTGGCCATTAGTTGATGTTGTAAAGCTGATTGGAATGCCTGCCCGTGCCCTGAACTCACCCAGGTCCGGTTTTCCCTGACCAGATAACAACCCTTTCCTAAACCTTAGTGACGCCTCATAAATTCTGGCCTTCCCTGGCCAGACAATGACCCTCTCTAAGTCTCTAAGATCTCCATAAATTCTGATGCCGGGGCCAGCAAAAATGTAAACTTGTGTTATGCTCCTCAGAGTGTTGTTATCTGTAACCCCCCCTTTGTGTAACTTTTTGGGCTATAAAACTGGGCCACAAAGAAGCCTCGGGGCTGTCTTGTTCCCGCCGTTTTGGGAGGGAAAGGCAGCCCGGCCGGTCGAAATAATAAGCTTGCTTTAATTTGAATTTAATTGGAGTCAGTGGTCTTTTCTTGCGTCCTGGTCTAACACTGATGCTTTGAAAATTCCATCTTTTGGTGAAAATACCACATAGACACCTGTCCCAATAATTAGTATGTGGATTTTCATTCTAACAATGGAGTTAAGAAATATATGAATGTTTCTGGTTCCAAAAGTAATATACTCTTCCTTTGTGATGATAGGACCACACTGTATCTTGATTTTGGTAGAACTTACACAAATCCATACACTGGATAAAATTATCCCCTGCCACAATGCGTGTTAAAAAAATGGTGAAAACGGAATAAGATACATAGCCTAGTTGACAGTAATGTTTCTGTTCATTTTCTAATTTTGATATAAACTAATATAAGGTACCACTGTTGGAATAAGCTGAAGGAAATGTACACAGATTACTGTTTTTACAAATAAAATGAGTATAATTCTTTCAAAGGAAAAGATTTTAAAGTAATGTTTTTTCTTACTGTAAAAGCTTTCTAAATTACAAAAATATGAAACATTGAATATAAGTATCCCACCCCCACTATTAATAAAAATGAGATCACAGTGCCTTACAGCCTGTCTTTTCACTTAAAAGTGTGATTTGGAGTTTATACGGTGGAACATGCCTGTAATCCCAGCAATTGAGGAGGGTAAATGCAGGAGGATTGCGTGTTTGAGGCCAATTTCAGCAACTTAGCAAGATGCCCAGAAACTTAGCAAGATCCTATCTCAAAATAAAAGAATTAAAAAGGGCTGGAGATGCAGCTTAATAGTAAAGCAACCCTGAGTTCAATCCCCAGCACATTTCCTCCTCCACAACCCAAAAAAAGAAAAGTATGATTTTGGGATATTTCCAGTTCTGTCCATGTATATCTCCAACACTTCTTTTGAATGGCCATATAGTTTGGCTCCACTTGTAGGAATATCCCATGATTGTTTTCATCTGGTTTTGTATTGGTCATTTCTAAACTTTACTGGTACAACCAGTGTTGCTGAAGGTTATCCTTGAGCATCTGTATCTTAGTCCGCCCATGGAAGGATGTCTGCAAATAAACTCCTAGAAGTAGATTTTGCAAGATTGAAGAAAGTATGTGTTTTCCATTCTGATGGCAACTGCTAGACCTCTAGATTGCTGCTTTGCCCCAGTACCATGGGGGACACATTGTGTATGCAACAACATGGCTCTGCTGGTTACCCTCCAAAGAGGTAGTGCCTATTTATATTCCCACCAATGATGAATGAGTATTTATTTTCTTATCCAGATATTAATTGGATCTTACCCATTCAATAAAAAAAGATTCTGTGCCAAATTTATGAGTTGAAAAAAAAAACATTGTTGTACTACTTTAAACAATAATGAAACATTTTCTCATGTTTATTGGCTATTTATATTTCATCTGTGAATTGTTTGTTTATTTTATTTGCTAAATATTTGCAGTTCCCAAAGTGTATGCCAAATTTTAAATTTTGGGGAGAAGCACAGTGACATTTGCCATCTGTCAGATGATATGTGAACTACTGACTTGAAGTAATTTAGAGTTAACAACTCTAAATTATACTACATTCCTTTTGATAGTAGTAAAACTGAGTATTTGATAGTTACTGTAATAAAAAGCAAGAGCCATGAGAAATCAACATGGAACAGAAATTAAAGTGGTACAATCTAATGATTCTAAGGCTTGGGCAGTTATGAAATATCCAATAGGCACACAGGTCCCATGAGTTAAGTATTGTGGTTATTTAAGAATGAAGTGATACACATACGTTCTTTTAACTTTTATGTGTCACTTTTTAAAACAACCATTACTTTGTAAGGGCATAAATACTTATTGGGTTGTTTGGATATACCTACTTAATGAAACTATTAGGTATTTCCTTTGGTCAAGAGAGCACCATGAAAATATTATTGAGGTACTGAACGGGCTATGAACTGAAAAAACTCTTGGAATCCTTGCCATATTTAACTTTAATTTTGTTATTGATAAGGAATTGGCAAATATTTCCCCCAGTTTTTATCTTCACTCTTGAATATTCACAGTAGATTTTGGTATGCAGAAGTTCTTAGTGCTTTTTACACATCCATACATCCTTTGTATCCATCATGGCTTCTTCTTTTGTGTGTCTGTGTGGAGTGCTATGGATTGAACCTAGTGCCACTCTACCTCTGAGCCACTCCCCAGCCCTTTTTATTTTGTATTTTAAGATAAGGTATTCTAAATTGCTGACAATACCCTTGAACTTGTGATCCTCCTGCCTCAGCCTCCCCAGTAGCTGGAATTACAGAGGTGTGCCACCACACCCAGCTTCTTCATAAAAACCCTTTTTACCTGAATATTATAAAACATTTTTTCTCTAGCATTTTTATACTTTCTTTTTTTACATTGGACTCTTTTTTTCTATCTATCTGGAATTTACCTCAGTTCAAGGCTTTAGGTAGTTTTCCAATTATATTATTTCTCAAAGGACTGGTTGGTTGTTTTAGTATTTTTTTCTTGAATGAATCAGTCTTTTCTCTACAGCCTGAATGTCATTTTTATCATGTATTCTATTTCTATATGCAGAATTTCCAGCAAGTTTATCTCTGGACCTTGTGTTTTCTATCTTATAGCACTTATATTTTTTTCCACTTAAACTTCAGTTATTTATGCACATTTCTTATTTCCTTCACAAGATCATAGCTCTTTATTAATTTCATCTTTGTATCTTACATACATTTTACTGTTTTTTTCTTTTCTTCCCTCTCTGAATATTTTAAACTTCATATTGTAGAAAACTTTAAGTGTATACAAGTAATATAATTAATCCCAGTGTATCCATCACTCAGTTTCAACAGTGATCAATTATTGACTAATTTCCTTTCATTTATTCTTCTATCCACTTACCCCCTCCTGCATTGCTGTGTTGTTTGTTTTTTGGAGGGAGCGGGTACTGAGGACTGAACCCAGGGAACTTGACCACTGAACCATATCCCCAGCCCTTTTTTGTACGTTATTTGGGGACAGGGTCTCACTGAGCTGCTTAGCGCCTCGCTATTGCTGAGGCTGGCTTTGAACTTGAAATCTGCCTACCTCAGCTTCCCAAGCTACTGGGATTACAGACGTGAGCCATGGCACCCAGCTCTGTGTTGTGTTTTGACTGAACAAATTGTTATTTTTCATTAATTAATAAGTTTGCTACATCAAAGAGTTCCTTACAGATCTCAGTACTATCTTTAAGGAATCTCAATAGTTGAAGATCCAGATAGACAGAAAAGTTAAATTAGCCAGTATAGAAAAGGGTTCTCCTAAGGAATCTAAACAGAGCCTTATTTTGCAAATAAATATAACTTAATTTTTTATACATATTTTCTCATAAGTGAAATTAGAAATTCTTTGGTTAGAACCAATTTTATGTCAGTGTAGGGGCCTTTGACACTACTGCTGGGTGACAAGACTCCTGATTGTGTTTAAAAATTGAAACATCAGGCCAGAGGTGATCCAAGATAAATATATACTCACTCTATAAAGCTGATAGGTTGTCAGGAATGGGGAATCATCTCCTGTGGCCATAGAACAGGTTTTATGCAATAGAGAATGTACAGGAAGTGAAACCAGAAAGGTTAGTTGAATCTTCAATTCCCAGTAAGTTCTTGAGAAGATTGAAAGTCATTGACAGATTTTGAACTTGGGAGTGATACCTCTGAGCTTGGCTTTAGAACTTCTGACAGCTGTGTGTAAAATCTGTGTGGGAGAGGGAGAGACCTGCCAGATTAGGTTGTTCTCATCATCTAGGTACAAGGTCTTTTGGATTCTGAACAGGACTGTGGGAATGTTCTGGAAAGGAGGGGTAGATTTGAGACACAAAGTGATTTGCTCAGTTCTCACAGAGATGGTATTTTTGTACATTTTAGTCCTTAAAGATATTTATGGCCTATTTCCTACAATTCTCTTCCCCCAGCCAGAGTTAGGTAGGAAGTAATTACACTTTGTAATTAGTGTCCTCTTCCTGGTAGCATCAACATAATATAGTGAAGTCATCTTTTTGGAACTTACCAAGACCTTCCTAAGGATGTGGTCTCATCTGGTAGACAGGGAGCAACCACTTGAAATGCTTCCCGGCCTGCCCTCTGGCGAAGGGTTCAGTTGGTGGGTGAGTGTGGGTGGCACATGTCCACTAAGTCATTCTTCTAGGGAATAACTGGACCAAGGGGCTCCAGTTTCTTAAGGTTCTGTCTGTAGCCCACACTGACCCTCAAGACTGGTAATAGTTGGTCTGTCAATAAAAAATAGGACATTGAGCTCTCTGTTCTTGTGACATAGGCAGGTACATATGCCTTGTAAGCATTGCCCTGAATTTGGAAGTCTGTAGCAAGAGGGGTGCTCCTGAGAAAACACAGTTGGGCTGGGATTTGATTGATATGCCTGAAGCAGAAAGAAAATCCTAACCCACCTTGTTATGATTAGAAATGATATATAGGTTAGACAACTTTTTTCTCTCTTGCTTTCCCATCTCCTCCACACACACATGCAAGCACAGATCTGCCTTTTAAATGACTTTTGCTGTATCCGTTTCCCAGCAGTTATGTGATTAGGCATGTTTCTGTGAATTAGAAAGTTTAGATCCCTCCTTCAGCCTCCCCCCACTCCCAGCTTGCAATCTGACTTACAGCCATAAAATACTTCTGCCTGCCTGCCTGCCTTTAGTTCTGTTTGTATGAATTAAGTCGACAGGATAAATATTCACATTCCCAACTACAGGCTGAAACAATGTTTGCCTGTTCTGCCCAGTGAGTCGAGAAAAAAAGGGGGCCTGACATCACCCTATACTGTACAATCCCGGCATAGATCATTTATTTAAGTCCCTGAAAAAATACAGATGTTTTACCAGCCGAAATAAAACCCTGTGTAAACACTGAGCTTGGAAAAATGCAGCACTGACTTAGCTGGGGGGTTAGAGCAAAGCAAAGAGAAGAGGCAGAAAGGTAGAGACAGGACTTTTATACTTGGCTGAATGTGATAGGGTCAGAAGTACGCACTCACAGTCTGCATGTTGCAAAAGGAAAAGATTGAATTTGCTTTTAAGAAAATACAGTTCCAAAAGTGGAGAGACTGGTTGATCTCGAAGAGTCTGGGATTGCTAATGGTTCCAGTTCATTCACTCCATAGAGATCTAGCCTTTGAAATGAGAATCTCTTTTCTTACTGGCATTAGCCTTTTTCATGGCCTATCTCACTGTCCTGTTATTGCTGGATCCTGCTGGTTTCTGGAGCTCAGCTGCTGTTGATTTTATAAGGGGGAAAATTGCCTGGAAGCCATGCTTGGTGAAGAGGAAAACCCATCTCAGCGTTGCATTCCCAAACAGCCATATATCATCTTGATCTTGTCTAACACAAGTCACTATTTTAGTCCAGCAGCATAAACCAGACATATTTTACTGGTGCAGTGTGAGTTTTTTCAGGGAACTGCCTCATGACTCCTTTTAAGCCTGTGGCATTCATTCAGAGAGCCTTATATTTTGCTCTCTGGAGTTGCTTTTAAGATCTTGTACTGCCCAAGTGGACCCTGAGCTTTGCACAGATGCCTGGGCCCTCTCTGTTTAGAGTTGGGGTGGGGTTGGGGACAGAGGGTAACCACTTCTAGGTTCTCCACATGGAGTTTCATTGAGCCTTGTGTCTTAGGGGCAAGAAATCCAGCACATTCTCTGGCCCTCTTCTGCATTTCCTGCTTCTTCAGTGACCACCCCTCTCCAAGGCAGGGCTGACTGTCCCATGCCTGTGATAGTCATGGGCAGTGCTGTTGGTCTTCTGTACTTTTGGTCTCTTTGTGACTGGGCATAAAGCAACAAAGCTTTTCTTTGTTTTCTTTTGCTGACAACTCTAAGTCTACCCCTCACCCTTCTCCGAGGGGCATGCTGTAGCTAGGGGGGTAATAACTATCTGTTCTCTGTTTGTTCTGATGTGATTATTAATTGAGCTTTCTTTTCTCACAGAAGAATTCGTGGTTTTGCCCTAATTAGAGCAGCCATAACCTTGATGTTCCCAGCCAGACTCTTTAAGTCCCCTCCCTCATTCTCAGACCTGTTGTGTATTCTCTTATGAACCTGGTCCTGAAAGATGACCCTGGTTCACCAGCTGCCCCTCAGCTCCATGTCCACAGCAGTTGTCAAGCCCTACTTTGCAGCCCCCAGAAGAATGGATCCTTTCCTCTGAATCCACTGCTGCTGGAGTTGAGATAGGGTGGGTGAGATGGGAAAGTTGCAAAATGAGAGCCCTGCTCAGGCCAGGTAGCTAAGTGAGCCAAGACGGGCAGTGAGGATAAACTCATGGCCCTCTCTGTCCACACTTTGCTCAGCCACAGCCAGGTGACTGTCAGCCAGCAAGAAGGTGGGCCAGCTACAGCTAGATCTTTTGACTTTCCAAAAGAACTGGGGAATCAGGATGATTTTGATGTGATCTCCCAATTCATAAATGTTGGTTTAAAAGTACTGTATGGGCCAAGTAAAGCCTCAGCCCACAGACTGTTGGCCTTGAGCCCTGTTTTCAATGCGCCCATCTCTTGTCTAGACTCTTGCTGTGGTCCTGGCCCTCCACACCTTACCCCCGCTCCCAGTGACTTTTCCTCTCCAGGTCACAGCTCCCCCACTGAAGTGCTCTCCGAAGAGGCCTCTGCTGTCCACAGGACAATGCTCATCCCAGCAGGTTACCTTTAAGTACTTTCTCAGTCTGACCCCACCACCCTCTGCACACCCTGGCTGTGCTCTTGTCACACAGGATGCTTGCTGTCTCCCAAGCTGTATAAACATGTATGTTTTTTAATGACTAGACTATTTTCAAGAATAATTTTAGATTTATCAAAAAATCAAATTGATAGTATTGGAAGTTCCCATATATTCCTCTCCTCCCTGGACACCCCAGTTTTCTCGTATTATTAATATCTTCATTAGAGTGGTACATCCGTTACAGCTAATGAACCAATATTGATAATCATTATTAACCAAAGTCCATAGTTTATGTTAAGATTCACTCTTTCTGTTGGCAATGCCAATATTTTGATACCATTTAAAATCTTTTTTGTCACAGTGGCATGCACCTGTAATCCCAGGGGTTCAGGAGGCTGAGGTAGGAGGATCAGAAGTTTAAAGCCAGCCTTAGCAAGTTTGGTGAGGCCCTAAGCAATTTAGCAAGACTGTGTCTCAAAATAAAAAATAAAAAGGGCTGGGAATGTAGCTTAGTGCATAAGCACTTCTGGGTTTAATCCCTGGTACCAAAAATAAATATATAAATAAAAAGATATAAAATAAAAGAGAAAGTGATGGTCATACAGCTGTGCAAACAAGCAATTTAGAAGGCTGAGACAGGAGGAGCAAAAGTTGGAGGCCAGCCTGGGCAACTTAGTGAGACGCTGTTTCAAAGTAAAAATCAGAAGGTCTGAGGATATAGTTCAGTGGTAGAGCACCCCTTAAGTTCAGTCCCCAGTGTCACCAAACAACAACAAGAAACCCCACCAAACTTCTCAGAGTTCTCATGTGTGTTCAGTTCATCACCCTCCACCTTGGGTCTATCAGCTTTGGATTTTCTGTGCTCGGTTCAGGACAGTGTGGGATACAGGCTGTTTGCAAATTATCCCAGGCCTGGGCTCAACCATGCTCTTAGCCCAGAAGTTCTTCTGGATCAGAACTGTAGGCAAGAGGGAAAAGGAGAAGGAGTAGCCTTGCCTCTGGCAGCCTTAAGAGTTGGTGGACAAATGACCTTTCAGGTTGGAGCTGCCTGGTATGCCTGGATCTCACTGTAGATCCCAGTTCCAGAGGCCTGGCCATATGCCTGGACCTCACACCAAAAGATGGCCTCTTTTTCCTTGAGCCCAACACTAAATGTCATGTGAAGGTGGTTGTGTGTTCAAATATTTTCATTAATTTTCTTAAAGAAAAAATATTATCTAAAAGTCACTAACTTACTAATACATTTGCTTTTAAAACTTTTCTTCCCTCTCCCCTTCCTCTGTTTTTCTCCTCCTTGTCTTTTCTACTCCATTTCCTCTGTGACTGCTCCGATTCTGTGCTTCATTTATATTACTCTGTCACTCTGCTTGCTTCTTTCTGCAAGTTCTTGTAAGTGTACCTCCTTCTCCATTTGACCCATGGAAACAGATCACTCTCCCTTCCTGATGAATAACCAGGATCACAATTGTTGTCTGGTTTGTGCCCAGAGTAACAGAACTGATGGGCCTATAGGCTGATTTTCCTAAACCAGAGCTACCAAGTGTTTCAAAAACAGTCTTGTTTTTGCCAAGCAAGGTGAGCAAATATAGGACTAAGTTTAAACACCATCAGGAGTTATTTTTGAAGTGATTGCTTCTAAATGAGAAGCATTTGAAAATCTCACAGCTTTCTTTACAAGTAAATTCTAAAGTCATGTGTTTTGCTGGTGTCTGCTGATTAATTACAATCCTGTGACACCATGAAAAGCCCTGGTGGTTGGTTTTGTGCAGCTGTGGAGAAAAGAAAGCAAGGCCCAGTGACTGTGCCAGCTCTTTCAGGACAGTGGGGATTGAGGCTGAGGGAGGTATTTTTCCTTCTGGCAGTTACCACATAAGAACAAAAGCCCCAGCCAGACCCACTTCTGCAGACTCCAGGCTGGGTGGTTTGGGTCCCTGCGGGGGTGTGGTGAGGGAGCGACATATGATCTGTTGCTTCTGAAATAACAGATCCTTTATTATAGAAAGCATTTCCAGTCTCCAAACTGGGACTATGTGCATTCTTCTATACAGTTAATTCTGTTTCCGAAAAAAAATAGTAGTAACATATAGCAGAGTAATCAAAACTTACTTTGATTCTCCAAACAGAATGTGCTCAGCATGTATTTCTTGGTAGTGATTGCAGATGTCTGACCCCAGAATACCTGGCAGGTCACCCAGCAAGGTTCTGACAGCTCTGGGGGGGGGGTTATTTGTTTGTTGTGTTTTTTTTTTGGCGGAGGGGGGGGACTGGGAATTGAACCCAGGAGCATTCTACCTTTGAGCTATATCCCTAGACCCTTTTATTTTATTTTGAGATAGGGTCTCCTTAAATTGCCCTGTCTGGCCTTGAACTTATGATCCTCCTATTTCAGCCTTCCTAGTTCCTGGGGTTATAGGGGTGTACCGCTGTTCCTGACCTGATCTATTTTATCTTGGCCTCTCACATTTCTTGTTACTCCTTTCCATATTGAACTCTCAATTATTTTACTACCGTGAGCCCAACCCCTTGTTGGCAGATGGGAAAGAAGAAAAAGTTGATTCTGTTTACTTAGAAAAAATTATCTGCAGCTCCAGCAAAGGATCTGAATAGGGAAAGAAAATACCATTAAAATAGGCTTCAAAGTTCTTGGTGCATTTATCTCTTCTTGCTTTCCTACACCCACCCACCTCTTCCCCTGGATTTAGATAAGGGAGCTGAGACCAAGGATTTCTCTGACATGTATCTTTCTCCTTGGCACTGGCTAAGGTCAAAGACTCTTGCCCACCCCTTATTCTCTTTCATTCCCTGCAGATTTGTACTCCTCTCAGAGGCTTCATGGATGTCATTGCTGAGTGTGAATTGAGCACACACACTTGCACTTGGCCTTAGTCACTTATCTGTTGGAACTATGGCCATCATTCTAAATATAGGCACAACAGGACCTGCTTTGCTCTGTTTAACTCTAGTGTATTATGTCATGTAAGGCTGGGGGTTACACATCTGCATTGTTGTCCCCACTTCTGACCCCTAAGGATAGATCTGCTAAACATATATAAAATTATATATATAATTTTAATTTACATATATATATATATATATATATATATATAATTTTAATCCACATATCATTATTCAATATTTGCAAGGCAAGCATTGGTGTGCCTGCTCTTTTAGTCAAAACTATTCTGATGAACCCACAGTGTTAACCAGCTTGGACACTCAAAATTATTTTTCCTATAGGAAGACTGACTTGAAAATGCACATTTTATTTTCATGTAAAACTACTGACATATTTGTGTTTCTTTGCTGAAATAAATGATAGATTGTTTCTAATAATAAATTTTTGTGTGGTCACATAATAGTCCCCAATTTTTGGAATTGTGTGAGAGACACAGAGCACAACTATGGGTCAAGGCCGCAGGTTTGACCCTCCTCCAAAATCCACATGCTTTTCTGCAGAGAGCAGCACCACATTCTGCAGGTGTCTGTTTTCTCCAAGGGGAGTATTTGGAGGAAACCTAAAGGGAGGAACTGAGCATTTAGGAAAGATACATTTTCACAGCAGGATGTTGCTTTTTCTCTCTCTTGGCTTAGGTTTTTCATTTGTTGAAAGCCTACGCAGACTCCAAACACCGAACGAGTTCAGATTTTCTTCAGGAGCTGACTGACATCACTGTTTGTACCAAAGCCAAACTCTGGCTGGCCAAGAGGTATGTTAAAACCCCACATTAGCAAAGAGTTATTGGGGTTAGCAGCACATTCAAAAGTTGCCATTATCTACTTGTGGAGAGTTTTAAAAGTCATTGGCATGAGTTTTCTAAACTTACTGGAGTATGTATCCTTGTAGAACTTTAGGTTGTAGTAAAGAAAGAAGAAAAATATTTTTCTGATGATTTTTCTAAAATTGCTGAGTTACTAGGAGGGCATGTAATATGGATTTAAAAAAAGTCTATGTAGTTTTTTTTTTCTTTAATATCTTTATTTATTTATTTTTTATGTGGTGCTGAGGATCGAGCCCAACGCCTCACACATGTGAGGCAAGTGCTCTACCACTGAGCTACAGCCTCAGCCCCTGAGCTACAGCCCCAGCCCATAATATGGATTTTTACTGCCCACCAAGTAGCTAATACCCATTATGTGCCCTGTGTTAGAAATAAACAATGAAAGACAGTGATTCTCTCAATCATGTGCTACAAACTCTTAAGTACCCTGGCAGCTCACAGGTGTGGGATTGATGTCAGACTTGAGCAGCACTGAGGCTCAGAGAGATATCCTAGGGCAAGGATAGGAACAGGAGAGGGAAGTTGCCGTTTTCAGGTGGGCACTAGGATAGCTTGACAGTGCAAGGCAAAGAAGGGGGCTACTTTTTTTTTTTCATCCTTGCCGTTGTACATTTATTTTAGAACTTAGAACTTTTTGTATGTGAAAGATGAAGGAATAAAAAGAATTCTGCATTTAATATACAGGAAGGGTTGTCTGTAACACTGTGTTCAAATGTATGTTGGTGTACCTGATACTGGTAGGACGGTAAGTGCCCAGCGACTGGGTCCAGAGGAGACCCACACACTTCCTCACCACATTCCATACTGCAGTCTGTTGAAAGAGCAGCCTCTCTTCTTTATTTTTTTAAAAAATGTGCTTATTTTTTACTTTCGTTAAGTCCCCCACCTTATATGGCAAATCAAGTAATGGGTGACATGAGGCCCACAGATCATTTTGGTCCAAGAAAATATTGTTAAGCAAAGGCTCCAGGCCAACTTTTGTCTTAGGAGAGGTGGGGATACACAGAGAAAAGTTGTTCTGGCTTTAAGGGCCACCAGAGGTAAAAGAAACAAAAAGTAGGTTGCTAGTTCCTAGATACTGGGGGCGGAGAGAATGAGGAGCTTCTAGTTAATGGAGGTAGAGTTTTAGATTTACCAGATGAAAAGAATTCTAGAGATTAGATGCACAACAGTATAAATGCACTTAACCCCACTGAGCTATACACTTAAAAATTTTTAAGATGGCAATTTTTATATTATATTTTGTTATGATTTTTAAAAATTGAATGAAAAACATTGAAATCATAAAGCCTTTTACCATATCACTCCTTCAAGCTTTTCATTGTTTTGATATTTTGTGATAATTCTTAGCTTTTATTCCCTTGTGCAACCCCAAAACTAAAATATTTTGCCAGTTTTCAAATGAAGAACAACTTTGAAAACATCATTCGTTGAAGGCAGCATATTTCTGTCACCTGAATAATCAGTCATTAAGTTTACCTAACCATTATTTTATTGCTGGCCATTTAGTTTGTGTCCCATATTTTAGTGTTTTAAATAGTGTTTCAGTGAAAATCTTTGTGGTGATTGTGTGCGTGTAAACGTGATTGTCTCATGCTTGATTTCCAGAAGTGGAATAAGTTGATTGGGAGACACAAAAATGTTGAAAGGTCTTGATATCAGTGCTAGATTGTTTTCCAGAAGGAAAATTTCAGCTCATCTTTCCACCAACAATGCTGTGGCAGACCTCTACCAAAATTTTAATAAGGATTTTTAAAATTAAAATTAGGTTAAGGAAACTTTTCCTTTTTGAATGCCTACTTTTCTCTGTATGAGGAGATTAGTATATGTTATTTCAAGAACTCTCCTCAGAACTTTCTTAGTATAAGAAATCAAACCCTGTGTGTACAGCACCCAGTTTAGTTAGCCTTTCACCTTGGCCTCAGTTAACAGTTAAGTCAGACAAGCATGGGTAAATTTTTCTTTCAATTTTTGCTTCCTGCATCACAGCATAGTCACTGATATACTTGCGAAGTATTGTGTTTCATTTGATCTGCCTAAGAAGGGGTCTTCCCCCAAGCTCTGCACAAAGTACTGCTCAGCAATGGGCATACAGCACTTTTAGCCAGAGGGGTCAAACTGTCAGTGCATTTGGATCACGTTGAACATGCATGTACTTTGTTCATCTTGTACAGGATTTAATTTTCTTTCTTTCTTTCTTTCTTTCTTTCTTTCTTTCTTTCTTTCTTTATTTATTTCTTTCTTTCTTTCATCTTCTGATCAAGAAATTTCACAATAAATCAAGATATTCAACTTTTTTGAAAAACTGGAAGATCTGGCAACGTCAGACCCCTGTTGCCACCTGGTCTTAGTTTGCCAGAGCTCTCTGGATGGAGCATGCTCTTCATGCATTACCACTGTCCCCACCATTGCTCCCTGATGAGCTCTCTTGGAAATAGGAATTTGTAACTATCAGTGTTGGCATTTATCAAGTACCAGGTTGGCTGATGGTCAGTTTTTACTCCAGGCAGTAATTCTTAGTGCATGTTAGAATTGTCTAGATAGAGTTTTTAAAACCTATGCCAGGCCCCACCCCAGAGGGTTTGTGTATGTGTGTGTGGGGGGCTGTATACCAGAGATTGGACTCGATGGCACTCAACCACTGAGCCACATCCCCAGCCCTATTTTTGTATTTTTATTTAGAGACAGGGTCTCACTGACTTAGTGCCTATCCTTTGCTGAGGCTGGCTTTGAACTCATGATCCTCCTGCCTCAGCCTCCCAAGCTCTGGGATTATAGGCATGTGCCACCAGCCCAGCTAGAGTTTTTGATTTAGATATTTTGTTTCCTTTGCCCTCAGAAGTGTCATTTAACGCTGATGGATACTCTGGTATGGTGGTTATCCTGGCAACTGTGGCACATTTTCATTTTTTGGGTGAAGTTTGAATAGAGGGGACTATAGCTATGTCACTTCATTTGATGATTTAGTCAACTTTTTCATGGCTGTGCCCAAAACACCTAACAATTAGAGGAGGAAAATTTATTTTGTGGCTCACGGTTTCTGTGGTCTCATTCCACAGATAGGTTCCTAGGCGAGGCAGATGTCAGGGGAAACTAGTTAGGACAGGACACCAGGAAGCAGAGAGCAGCTCTCCTCACCAGATACAAACCCCAAAGGCATGTCTGACCCCAAAGATCCACCTCCTCCAACCACACCCTACCAGCCCACAACTCACTTAATTTCTATGAGGGGATTAGTTTGCTAATTAGTTAAATGTTCTTATCATCCTATCATTCACCTCTAAACTGTCATGCATTCTCACACATGAGCTTTCAAGGGGACACCAATATCTAACCTGTAACATTCAATAAACTATTTCTTAAGCCCTGCCATATGCCATGCTGTATCAAACACTGTGCCTGGTTATTAAAACCACTACTTCATTGTAAAGAGGGCAGAAAATTAGAGTTTTCTGAAGTATACTCATAGACCTGGAATTTTAGATCTAGAAAAACCATGCAGCTTATTGTCATCCACTCCCAGCACCATGCACGTGGAAAACTATAGCCACGGAGGTTGGGGACTTGTCCATTTCCCCCAGCTGGCCAGGAGTAAGATCCTCCTGACTACTGCTAGTATTGTTGGGGACCAATCTCCCAGCTCTTTGTGGGACTCACTCCTCTGGGCCACACTGCCTTCATCTATCAAGATACAGTTTTTATATCAAGGCTTTGAATAGCCAATAACTTCAGCATCTGCTAGAACAGTACTTCTCAGGGGAAAAAAGAAGAAGAAGAAAAAGAAGTGTCCATGAATCCCCTGGAGATCTTGTTAAAATGGAGACCCTCATTGACTAGGTCTGGGGTGGGGCCTGGAAGCCTGCATTTTTTTTACTAGTTCCTATGTGATTGACTCCACTGCTGCTGGGACTCAGTAAATACTTTGAGGAGCAAGGGCCAGCCCCTTTGATGGTCCAGCCCGAGGTTAGAAATACTACCACCCTTATGCTCTCGTTCCCCAGGGATTGGGGCTGCAACTGGGAGCTCAGGAGAAGGCCGAGTTTACTTAAGGTGTCCACCCAGCATTCTCTCCTCACCCACCTGAGATAACCTGCACTGAGGAGCTGCCTGGCATGAGTGCTGTCAAGTCACATTCCCTGGTCCAGGTAGCCATCCCTGTATCCTCAGTGCCTGGGATAGGACCAGTGTTTTGTTGGCATGCAGTGAGCGGTTATCATTTTGGAAACTAACAGTCTGATACTGTGGTAGAAAAAAACAGCCTCTCAGGAATACAAGAATTACAAGAATGGGTCCCAAGGTTACTAGGAAAGCAAGCTTGGGAATAAATTTTTGAATAAAATAGTGTTCATGAAGGGAAGAGATGATGGCAGGGAGCTAATGTTTGCCAAAGACCTAATGATTTGCTACCCTGCATTAAGTCTAATTTACTACCCCAAGTTAATTCTAAATTGCAGGCTGTGTATGTACCGTGTGATCCAGCTACTTCCTCAGAGCTTTCCCCCAGTGCTCCTCACCCTTCTTTGCGCCCCTCATCTATTTCTTCTCCCCAGGACATATGCTTCCAACCACCTTCTGGTCTCCTCCCCTGGCCACCCCTTATCCACACTCCCATCTCTTCTTCCTTTTCTGTTACTTACCAGTCCCTGCAAGCTGAGTGGTATGCCCCTTGAGAGCATGTGGATTTAAATGCCTAAGGAAAACATGCTTATAGACAGAGCCAGGCTTGCTTTTGTGTGGCAATCCTGGTTCTTCCCTAAGGGGTCTGTGGCCAGCTGCAGAAAATCTGGTTTGGGATTCTGTTTTGCTCTCCAGCAGCTGAAGACAGCATTTATTTTCTAACCACCAGATTTATTCACACAAGAGATTCACTTCCCAGGCAGAAATACTGGGGCTTAGGTCTGATTTCACCTTTCCAAATCTGTCCTGCCTCCCAGACCCTTTCCTTCCCCAAGAAAGAGGTCCTTCTTTCACAACAGCTTGAAATAAAGAGAGGCTGAACCCTCTGCCAAGCTCAGGTTGCTGTTTCACTTCCATGCCACTTCTGAGAATCCCTTCCAGGAGGGTTGTTAAAATATTCAGATGGTGTGGCATTTTAAGGCTATCATTTGTGGTCCCTGCCAAAACTTTCAGGGAAGCAAGTCTCAACAGGGACGGTTAGTCACACAGCAAGTTTCCAGGCATTGCTGGTGGTTGTGTTTTGCTTTTTAGTTTCCTTTCTCTGTCTCTCTCTGCACACCACCCCTCACCCATCAACAGCCTGGGCTCATAGTCTGGGTAAAATCAGTTAAAACTGATTAGTATGTTAAACTGAGACTTTGAGCAAGTTGCCCAAGGTCAAATCTTCTTCATATCACAATGAGAAACATAAAATCCTTTTATACAACTGCACTCCAAGAATTCACCCCCAGTAGTGCCCTCAACTTTTTAAAATATAGAAAATCTGTAGCCCTAACCTGGAAATTATAATTTATTCAATAGAAGGCTCAGAAACATCTTCCTCCCCTTGTAGCTGTTGGCTCACTGGGGTCTTGTTGCTGGAAAATTTGGACAATGTTGTCATTGTCTAGCTCACAAGGAGTGCTGCCTTAGTGTCCTGAGCACATTCTCATAATGTTATGTGGAGCCCTCATGCAGTGGGATACTTTTTTCCCTTTGGCATGTAACTTGTTCCATCTTTTGAGTAAATCGGCACATTCCTTACTTTCATTGAGCCTTTCCTGGTGAACTAAAGTCAATTCAGATGCACAGACAGAACAAAGCAAGGTAGTAGGCAGAGTGGGGAGTTGAAAGGTGAGCAATGAGTCTGTGTTTGAAAAACCATGTGAATAGGACAGGTACAGATTTAATTAGCTATGAACAAGTAAGAATTTAGTAAATATTGGAATGAGTCAAAGTGTGTTACAGGAGCTGGGAAGGGAGAAATAAGTGCCAGCTCATAGGGGTAGAGGTGCCCAGGAAGTCTTCTAGGAGGCAGGGGAAGTTTTTAAAGGCTAGGGGAGAGGTAGTTATTAGATAAAGTAATCTTAGATTGGATAATGAGGAAGGTGATGCTGGGATGGATCCTGGCGCTAAGATCTCATTGCCCAGATACAAAGAAAGAATCTTGGAATAGAGCTGAGCATTGGTGACCAGCACATTAGGCATATATAATGGAGCCGTAATAGGGCCTCAGTTGTCAGAATTGAGGTGAGAAGAGAGCTTATTCCTATGAAATGATTAACCAACAGTGGAGCACAAATAAAAGTATATAGAATAAGTACAAGAGGTTGGGGGTGGGCAATGAGTGTGAACTGAGATGGGGAAGACTTTCTGGGGGAGGTAGGTATTGAGCTGGGCCTTAGAGCAAGGGTCTGATTTGGAAATGCCAGAAGCAATGCCGAAAGAGCAGGTCCTGAGGGGGAGCATACAGCGAGTGTAGTGTGGCATACTGCAGGCAGTGCACGTCAGTCTGTTGTGGGCCACAGGGAGATAAAGGTGAAGAAGAGGTGCTGTGCTTAGGGAGCAGTGCAAGATTTGATACAAGACCCATTGTGTCAGCCCTTAAGTGTCAGCCAGAGGAGTGTGGCCAAGGGTGAAGAGGAAGTACTAAGCTCAGGCAGATACTGGTGAGAGGATGCTGTGTGTGCTTACATGGAACCCGCCCAGAGAGGCTTTAAGGCTTTCCAGCCCCACATTGGTCAACAGAATTTCCATTCTTTCCTGGTGATCAACCAGAAGCTCCCTAGTAGCAGTCTACCCACTTCCTGTCTTGGTCACCTGGAAGTCCTTGTCTTCTGCTTGGGCCACTAGTCATGGAAATAGAGACACTTGTATGTACCCAAGACCACATCGTTTTTGTCTTCCTAAGCTTGCTAATACGACCATAGAACCTTAGAATTTATAGCAGGAAAGGGAATTTAGAGTCACTTAACCCAGTGGAATTCTTTCTTCAAACAGAAACTTTTGTGGAAATTCAAGATGGGAGATGTTGAAGATAGTAGAGGTGGTAAATACAGTTTAAGCTGGGATCGGGGCCAGGAGACCCACCTTCATGACTTCCTTCCTATTGGAAGCTTCAGAAGGGACTAAGAGAAGCACTCCAACTCCCTATTAATAAAAAAAAGTCTAATCCAAACTGATATTTGCAGAAGAGGTAATTAGACACGGGGTGGGGGTGGGGGCAGGTGTGGCTGGCCCAAGAGGTGGCTCAAGTTATTGGAATGTAAATAGCAACTTTGCTTTTTTGCTATATGACTTGCTTCCCTCTCCTGCTTCCTGATCATCCTTTTAGAAAATCCTGCAACCCTGTGCCCCAGAGCTGCCTGGGGTCCTCCCTCAGTAGTTGCCCTTGCTGGCTAGGGCACTCGGCATCAGTCCTCTTTGCCATCAAAATAGCTATTCCAGATATTCTTTCCTTAGAAATCCACTCACAGGGGCTGTTGCTGGGGCTCAGCAGCAGCGGTCACCTAGCACATGCAAGGCGCTGGGTTTGATCCTCACTACCACCAAAAAATAAATAAATAAAATAAAAATATTAGGAAAAAAAAAGAACGAAATCCACTCACAGCTGGTTGACTACCACTGGATCTGACCAGCTAGTCGTGCCAACAGGTTCTGAGTTCTAACGTGAGAGTAAGTTAGTTCTCCTGGGTTGCACAGTTGTTTGCAGCAGTGATCCTTTGGAGATAGTACATTTGATGAAGTTAGTAACTGACCAAGGCTTTCTAGCGGTGTGAAGACCTGGTTGGAACATGTCCCTGCCCTCATTTTGAGCTGACTCAGCCCCAATATGTTTTTTCTGAGTGGCCAGGCTTTAGGCTACCTTCAGAAGGGCTTGTGGGGAACGTGGACTTTTCTTATGTGAATGGGCCAAGGGAGCAGCTTGGAGAGGGGCCCTCCTCAGCTCCCTGTTCTCTCCCTCCTTCAGCTACCTCTGCTGCCCAGCCTTCCTGAGTGATTGGACGGACCTGCAGCCTCATGGAGTAACACCATCCCACAAAAGTTTAGGGGCCATTCCAGGACTCCCTGAGCCAGAGAAGGCCCCCATCAGCCTGTGGGCTCTGTATTTTAGAGTGACTGTGCAGAGGGTCTCTTCTAGAAGTGCTTGGTGAATGGAAAGCCTCTAGTCTGAAAACAACTCTGTGCTGACATTGAGAGAGGCAGAGTATTCTTGCTGTCAACAGGTCTGGGTTGCCCACTAGCATGGTGTGGCCTTATCTGTCTTTAGTCCTGAGTTTTCATCTGTAAAATAGAAAGCTCTAAAATGTGGGTGTGAAATACATGAGGATGGAGAAGACATAATAAATAATGGCTGTAAAAGCATGAAAGAGTACACAGATATGGAAAGTATCTGTTCCCAAGTTTTGGTTTTTTATACTGGGGATTGAACCCAGAGGTGCTATACACTGAGCTACAGCCCCAGCCCTGTTTATTTTTTTAAAGTTTGAGACAGGGCTAGACATGGTGGCACACAACTGTAATCCCAGTGACTCTGGAGGCAAAGTCAGGGGGATGGTAAGTTCAAAGCCAACCTTGGCAACTTAGCAAGGCCCTGAGCAGCTTAGAGAGACCTTGCCTCAAAATTAAAAATAAAAAGGGCTGGGGATATAGCTCAGAGGCAAAGCACCCTTGGGTTCAATACCTAGTAATACCACGACCCACAATCTTTTTTTTTTTTTTTAAAGATAGGGTCTTGCCATGTTACCCAGAATGATCTGGAACTTGGGATCCTCCTGCCTCAGCCTCCTGAGTTGCTGGGATTACAGGTGTGCACAACTTTACCCAGCAGTAATTTGTCATCAACATCATCAGCATGCTGCAATAGGCCCTCAGGCCGATCATCACCAGAGCAGCAGTGCTTGGAGCCTTGCTTTTCCCGATTGGCTCTCAGGCACAATACCAGAGCATGTGGGTACAAACTGACATGCTGTAATTGCGTGGCACAGTATCTTCCTTTCATCTGATTGTGTTGGGGACACAAAGATAGAATTTGTTTGTCTAGAAAACCTTAATTTTGTTCTTGGCTTTGTGCTGATCCTGGATAGATCACTTGAGCTCTCCGAACAACTTTGATGATTCGCAAAAAAAAGGAATATAGGGATGATAATGCCTATTTCCCATCCCTCTTAAGAATTTTATAAAGATTAAATGAAATAGAATAGAAATATTTTTGAAGATAATACTTTTAGTAAAAATATGCAGTTTACTATTATGATCATGATTACTGTTATTGATGGGGCTGAGGTCCAAGCATGTGCCAAGTTCATGTTACCATGGTTCTATGGAGCACGCTGTGAGACATCCTCATCTTGATGTTTCCAGGCTTCTCATGCAACATCAAGAAGCTCCATTCTCCTCACCTATTTATCTTTTTATGCTCTTAGAAAGAAAGGGGACCTCTGTTAACATTCTGTGTAATAATTGACACTATATATCCTCCAAGCCCCAAACTGTAAATAAGTTTTCTTGAATACTACTTTTCCCCCATAATTCCCAGCACATAGCTTATTAAGTTATTAACCAGCAATTTCTCTGGCAGCATATTAAACTTTACTTTTAAACAAGTCACAGAGGGAGGGAAACATGCATCTCTCATAAAAGGAATAAAAAACATACACCCTCTAAAACAGTTTCCCCGGGCTTTGAACAAATCCCAAGCCTCACACAAGGTCTCTTTTTCATCATTTTTCTGCACATAGTTTGAGTGTTAGTGCATTAATAAGAAAAAGATGCCTAATAGAAAGACGGAAAAATACAAGGGCCTCTGGGGATGTGGGTGGCTCCTTAGGTTCTCTGAAAAGGCAGGTGAGCCTTCATGAAGGAAAAAAGGCGAAGCTGTGGCTTGAGGTTCTGGGCTTCTTCTGCAGCAGTGGCATTCCTAGGGGATGCAAAGCGGGCCATGGCTTTGGCCCTGCCCTGGGAAAAAGGACCCTGGTACCTTCTGCAGACTGAAGGACTTGCAGAATGCCTCCCTGTGAGTCTGGTAAAGGGGTGAAGGCCCTCTACTCCCATGGATCCCACCCCTTGGAATGAAAAATGCTTTCTCGAGGGAAGCCCATGCATTTGTAGTGCATGGACCGGGACTTTGCTCTCTTTCTGGACAGACTAACAGCTCATGGCTCTCTTTGTGCATGGTGACCACAGAGAATTCCCTGGAAACTGGCCCACCATCAGAGCAGGGCGTGGAGGGTGGCTTCACTATTAAAGGGAAATCCAGGTACGAGTGCTGCAGGGCAGCTTGTACCTGAGGGCAGGAGTATAAACACTGGCAAAACTCCCGTCCAAGGAAGGCTGGGTGGTTATAGGAACCCAGCATAAAAATGCAGCCCTGCCATCACACCTCCCCTGGTGAGGGCGAGGTAAATGTGCAGGCCCAGGTAGACTGCCAGACTCTGCATCCTGCCTCCAGCTGGCCGGCCTACAGATTTGAATTCTCACTGTTCTGGTAGAGGGAAACAGCTTGTGTGGAAAATACATATTCTACAACTCATGACCATTGGCATCTTGGCATATTAAACAAATACCCTGTTGCTTCTCCATATGATGGTAACTTAGCTGGGGGCTGTGGTAAAAATGGAAACCAGAACAGGGGAGGAGGCTTTTTTTAAAATTTAACTTACACTTCAACTTTTACTTGACTTAATGTGGCCTGCATCAAAGAAGGACCTCCTAACTCCTGACCACAGCAGTTCTTCCTTTTATAATCAAATGGGATGAGAGGCATCGTCTGCTCTGTCGAGAGCCACCATTGCAATGACCAGAACTGTCAGCACTACAAAGATGGCCTGTGGGATCTCTGGGAGACCAAAAGATGGTCAGCGAAATATCTGGAGTCAAGTCAGCTGTTCAGATTGTCTTCCGAGACTGTTTTTGATGGTTAGTCAGGAGCATTTTAAATCAGGGCATGGTGTGGCTGGACATGTGTCAACTGGGGGGAGTCATACAGCATGTAGGAACATGTGTTAGACTTTTCCCTCTCCTCGTCCTGCCTCCTGCACCCACTCTGCCTCTTCCCAGCCTGACTCCACAGCCCTTACCCTCTTCCCTGTGGCTTCCTCCCATCTCTGTGGGTGTTCTGAGAGCCCCGGATATGGCTTCCCTTGCTCTCTGCTGGCACCCAGGCTACACCCTGCTGGTGCCTCTGGTTCTTTAAGGGCTGTGTTGGAACCTTGATTACAGAAGATGGCTGTGATGAGACCCTGTTGGGTCTCAAGACTGAGAGTCATTTCAAGCCATTAGCCTATTGGCTACCTGTTTGATATCTAGAATTCCTTCTCCTTCCTCTTATCAGCCCAAATCCTTCCATGTCTTTAGACCTTTCCTTGGAATTCCTTCTGATTGCTTTATGTATATTTTGCTTTCCTCCACATACATCCTTCCCCGTCTCCTCAAAACATAAGACTGCAAGGCCAGAACCCTGCTCTCTCCTTCTGTTTCCCACCTCAAGAATGATACCCCATGGTTCTCACTAAGTTTCTGGATTGATGAAAGTGAATCATGGCTCTAATCAGTGTTGTAGGGGAGTAGTTCACTGGGGACCAGAGTGACCCAGGCCCTGACTGTTGAAGTCCAGATTGAGTTTCTTTACTTAGAACCTAACATACACCAGCAGTCTAGGTCAGCTGTTTCTGACCTTCTGAAGATGGGAGTGAATTCTTCAGGAAGTTTGCTGTATTCAAAATGAATCATCTGTTTCTTCCAGGAGCCCACAAAGGCTTCACAACATTTTTTGTTTGTTTTTTGTTTTTGGTACTGGGGATTGAACCCAAGGGCTTTGCTACCAAGCTACATCCTTAACGCTTTTAATTTTTTATTTTGAGATAGGGTCTTGTTGAGTTTGCTTAGGGCCTCACAGAGTTGCTGAGGCTGGCCTTGAACTTGGAATCCTTCTGTCTCAGCCTCCCCAGTCCCTGGGATTACAGGCATGTACCACCACTCTGGCAAGCCTTCACAATATTAAACAGGCACCTGAGCACTCCAATGTGACTTGAGCTGATGAGGCCCTACTAGACTCTTAAACCCTTGGGAGCTTTTAGAACTCTTAAAAATCATTCAGAAGCTCTCTGATTTTGGGCCTCTGTTCACACATTCTGTATCATTTCCTCCTGTCTCTCCCCATAGCATATCCCTTTAGTACTCACTATTATTCCTCAAACTTGTCATGTCCCAAATCTTCAGACCTGCTGCTTCCACTGCTGGGGTAACTGCCTGTGAACTGATTCCCTGGCTCCTCTGAGTCTCCATCTGCCCTGGGGTCTCTGACTCCCTAAACAAAAACAGAATGGTCTCCTCTGCCATCATCATTCAGTTTTATTCTGTTGTCTCCTCCTTGGAGCACCTGGCGTAGTGAACTGCAGGGGCCCTTGACCACTGAGCTACATCTCCAGCCCTTTTTATTTAATTAAAAAAATTGGGGAGGGATTTACCAGGGATTGAGCTCAGGGGCACTCAACCACTGAGCCACATCCCCAGCCCTATTTTGTATTTTATTTAGAGACAAGGTCTCACTGAGTTGCTTAGCACCTCACTTTTGCCTAGGCTGGCTTTGAACTCAAACATCTTGCCTCAGCCTCCCAAGCTGCTAGGATTAAAGGTGTGTGCCACCACAGCTGACTGCCCTTATGTTTCTTAAAATGGAATTTGCTATTGATTATGAAGGGATGACTGTTGAGTCAGGACCTTCTTGCAGTTTCCTTCCAGACACTTCCATTGGGATCAAGGAGCAGAAACCCTAGAAATCCCTTAGGGGTGCCCAGGAAGCCCAGCAGCTCTCAGTGGCCTGACCCAGGATGCTTCTTCAGTCCAACTTGGGCCAGCCCTGCCCCTGTTCTTGACTTACTTCTGCCTCCCATTCTAAGAATGGCCATGAGGTTGGCCTTCAGAGCAAGGCAAGAGGCCTAGTGGCACTTCTCACACTACCAAGGACTGGCAGTGAATCCCTGGACCAGTCCCTTGCCCACATTGATCTTTAGATTTTCAGTTTCTAAAATAACCTAGGCCTTCATTATCTCTCATCCGGATGACTGCCCCTACCCTCACCGCTTCTCCCTTCTTCTATTCCTCTTCCCTGCATACAGTCCACCATCAGCGCAGAGGATGCTGGGATCTTAACAGAGCATAAACTACATCATATCATGCCCTTTCTCAAAACCATCTCTTGGCCTCTCATAAACCATGATCCATGCCAAAGGTCTTGCAATGATCTAAAAGACTCTCTATCGTGGGTGTCCAATCTCGGTTGCACTTCAGAGTTACCTAATGAGTTTTTTTTTTTTATATTTAGTTTTTAGTTTTAGATGGAAACAATATCTTTAATTTTTTTAAAATTTTTATGTGGTGCTGAGGATCGAACACAGTGCCTCACACATGACAGGTGAGCACTCTACCACTGAGCTACATCCCTGGCCCTACCTAAGGAGTTTTTAAAAATACTGGTACCTGGGTTTTAGGCTCAGAGGTTCTTGTTTCACTGGTCCTGGGTGTATCCTGTGTGTGGGGGAGTTTGACAAATGAAGCTATATGTGTCCAAGGTTGAGAACTACTGCCCACGTGATCAGTCACCATCACCACCCCATCTCTGTGACTTTATCACCTACTCTTGCCTACTCCTCCTATCCAATCCCCTTTTCTTCCTCAAACACTCCAGAGACATCCCTGCCTGAATGGCTTTGTGCTTACTGTCCCCATTGCTTGGGATGATTTTTCTTTTGCCACCTGTGTGTCTACCTTCCTCACTTCATTCAGATTTCTGCTCACATGTCACTTCTCAGATATTTCCTAGTTCAGCTAAAGTAGCCCCTCCCATCACTTCCAGGACTCTCTATCATTGCCCTCCTTGGTTTTCCTTATAGCATTCATAACTATCAGTCATATTGTTTATTCATTTATAGGATTATTTGTCTACCTTCACTAGGAAGAGAGCTTTATGAGAGGATGGGCTGTATCTTGTGCATTACTATACTGCTAACATCTACAATAGTGCCTAGCATGTACTAGATGTTTAATAAAGACTTCTTCACCTCCTTGAAGTCTTTGTTCAAAAAGTACTTTCTCCATGAGGCCTGCCCTGACCATTTAGGTAGTTTGAGGTTTTTTGTTTGTTTTGTTTTAATTCTTTTTATTTGTTCTTTTTAGGTACACATGGCAGTAGAGTGTATTTCGACATAGTACACATTCATGGAGTACAGCTCCCCATTCCTGTGGTTGGACAGGATGTGGAGTTTCACTGTGTGTGTTCATATATGGGCATAGGAAAGTTCTGTCCCATTCACTCCACTGTCTTTCCCATTCCCATTCCCCATCCCTTCCCTTCCTGCCCCTTTGTCTACTCCAGTGAACTTGTATCCTGCCCCCCACCCTTATTGAGAGTCAGCATGCACAGATCGGGGAGAACATTCTGCCTGTGGTTTGGGGATTGGCTTATTTCACTTAGGTAGTTCAACATTGTTCCTCACACTCCTGCATCTGTTACATTTCTCCTTTATTTTTCTAAAGTGGATTCCGGCTTCTCACATACTACATCCTTCACTAATGATAAAATTGTCTTGCTTATTTTCCTGCTCGACTCATGGCTCCTGAGTGCCTAGAACTGTGCCTGACCTGCAGTAGGACCACAGTGACTTTGGCTGAGTAAGCACAGCTTCCCGTGACAGTCCCCAGGCTACAGCTGGGACAGGGGGCTGGTGAGTATGGAAGTAAAGAGAGTGGTGGGGAGGCTGTGGAAGGCCTCTACAGGGGAGGCCTGGAAGCCTGAGGCAAGGCCGTGATGGCAGGAGGGCAGCTGGGAGGCACAGGCAGAGGCCAGAAGAGCAGGCGTCCACTCCTGCTGGCTTGTGGACAGATGGATCTTCAAGCCCTGGCTCACTGCTAGGCAGAGTCCAGGCACAAGGAGTGGGGATGGGGAGTCCAGGCTGGGGTGGGGATGGGGAGCCTCTGAAAGCCTCGCCAGCAGGGGCCGAGACAGAAGCTGAGTCCTGAGGTGAGGGGGCTGCTGTGGCGGGAAGGTGGGTGGACAGAGGGACAGGGTGGAAGGAGAAGCTTCAGGCTCTTCGAGGCTCTCACCAGAGGAGGATGACAGTGACAGGGATTGGGAGGTGAGACAGGGTGAGCCAGGGCTGTGAGGTGGCCCAAGACAATGTTTTCAAATGAGACCTTCAGGGAGAGGCTGGGACAGCAGACAAAGAAACACACTCAGAGGCGAAGTGGTGACACCCAGCACATCCCCACCACACACCAGCACTGGGACACCCAAGTTTCCAAGTACACTCGCATCACACTGCAGCTATGGGACATGTCCCCGCCACAGTGCTCTCCTACAAAGGGGGCACATTGTAGGCACAGGACACCCTTGTTGCCCAGACACTGCAGTGAAGAATGAGACATTAGTCAGGAAAAAGAAGATCCACTGATAAGAACTGACGGTGTGAAGCACTTGGCCATGACTGTGTGAAGGAAGAGTGGACCATCAGTGAGGACAGGTGTGAGGAAGGAGACTAATGGTGACAGCAGCCAGGCCTCAGATGCAGGGCCTTTGTGCATCCTGCAGGCAGAGGGTGCCAGAAAGATATGCAGCTCTTCCAAACTCCCAACTCAGACAAAACCCTCCTCTGACTCTGGGTCATCCAGAAGGACGGGATCCACAGTGCCCTGTGATGGCGGGGAAGGATCAGCCTGGTCAAATCAAGTATAGGTCTCAGTAGGACCAAAAGGTGGGAGGACAAGAAGGAGGGAGGCTTTTGGCCTTTTGGGTCATCACCTGGTTCAAGATGTCTCCAGGCAGTTGACTCAAACCCCATAATTGACATACATACATGTGACACAGGCCAAGGGACATAAATGAACCCTCCTGTCCCACTCCTCACAAGCAGAACACAGATGGTCTCAGAATTGAGCTTTAAATCTATGACCCCAGCCACCCCTGAACCACCAAATACTTTGACAATGTTATCTCCAAGGGGAAATCCCCAGAGCTGGGTGTTGACACAGTCTCCAAGGACTAAGCCTCACCTTCCTCCCTCTCTCTCTCTCTCCCTCTCACCCACAGATATCCAGCATTTTCCAGTTCCCAAAGCATGATCTCATTCAAGTCCAACAATAACCCTGGGAGGCTGGCAGAGCAGGGAGCATTAACCTTATGTTCAGATGAGGAAATGGAGGCCCAGAGAAGCAAAGCAATTACCAAGGTCACACCACCAGCAAGTCCACCCACCAAATCCAGCATCTGGGTTACCAGGATGCCTGGGACCCTTAATCTTAGAATGGGACTTTTCCGGACTCAGGGGGAAGAGTGTCATACTTAGCATCCCCTCCTGGGAAGGTACCTGGTAGGGATTCAGGCATATCTGCTCTCTTCTGAAAGGGATAGGAATATGGGAACAAAGACAAATGCTTCTCGAACATCTGTCTACCAGGGGCCAAGTAGTGTATTAGGTACCTTGTGTATATTATCTCATTTAATCCTGATAAACTCAGTAAGACAGTCTCTCATTTTAAAGAGAAACTGAGGTTCAGAGAGTGACATTTCTAGGCCTAAAGTCATACAGCGAGTAAGTATTGGAATTAGGACTTGGCCCTGCTTATATAAAACCCATGTTTTGAGGCAGGATTCTGTGTCCCCTACACTGGCCATGTGACCAGCTGCGTAGGTACCCTTCCACTTGGTACAGAAAGTTTGTCCCTGCAAAGGCTCTAGTGAGTGGCCTTCAGAACTGAGGTGAGGGCCTAGAAAGGGGAACTGCAGGGGAGGCAAGAGCTCCGAGAGTTTGTGGGAGAAATCAGATTCCTCCCAATTGTCAGCAGGGTCCCCTCCCTCTTTCCTTCCTCTTCCCTTCCTTCTGAGGGCAGCCTGCCAGGGGGATGGAAGCAATGTCCCAGGAGGGCGGCCTCTTGGCAGATGCAGGGCCAGAGGCAGCGCCACAGAGGCCCATATCCCAGGTTGCCTCCCACTCAGAACCACAAGAAATCTGTACAAGAACTCCAGCATTTCTCCAAACCACGAGGCTATGTTGCCTGTGGCTTCCCTGACCTCCTGTTCTCATCTCCTTCGTGGTATCCTTGGAGATGGATACCAAGTTTCTTAAAATATTTTTTTAGTTGTAGATGGACAGAATATTTATTTATTTTTTATGTGGTGCTGAGAATCGAAACCAGGGCCTCACGTGTGCAAGGCAAGCACTCTACCACTGAGCCACCACCCCAGCCCACATCCCAAGGTTTTAGTAGACAAATCTACTTCCTGTCCCCACCTGGCAAGGTAAATATTCAGACTCTGAAAGCCATTCATAATCCTTCCTTGGCACCAGTGGGGGCCTTCTCTTGTTCTGAGCCATCTCAAAGGCAAGACATTCCATAGCCCTCCTGACATCACCTTCCAGGTTGGCCTGCCCCACCATCATGACGCTCTTCATAACCCCCAACTTGAGTCTCTGAGGCCAATTCTTCTCCGTTTCACTTTAGTGTAAATGAGGGACACCACTTCCTAAATTCAGGCACCCCCAATAACAAATGAGACCAGGGGAACCCAGCTTCTCTTTTGAAAACCAACAGCTGCACAGTATCTTTATTTATTGGCCCCATTTTCTAATTCCACAGCGATTGTGAAACATGGAAAGTAAAGTCAAAGTAAGATGGAGGGTATGACAAAAATCACTGGAGGAACAGGAAGAGGGATGATGAGAGATGTAGGAAGTGGACTTCTTAGATCCTCGGTTACCAGATCATCACCATCATTGCCCTCTGTAATTGCTCTGCTTGTCATCACCACTGCCACTACCATCTCTCTCCTCAACGCCATTTGTATTGCTATCACAACCATTCTCACCTCCAGTTCCACTATCCTGACACTGTCTCATTCACTGCACTCAATGTCCCAGACATGGGCGTCAGTCAGCATCATCAGCACTGCTACGACAACAAGCACTACAGCCACCATCACACCATCTTCATTGACACCATCACCACATCTGCACTCTTATCCCCATGTCTGTCATCACCACAGTTGTTACTATCTCAATCATCGTTTTCACTCTCCTCTTTTCCCTTGCTGCCATTTCTACCTCTAACATCACCGTCATCACCTCCAGCACCATCATCCCTTCTACCTTTATCACCTCCATCAACATCATCTCCACCAAATCACCTCCACCATCACCTCCACCATCACCTCCACTATCATCACTACCTCTGTCAACATTACCAAGTCTATTAACACCATTACCACCAGCACACTCACCACCACTCTCATCATATCCATCACTGACTCTATTGTTATCCTAACCATGACCTTCGTCACCACCGCCACCATCAATGCCATTGTTAACTGACACTTTCATCACCACCATTGACACTTTCAGCGTGTTTACCGGTGGTAATCACCGTCATTCTTGAGAATGACAAAAATCATCACTATTTTTTATCATTAATGAGATAGATCATTTTGGCCCCTGCATTCAAAGGCCTAGAGAAAATTGATAGGTTCTAAGACAGAAAATAAAGACAGTGAGGGTCAAGACCCAGAGTGGGGGAGAATGGAGGCCTCTGATGTCCACATCAACTATGGCCAAAGAAGGCATCCCTTGCCGGAGTGCAGGTCTATCCTGGGGAGTGCATGGAAGTGGGACAGGACTGCAAACAGTGAGGGCAGTGGCCTCCCATCCAGATGACCCTCAGCAGAGCCTCAGAAGTGACGAGGGCCCATATTCAGGCTAGATGATACTGCCCTGAGACATGGAATCCTCCAGAGAGGGCCCGACAGTGGGACAATGTCCTGGAGAACTGGGGCTAGAGCTAGGGTGTCTGGCTCTCAGATTCTTTTCTGGATTAAGGATCGTGTCTCCCACATATTCTGGCACCCCTCAGTCACCCTGCAGTTCTGGTTCCCTTCCATGTTCTCAGCTGAAGCCCAGGCATTGGAGGTGGCCCTTAAGATTGGCCTCGTGGCCTTGGGGGGCTATAAGGGAAGCCTGTAGGGGACAGCAGCAGGTGCAGGGGGAGGGGGAGGGGGCCTTCCTCTTCCCTTCCATCTCCTCCCTATCCTTTGCTCCCTGCTGCTCCTTATTGCTCTTCAGCCTTTTGCAGCCCTGCAAAATCTCTACCTTCACCAGCCTGTGCTGCAGCCTGCCTGCCAGCCCTCTCTGGCTCTCCTTCCCTCTCCAGGATAAGCCAAGGTTTGAAGTGCTCAGGGGAGATCCACGGAGGTCCTCGGGGGAAACTCAGGATGCCGTTCCAGAGGCTGCTTCTTGAGTCTCCAGCTCAACAGTCCTCTGCCCACTCCACCCCATTCCTTCTGCTGCTCAGGGGGAAGATGGTCAGTGAGTCACCAGATGCTGCTGGACGCAATGGCACACACTTGGAATCCCACCACCTCAGAAAGGCTGAGGCAGGAAGATGGCAAGTTTGGGGACAGCTTCAGCCACTCAGTGAGACCCTGTCTTAAAACTAAAATGTACTGGGGGCGTAGCTCAGTGGTGAAGTGTCTCTGGGATTAAGTCACAGTATTCAAAAGAAAAGGTCATCAGACACTTCTTGCCAAGCCTCAGCAGCTCCCAGATCACCCTGTATCTGGAGCAACCTGGGCCCCTGCTTTTTGAGTTTCCCTTCCCAAGGGGCATCTCCAGGGGCTACCCAATCCTTCTAGACTCGTCATCATACAACATTCCACAACAGCAAGCACATGCACACGCTTGCATTTCCACTTGGGCACCGCCATGTGCCCCTGACAGGCAAGCTGCTCCACATTCTAATGATCATCCTCACCATCAGCCACTATCCCCTATAGGGCACTCAGCATGTGTCATTCACATACTAGGAGTTTGATCTACACTGGAGCATTTAAGCTCCCTACATCCCTGTGAGTTTGGTATTTCAAATGTGTTTCCCATTTTGACAGGAAGCGAAGCTAGGACTTCCATAGATTGATGGACCAAGGTGATACCATGAGAAAGTGCAGAGCAGGGACTCATGTCTGGGTCACTCTGACTTCTGAGTATGTGCCCCAGATTCTGAATGACTGTGCTTTCCTGCCTGCACCCAACCCCCTGGGGACAAACAGAGCAGCATGTCATGCACACTGTTGCCCACATATAACACATACTCTACACACACTCCATGCCCAAGGTGCAGCCATTTCACACACACGCACACACGTGCACATGTAGAAATGCACAGAGGACACTTTTAGGAAGAATACACTTCATCAATCTAGTCATTTAATAAATGTCTACTGTGTGCTGATCTGACTAGTTCTGCTGAACCTTAGGCATGATGGTCACCAAAGAGAGGCAGGAAATGCCACATCCTGAGTGTCTAGCATATGCCAGACTCTATGCCAAAGGAAGTCTGTGGTCATGGGGACGTGTGCAAGACTGCACATATATGCATGCGTGCACACACACACACTCACACACACAGCACAGTCTAGGTAGAATTTGTCATGGGCTATCACTGCTGGGTCCATGAGACTTAGGGACACTGGGACAGGTATCCGAGAGTGCATTATTTGATATAGGTGGCTAGGGGAGGTGGGGACTTTGGAGGTTATTGATCCTACTAGTTCAAAAGAACCTAGACTGCCCAAGTGGGAGGAAGGCCCCAGAAACCCAGCGCTGCTGTTTGCTCATGATTTCTGGTTTGGAGCAGAGAGGGTCCAGCCTGGGGGTGGTATATCCTGCCAGCCTCCACAGGCTCCAGGGCCCAAGCTACCTCTCTGGGTCCAGGGACCCAGGGTGAGCATCTCTGAGCTTTCCCATGCTACTCCACCACTGCGGGCCTTACTGAGCTCCACTTAACTCCCTGGTATGGGAAATGGACAGGAAATTAAAGATAACTAGGTAGTTTGAGAGGATTAAGGATAAGGGAGAACAACATAATCATGTCATAGTTGCTATGGGACAGGAGAACACACCAAAGGAAATGGAAATGGCTTCAGACCAGTCCATTACAAGGACAAGGGCAAGGCCAATAAGCAGACCACAGAGTCCTGAGGGGGGAACAGAAACATCAATCACCAGGGAGTTGTTCAATGCAGTCCAGCCAAGCAAGGCCCTGGGCCCAAGGAGAGGAAAGCAGACCAGGCTGTTTAAAGGCCTAAATGGGGCAACAAAGCTGTTCTGTGCCTGCTGGCTGGGGAGAGCCTTTGGCCCAGAGATGGAGGAGCTGTTCCTGGGCTTGGAGTGGGCCGTCCTTGCCTAGGGAGCTAAGCCAGTTCCTCCTAAGTACTAATTTGGGAAGAACTCAAAGCCCAAAGACTCCAAGCATGGGAGAATCCCTGGTCAGTTGTTGAGAGCCAAGGCCCAGTCAGAATGACTCCTGGCATTTGCCAGAGGGAATGTTTGAAAGGTGATGCCAGCGAACAATTGAGATGATGATTTGAGTTAAGCTGTACATAATTTCTGTGATGCTGGATTGATTGTATTGTATATTTGACCTTTACTGTGGGCAATAGGGTGGCTCTTGCTGCCTCAGGCGCAAACAGGTGGCTTTTTGCTTCTCTGTCATCTGAGGGCCCATTCCCCAGTTTCTTCCACTTGATACAGTGGGATTTCTTGAGGCCTTGGCCCATGGAGTTCCTGTGAGTCCCCGTCCCTGTCCCCGTCCCCGTCCCCGTCCCCCCCCAATTTCAGGGAGATTGGACAGAGCCAAGTGTAGGGAGTGTGTTCCTGTGTGGTGTGTGCAGTGCCAGTGAGAGTTGGGGAATAAAGAGTTGCTGTTTGAATCTATAAGGCTTTGTGGCAGCTCAGTTATTACACCCAGCCAGAATGCAGCAGTTACCAGCCATGGATGATGGGTAAGCTTACAGGATTGCAAGTTGGAGAAAGCCTCAGCCACTTTTTTTGAGGCCTTGTCTCAAAATAAAAAATAAAGAGTGCTGGGGATGTGGCTCAGTGGAAGAGCACCCCTGGGCTCAATCCCCAGTGCTGAAAGAAAGAAAGAGCAAGAAACAGAAAAGAAAAAAGAAAAGAGGGAGGGAAGGAGGGGAAGAAGGAAGGAAGGAAGGGCAGAGGGAGGGAGGGAGGGAGGGAGGGATATAACAGAACTCCCAGTCCAGAGCACCAGGAGAATTGTCAGCTTTTGGTGATGTGAGTGGAAAATCAGTTTGGAACGCAGAGAGAGTCATATACCCAATGAATATTTATTGAACACATACTTTGTGCCAGGCATGGATCTCATTTTTGAGGACACAACCCTGATCAAGACAAACCCATTCCCTAAAATTCAAGAGAGTAACTAAATCAACTCTAGGGCCCCTTCTATGTTATGGTGCCATTCTAACTCTGCCATGATCCTGAGCCAAGTATCTGCTCCTTACCTCGGTCTCCTCTCATTGAAAACCCTTCCCAAGGGAAATCAAAAGGGAAACTGTCTACCCAATGCTTGCCTTTC
Source organism: Urocitellus parryii (assembly GCF_045843805.1). Classification (NCBI taxonomy): domain Eukaryota; kingdom Metazoa; phylum Chordata; class Mammalia; order Rodentia; family Sciuridae; genus Urocitellus; species Urocitellus parryii. The sequence continues at coordinate 3,544,411 of NW_027554049.1, read as the reverse complement.
ACCCAGCCCTGGTGTCCTTGTGGCTTCCTGCCCAGCCAAGAACAAAGGCTGGAAGGACTGTTTGTCTGGGACAGTCTGTGCCTCCCTATAGGGTGTGGGGGCTGAGGACCCTAGCCTGTCCTAGGCCTGACCCGAGTGAGCCGTCTCTGGAAACAATAGTCAGAGGCATCTCCCCCAAGATCTCCACCAAGGATGGGAAGTGGGGCATAGGGTGGGCTGGCCTGGGCATGGTTTGGAAGGCACATTTACTGGTCGAGTTGGCAGACAAGCTCCTGGGATACTGGAGTGAGCCCAGGAGAGACAGTATCTTTCTTCCTCTTCTCTCAAACAAAGCGACTATTTCTGTTCCCATCTTACCTTGCAGGAGGCCTTAGAGCTGCAGAGCTGATCCCTTCTTCTCCAGCCAGCCCAGGCCAGGGCACAGCCCTCCTGCCACACAGGAGTCCCTGTCCTGGGCCAGGAGGACAACACCCCTGCCCCCTAGCACAGGCCACTTTTTATGCACACAAGGGGCGGGCAAAACCCAGGCTGTGGGACACATCAGACACTTGTGCCATCAGGGGCAGCAGAAGACTTCTCCAATTGTCGGCCCAGGAATCGAGGGGCCCCTTGGGTGTACATGCCACCAAGAGGCAAGGGGGCACTCGGGAGGCGGAGTGTTGCCAGGTGCACAGGTGGGTGGCCTGCTAATGCACTCTGTGGCCAGCCAGGTAGGTGGCCTGCTGTTCTTTCCTACTGGGCCTGAGTGGGGGCTGTGGGCACAGCTCTGCAGGGAGCACAAGGGGGGTGTAAAGACCAAGGCCTCCCAGCAACTGAGAGAAAAGAGCAAACCATCAGCAACCAAGGAACTCACTCCAGCACCTGCCCACCCAGCCCTGTTCTCCATCACACATGCACCAGCCCTCCACGTGACCACATTTGTTCTTCAACCCCCTCCCCACGCCATGTCTGGGAAGAGCTTTGCTGGGCCAGTGGGCCTCATCTCTGTGTGAACCTCTGCTTTGATCATGTCAGCCACAAGGAGGGAGAGCAGTTGGGAGGGGAAGTGGAAGAGAAAGATCGTCCTTTCTCTGCCCCTCCTTGTACACCTCTCTGGGGCTCCAAAGAGTCCAGCTGCTTGCAGAAGATCCTCCACCCACACAAGAACCCAGTGTTCTGAGTCCTGACCCTCCATGGGCCAAGGATTCAAGAAATCCCACTGTATCAAGTGGAAGAAACTGGGGAATGGGCCCTCAGATGACAGAGAAGCAAAAAGCCACCTGTTTCTTCTCCATCCAAGCTATGTAGGTAAATATAACACCCTCCTATGACAGCCCCTGACTGTTCCCAAAGACTCCCCATGTGCTTCTTCATCTCATCTTCCCAACAACCCTGGGAGGAAGGGATTATTCTTGTCCCCATTGTACAGATGAGCAAACTGAGGTTTCCACAAGCAAAGTGACTTCCTTGCTCCAAGTTGTCCAGCAAGGGAGAGGTGGCACCAGGACTTAATGTTAGGCCCATGGATCTCAAATGTCTCCTTCATCTGCAGTGGAGAACTCAGAGTCTGAACATGAGAAGACTTGGCCTGCTGCAAAATGAGCTTGGCCTTGCAACATAGTACGTACTTATGGACTCCTTGGTTTGTGAGGCATGGTCATGTTGTGCTGATGTTAGCCTGCCAGGCCTCCGAGCAGTCTGTAGTCTTGACAGTTTGTCCACAGTACCTCTAGCTCTGACCCTGCTCCTTGTCCCCCTCACTGGATGCCACCTGGCTGGCATCAGGAGTCGGGGCCTGGGCCTGCCTCCGTGGCCCTCCGGCTCATGAGTCTGCACTGCCCTCAGTTCCTCTGTTACTCAGCATATGGCATGACTCTGGGGCTGAGGGCGGGGGATCTGGGGAGGGAAGCCTGAGTCACCCCCAGGCCAGGAAGCACAGCGCTTGGCATGGTTCCTGGCCCGGCTGAGGAGAGAGAAGACACATTGAGTTACCGAGGCTGGCCTAGGGCAGGGAAGAGACAGGAGGGAAAGGGGTGTCATGAGCCCGTGGAGATGGGGGAACACACCGCCAACCAGGTTCCATGGGCTGCAGCCAGGGGAAGGACCCAGGGAGAACTGGGAGCACCTGGAGGGGTGGGGACTACAGAGAGAGGCCAGCAGGACCTCAACTCTCTCCAGCCTTCCTTCCCAAGCCAACTCCCCAGCCAGGCCCTCTCTCCCCGCAGAGATGTGTGACAGCTGGGGCAGTTCCAGAGGAGGGATCCCACTGAACCCCACAGGGTGAGGGCGCCACCTCCCACTGCCTCCCTCCATCTCTTCCTGTCACGTCCTTGGCCACCAGTGTTTCAAAATACACTGGTTCTTGGCTGGATGTTGACTTAGGAATCAAAAACATCAGGTTTCAAATTCATTCCCCCAGTTTTAGCTCTCACCTCTCGGCAGACCATTCCAGTCCAAAGTGCTCCTTTTGAGCTCCTGGCCCACAGAGTGGACAGCCTCCTGCACGTGTCCTCCAGGGTGACCCTCAGACACCTCCAGCTCAATTGGTTCTAAGCAAAGGTATTCTTTCCCCTCCCCCACAGCCCCACTCCTAAAACACAATTCATCCTTGAACTCCAGGAATAATGTCACCACCCATCAGCTGGACATCATATTTGATATTCCTCACCTAACTTTGTCCCTTCAACATATATGAACAGGTGGTACCAGGTACTGCCTGAGGAGATGGGGGAGAGCTGTGAGCAAGTCACAATCCCTGCACCCACTTCAGTTTATAGTCTCATCCAATAAGTAAGCAGAAAAATCACTGATCAGTTGACAAGAAGTTGAGATGGGTGTAATCCCAGGGGCTGAGGGAACCCAGAAGAGGAGTATCGGGCCAGGCACAATGGTTCATGTATGTAATCTTAGTGACTCAGGAGGCTGAATCAGGAGGATTGCAAGTTTGAGACCAACCTCAGCAACTTAGTGAGACTCTAATTGTCTCAAAATACAAAGGAATTGGGATATAGCTTAGTGGTAGAGTATCCCTGAGTTCAATTCCCATTACCAAAAAGGAAAGAGGAAGGGAAGGAAGGAAGCCATTAATCAAATTCTGTATGCAGATCAGTGAAGTCCTCACAGGGCTGAGAGTATGTACAAAGGCCAGAAGTAAAAGAGAACGTTCAGCAATTGAGAAACTTGATCACATCATGCTCTGGATATAGAGAGGCAAAGCTATAAATTGGGGGATAGGGTCTTACCTGGTAGGAGATGAGCGTGCAGAAATCACTAGGCACCTGAGCACCTAGGCCTTACTGGCTATTGGAGGGAATTTAGCCTGCATCCAAAGAATGCTGGGAGCCATTAGAACATGTTAAGTGAGCAAGTGGAACTGTGCCATAAATATCCAAAAGATTGCCCAGTCTTCTCACCTTGACATTCAAACTGCTTCATTAAGCCAGGTACAGTGGCTCAGGAGGCTGAGACAGGAGGATCTAAAGTTCAAGGCAACTTCATCAACTTAGCGAGACTGTGTCTCAAAATTTAAAAATAATAATAAAAAAAAATAAGGGTTGGGGATGTGGTTCAGTGGTTAAAAACCCCTGGGTACAATCTCTGCTACAAAAAAAAAATCTAGTTCTTTCATGGCTGTCTCACCAACCTTATGAACTGAGATCTTTCTGCTAGTCTTCAGATAGTCCTTCATCTTCGGGTCTTCAACCCTTCATGCCCCAAGCCAGCCTCCAACCAAGAAAACCATGAAGGCAAAAATAATGTATAGATAGATAGATAGATAGATAGATAGATAGACAGATAGATAGATATACATAGATATAGATAGATAGATATAGATAGATAGATAGATTAGATAGAGATAGATAGATAGATAGATAGATAGATAGATAGATAGATAGATAGATAGATAGATAATATGGGACCAGGGATTGGACCACATCCCTGACCCCTTTTTTATTTTTTATATTTAGAGACCAGGTCTCACTAAGTTGCTGAGGCTGGGTTTAAACTTGCAATCCACCTACATCAGCTTCCCAGGTCACTGAGATTACAGATGGGCACCACCACACCCAGACATATATCTCCAATTTGTCATCTCACTTACGTACTGTCCTTCAGGTTCAGATAGTTCCCAACTTATGATGATTCAACTAATGCCTTTTTTGGCTTTATGATGGTGCAAGCCTGATACATATTTGGTAGAAACTGCACTTCAAATTGTGATATTTTTCTGGGATGGTGGTATGCAATTCAGTACCCTTCATGATGCTGGGCAGGGCCAGAGAGCAGAAGCCTCCCCTCAGTCACACGATCATGAGAGGAAACAACTGATCCTCTACAGTGTGCTGTGTTGCTAAGCCACAATGTTCTGGAAGGACAGTGAGTGCATATTTGACTTAGGATTCTTTTCCACTTACAGTGCATTTATTGAGCCCTGTCCATTGTAAGTCAAGGAGCACCTACACGTCCATACCTCCAAGCAGCTTTCAGGATAAAGATGTGAATCTGCCTGTCACCTTCTGTTGCCCCTGCTCCATCCCTCTGGCAAGAGCTTGCCCAGTGAGGCCCCAGGAATCTTCCTGAAGCCCAGATCAGGCCTGGCCTGTGCATTTCCTTGCAGGCTCTGAGCAGACCCTGGATGAACTGGGGTTTATCCAGTCTCCAATCCCAGCAGCCCTTGGCTTTGAAAGATCTTCCTGGTCCAAGAGTCCTATCAAAGGTTGACCCTCCTTTCTCAGGCCTTCCTTGCTCTTCACACTTGTTGACCCAGCAGCATCAAATGGAACTTTTTTGGATTTGCCTAGCCAAGGTAAGGAAAGGAGGCTGCTGGAGGAATGTTCCTGGAAGAGAAAGCCTGCTCTCCATGATAGACACCCAGTTCCATCTTGGCAAGAGGAAGGGGAACCAGTTCATTTGGATCTGCTCGAAGGAAGTCCTGTTTTAGATGGAAGGGTGACATTGTCCCACGGTGAAGAAACCCACCTTCCCTCACGGCCCCCCATGCCTTCCTTTCCTTGGCCAGGGAGGCTGTGTGGACTTAGGGGCTGATCAGATTCAAGGGACACAGAGAGCTTCCCGCACATCCCCCAAACAAGGGACAGTTGGGGGTTCCCTTCTCTTCTCCTTAATATCCACATGCAGAGCCCCTTTCCCTGTATCAATTTGGGGACTCTGGGCTGCTTTCAGGAAGTGGGGTGCTTCTGTACAGTCTAGCTTGTGGGGAGGGGGGAAGAGATGGCTTGTCATGGATTTTTGTGGTTGGAGGTGGTTGGAATCCCAGCTGTGCCCTCAGCCCCCTCGTCTCTTCTGCATCAGCACACCTCCTCCTTCAAAGAGGGGCAGGAGGAAGCAAGGGAGGGAAGAGGGGGGCACAGCTGGCCTCTGAAGGATGGGAAGTACCCCAAGCACTCAGCAGCCAGACTTGCCAAAATGATCAGCAAACCCCAAAGCTTGATAGGGGGACAGACATTTAAGGCAAAAGGTAGGTGACTTGAACATACCTTCAGGGTCGATCCTTATAAAGTTTCCCCAAAGAGGAGATTCTCAATCCTGGCTTCACATTCGAATCACTTGGAGAGCTTATAAAAATGCCATTGCCTGGGCCCTAGGCCCAGAAGCTCTGTTCTAATTTATCTTGGCTGGAGGCCAAATGTTGGTGTGCTTCAAAATCTCATTAGCCACTCAGGAGGCTTAGGCAGGAGGATCACAAGTTTGAGGCCAGCCTCAGCAATTTAGAGAGGCCCCATCCCCAAATAAAAATAAATAAATAAATAAATAAATAATAAAAAGAACTGGAGATATAGCTCAGATGTACAGAAACTCTGGGTTTCATCCCTAGTACCCCCAACCCTTGAAATACTTTCCTTAAGACCTTGATCATAGATGAACTTCCAATAAGGAGAGAAAGAAGAAAGGAAGGGGTAGGAAAAGGAAAGGAGAGCTGAGGAGGTGAGAGAAGTGGAGGTGGGGGAAGGGAGGCAGAGGAGGGAGGGGTCCTAGAGGCCTGAGAACCTTCAACAGGTGAGAGACTGAAACAGTGGTCAGAGGGCTGGGGAGAAGAGCAAGTGTGTACATGAGCCCCATCTTTTCACTGGCTCTCCTGGGTTTCTTCTCCGAGCACAGAGACAGTTTGACTCAGTGATCTTCAAGATTCATCTTGTTCTGTGGGCATGGCATCTAGTGCCACAAGAGAGGAGCAAAGCTCTCTGGGAGCCCAGAAAGCCCCCCAGATTCCAGGAATCAGAAGAGGTGTTGCAGCTCTGAAGAATAAGGAGGATTTGCACAGGCCCAGGAGGTGAGAAAGGTAGAAGTGGGGGGCGGGGGGTCAAGGCAGCACTGGGTGAATGAATATTCCAGGCCAAAGAATTGGAGTGAGGAAAAAACACAGTAGCAGGAAAACACTGGGAGTGTTTTGGGAATCCTGAGTAGTCACTGTCGCGGCCAGGGACAATGGGTGTGGCCTGGTGGATTGGAATCCTGTGTCTGTCCCACAGCTGTGTGACCTGAGAGAAGTCACTGAACACAGCCTCATTTTCCTCATTGGTTCCAACACTAATTCTCCCCTCTGGGGAAGGGATGGAAGAAGAAAGAGCCTTTCTTGGCTGGGTTTCTAGAAAGATCTTACATGTGGGGAATGACAGTGATCCCCAAGTGTGAGCCAAATGACCAAGGGGTCACTCACAGAGACTCTGGTCCCTTCCTTCATTCTATGTCAATGAGGCTTCCCAGTCAAGGGGACCGAGCCAGGAGAATCAAAACTCTGGACTAGAATGCAGACAAGCATGGTAGAGGTCCCCAAAAGGCAATGGCCAGCCACCATCTGCCTCTCTCAGAGAGCCACAGAGGAAGGGACAGGCAGGGGAGCTTTGGATTTCCTGGCATATACCCCAGCCACACCTTTGCCCAGTCACCCCATTTCACAGATGAGAAAAGCGCCAAGTTGCCAGGAAGCAGCAGAAGCAGGCCAGAACCAGGACTCTCTGACTCCTAGACCCACACTTGCACTGTGTCACTTGGCTCTAAGAAGGCCCCATCTGTGATGGTGTGTCTGGACAGCCTCTGTTGGCTCCCTCTGCTCAAGATGGCCCTCCCTCTTCTCCCCTCCATCTGCCCTATTCTTCTCTGGAACACACTCTCTACAGCCAGCCCTGAAGCCTGTGTCTGTCCTCTCCACTGGGACCCAGGCAGATGACATTGGAAGAATTGAAGTGTCCTTCTTATGACCTTGAGTTCTGGCAAGGCTGACTTCCCTTGTGGTGACTGGGGCTGATGACAGCTGAGTGGAACAAGGACACACATACACAGACACACATCAATGAGCCACATCACAGCAGGCATGGACAGGATCCCCCCGTCACCTGCCAGGGCAGCTTTCCGCACCCACAATAGAGACAGCTGGGAATACCCCTATCAAGTGACAGGGCTCCACCTCATCCTACCTCCTCTTCCCAGCCAGGAACACACCTGCCCACTGACGGGGCACAGTCATTCCCTATAGCTTCAGACACATCTCCATGTCACCCCTGCCAACAGGTGGGACACAGCCACCTCTTCAAGACATAAACAACATGGGCAAGTTGCAGATAGAATTGCAAAGGACACTCTGGGTCCCAAGGCTGCATAGATAGATACCAGCCTCTTCAGGACTTGGGAACTGATGAGGACCAGTTTTACCAGGCCCCTATTCCAGGTCCTCACTGTGTGACAAATATAGCAGGAATGCAGGCATTGGAGCTGCCTGGATGTATCTGGGTAGTCTGGGGCCTTCCATGGCCCAGTACACACGTGCAGTTCAGGTTTCCTCTGGGGGTAAGCATATGCACACGTACACGTGTGCTCACACATGCACCCACAGGTCTCCAGCTCTCATAGGTGTCTTTTTGTTGTTGTTGTACCAGGATTTGAACCAGGGGATACTTATGTTCCAAATACAGGTCTGAACAAATACCTAAACCAGGCACTGGGATAACAGACAGAAATCAGAAAACCATTCTCTGTGGAACTATTAAGCTAGAAGAGAACCCCAAAGAGACCCCCCCAAAAGGTGACAAGCTGGGGTTGGGGTTGTGGCTCAGCGGTAGAGCACTCGCCTAGCACGTGTGAGGTGCTGGGTCCAATCCTCAGCACCACATAAAAGTAAATAAATAAAAATAAAGGTATTGTGTCCAACTACAACTAGAAACTAAAAGGTGACAAGCTGTAAGACCTATTGTGTCTGGAAGGAGCAAGGTGATGTTCTGGCCCTCTGAGTCCTTGCCAAGACCATACCTGGGAGATTTGTCCAGTGGCAGGCCTCAAGCAGTGAGGGACCACGGAGCAGGCTCTGTGAGAACATTCTGGGCAGAAGGGACCATTTGGCTTGGAATAGAGTCAACTTGGGATTGAGCCATCTGAAGGGCTGTCACAGGGCACAGGCCATGTGTAGCCACAGGAGACAGAGCTAGTTTGTTAGTGGAAGCCACAGGAAGACCACTTGGAATGACTGATCCCAGAATGCCAGTGGAAGGAAGGAGCCTCCCATCAATAGAGGTGTGCCAGCAGAGTTCAACTGACCCCTGGGTGGAGGCTGCAGCTAGATGACCTCGAAAGGTACTTTCAACCCTGAGATTCCATGACTCTGGCATTTGAATTCAACTTATTCATGCTACAGATGAGGAAACTGAGGCCCAGAGAGATGCAGGGAATGTTGGAGGTCACACAAGGCGTTATTGGTCCTCTGAGAACTAGACTCAGGAGTCCTCATGCTCCATCTTGGATCCTCCCACTCCTTGGATGTTTGGGCCAGAACCAACCTCGTGGCCCAGAGATCCAGAAGCTCCTCTCTTCATTTGGCATCCTGGGTGGTCTGACACCCTGTGGTCTTTCCCAGCCCCTGCCTGGACTCAGCTGATGGATGAGCTCCTTGTTGAACCAGCTCTGGCTCTACAGATTGATGCTCTCAGGCTGAAAGGAGATCCACATTTGACCCAGAGCCAGATGTGTAGCAAAGAGAAGTGGGAAAATGGGAGATCCGGGGACTTGAGGGAGGCTGCAGAGCCTGGGGGCTATGGTTAGGACCCATAGACCTGGTGAACCCCTCAAAAACTTGGCACATAGTAGGTGTTCCATAGATCACATGGAGACAAGGAGGAAAAAATCTTCCTCTGGAGCAGGGATGTTAGGAATGCCAGTGGATGAAGCTAAGGGTCCCACAGACTCTTAGCAGAAATCCCGAGGCCTGGGACGTGGGTCATTGGAAATGTCCTCATCCTGGACCCCACCACCACCCCAGCCTTTCTCCCCTGAGAAGAACTCCCCGGTCCAGCCTTTTCCCTCTGTCCTTGCTTGTGAAACCAAGATGACTTCTGTCCTACCCATCAGGGCAAGGTGACTTGCTAAAGTGCCAAGATATTTCTGCAGAAGAGGGGCTTCTTGTCACTAAGAATGCCACAAAACCGAAGACTCAACCCACATACCAAGCCCTTCATGAGTCAGTGAAATTTCCATAGGGGATTAGGGGTTGGGAGAACAGACAGGTCTGACCCCAGGTGGCCTGGGGACAAAACTGGAGTATGGACCTCCAATCTCCCAGTACACAGGTATTTTCTCACCTGCCCTTTGCATGTTCTGGTGACAAACTACTTTCCACTGTTTCATGGGCCCTTTGCAATTACAAATGGGGCAACCATTATTACCCTCATTTTAGGAAAAAGAACTAAAGGCAAGAGAGGCACAGCATTTTTCCAACTATCTTTCCTTAAAAATCAAGAATGTGGTGAGTTAATTGGGGGCAGGGGAGTTGGTAATAGAAATGGTGACTTAGGAAAGCACACCTGATGATGGAGTTCCAGGCCCATTTCAAGGCCATGAGGGACATTTGTGAAGCAGTGAGTTCAAAACATCACTATGGATAGGCTGACTGAGACCCACTTGAACAATTTGTGTGTGTGTGTGTGTGTGTGTGTGTGTGTGTGTGTGTGTGTGTTTGGGCTCTATGATAGGTAGGCCCAGAAAGACTAATATTTTTGTTGTTTCATTGGGAGTTCTGGGGATGGAACCCTAAGCCTCACGCATGCCAGGCAAGTGCTCTACCACTAAACCACACCCTAGCCCAGGGATCATTACTTTTAACAAGCACATCAGGAGAATCTGACATGTGGCCAGAGTTAGAAATAACTGCTTAAGGTAGCCAGAGTCTTCCAGTCCAAAGGCAGGGCAAGTCCTGGGAAGAAATACCTCTGGAGGATACATATTTCCATGAATTTCAACCCTACTTCTGGTGATAACATGGGAGCAGGGGCTGTGTGGATATTGACTAGCTAACCATCCATCACCACTTCCTCTTCCCTTTTAGATCCCAGTCTGTTCATCCACTTCTGAGCGGCCAGCATGTGAGGTGCTGCTCTATGGGGGCTTGATCTTGGTTAGTCTCAGCATATTTGACTGACTTGCAAAGGTTTTTTAAAATAGTAGTAATTGGGCCTTACTTCCAGAGATTAAATTGGTCCAGGAGATCAGTCTGAGCACTGGTATTTTTTTAAAGCACACCAGGAAATTCTAATGGGTAGCCAGGATTGAGAGTACTGACCTCAGTCAGCCTCGATAATTGTAACTTCTTTGCCATGTGGTTGGCTTCAGTTTGGCATGTGACAATTCTGTACAGTGAGAGGCATTAACAGAAAGCTGCTGGAATGTACTGGCAAGGTCACTTTGTTCTGAAAAAGTGACCCAAAGCAAAGCCATGACTTCTTCCTGTCTTGGGGTCTTATTGAATGAGAGTGCCATCCCGGGAGCTGATTAGCCACCTTATGACTATGAGGAGACAGGCTTGAGCACAGAAGTCAAGAACAGAAGGATGGAGGGAACTGGCCTCCTGGATTCTGAATAAACCCACTATTGAAACACCCTTAGTGAGGAATTCTTCTGTGGGATAGTTAATGAGCGTATTATGTAAGCCTTTTATTTTATTTTATTTACTTGAGGCCAAATGCTCTTTCCATTTGATGGGAGAGGAAAACAAAGCTCAGGGAGGTTAAGTTACAAAAAAAGATCATAGAACTAGTTAGTAGCTTGAGTTGAGATGAAGGTTAGACCCTTTTCCACAAACCAAGTGAGCACACGCACACACACAAACACACACACACACACACACACACACACACACACACACAATCCCTCAAACCCTAGGTGGTATAGCATAGTAGAAAAAAACATTGAACTTTGAGGAGAGGTCTGAGGTGGAGAGGTGGGTGTATGGGGATAAAGGCCACATAGCGGTAATAATCAGGTCAAGCATCCTGTGGGTGTCCCCTGCTGGGAGGCAGGGGAGGGGCAGCTGGTGCCTGCTCTGACTCCATCAGCCATTAATTAAAACTTGACAAAAAGATTAATATACAGGGGACAATTTTAATCAGAGACTCCTGGAGCGTTAGTGCTGGCATAGCCTAAAGAGACCATGTCATCCGGCCTCCTTATTGTATAGATGGGGAAACTGAGGCAGGCACAGGGAGCAACTGGCCTAAGTTTCTTGAAGGAGTCTAGGGGTCAGAGGTCAAGGTGCCCCATGTGATTTCCTGGTCAAAACTCTTCCTCTGCCCTAGTATCACATACATATGGGATTGCTTTAATTATCTTATTATACCATTCAACTTGTCACTGATTCTCAGAGCCTCAGCAAAGGCCTACACCTCGAGATTCCTTTTGTACACACTCTGCTTGGCTCCAGGAGGCTGAAGGGATGAGGGTGAATTGAGGAGCCCAGGGAAGCTGAGTCTGGTCACCTCCCAGGGCTCAGGTCAGTTAGGGAGCTGAGCTGGGGGATAGTCAGCCTCAGGACATTGCCTGGGCCTTCTTCACGAGAGGGGGTGGAAATGTCACTCATCCATTATCCCAGCCCCTCAATTTGCCAAGTGCTGTCTGAGATCTTAACTGAGATCCACACTCCCCACCAAAGAGAGGGGTTCATTCCTTTTCAAAACGTTTCTATTTTTCTTTCAATGAGACACATTCTTTGTAAGGACATCCACAGAACGCCTCAGGGCATAAGGCCAAAATCCACTTCTCTGCATCCCCTCTACCAATACCCAGCCATAGCCACTGGGAAGAGTTTCTTGTCTAACCTTCTAGACTTCTCTTTCCCCACACCTTTAGGTCTGTTGCATGTCCCCTATTGTCACATGGGGACATTGTGGCAGCCCTGGTGCCTTGCAGGAGGGAGGAGGTCCACTTTGGGATACTCCCTTCCCTATGCCCTCCTAGGTGACTGTCCTCTGTCTCAGCCGGCTGTCCAGTCAAAGCCCCAAGCTGGCCCACAAGGTGCCTAGTGCCAACTGGAAAAGCATGTCCCTCTAGGCACATAATTGAGCAGAGGGTCCCTGTTCTTGAGGGTAGATGCTTCTTTTCTCTAGGGCAGTGTGAATTACACCGGGGACCTTGCTTCATGTCCACAATGTCTCCATCTCTGCCCTGTATGTCCACCGACACTGTCACTGCCTTGAACCAGGCTTCCTCCCAGAGACTGCAGTGGCCCCAGTCTTTCCACCAGCGTTCCTGCTTCTCATTGGTACCTCCAAGGCCCCTGCTCCCTGTAGCCAGATGGATTGATGTCACAAGCAACGTAGATCATGTCCCTCCTAGGCCAAGCCCCTCAATTATTTCCTCTTGCCTCCAGTCAAGGGCACACTCCTTGAGGATGGCACTTAGGGATCTTTCCCTATTATTAGCACAAATGTGACTGCACTAGGAACAGGGCCTGTGCGCAGCAGGCTCCCTCGCTGTGTGGATCCTGCTTCTACCACTTGCTGGCTGTGTGGCCTCTGGCAATCCAGAGAACCTGGCTGCCTCTCAACTTCCTCATCTGCAAAATGGGCATGATGATAATAACAGCATCTGCTTCGCTGCATTATACAGAATAGGAAATCAGGGAATTTGGGTCAAAGAGCTCAGAACAGTACCTATGAGATGAGGCCATGAGCACTTGAAGATCAGTGTCCCATATGGCCCTCCACCTGAGACCTGAGCCCAGCTCCAGGCAAGTGGGGAAAGGGAGCTGCATGTGATAGAGACGGGGACAGAGGTCACTGTGAGACCGCTCACCCTGGACTCACTTCCAGGAGCTGAAAGGAAGATCTGACTGTGGCAGGTCATTTTCTGGAATGAGTCCTCTGAAGGGGACAGAGCTATAAGAACAGGCCCCAAGCACCCTTTAGCTCCTGCCCTATGGCCTGGGAGAGAAGGAGGCCAGAAGACTTAGGGGATCCACAGAAGCTCCTGAGCCTCAGGTCTCTCATCCACAAAATGAAGTTCTGAATGACATCACAGAGTGACTGTGGAACTTAAGGGAATAACTCACAGAACACCACCACAATGCCTGGAATATAGTAGGTGCTCAATAAGCCCCTGGGGTAGGAAGAAAAGGGAAGACTGTGGACCCTCAGTCCAGAGTGAAGCATGAAATGCTCTGGGCCACCTGTAGCCTAGGGGGTAGGTGACAAGACAAAGCACTTCCCAGGTACTTTAGGAGTGCTGCTGGCTTTCTATGTGAGCCACGTGGGCAAGGTGGGGTGGAGGGAATATAGCAGTACCCCGATGCACAGGAGACATAGGGAGAGGGCAGCTGGGCTTTTCACTTGCTGCTCCTCAGTGTCCGTATCTGGAAAGTGGGGATCATCTTGGCAGGTGCACAGGCCTATTGTAAAGCTGAACAAAGCTATTGAGTGGGAAAGTCCACCATAGCGAATGTGGACATTTACTGGCTCCTCATTGGCCAGAGAAGCCATTTGGAGTCATGATTCACAGTGCTGCCTTTGGAGTCTGGTTGAGGTAGGTACAATTGTGGTTTATTCTTCCTCAACCAGCACACCTACGCAAGTCACTCAACACCCCTTAGTGACAGTTTTTTTGTCTCTAGAATAGCAATAATAATTATACCCATTTTACAGGATTTGGGAGAAAATTTCTCAATGAGACCACTTCAGTAAAACTTCTAGCCCATGTAAATAGTTACTGTGTAGCTATTGACTTTTTTTTTCCATTCTGTGGATGGAACCAAGGGACTTATACATGCTAGACAAGCATTGTACCACCACAGTCTCACTGCCTTACCCAGGCCAGTCTTGAACTTGTTATCCTTCTGCCTCAATCTTCTGAGTAGCTGGGTTTTCAGGTATGCACCACTGTGCCTTGACTAATATATAGTATTTTTTAAGATAACATTATTCTTTAAGGAGAGAGCCTGTGTCTTAAACCTATAGGCAGGTAGAGTCACATGCCTATAATCCCAGCATCTCAGGAGGCTGAGACAGGAGGTTCGCAAGTTTGAGGCCAGTCTCATCAATTTATCAAGGCCCTGCAGTGAGACCCTATCTCAAAATAAGAAAATAAAAAGGGATGAGGATGTAGCTTAGTGGTGGAGCATCCCTGGATTAAGCCTCCACAGCTAATAAATACATAAGTAAATAAATAGATAAATAATTCCTTCTCTTGATGCTGCTAATGAAGCCAGAGAATACATCCAACTGACACTCAAGAAATCTTCCATAGCCAAAAAAAGTCCTTTGCTCTCAGCAACATTATTGTATTATGGACTATGATCTCTGGAAGAACTGTTCAGGATTGTTTATTCCTATCACCTCATTATACAGTTGGCCAAACTAAGACTCAGAATGCAGAACAGATACTCCCCAAAGCTCATGAATGCCATGACTAGACCTAGGACCAAGACTTCCTGACAGGAAACCAGTATCCCAAGTTCACCAAGGTAGTTCCTTACTTGGAGTTGCTTCTAAGTGGAAGGGATTCATCCCCCGGCAGAAGACAATTGCTATGGCCTCCCCAGAATCTCAACAGCTTAGAGCCTACTCCCTGTGCTCTGCTGGCCTTGTTCCAGGCCACCCCTAGCTGGTGGCCTAGGTTGGCCTCAGCCTGCCCCCCACAGCAGCCTAGGCCAGGTGCCCTGTGATTGCTTCCTGTCCTCACAGGCTCTGCTTGTTTGCTCTGTCGCTGCTTCCTCACCCCCCAGCACACCAGAGGCACTGACCAACAGCGTGGGACTCCAGGGGCCAGCACTCAGCCTGCTCTCAGAGGTTGGCCAGCCCTCCCCAGACCTACCACCTGGAGCCCAGGAACCCAGCCAGACTCTGGAGACACCCCCCTCAGCACTCCCTCCAGTTTCTGCCTCCTACACTCACCCCCTCCCCAGCAGCGGGTCCTGCCCCCAGCTGGGGGAGAAGCCAAAAAATCAACAGATGGCCATCCCCAGTGAAGTCCTGGCAAGCCTCAGGCTTAAGGGGACCCAGGCCCCCCTTCTCCCAGCCCACCCCCATTCCCAGCCCCAGCCCAGGGGAACTTGGGCAGTGGCTCCAGATGACAGTGCCTCATGGCAGGACTTGGAAACTGCTGAGGTGGGGATGTTTGGGGGGAGGAGTGAGGTTCCTAAGTCTGTCCCTGAAGGTCTCAGCAACTAGGATTAAAAAGTCCAAGGCAGACAGACAACAGACCTTGATTTCACACTGGCCACTCTCCACATGACATTAGAGCCAGGTCTTCACATGGTCTCTTCTGTCAAATGGGACCTGCCTACTGTGATCCTTGGCCCAGGGCTGTTGGAGGTGGACACGAGCTGTCCGGAGGTGCATAAGGCCTGTTGGGCGGGGGGGGGGGGGCAGGGAGTTGGGCCACTCACTTGTCCTAGGTCACTGGGGCCTGAGGGGTTTCAGTTCTCCAATCTGGACAGTCTCTGGCAAACTGGGACACACTCGTCATGCAAACAGTAGGTTCCACTGTGTGTCTCTGAAGACTCTCTCCCACCCCACATAACTCCTACAGTGTTTTGGGGTGTAGAAGACTCCCCCCACAAATCTTCCTGATTCTTCTTCAGGGAAACTTCCTGGCCTTATATCATTTGGAACCTTCTTCTCCATCCTCTTCCTCTCTCTGCATCTGCGTCCACAGGTGTTCTTGCCATTCTAGGCCTTGTCCCTTCTGTCCCTCTACCACAGGACCCATCATCTTTCCTCTGAGTTCTCTGTGTCCCTGCTGTACACCCACACACTGACCATTGCTTTTCCACTCTGTCTAGGCACATGGACTCACCCCTATCTCTCTCTCTCTCTCTCTCACACACACACACACCCATACACACACACACACACATACACACACCCTGTTCACCTGAACCTCAGCAGGAAGGATTTCAGTTTGGCCTAGGCACCTGCTGACCCTCAGTAGGATCAGGCCTCAGAGATAGGTGAGAGGGGAAGTCACACACTTTTCCTCCTCAGGAGCAGAGCCTTTAAATGTAGAAGAGTTGTGAGGAGCAGGGTGTCATCTGGGAGAAGAGGGTCAGCTGCCATGAGTTCTTCGTAGCCCATGGTCTGCTTCAGGGGCCCCTGGGTGGTTTCCTTTCCCCAGAGCCCCTGCCATTGAGGCCAAGGCAGGCAATGCCAGGAGCAGCACACCCCTGAATTCCATCCCGTTGGTGCTGGACTGGAGGTGCTGGTGGCAGTGTGTGCATTGTGTCTATTTTGGGGGGCATCAGTGGTGAGGAAGAAATGGTAGGGAGCAGCCCCTTGGAGGCTGTTCCTTTTCTTCAGCTGGGGACATGCCCTGAGCTGGCTGGGGCAAGGGACACAGGCATGGAAAGGACACTGCCCTCTCCTTGGGGCCCCTGGCCACTGGTTCTCACTGCCCCTCCTCAGCCCCAGAGAAAAGCTCTGTCAGCAGGATTCCTCCTATCCTGATGCTGGGGCCATGCTGATCCAGCACAGCCAACCTCCCAGAAGCCCTCCTTGTGGTGGCCTCAGAAACACAGACTGAGGGAGGCCCAGAGAGCTGGAGTGAGGGAGATACTGGCGCCTAAGAGACCCACAGTGCAGGAGAGCTGAGGGACAGCAGAGCTGGGGAGAAACGGTGCAGCTCAGAGATGGAGAGCAAGAGACAGAAGCCGGGCAGGCACCCCTGTGGATCAACAAGATGGCGCTGCAGCAGACAGACCCAGCAAGCAGGCAGGACCCTGAAGAAAAGCAAGGGCCCATGCCAGAGAGGATGGCCAAACCAAGACAGAAAGAGGCAGAAAGCAAGCCTGGCTGAGAGAGAGAGGAGGAGCAGCAGAAGGAAGAGAAACAGGACTGGGGTGGTCACAGGAAAGAAGGGGCCCAGGAAGTCAGAGGCAGCAAGAGAGGCCTGGGTGGCCAGGATGGGTGGCCGCAGTGCCCCTTGGGCTCACAGACACAGGGCCGCCCAGCTTGGCCAGTCAAGGCTGTTTGCAGAAGGAAGCTCCAGCTCAGTGGTCAGGCACCCCAGGCCTGGCGGCGATGGCCCCTGCACTTCATGACCTTCATGTTCCAAGCTGTGGGTGCTGAGGCCAGGCTGTGGAGACCCCACAGCACCTCTGCTCCCACCCAAAGGGGGCCTGGGCCTGGGCTGGGGCAGGAAGGCAGCCAGACCAAGCCTGGCCACAGAGGCTGCCAGGCCTCTGCCACAGTCCGGCTGCAGCAAACTAAGGGGGGGTGGGGGGTGACGAACAACTGTGTACATTGATACAGCAGGAGTGGAAGCCGTTTATTGTAGGACAGGAGGGGTATTTATACATTCCACAAAGCTTATCTTAATTAACATAAACTAGGTACAGCAGTCAACCAATAAGAAATCTCCACACTTAATGGCTCACTGGCGTTACTTCACAAACCACTCCCTCTGGCATTTTGCCAGGCGCCATCCAGACTTGTTTACAGACTCTAACAGGCCTCCAGAGAAGAGGGGGACGGTGGTGGCAGAGGGGCCTTGGAGCCTCTGGCCAAGCTCTGGGGAGGAAGGTGAAGGGGGAATGTTGTCCCTCACCCTGGGGTAATCTCCAGTGAGGGCGCTCCTTTCTCTGTGGGCGTTGATCTCCCCATTCACCCCAGGCAGAGCAAACTCAGGCAGGTGAAGGCCATGGAGAAGCCGAGAGTATGTGCCCTGGCTCAGGGGACAGCGCCACTCCACTCCAGCTGCCTATGGCCTTGTGAGTGTGAGCCCAGGATTACTAGATTGTCCGAGATTTTTTTTGAAGTTATAAATCTGGAATTTTATGTAGAAAACTCCTGAATTTTCAGTGATGGCTAATCATTTGTTCTTGATGTAGGCATGATGGGAGCCAAAGGAGACACTCAGAAGGTTCTAAGTGGCCCAGGTGCTTGTTTATGGCCGTCTCTGGGGCCCACCTCACCTCTGACCATCGGCACATGGATAGCTCCATCACCATCCTGAGAAGAATCCAAACCTTGCCCAATGTCATGCCCTTGGAGAGCTGATGGAATGTTCCACCAGGAGAAAGCCACCTGGCACCCGCACTGCATGGGTGGCGACACATGGTCCAAGATGCCAGGCCCCTGGATGGCTCATTTACTGGCCAGCGGTCTTGCTCTCTCTTTTCCTTTCAAAGCCCCCACCTCCTCCTATCTCTGTTCTTCAAAGCTTTGGGGACACCCTCTGCCTGAGCCTGATCCAAAGGCCTGGTCCAGCCCACACATGACAGAGCTTGCCTGGACCCACAACCACTGATAGTGCTGTCCTTCCTTCCTCTGGCACTTGAATTCCCAGGCCAGCACCCTGGGAGGGCCTCTTGCAGAAGGGAGAAATGGGAGAAAGGGGACAGTGTGTGCTGGTGTGTGCTGAGAGTGGCCTTCCTCAGGCCTCGTCCACCCCACCCCTTCCCACTCTACAGCCCACACCACCAGCCAAGCATCACAAGGGTTACATGGTTACCCCCAGCTGGGATCACGGAAACATAGGACAGGAAGGGACCTGGGAGGTCATCTGTCAGGGGTAGAGGAGTGATTTTAATGACCCAATTCAGCTGCACTGGAAGACCTCTCACCCCCACCCCAGCCTGAGTGGAGGGAGAGGTGAGGTCAGCAAGGACCGCGAGGCTGGGAGTCCCTGAAGGGTACAGCCTGGCTGCATGGTCCCCTCCTTGACAGTGCCCCCTACCCCCAGTAGTGCCAAGCATTGGGAGGAGCACACAGCCCTGGGCTGAATAATTGACTAACAGGCAGGATGAATGGTAGCAGGGGAGACTGTTGAGGGACAGCATGCTGAACCAGAAGCCAATGCCGAGGACCGTAGGCGTAGCATTTTTCAAAGTCACTAACCTAAGGAGAGGCTCCCACGCTAGCAGACTCTGCTCTTCATTTTTTTTAAACTTTTATTTTTAGTTGTAGATGGACACGATCCTTTTATTTTATTTATTGTTATGTGGTCCTGAAGATTGAACTCACTGCGTCACACATGCTAGGCAAGTTCTCTACCCCAGTCCGACTCTTGAGTTTCTTTGGGCTTCCTAGTCCAGCTTATGCTTCCCAGTCTTCTCAGTTCCATTCACAGCATGATCTTAAATGAGAAGACTCCCTCTGACACTTCTGTGGACAGAATGAGGAGAAAAAAAATGAGCTGGTTGCAGCAAGAAGGCTTCATGTCAGACATCAAGAAGGACTTCCAGAATGTGGGACTCACCACAGAGGCAGCCAGCCAAGTGTACTCTGCAGTCTCCTGAACTGAAGAGCTGGAAGCCAAATGGATGGGGAAGTAACATCAGAGCTAGGTGAGGAGAGGCTGGGGTGACATTTCTCTGTTGGCTCCCAAGATGGTGGGAGTAGCAATCCACCTAATTTCCAATCTACCAGTCTGGAGAGCATGGAACCCAGGAATGTTCCCAGCCCAAGGTCGATGTTACCAATTGGAGGTGGAAGCCCATGGTCACTACTGCTTCTTTTCTTCTCCCCAAACCACTCAATGAGTAGAACCCAACCGAAGCAGACGGAGCCAGGCTCAGCCTCTATCTCTACTCCAGAGAAGCCCCTGAATCAATGTGGACTTGTTGGCTCAAGGCCTCAGGGCGGGTAGGGGCTGGGCTGGAAGACAGAGAAGAAACCGGTGGGAGGGGGACATCACAGGAGCCACCTGTCTCCATCCCAAGGCAGGGGAAGCGAGAAAGACACAGCCATCTCTTGGGAACTCTCAATATCACTTTAAAGGGTGACCCTGCAGGGAGAAGCCAGCCCTGTGCAAGCTGCGAAGTGTGCTGCCAGAAGGTGAGAGCCATCCTGAGGTTGCCCTCCTCCCAGCCTTCCCTACCTGAGGGCCTCCACAGGAATACACCTCCCCAGGTCCCCAGGTGCCAGGAGAGCTAGGAGGTGGTTAGGGGCAAAGATCCAGGTGGTATGAGTGGGGCCTAAAGGAAGCTGCTTTGCCTCCCTGCTTGGGACAGTAGAGAGAGCCCCTCCTTCCCACACCTCCTGCCCCCCTCCCACCACGCCATTCTGCAGCCATCCGGGTCCCTTGTTCTCCAGGAGACCACCTCTTCTCTGACATCATCTGTAGTCAATTCCCCTGAGGGCCATCCCCAATTTTCATTTCCCCCCACTGATCCTCACACACAGTCCCTTCACATACCCAGAACAGCCTCTGTCCCGAGCTGGCTCCACTCACCAGATCTGTGTCACAGCTCACAAACCCAGGCTCTCAGCTGGGACAGGATCACAGAGTTCATCATCTCCAGTCCCCTTCCTCCTCCAGGGCCTTGTGGTGGGGATGGGAGTGGGAAGAGGAGCCAGGGCCCCACAGGGTTGGTAAGCAGAAGGCAGGTGGGATTCTGGCCCCCACTCGTCCTTGGCCAGGAACCTTGTGCAGTTTACAACCTGGATGCTCTCCACAGTGGCTCTGGAAGAGCCTAGGGAGGCATGCTCAGAAAAACGGGACTGGATCCCACTTGGAGTCCCTACAAAAAGAAAATTCCAAGAAGGTTATAGTAAGTCCTGGAACAGCTCAGGAAGTGAAAAGTCACCAAAGGAAGGTGATCTTCAAGCTGCATTTGAAGCAAATGTGAAGATAGAAAGGGCCTTCCATCTCTGGAATTCCTGTAGTTAGAGAATGAGGTCCAGGGTTGGGAACAGATTGGAGCAGTGGGCAGAGATATGGTTCACAAAGAAGACCAAAGGAAGACCTGGGGCCAGGCACGGTGACGCACGCCTAGCAGCTCTGGAGGCTGAGGCAGGAGGATTGTGAGTTCAAAACTAACCTCAGCATTTAGCAAGGCCCTAAGCAACTCAGTGAAACTCTGTCTCTCAATAAAATACAAAAAGGGCCCCGGGGTGTGGCTCAGGGTTTAAGTGCCCCTGGGTTCAATCTCTAGTACAAACAAAAACAAAAACCAAGGAAGACTTGGGAGGTCTGTGCAGTGTGGAACTTTAGGTTACATCGGGTGGTCAGGGCCCATGATGGATAAAGGGATAGAAAAGTCAGGTAAAAAAGGGCTGATGGCCCTGTCTTAGGTCCAGTCACTGCCCTAGGTGGTAGAGAACCGGGGTCTGTGTTCAAGTGCAGCCTCGCCCATGTGCCTGGTCTGGCAAGTGCCTCCTTCTGGCCCCAGGATCCCAAAGTTGTAAAGAATCACTAGAACAGCAAAACGCATTCCAGCTTTCCCAGGGCTGAAGGGAACCTGTTTCTCTCCTCTGTCATCTACACCCAACTGATCGTTCACGCCTAGTTCAAATATCACCTCTGGGAGGCCTTCCCTGATGCCAAGCCCTGACATCTCATCAGCTCCCATGACTTCTTGGACTCCAAGGATCACCACACAGACATGGTTTCTCTCAGTTTCTCTGACACCCCTACAAAACTAAGAGCCTCTGAGCCTGGCTCTTGAGGAGCAGGCAACGTGTTTGGTGGATGAGAGAAGCCAAGTGGACACATGCTCACACCTGGGTCTCAGAAGGACAGTCCACTGGACAACTGGGTCAAGGAGTAAAGGTTCACGGATATTCTCTCAGCCAGGCCCCAGGCCATGATTGGCATCAGGATGAGGGCTTGTCGGTGGGGGCAGGGAGGCAGGCTAGGAGGACTGGCTGTGGAGGGGGATTCCTTCCCATCCTCAGTCCTCCTCCTGCCTGTTCCCCTTCCCCCTAAGTCTGGTGTTGAGCTCTGGATAAGCTGCAGGAAGCCAAGGGAGAGGCTATCCAAGGGACATCTGACGCCTTCCTCTGATGGGCATCCTGCCCATGTTCTGTCTTGCTCAACATGCCAGAGCTGTCCCAGATGCCCCTTCTCTGGTCACCCTGGAGGGCTCTGCCTGACCCTCTAGGGATCCCAGGCCCTGTTCTGTATGTCCACCATGCCATTCCTCCCACCAACTCGGCCTGGACACAGCATGGCCAAGCCAGGAGAAGGGAAGCCAGGGAGCCTGACTTCTGGGATTCTGGCCTCAGCTTTGCCCTTAACCTGTGGGTTCCTGTCGTGGTGTGTGTGATCCTGGCTGACCCTCCGATTGTCCTCACTGAGGACTGAAAGGCAAGGTGAGAGGCTCCAGAGAAGAACAGAGGAGGACTGACTTGGGTGCGGAAGCCTGGCCCTCACTGAAGCCTGGCCCTCACCACCCTGGACAAGCCAAGTCCGGTGCCCGCCTGTCTTCCCACCCGCCTGAGCCTGCACCCGCTCGGCCCCAGGCTGGGGAAGCATCATCCTGCTTCGCTATTGCAGACCCATCATCTCAGCTCAGCTCTGGCTTCCTGCGCAGGCCCCAGTTAGCCCGATACTTTGTTCTCAAGTGCATTGGTCAGATCGCTTGGCCTGGACCTTGGGGAGGAGGGAGAGAAGAGACGAGAGAAGGGAAGGCAGGGGGGAGGGCAGGAGGGAGGGATGGAGGGAGAGGGAGGGCAGGGGCGGGGAGGGGGAAGACAGGGGAAGGGAGGGGGAGGGCAGGGGCAGGGAGGGAGCCGGAGGACAAACTCAACGCTAATTAAGTCTCATTAAAAAATGAAGACGACAATGAGGAATAAGGACAAGAAGAAAGAAAACCCCAGTGGAGGGGGAGGGAGAGGCTTGCCGAGGAAGCAGAACAGCAGCAAGAGAGAGGGAGAGGGAGAGGGAGAGAGGGAGAGAGAGAGAGAGAGAGAGAGAGAGAGAGAGAGAGAGCGCAGGCACACGCACGCCCCAAAAAGACACGCACACACCCCGCTCTCCCTCCTGGCAGGCTGGCCCCACGCTTCCCCGCTCGGCCCTGCCCTGCCCCAGCCTGACACCCTCCTACTTAGGCCCAGAGCCTGTGCTGCCCTCTGGAGCCCAGGGCGGTGGCCCTCAGGACCCAGCACACTCAGACTCCAGTCCTGGCTCAGCTCCTCCCTAGCTCTGGGCTTCGGGCTCATCTCCTCCTGGGACCTCATATATAGAACCCTCATAGATATAAACTCATAGATATGTATCTGCCCAGCCATTGTCTTAGAACTTCCTTTTGCCCTTCTCCGTTCTTAGAACTCCTGTTTCCTGCATCCCATGTTTTCTTTTTGGGATTATCCCTTAATTTAAAAAAAATATTTTTTTTTGTTATACATGGACAAAAGATCTTTATTTTGTTTATTTTTTCTGTGGTGCTGACAATCGAAGCCACTGACTCCCGTGTGCAAGGCAAGTGCTATGCCTCTGAACCAGCCCCATCCCTTCATTTTAGTAATATTGTTAGTCTCTTGAGAAAAGATATTTGGGGACATAAGATTTGGAAATATATATGAAAATGATTAGTTGATGGAATTTCAGGTTGAATATAACCTGAATACATTGCTTGATATTTTTTTGGCAGTTTCAGTATTATTCTGATTCTTGACTTTATATTTGTCTTATTTTTCCTCTTTTAAAAGCTTTTTATCTCTGATCTTACGTTTCACGATAATATATATTTAAAATTTTTCACTTATTGTGTTATATAGTGGTATATTGGTTTCTTTCAGTACTTTTTTTAAAAATTATTTTCTTTTTAGTTATATATGACAATAAAATGTATTTTGACTTAGTATACATATATGAAATATAACTTTCCATTCTTATGGTTGTATAGAGTATGTCCAATTCATTTTATTCTATTCCCCTCCCTTCCTTTCATTCCCCTTTGCCTAATCCAGTGAGCTTCTGTTGTTTCCCCCACCCCTATTGTGTGTTAGCACCTCCAGAGCAGAGAATATTCAGTCTTTGGTTTTTAGGGATTAGCTCATTTCACTTAGCATGATAGTCTTCAGTTCCATCCACGTACCAACAAATGCCATAATTTTATACTTCTTTATGGTTGAGTAATTGCATATTTATACCACAATTTATTCATCCATTCAACTGTTAAAGGCACTTAGGTAAGTTCCAGAGCATAGCTATTGTGAATTGAGCTGCTATAACCATCACTATAGCATGATGGTTTTAAGTTCTTTGGGTATATGCCAAGGAGTGGGATTACTGGGTCAAATGGTGGTTCTATTCCAAGTTTTCTGGAATTAATAATATTGCAGTCCCACCAGCAATATATTAGTATACCTTTCTCCCCACATCCCTGCCAATATTTGTTATTACTTGTATTCTTGATAATTGCCATCCTGGCTGTCCTTCAGTTCTATGAATTATTTTAAACATTATTACTTTAATATTCTCCTCTTTGATTTTCCCTGGTCTCCCCTTCTGGAATGATTATAATTGGATATGAGCCTTAAAATTTATTTATTTTAATATTTGTCATCTGTTTTCCATTTTCTTTGGCTTTTGTTCTATTTTTCAGGAGAATCCTTCATTTTATCTTGATTTGTTTTTTCCTCCTGTTTTGCTTGTCATCATTTCAATTTCAGCGTTTTGATCTTTAAACATTTCTTAACATCCTTTTGCTTTGTGTATGTGATATTATCTCTAATTTCAGCAATGAAGATAACAATAGACTTTTTGTAAGAGCTGTATGAAAATTAAGAGCAATAATACCAGTACATCACTTAGAAAAGTCCCTGGTACATAGAAAGCACTCAGTCATGTTAGCTATTTTTCCTTTAAGTATATCAGAGATCTTTTGAAGTTTTGTTCTGTGTCTGTATTTTCTGTTGTGGGTTTTGTCATCTTTGTTTTTGTCTCTTTTATGGGATGGAACTTTTTCTCAAGTGTCTAAGGGGTTCAGTAAGTGAACAGTTTTTTAAAAGCATGACACTAAGAATGTTACCCAAAGCTCTCTAGTTGTAGTTTTGGTGTATTGCCATGGACTCTTCCCTAAAGGATGTTGAAGCCTTCACTCTTGGACAGTGTGATTGAGGTGAATCACCTTTTCTGCGGGGAGAGCCTTTGATATCATTTAAGTGCACCCTCTTTGGATTTATTCACTTTTCCAGAAAAATTATTTTCTAATTCCTTTCCTTGGGAGAAGGAGTTTAGATAATAGGTATTATTGGAACCTATGTGGATAGTAGGTGATAGGCCTCGCCCTCAAAAACCTTTTATTTATTTATTTCTTGGTGAGGTGCCTCACTCTTGTCCTATACTATACCTGACTCTGTTAAGTTGGAGCTTGTTCCTTTCAGTTTCTTCAGAGACCAAAGTCTAATGTCTTGTAGAGGAAGAATTCATAGTCCTTTAATTGCAATAAGTAGATAGGTAGGTTCCTTGGAGATCAGAATACTTTGCGTACTTTCATATAAAAGTTTTAAGTCTTGTAAATACATGATTCATCTATGGATTTTATATTTCTAACTTCTAAGCTTTTAAGGCACTTTGGAGAAAATATACTAGCTTCTTTTAGGAAGTCCCTTGGATTTCTGAGCTGCTGAGTTAGTGACTTTTTAACTTTTTTTCTGGGGCTGGGGATGGGGCTCAATTGGTAGCACACTTGCCTAGAGTGTGTGAGGCACTGGGTTTGGTTCTCAATACCACATAAATATTTTGAGACATGTCTCACAACGCTTAAACTTGCAACTCTATTTTAGCCTTTCTGATAAACTGAGCCTCTAAGCCCAGTTTAATGATTTTTTCTGAATCTGTTTTCTACCTTCCAAAAATAGGTATTTATCACTTGACATTTGTCTTTTTTAATATTCTCTCTTCATGTTGTGGTTTTTTTTTAAATTAATGTTTGTTTTTGGTAAGTTTTTGGGAAGGGGCTGTTCTGGCATGTTTTAAAATCTATTACGTATTTGCCTTCATCACTGTTAATTTTCCTTTTATTTTTTACTTCCTACTTCCTAGGATTCTTTGGATTTCATATTTTTGTAACAGTTTTGTCATAAATCTTTCAAGTTCTGTGAGTTATCCCAAAGGACTTTTAAAAAATACATAAAAATAAACAAATAAATAAATATATTGTGTCTATCTACAACTAAAAAAAAAGATTCCATCTTACCCCAGTCAGAATGGCTAGCATCAAGAATATTTAAAAAATAGCTGGACACTGTGGCATTTGCCTGTAATCTCAGTGACTTGAGAGGCTAAGGCAGAAGGATCACAAATTTGAGGCCAGCCTCAGCAACTTACTGAGTCCTTGTCTCAAAATAAATAAAAAGGATAGGGGATGTAGCTCAATGGTAAAGTGCCCCTGTGTTCAATCCCCAGGACAAACACAAAAACAAACAAAAAATAAATGCTGATTCAGACCTGTTACAAGTCAGGAACCCTTATACACTGTTGATGGGAGTGTAAACTAGTACAGCCACTGTGGTAATCAGTGGGGAGGTTCCTCAAAACCTAAAAATAGGAATATCATATGATCTAACTGTACTACTCCTGGGTGTATACCTGAAGGATACCTGCATGCCTATGTTTATTGCAGCACATATCACATTAACTGTTATGTGCTATTAGCCAAGGTGCCTGTTAATGGGTGAATGAATAAATAAAATGGAGACTACATATACCATGGAGTATTATTCAACTATAGAGAAAAATGAAATCGTGATCTGTAGGCAAATGGATAGAACTGGAGAAAAACATGGTATAAGAAATAAGCTAGACTCAGACAAATATCACATGTACTGTCATGTGTGATGTAGCGGGAAAAAAGATTAAGTAGAAGGGAGACTATCATGGGGGGGAAGGATTGAAAGGACAGTGGGTGAGAATATATGAATATACATGTGTGAATATACCACAATGAAACTTTTTATTTTGTATAATTAATATGCACTGATAAAAATTTGGTTTTGGATTGGGCCAAAGGAATATGGAAAATCCTGATGAACTATTCTTGTGATAATATATACCTGTGCAGTAACCCAAAACCTCATGTCTTCCAGTTTAATTGTATCTCCTTTGATTGAATTGTATTAAATACATATGGAAAATTTTTGTAATTTGTGTCCATATTAATATTCTCCATGAAGACTCTCACCCTTGTATTCTACATCACTGCTTTGAAAAATAGGTTGTTATACAATTTAGGCCTCAAAATATGTGGCTGTCATACCTGAACTTGAGTTTTCCGAGGTTCGGTTAGTGAGGTACTTAACAGACTGCATTTAGCATAGAGAACTATAATCACTATTGAGCTACCTTATGTTGCTTTCATTGTTATTCTTGGAAGGTGACCATCTAAACTGTAGAAAAGAGGAACGGTGCTGGTTTTATGAAGTGGTTTTATGTCCTGCTATTTTGCTAAATTATTGTATTTAAATTTTTCTAATTTCCTGAGTATTCTAAGTATATATTCTATTTCTAAAAATTAATACATTCCCCTTTTGTTAAATTATTATTTTCCTATTCAATAGTTCAAACATACTGTTGTATAAGCATTTTTATTAGTATGTTAATGGAGTTTGGTTTATCTTTAGGTCTCCTCCCTTAAGTTAAGTGATACCAGTTCTGAACATCTAAAGTCCTCCAAATGGCAATCCCCAAAGGTTACGTTTCTGAATTTCAAAATACTGAAAGTTGAAATTCCCAGAACCACAGTTCCTATTGTGGATACACGGGGGTAGGGGGGGTATTATATGATAAGAGTACAAATTTGATGCTAAGTAGGAAAGGGGTTGGTGCTTTTACAGTTATATATGAGATAGCTGCATAATGATATATGGAATGAATGTTGGAAACCCAGTAAAACATTATTTTGGGTGTGTCTGTGAGAGTATTTCCAGTGTAGATTGGTGAGAGATTCTCGAGTGGACTAGAATCAGAAGATCCAGAAGCATAGCACACTGGATGGGACAATTTAATATGGACTTCCTTTCATGTATAAATGAATTGTAGAAGAATTTTTAAACAGAGCAGTACTAGTTAGAAAATGAGCATGAATGGATTTTTTGAGGAACACCATGTGCCCTAAAAGAAAAAAGAAGCTATATATTATGATGTAAGGCTTCAAAATATAACTAAAGATTGTGAGGTCTTATAGACTCTTCTTGCAGTTGCCAATTTCTATTCTTGTGTTATGTTTTTTGATATGTCAGATTTTCCTTTTAGTTTTTTTTTTAATTAAATGCATTTTAAAATAATTTACTATGGTGGGTATTTCATTAGTATCATTTCTAATACTGGAGGTATAAATTGTGTAAAGAATTTTTTGAGTTCTGATTTGTTGTATGCATTATTTGCAGATTTAACTGTGCAAGTGCATTTTCACAACATTGACTGTATGGGAGCGTGGAATATGTAAAAATGTAAAAAATTCCTCAGTAAATGAAGAGGTGTTCTTTTTTGTACATCTATGTTTATGAAAGATTAAATCTATCTTTAGTATCTCCATTGTTTAGGTCATGAC
Source organism: Urocitellus parryii (assembly GCF_045843805.1). Taxonomy (NCBI): domain Eukaryota; kingdom Metazoa; phylum Chordata; class Mammalia; order Rodentia; family Sciuridae; genus Urocitellus; species Urocitellus parryii. The sequence goes on along the minus strand of NW_027554049.1, from coordinate 3,515,943 downwards.
CCCTTGTGGGTCTTGATTGAGTTCATCAAGAAACTTAGATTATTCATCTTTGTATTTCATAGAACCATTGTTCTAACACTGGGTACACAGAATTACCAGTTATAGTGATATGCATTTGTACGTTTCGCTTGTTAACCTATTTGAGTAGTTTGTATGCTCATAACTCATTATCTGTGCAGTTGTTGGTAGTATATTTGAGTGTGCTTGCAAAAAATATATATTATTGGCTATTATAATTTGTAAAATGAAGTAATCTGATATGTTTTGTGTTTCTTGAATCCCATTATGAAAATGTAATTGCCCTTTTAAGAAAATTTTAAACTGTTTTTTTTTTTTCCAGAATTATATTTTTGGAGTTTAGGTCTTTCGGGATCTCAGCATTTAGGATTATGTCATTCCAGATTGTGTTTTCAGGATTATGACCCAAACCCATAGGTAGAATATAAACAGATGTTTTGAATAACAAACAAACTGTACTAGATCCTTTTGTATACATTATAGTAATTAGTTTAATCTTTGCATTAACATTGTGAGTTTGGGAGCATTATTTCATTTTTACTAATAAGGAAATGAAATGTGTAACAAGGTTAAAGAATTTACCATTATTAAATGGCAAAATAAGCTTTAAAGTGACTAGATGTTGAGTTGACATTTTTGGAATTTGATTTCTAATTTGTATCACTATTGTGAAGATTCATAATCATAATATAGTTATATGAAAGTGCTTTGTGAAAGTGCAGAAGATAGATGTTATCATTGCCTCTTGTTAATATATTTTCAGTATGATTTATGTTAGGTATTTGGTCTGAGAAAATGGCAAAAGTGGCTTTGGAAAAAAATTACAGTAGAATGTGTTATTTGTATTTTAAAAAAGTAAACTCACATACTGAAAATAATAAAATTTATAGTATTGGTTTTATTTTAGGAAATTAAAGCTTTATTCAAATGTTTCTTGCAAAAACAAATACAGTTTACATCTAATAGATAGGCAAAGATATCTGGAATTATATTTGAGTTGGCAGACGTTTATCTAGTTTAGTGAAATTGATAAGAAAGAGAGAGGCCTGGGTATGTGGCTCAGTAGTAGAGCACTTGCCTAGCATGTTAAGGTTGTGGGTTCATTCCCTGAAATCTTCTCTTCAAACCTATCAGAAGTACTTTATGAAAAGATAAGAGATAAAGGATGATTACATGAAAAATCATAAAAAGTTTCAATCAGAATCCATAAAACAGTGACAGGATGGACAATAATTAAAAAATCAAGTAATTGTATGTTCTAAAATATTAAAAACAGTATCAATGTAGTAGTTTTAATAACTTTTAAGTTTGACAGCACTGGGAAAAAGATTATAGGCCACTTTATGAAAATAAATACAAATAGCAAATAACAGGTGAGCTCAAGGCTTCTTATCCATTCAGTACATGGCAAGGATTTAAACTAGGTTGAACTGGCTATACCTGCATTGCCTCTCAAAAGGTTTCTTGGGGCTAAGAGAGCAGCTCAGTTGCAAATGATTCCCAGATTCTTTTTTTATTAAAGAGATAGAGAGAAAGAGAGAGTGAATTTTTTAATATTTCTTTTTCAGTTTTTCGGTGGACACAACCTCTTTAATTTATTTTTATGTGATACTGAATATCAAACCCAGTGTCCCGTGCATGCCAGGTGAGCATGTTATTGCTTGAGCCACATCCCCAGCCCAATTCTGAGATTCTTACAATCAGCTTTCTTTAATTTCTTAAACTTTTGATTATACTAGATATGTTCTTTTGAGAGAAAAATTAATCTTCACAATTCAAAATAACTTCAGGTTTGGTGAAATACTCATGGCCTTGCTCACGGCATTCAGATACATGATCACAGCCTCTTTGCTTTTCTTTGACCTGTTATTTCCATTTTTTCTTCTTCTTACTTTTCTTTGAGAACTATTTATTGGTAATGAGATTGTTTTAAAGAATGCTGATTTTATTCCTCTTGTTACTGTCAAGAATGAATATTTCATAACCATTTCTCTCTCTCTCTCTTTGGTCAGTCTGTAAGTTTCTCTCTCTCTCTCTCTCTCTTTCTCTCTCTCTCTCTCTCTCTCTCTCTCTCTCTCTCTCTCTTACACACACACACACATACACACACACACACACTAATTTGTTTTTTGTTTTTTTATTTTTATCTTCTCCAACTTTTTCTGAGTCCTAATGTCTTTTTTTTTTTAATGCGGGGCTGATTTTCAAAATCAGTGCCTCATACATGCTAGGCAAGCACTCTACCACGTAGATAAAACCCCAGCCCAGTCCAACTGTCTTGATCTGAGAATTTTAGTATGTTGGCCTGGAAAATTCTGCCATCATAAGTCATATTCTAAGCCTTGTATACAACAACATAGATTATTTCAGAAGGAGAATTTTAAGACATTCTTTTTTGGGGGTGGGGGGCAGGTATGGTGGATACCAGGGATTGAACCCAGGGCCACTGGGCCACTGAGCCACATCCCTAGCCTTATTTTGAATTTTTATTTAGAGACAGAGTCTCACTGAGTTGCTTAGTGCCTTACTGTTGCTGAGGCTAGCTTTGAACTCAGGATCTTCCTGAATGTTAAGACATTCTTTTACAAAATTTGCTTAAAATGTGATAGGTAATGTATTACAAAAAGAAAGAAAAAAGCCTGTGATCAGAATCAGAAGGCTAATTATACATTTAATAACTTTGCATACATCAGAGCAATCATCATGAGGCACGGGAAAATCAAATAACAATTCTCAAACATGATTAGTACATTCATTGGTGGGAACAAATCAGGCAGGAGTGATAGGTCAGTCCTAAGAAGGGGGGTACATTCAAATTTATTGGTTTGGGCCCTGTATGCCTACGTGCCAAACTGCACAGTGTCCAGGTTATTTATCTACTAAGTGGTCAGGGGGAATATCTACTGGGCAGTCCTGGGAATTGTCTTAACAGCTACAGGAATTCCAGGTTTTGTAGTGTAGCATAGGAACTTAACAATACCTGGTCCTTTACATTTTAACTCAGGCTTTGCAGCTTAGAAAGTTTACAATATCTGGTCTTTTACACTTTAACTTCAATTTCAATTTCTTTTACTCTTACAGTATAAATGAAGATTTATGCCCATAGGGAATTTATAATCTGGTTGGAGATGAGATGAACCATAAACACTTGAAAAATTAAATGAAAGCAAGAAAATAATTACATAATAATCCTGGCTTAATGAGATTAATTATATAAAGTGTTTAACAGAGTGCCTAATACATGGTAAATACTTTGAAGTGCTTATTTTCTTCCATTTTGACTAAACACTAAAAGTTTCATAAAATAATATTTACATGTAGAGATTTGTTTTGTTTTTAAATGATAATAAATGTGCTTGAGTTTTAGAGAGATTTCTATGAGCTAAGTGGGCTCAAATTTGAATATTGGTAGAATATGAAAAGAAAAAGTGTTTGGGGAGGTTAGCAGGAAAAGGGAAAGGCAAACAGCAAGGCATGGACCTGGAAAAGTTCAGTTCTATCTGAAGATTCATTGCTTCAGTTGAAGCCCAGAGTGTGTGAGCAGGGATTATGAAAGGTGAAGCTAGGAAGAGTAGTCTGGGACAGATTGTGGATATCCTTATTCTGCTTGGAAGAGGCTGGTGCTGAAGTCTGGCTGGACACAAATAACCGAGCCATCACAAAGCCTTGTAGATTCAAACAGCCACTCTTTATTTCCCAACTCTCACCGGCACTGCACACACCACACGGGAACACACTCCCTCCAACAGGCTCTGTCCAATCTCCCCCCCCCCCAAGAACTCACAGGAACTCCAAAGTAGCAGGCACCCAAGGCAGCAAGAGCTGCCCCATTGCCCGACAGTAAAGGTCAAATATGCAATTCAATCAATCCAGCCTCACAGCAATTATATACAGCTTAACTCAAATCATCATCTCAATGGTTCGCTAGCATCACTTTTCAACCATTCCCTCTGGCAAATGCCAGGAGTCATTCTGACTGGGCTGTGGCTCTCAACTGGCTGGACTTTATATGCCACCTGAGATTTATAGGTTTACACTTTATACATAGAGAATGAATGCTTTAAATATAGAAAAGTAGGCCCCCTGAAGAATGCTACTTTAAGGATGAATGTACATATCAAAAGAATTTTATTGGTTTAAAATGTGTTTAGAACCCCTTTGGAGCCATAAACATCATACAGTATAGAAGATTTGCCATTTGCATGGCATGCTTTCTGAGACCATTTCAAATCCTCAGATTTTAACATTGTAAGATTTTTGTACAAATCTTTACTTGCCCTGAATGTATTTCTATTGAGTCTTATGTTTCTTGTATATACTACTATTCTACATGTTAACATTCTTTTCAACTTTAGTGAATGTTTTATTTTACTTTATGAATTATTTTTGATCAGGTTGGAGTATTTGGCGAATCAGTTCAATGATTGTTTTTTTTTTTTTAATCTCAAACATTTGGTGGACTTGTTCACATTCATAGCTACAAGTTATTACCAAATTTGATAATCTGTTCCTTTTCAGGTTAAGAGCTATCATTTTCTTAGTCTTTACACTTTCCCTTCTTCCAATATTTTTATTAACAGTTTGGCTTTCTTTGGTGGTGATGAAGAAGACATTCTTTACGAAGAAACTTTGTGGGCTGGGGTTGTGGCCCACTGGTAGAGTGCTTGCCTAGCATGTGCAAGCACTGGGTTTGGTCCTCAGCACCACATAAAGATAAATAAATAAAATAAAGATAATGTGTCTAACTACAACTAAAAAAATATTTAACAAAAGAAACTCAGGGTTTTAAAAAATAACATTTTTTTATTAGTTGCTCAAGACAATACAATGATCTCGACCTATCATACATTTGATTCAAATAGGGTATGGATTCTCATTTTTCCACGTGTACAAACTGCAGAAGCACATTGGTTATACATCCATGTGTATACATACAGCAATCCTAGTGTCAGTTGTATTTTGCTGCCCTTCCTATCCACCCCCTCCCTGCTCCTCCCCTCCCATCACCTCTCTCTACCCATTCTACTGTGACACTTATTTCTCTCTTTTTTCTTCCCTTCCCCTTCACACCTTTGTATATGTATTTTGTGTAACCATGAGGGTCTCCTTCCATCTTCCGTGAAATTCCCCTTCTCCCTCCCATTCCCTCCCACCTCTTTACCTCTTTTCCTTGTTTCATGGTAATCTTCTTCTCATGCTCTTCCTCCCTACACTGTTTTGAGTCACCTCCCTTAAATCAGAGAAGACATTCAGCATTTGTTTTTTAGGGATTGTCTAACTTTGCTTAGCATAATCTGCTCTAATGCCATCCATTTTCCTGCAAATGCCATGATTTTGTTATTTTTTAGTGCTGAGTAATATTCCATTGTGTATAAATGCCACATTTTTTTTATCCATTCATCTGTTGAAGGGCATCAAGGTTGGTTCCACAATCTATCTATTGTGAATTGTGCCGCTATGAACATTGATATAGCTGTGTCCCTGTAGTATGCTCTTAGGTACACTTGTACATTGCTTGTGGGACTGCAAATTGGTGCAGTCAATTTGGAGGGCAGTATGGAGATTCCTTGGAAAGCTGAGAATGGAACCACCTTTTGACCCAGCTATTCCCCTTCTCGAACTATACCAAAAAAATAACACTTTTTAGTAATTGCCTTTGAACTTTGAGATGTAAATTAAAAACATTAGGCTAAACTCAAGTATTTTTAGTCTTTGAATTAGGCCTTAGCCTCTCCATTGCCTTCACAAAGTATCTTCTGCATGGGTAACCATGAGTGTCATAGTCTGATATACTGAATATGTTTGTAGAATACTTCCCTTGATCGATATCTTCTTTTCTCATACTTCTTTGTGTGCCTGTATCTGTGTGTGTGTAGATATGCATATCATATGCATCTGGTTTCATGTTTTTTTCAGTGAACTTTCTAGTCCCTTGAGCAAACATCAGGAACATTTGTAAAGATTTAATATTTAAGAGAGTAAAATGTGCTGTGGTAACTGATTGGTTGGGAACCCAAGTGAACCTTTATGAGAATGTAGAAACCTACTGCTGGGTGGTTACTTATATACTGAAATAAGGCAATGATGTGGATATAATTAATTTAGTGGTTTGGGTAGTTGAGGGTTTTCTGTATGGAAAAACCAGTATTTGTTATCAGACATTTGGAGATGGCTTTGTGAAAGAATGCACCACTCTTTCCTATAGCATTTCAGAGGTAATAGGTCATCTAAAAACTTCCAAATCTTTTTTGAAAAGGAATGATAGACAAATAAATGTAAATAGTACAGGAATTTTTTTATGCTAGTTACAGAATAAATACCAGGTCAAAAATTTTTGAAAAGAGCAACAATTCTATATTTGTCTCAAAATTTAAATAGATGTCCCATTGTATTTTATTTGTGTTTGTTTTTATATTCACTGCTTTTGCCTGTAACTGTTTCTATTGTAAGTACATCTACCATATGTTATTTGTACTCATGGTGTATATGACATGTTACATCTACTGGACTGTGAATACTGTTTTATTTCTATTGTTAGTCTTTTAATCCAGTAACTGTGCCTAGTACAGAGTAGGTGCTTGATTAATATTGTGAGTTGAATGAATATGAATATTTGACTGTATCATTTGAATTATCATTTATTAGAAGACTGAACTATCTTATCTTAGCTTTTCTTGTGGACTGGTCATGTACCCTAACTAGATTGGAATGTGTTATGAGTAGGAACTTGATTTTGTCTTTCTTAAATTCTTATTTATAACACTTTGGGCTGTAGTGGGTAATAGGTATTCTCAAACATGTGATTGAACTGAAATATGTTGGCAGTTTTTATTTACTTATCAGGAGATTCCTAAAAACACAGCCATTAATAAGAAATTTGGAAGAGATTCAAAATGCCAGTATATATACTTGTCTGTCAGCTTGTGGGCTTATGTAACAATCCATACTTTCATGGAGTAAAGAGTTGTGGTTCTGGGTCCTTGCTTTTGAGTGGCCTACTTGCTGTATTTTGGCCTTCTACCTGTATCACAGATGATGTAAGTCAGTGGCTCTTCAAATGTGGTCTCAGATTAGAACATCACATAGGTACTTGCTAAAAATGCAGATTCTCCTGCCCCCTCCAGATCTACTAAATCAGAAACTCTGAGGGTGGAGCCCAATTTGTGTTTTAATTAGTCCTCTAGGTAATTTTGAAGGTGAATTTTGATGTCACCATGTGATGTAACTATCTTTAAGACAGAGGGATAAAGTCAATGCTTATGTGCTAGAGAAAAGCCAACTAGCAGCCTAGATTAATGTGAATAAGAAGAGTTTCTCAGCAAATCATTGGGGTGAGTTAGCACGTGTGAACCCTTAGAACAGTGCCCAACCTGTGGCAAATACTTACTTCAAAACTACAATTTTATTTCTTATGAGGTCGATTGCAGTTGCCTGTCATGCATTTGGTGTATAAGCCCATGACAATGATATGACTTTAATTCTTCATGTGGTTTCCTGCCAGGCTATGAATTCCTCAAAGGCATTGGTTGAATAAATACCTTTTCCCAAAGCAATTGATATCATGCTTTCAGTTGTATTTCCTGTTTAATATATTTATATACTGTAATCTAAGGGGAGCTCTTCGTTTAGTATTTTGACTAGAAAACATTGTTCTTTGGAAATTCTTCCTTGAGGCTAAAACATCCTTGGACACAAGAAGATTTCTTTAAACCTACACAGGCCCTTGAGGCGGCTGCCGGGAAAGTTATCTCATGAAGGTGCTGTTCAAAAGAATTAAAAGGCCCAAGAAAACAAGAAATATCTGGACCTTGTCATTTTGGCCAGAAATTTTTAGCAGAGCCTTATTGCAAAACTTTGACACTTGTAGGCATGGTGGCACACACCTACCTGTAATCCCAGTGACTCGGGAGGCTGAGGAAGGAGGATCACCAAGTTCCAGGACAGCTTTGGCAACTAAGTGATTTAAGCTAAGTGATTTAAACTTTGGAAACTAAGTGATTTAAAAATAAAAAGGGCTAGGGATGTGACTTATTGGTAAAAGATCCCTGGGTTCAGTCTCCAATACCCCAAGCAAACATTGAACCTTAGCAAAAAACAAACAAACAACAAAAAAGGTTTTTTTTTTCCCAAAGGCCCTAATTCCTGAGAAAAATCAAGTCTAGTGGAGTTTTAGACATCACATATACCCAGACACTGAGTGAGCCCTTTTTAGGATTCTTTTGAATGTCTCCCCATTATACATCTATCTCACATCTTGACAGATATGTTCTTAGCAGAACATGGAAGTAAAAAGGAAAGTTGAACCAGATTTCTCCCAGCTTATTGTAATGCAAAAACATCAATAATAACATCTAGCTCTCAGCCTTCTGTGATGGCACATGCCTATAATAACCAGCAGCTCCAGAGGCTGAGGCAGGAGGATCTTGAGTTCAAAGCCAGCCTCAGCAAAATTGAGGCACTAAGCAATTCAGTGACTCTGTCTGTAAATAAAATACAAAATAGGGCTGGGGATATTGCTCAATGGTTGAGTGCCCCTGGGTTTAATCCCTGGTACAAATAAATAATTAATTAAATAAATAAGAAACCTAGCTATCATTGAAAAATCCAGGACAAATGCTAAACTAGATGGATCCCTTAGGACAAGAGGCATGGAAACTTGTAGGAAATGACTGTAACACTGATCCCTCTGAGGTAGTGCAGTGGTTCTCAATCCTAGCAACCTCTAAGCATCACTGGGGAGCTCTTAAAACATGCCAATACTTGTTTTGGATTCCAGTTCTTCCTAGAGACTCAGATTTCACTGGTATTAAGATGGAACCTGAGAATCAGGATTTGGGTAGCATCACTTTCAAGCAAGATCTACCTGTTCCTTAAGGGCCAGTGTTCCAAAAGCAGTGTGATGCAGGCATTCAGAGATTCAGACAATACAAACAACAGGGACCCTACCACGTTCTCCGTACCAGTGGGTATGTTGTTATCTTGGGCTGAAAGAGTGGAGAGTGGCCCACATCACAGAACTCCCACCTCATGACATGTGACACAGTGAGAAAGAGTGCACGTGATTCTTTTAAACATTTAATTAAGCAACTCCTACACTGTCATGACAAAATGAAACTTGTTGAGGGTTACAGAGTTTAATGAGAAATAAAAATAAAAAATTCTCACAAAAGCCCCATTTAAGCCTATTATAAGTGCTGCACTCTCTTTTGAACATGGATTTTGAAAACAAATGTCAAAATGTAAATCCTCAGCACCCTAAAAATGACTTATCATTTTGATTCAATCTATAAGTCGATGATCATATTTCCAGTGCCAAATTTTGACATATGAGAACTGCAATAGCAAAGAATAGAAATGCATCTTGTTTGCCCAAGTCCTCCCCAAGACTCGCCCACCCTGTGGGTTCCCCAGAAAGCACAGGGATGGTCCAAAGAGCCAGTCAGTAAGGCAGCATTTGCTATGCTTTGCTGCTCTGAATTCAGTTCTGCTGCTTTGCATTGAACTCTGTACAAATGTTCTGGATGATCCTGGGGTTGGATTTGTACAGGTTGTCAAACTCATCCACAAAGAAGTGACCTCCAGCTTGTCCTGTGCAGCCCATGCAACCCTTATTGCACAGGTGATCACTCCTATGGGGACAAAGATCAGATGAAACAAATGCCCCTAAGAAAAAGTGTTGTTGATGAATCTTTGCCGTTTTGCTGCCCTGTCAGCACAACCCAATCCCAAATCAGAAATATGTCAAGCAAAAGAAAAAAACTCCCATGGAACTCTGGGTTCTAGAATTGAGACCAGGTATGGCCATTCATTCATCCATTCCTTCAAGAAATACTTTTGAGCATCCACTTCAGAGAGGAGGTAACAATCTTCAGTGGGGAAAATGGAGAGACTGCCTGCTGTGATAGTTCTTGATTTGGTTGGGGGCAGTTGGATATCAGGTACTTGACCTTACTCTACAAACTCCTATTCCTATACCACCTTCAGGTTAACCAGGGTGGATGCACAGGATGGCCAGGAAACAGAGGGCAGAACCTGAGGTGGTCTTCCTGCCCAGGCACCTGCCCTGCACCCCCCTTTCTGCCAGTGGCCCATCTCATCTTCTAGGTGTACAGTCCTGCTTATTAGGAGCTATCAATGCTTCACATAGCTCTGGTCTAATATGCTTTCAGTTAACCATCATGCTGCATATTAACTGCCAGTCCCTTTTCTCACCTCTCCAGCTTCTTTTCTCTGAATATCGTCTCAATTAGGAGAAGTTAGCCTTGGGTTTTAAAATGCTGGTTAAGTGGCCATGGGAACTGAGCTTAGACTGAGCAAGCCCATGTTTCTGCTCAAAGAAAGAAAGAAAGAATATCCCCCTATAAAGACTAGAGAACAGTATGCAACTTTTCAGATCCTTGAGACCACCCTTGCACAGAACCTTCTACTGTCAATTCTGACAGATGGTTGTTAACTCTGGACTTGGATTATCCTAGGAACACAATGCTCATTGCATTTTTAGATGAATCACAGTGTTTGGCTGAGCAGGAACCCACCTCCATGTAATTTGTATCTATTGGTCCCAGTTCTTTAAAGCTTCTCAGAATATGAGAATATGATCCCCTGAGAACTCCCATTTCCAACAGTCTTCTCATTCCCTCACTTCCTGGGTGAGGCCCAAAGAAGGTTCCTAGAGAAATAAGTGAGGGTGGGACTGAATGTGATCTTGGACAGATGTGCTAGAAAAAGCCCTGCGCTGATGAGCCAAGAGCTGGCCCATGTGCCACTCACTCTGGGATTTGGAGCGGGTAGCTTATGACTCTTGAACCAACTCTGCTGATGTGAGACCAAGGGAATTTGTGACAACTGGCACAAAGAACATCACCATCTCACCATTGTGAAGGTGCCCCACAGACTCTGCAAAAGGCAAGTCCCTGAGAAGACTTTGTCTGAATGCATTGTCTAGATACTTTGTTTTCTGGAAGTCAGCACCACCTGTTCATTAAGAATTGTCTTAGAAAGGATTTAAAGCAGCTCTCAAGAATACAAAAAATCCTGAAAAAATAACCCATATTAAAAGTATGCACAGAAAAGGGAAAAATAATTGACCACTGCATTGTGTGAGTTTTGTACCATAGCACTTAGAGGTCTCCAGTTCCTCTGACTACTTTATTCAGTTTTATCATTGTTATTGCTACTATTTTTCTTTTTCGTAGTTGTAGATGGCTACAATACCTTTTATTTATTTATTTTTATGTGGTGCTAAGGATCAAACCCAATGCCTCACACTTGTTAGGCAAGTGCTCTACCACTGAGTTACAACGCAGCCCATTTAATATTACTATTATTATTATCATTTTGGGTTTTCTTCAGGCTATTATATTTTCATGCTATTTTATGGCACTTTTGAGAAAATATATATTAATTAATTCATAAATGTGATTTATTTTCTAAACACTTAAGTACTTTGTTCATTTTTTGTGTTCTTTTAAATAATTATTTCTTAATTTTAGGTGGACACAATATCTTTATTTCATTTTTTTTTATGTAGTGCTGAGGATCGAACCCAGTGCCCCATGCAAGTACACTATCACTTGAGCTACATCATCAGCCCTCATTTTTGTGTGTTTTTGAGCCTTCTCTCGACAACTTAGAAATTTTTATATGGAAATATCACTTTTAAATATTCTGAATCAAAATTTCTTAGGGTTTTCCCCCCAAACCCTCAATATCTAATTTACAAACATAGTACGACTTCCTTAAAGAACACTATTAGTCTTTAAAAGGTATTAAGGACAAATTGGTGTCTTCAACACAGCTAGGGATTTGTTTTTCTTTCATAGAAAGTGAAAAATAGAATTCCCTTTTAGTGTCTCAAGGCCTGGTGGGAAAAGCCTCAGGATGTAGGAGGTCAAGGAAAGGCTCCCTGTTTTCATATAGATGATTGTACTTTCTCCTTTATCTTATGGTTGAGTGGTCATGCGACTGATACGGTCTATGAGTTATGAAAGGAAATGACACATGTAATGTCTTGGCTTGAGCAAGACACATGGGGCCTCTCTTCTCTGCCATCTACCAGCAATATTCTACACAGAGGCTTTCCCATAGAATTTTTATCAGGGAAGAAATGACAGAAAACAGATCTGCACATGGTCCATAGGGGGTGCATAAAATGACCAAAATATAAACCAATAAAAAGCCACCACAATTGGAAAGTATTGATTACTCTAGCATAACTTCACTTAATCCAATTAATGTATAGGTCCACTAGTGAAGTACTCAGCTAGAAAGAAAACAATATAGAAACTATCCCTGCATTATTTGTACCTCCTCAAAGAAAAGATAATAAGATTTTAACTGAAAAATGCTTACTTGATGTTCATTTCAAAGGGTACCCATTTAATTTTTTATTAACAAGAATTACATCTTTTTAAAAAATTTGTTATCATTTTGTCTAGTTAAAACATCCTGAATCTTCTCAAGTTCTTGAACAAAATAAGAATGTCAATATTTATCTTATATATGTATGTAATTCATGAAAGAATATAAGAAACACAAAGTTTACACTAAGATAATGTAGTATTGATATGTAAAGTAATGAAATTCTTGAGTTAAACTGTAGTTTCTCCTACATAGATCTAGATATAGATCAGGCTGCCATGACAAGTATGAAAGTGATTTTTGGCATAAAGAATCAGAGTTTGGGATCTTGGTTATAATTCTTAGAAACTCTTTCTTTCATTAATTGTTTACATTACATAAATAATCTGAGGTTATTCATATTTTTAGAAATTTTTAACCTTTCAGTGTTTTACTTTGAATGTAAAGCTCAGGCATTTCCAACTTGGGGAAGCCTGGCAGATGTATGCCCCTTATGGGTGATTATTGCGATACACACATCTTTTTCCTTTGCTGGACTTGGGCATATGTCTTATTCCATGTGTTAATGAGCTCTTTCCCTTGGCCCCTTTCTGAGCTCTCAAAAGCCATAGGTACAGGTGGAGTGGGTAAAATTCTTATAAGAAGCACAAATATTATTGAAAAATGTGTTCCTGTCTTCTGGAGAAGCACAGCAGACTGAGTGTCCCCTAAAACAAAGGTGTAAGTTGTAGTTGGGATTTGTTTACTCAGGGATAACTTAGGTAAAACCTCAAGTCTTGAGGACTAACCTGAAACTTATTCTAGTTCTGAGACAAGATACATTCCAAGATTAAAAGAACCAAGTGAAAAATCAAATTTGGGACCCCAATGGTTCAAATTTAAGAGGTAAAGTTTAAGAGGTAGTTTTCCAATAGCCATGTTTTTATTAGATTGATTACACTTTCTGAGAGTTTGAATATTTCTAGAATATTTTGATTATTGAAGCTTTTTTTGGTTATTTGAGCATTCAAATTAAAGAATGCTTAAGACACTATTGCCTCTTCCGTTTTTTCCAATGTCCAAATGCATTGGATTTTTGTCAAAGAAGATAATCCTAAAATTTTCTTCTGATTCACCAAAAGAAATCCAGGCATAATTTGCCCTTTTCTATTCTTTCTTTGAAGTCATTAAAATCCAGGCAATCTTGGTTCACAGATTGTCCCCACTGTTTGTCAGTAACTATCAATTCATCTTCCTTGTCTGTGCATTAAATTCTTAGTTCTTTTATTTAAAAGAGTGTGTGTGTGTGTGTGTGTGTGTGTGTGTGAGAGAGAGAGAGAGAGAGAGAGAGAGAGAGAGAGAGAGAGAGAGAGAGAGAGGAGAGAATGTTGTTAATATTTTTTATTTTTCAGTTTTCAGTGGACACAATATCTTTGTATGTGGGGCTGAGGATCGAACCCAAGCCTCAAGCATGCCAGGCAAGTGCACTACCGCTTCAGCCACATCCCAAGCTCAAATTCTTAGTTCTTAAAATTAAACACTTAAGATTTGTCTACTTTATATATATGTTATGCTTCAATTTTAAAAAGCTAATATATTTTTGGGCTGGGGTTGTGGCTCAGTGGTAGAGTGCCTAGGTGCCTAGCATGCGTGAGGCACTGGGTTCGATTCTCAGCACCACATATAAATAAATTAAATAACGGTCCACTGAAAACTAAAAAAAAATAAATATTTTTTTAAAAAAGCTAATATATTTTGTTACACATATTTAATTTTACTACAACATAACTTTTTTGTGTGCATTCAACCAATATGCCTCCATTCATTATCTAGTTATTCATAATATTTGTGAGTACATATTTGTGATTCAAACTGACTTGAGTTCAAATCCAGATTCTGCGACTGCATTTTTACTCTCCCAAAGTTTGAATTCCTCATTTCTTGAATGTGATCATTGCTTATTTTCAGGGTTATTTTGAGGGTTAGCTGAAGTAATGTAAGTGAAGTACTTAATGCTGCAGATACTACATAGTGAGTCTTCAATAAATAGTAGAATTACCATTTTATAAATATAATGCTTCTATACAAAAAGGCAAACGGTGCTTGCTTATAGCCACTGTGAAGTTGATCCAGGTGAACAATTTTTTTTTCTTCCAAGACAAGAAACAAATGGTACAAAAACATCAGTGAAAGAAACACAAAACACACAAGACCTGCTTCCCTTAATTAAACAGACAATAGAAGAAATCATAAATTGAGAGTAAAAAATGGAGTGTCCAGTCCTATTTTCAAGCTTTGTTTTTTAAGCCTGTCATGAACATCGTGTACTCCCATATTCATTCAAACAGTTTTGGTTTTGAAATTTTAAAGTCATTTACAAATGCATGTATTATGTGTAAGTATTAATTGATGCACTGCCTATCTCAGTACCCTCAGTAAAAAAGTTCAACATAATAGTTTTATTACTATTATAATCCTAGTAAGCTTGCAAGTAGAAGAGGAAAGTAAAAACATAATACCCTGAGTGAACTTCCTTTACAGTGTTCATAAAATTTTGTTATTTTCTTGATGCCTATAAGACCTCACCCTAACCACTGAAGTTATTTCACAAATATTAAAATTGTTTTTGTTTCAAATTACTTTGTTAACAAATAAAAATTGTATAGTTTTATGGTGTACAAACATGATTTTTTAAAGTATGTATACAATGCGGAATGACTGAAACAATCTGATCCTAAAGTTTTCAATTACTGTGTTTAGTCTTGGACTGCGATATTATCACTCAACTAATATTAACATAAGAAAGTAATGTTTGACTGTGAGAATTTTTCACCAAAAATATGATGTAGATAATTTTCGATATACATGCAATTGTAAGAATAATGCAGAGAGAGCCTGTGTGCTCTTTACTTCATTTTCCTTATTGTATGACTGTGCAAAATTATAATATAATATTGTAATCACAATATTGATATTTATACATCATGTTACTGTTACTCAAACCACCTATTTTATTTGTACTCACTAGTGTGTGTGTGTGTGTGGGGGATGTTGTATATAGCTTGATAATCTGTATAGTTTTATGTTGCACCAAACATACTCAGGATACTGAACATTTCCTTAACTACAAGGATCTTCAGTGTTAGTTGAAGTGTAAATTATTTTTTCTTTCTCTTTGGCCTGTCGATGTGATGAATGGCATTGATTGATTTTCTAACACTGATCCAACATTGCATACCTGAGAATAAGTACTATTTTGCCATGGTATACAGCTCTTTTAAAAATGTTGTATACTGTTTGCTAATAATTATTGGTGATTTTCATGTCTACGTTCATGAGCAATATCAGCATTTCTCTTTTTTAAAACTATGTTTGTCTGCTGCTGGTATTAGAGAAATATTGAGAAAGACTATATGAAATTGTTTTTCAGTTTTTCAAATGTTTGCTAAATTTCTCTGGTGAATTCATTTGGGGCTGAGGATTTCTTCTTCAGGAAATTTTTAATTGCAAATTTTACTTTTTAATGGTTTAATGGGATTTGATAGTTCATGGTTTTAAAATAATTGGTCAATTTTATCTAAATTATTGAATTTATGAGCATAAACTTGTTCAGAATGATGACTTATTACCCCTCCACTGGTTTCAGGTCTGCAGCAATAGCCTCAATTTTATCTTGATATTAGTGATTCTTTTTTCTTCTTTTTATTTCTGTCAGTCTTACCAGAGATTTACTAATTTTGTTGACTTTGTTTTTTGATGTGTTAAGAATTTGTTTAATTAATTTTCTCTATTTTCCTATTATCTGATTTTCATTTATCTTTATTATAGTAATTGACAGAGGCATATGGTGAAGTCAGTGCTATAATTGTGAAAATGTTAATTTCTCATTGTAATTTTGTTGGTTTGCACTTCCTGTATTTTGACACTCTCTAGTTTGATACATAATTAGGACTGTTATGTATTTCTGGTATATTGCTTTTCTCTTATTGAATTGCCATTTTTTTATTTCTGATAAATTTTAGAAATATACTTTGTCTCTTATTAATTCAGTTATTCCTCCTTTTTTTTTTTAAAAAAAAGATAATGTTTCTCTGGTTCATCTTTTACATCCTTTCACTTTAAGTCTACATATGTTGTTGAACTGAGAATGAATTTCTTTTAAATAAAATTTAATTGGGTGTGTGTTTGTTTCATTATTTGTTTCATTGACCCTGGTGCCAACTTGTCTTTTCATTGGTGAATTTACACTGTTCACATTTAGTATAATTAATAATAAATTAAACTTAAATCTTTCACTGCGATTTTTTTTTGTGTGTGTGTCCTCTGGATTTGTTCCTCTGTTTTGCTTTCTCCGCCTTTTATGAGACACATAATCAAATTGTCCAGTTCCATATGGATTTGCGATAGTGTATTTCTGTATCAATCCTAAAGAAAAGTGGACAGCAAAAAAAAAAAATTGTATCTTTGAATGTTCCTTTTCTACTCCCAAGAAACCTCACCAAGTTAAGGGAAGTATGAGAGCAATCCTGGGCAGGAAAGTCCAGATACCTATTATCTTGAAGGCATGGCCTTCTCTGTGAACACAGAGTTAGGGTAAGTTAGTGTTACCTGTAGAATGTTACTTTCTTGAATGTGTACAGTGATGGTTGCTCCTTGAGATTCTGGTCATAAAAGTAAGCTAATGGTGATATGTCACTGATTCTGCCACCTAATATGTGAATCTATCTTCTGGGGAGTTGCGTGATGGTGTGAACTGGAGGCACTGTGGAAAGGATGTATATCATTCTACACTCATTCAACCAGCCACGATTAGACAAAGCATCAAGAGGAAGAAGAGTCTCTACCTTGGTGAAACACCTTGAGGTACAGAGGTTCTATTTGTTCAGCCTTCCAAGAACTGAATTTTCTGAGAGCAGTCACTGATCTCTCCTAAGCTTTCCCTTACTAGTCATATATGTCTCATGTGGGCATTTTCTTGACTTTCCCAGAGCCCATCAGAGGGCCCTGGCACACTGGGCTGTGGACAAGACAGTCTTTTTGTATCATTTCTGTCAGTGTTGCTCTGGGAATTACAACATATAAATGTGACTTTCAACATACATAGATGACTTCTGTTGTTACCGGGATTTCCAATTGACTTCCCTTGCTTTGGAGCCATGCTACCTGGTACTGTAAGTAAGCTCCTGAATCAACAAAGGAAGGAAGTTATCAAGGAAAACACTGGGCCTCCTTAGGTAAAGTGTGTGAATCTCACTTCTGGTTGCTGTCATTATCTTTTTCTTTGTCTTTATTTTTTATAAGTTTAAATTTTTTTTCAGCATTAAGTTCTCTGGAATTATTTTGTTTAGAATTTATTCAGTTTCTTGAATCTATATATTTGTATCATTTTTCCAAGTTTTGTAAGTTATTTTTCATTATGTCTCTGAATACTCTTCCACACACACTCTACATTCCCTCTCCTTCTGGGACTCTGATAACACAAATACTGAATTTTGGAATATTGTCCATAGTACCAGAAAGTATTTAGTTTATTTGTTTTCTAGTTCATTTTTCTCTTTTGTTTAAATTGAGCAATTTTTTTAATCTATCAAGTTAACCATCCTTATCTTCTGTTATCTTCAATATATGATTGAGCCTTACAAGTCAGTTTAATAATGTTGTTATTGTACTTTTCAGGTTAACATTTTCCACTTGTTTCTTTTGTATGACTGCTAATTCTTGGTTGAAGTTTTTAATTTATTTTTTTTTTCATTTGCTCCATGAAAGTGTATTATTGATTGTTTAAGTAAATTTTCTGGCCATTAATTAAAACCCCTTGTCATGGTGCCAGCTGATTGTCTTTTCTCACTAATGCTGTGATCTTCTTTGTTCTTGGTGTAACTAGATGATTTTGAATATATTTTACTACTAGCAGACTCTGGATCTTCTAAAATCTCTTGTTCTACTAGATGAACACTCTTCTTAGCTTTAGCACTCAGGTCCTGGCATTCTTCTGTGAGTTGTTTTTTTCTCTGACAGTTCAATTTTTAGAGCTTGTGTGGTATATTCTTGTCTAATCTTCCTTCTGTTACTGCTGGGGCTTCCATGGGTCTCTTCCACTGCCGATGTTTTGAAAGGGAAAAAGAGGTTTCTAACAGCAAGTACTACAAAGTATTTTTTATCAGGTAAAGGAAGTCATTGATCCTAGGATGAAGTTGCTTCTGTGGCCAGAAATTTATTGTGGTGGGATTCTCCTGTCACGATCAGAGAACAGAGTATTGTCAGTGAGCATCCTGGCCAGCACTCCTCTTCCCTGGCCTAGCATCTCTGGCAACGGCATGACTCAAACCCTCAGAAACAAAATGTTTTTCTAGTTTTGGCTGATGAGAAGACTATCAGTTACATAGGGGTTTAAAAAATATCTTCCTATCTTCTTATGTTGGGCTTCTCAGTGTGACTACATTTCTTTTGCTGTTGCTACCCAGTGGTTTGGTGTCTCAGGCTGATATGAAGAGTCTTTCCTCTGGCTTCTATTGTTACAGGGGTTTCTAATTGACCTCCCTTTCTGTGGTGCCAGGCTACCTAGTATTCTAAGTAAGCTCCTGTACCAACAAGGGAAGGAAGAAAGCAACCTGGTCTACTCCTGGGTCAGCTTCTATTGAGGGTGGGAATCATGAGTCTTCTTACAGTTAAGGGGCTCTGCCAGTTCTGAGTGACAAACCAATTTGCCTTTCTCTTACCTCCTTTCAGGGTTTTTCTTTGGTTGCTCCTTATGTTGTTCTCATAGTTTGTGGTTGTATATATTGGGGAAGAGCAGAGGCAAGTGTGTATATTGAAATCTTCTCCAGAACAAAAGCTGTAGATTATTTTTGAAAATAATTATTTTGAAAATGCTATATATAGTCAACAAACCATTTCAAAGTACAATCAAAACTTCCTGTTATGAATCTGATAGAAATAGCATATAAAGTTTAGCTAGGCCATTGTCCACAATATCATATGTGATCTAGACTTCCTAAGCATCTACAGTTCACTTGTCTTCTCACTGAGTTACTCAAGTTATTCATGTGTTCTAATGTTTCAGGCCAGTATAACAATTTTTCAATATATAATAGGAAAGCAACCCAAAAGTCTCCTTAATTTTTTGTTGCTCCCATTCAATCATTCAACAATTAGAGGTTTATATTATAATTAATAATGCCATGTTCTGACAGATAAGAGTATAGAAAATAAATTAAAATGTATACCTCATCCTTTCTAAATTAGAAACTTTTAAAATAAAGACTATGAAGAAAACCAGAATAAATTTTCATTTATTTAAAATTTATCTTGATTACATATCAGGTTTTTAAACTACTCTATATCTACACAAAGATATATTTTTAAAGACACACATACAATGCTTTACATGCCAGCATGTCTAATTCAATGAATATCACACATCATAATATGCTATGGATTGGATATAAAATGCCCCCTGGAGAACTCATGAGACAATGTAGGAGTGTTCAGAGGTGAAATTATGAGGGCCATAACTTAATAGGTGGATTAATTATTTTGGTGATTTAACAATTTGAAAGGAATACTGTACTGGGCAGTAACTGTAGTTAGGTAGGGCATGACTGAAGGATTATGTCATTGGGAGCATGACAGTGAGGGTTATTTTGTCTCTGGTTGCTTGATATTTGCTTCCGGGAGCTTTCCTCTGCTGAGATATTCCACCATGATGTTCTGTCTGACCTCAGCCCAAGAACAATGGAAGCAACCAACCAAGGACTGAGACTTCTGAAACCATGAGCCCAGAATAAACTTTTTCTTCTCTAAATTATACTTATCAGATATTTTGGTCACAGTGACTAAAAGCTGCTTAACACAATGTACTACAGGTAAAACTACATATATTATAAAATGAATAAAATTGTATTATTTTGATATTACAATACTTTTCCCAATGTAAAATAATAATAAATTAACATTAATGTTACTTACACAAAATCTTAATAAAACAGCAGACTCAAATAAAAAAAACTGAAAAAAATAAAAAGCAACTTTATATATCATATTTGCATATAAAAGTATTTATGCTGTAAGGTTAATTTTATAATAGTACAGAATATTTCTTCATTTTTAAAATTCCTCCAGGGGAATTTATATCAAAAGGAAATGAGATATTTAATATGAGACATCATTTAATTATTTGCCCCATTTCCAATCTTAACATAAACCACAAAAATGACTAAGTATGAATTACCATATTTTGTAGTTTATGTAAATTAAAAGATTAAAAAGTTATGTCTGTAGCTAAGGAAAATAAGTAAAACATTTTACAACTGCTTATCAATTCTAAAGCCAGTGATTTGATTTCAATTGTTCTATCCATAAGAATCAATGAAATACTATTTTTTAGGGACAGGAATTGAGATGAGTTGAAGATTGAAATAATGCCAAGCACTTGAATCTTTCAACAGCATAATCATACTCTGATCACTTGAGAATGAAAAAAATGATTGTTAATATTTTTAGAGATTTCAAATAAAGAACTTTGTGAACCTCTGCTTTCAATTTCCAAAAATCCAGTCTTCTAACCATAGTATTTATGATTAAACAGTGGAGTTTTATTATAGTATTCCTCTACATTTCACAGCATGTTTCCACACACTGTTTCAGAGGGAATCAAGGCATGAGAAAGTACTTGTCTAAAGTCACCATGAACCCAGAATGGAAAGCTTGCAGTCTGTGGTCTTCCCATCTCACCACAGTTTTTTTCTCTCTTTTTTTTTTCTTTTAGGTGGAGAATCATGTCCATCAGAACTTTATATTTATGCAAATTAATTATAGACTTCTGTGTTTCATTATGGCATATAACATAATTAATCTATATTTTCCCAAACACCTCCCTTTCTCTTCTCTCCACTTTCCTCCCTCCTCTGATTCCTATACTCTACTGGCTTATTCTCTACTGGCCTCCCTTCTACTTTCATGACATCTTATTTTTTTCTTTTTTTTCATCTCGGCTTCCATATATGACTGAAAATATATGACATATGTCTTTCTGAGTCTGGCTTATTTTGCTTAACATGATGTGCTCCACTTTCACTCATTTTCCAACAAATAACATAATTTTGTTCTTCATTTTGGCTGAATAAAACCTCATTGTGTATATATACCACATTTTCTTTATCCATTAATTGGTTGATGGTTTCATAACTTGGACATTAAGAATTTTGCTGTGATAAACATGGGTATACATGTATGTATGAAGTATGCTGACTCTAATTCTTTTGGACAAAGACAGGCGTGCTATAGCTAGATTATATTGGTTTCTGAGGAACCTCCCTACTGATTTCCATACTGCTTGAACAAATTTACATTCACAACAACAATGTGTAAGAGATGCTTCACCCCACTAGAACCCCCACATTCTTGCCAGCCATTATGGCTATTCGTACACTCCATGATAGCAATTTAGCATCTTAATGTAGTTTTGATTTGCATCTTTTCTGATGGCTGAAGATTTTGAACATTTGTTTTTCATAGAGTTGTTGGTCAATTGTGCTTGTTTTGAAAAGTGTCTATTTTGTTCTTTTGCCCATTTATTTTCCTAATTATTGAATGGGTTATTTCATCAAAATGTTCCTTAAATCTTAAATCATTGCTTTTACTGCCTTTTGGAATGAGCATAGGTGTTTGAACTTACTTGTATAGAAATACATACACATTTATGTGTGTATAAATATTCTGTATATATATATATATCTATATATATATACATATATATATAGATATATATACATGTAGCAACATTCTGAGACATCTTTTAACAATAGATATATCTAATAATTATAAGTTATATAAATATGAATTAGGTATTGAATTGTTTGACTTTCTAGTCAAGGCAAATAACAGTGGCTCACAACACAGGAGTAGTACCAAATAAATGCAGTAATTCATTCCCTTTACACAAATAGCTGCTGAAAGGCAGACAGAGGTGTCAGTTGTGTGGGGTGCAGGTGATTATGGCCCAGTCCACACACCACAAGGTTGTTTTTTTTTTCTCCACCAGAAAACTGTCCATTAACTTTCCAAAGAGCCAAAAGCAAAAGGAGAGGAATTTGTGAAGTTGCTAGCCCATATGGCTGGTAGTGAGTTAATCTGTGTCTGAGCAGCAGGTGGCAAGAGCCAATCTGTCTGTTGGGGCTGTTAGTAACCCAGGGGCAGATCAGAGAACAGCAGGGAAGGTATAAACTCAGGCTGCAAATACAGTCAGGAATGTGGCAGGAAATTATTTCTGAAAACACACTTTGCAGCATAAGGGCAGCCATCAGATGCTACATGATAGTCTAATCTGCACTTCATTTTGGTAATTATTTAGAGTTATACAGGTAGGTATGAATTTTAGATAGTTGAAGATATGTAGTTATTGTTCACTTTATATAACACCTTGCCTTAAAATAATTATTTCAAGTGTCCTTGCTTCAAAATAAAATGTGCATGCAAAAAGATTTTGGGATTTTGAAAAAGGAAATGATCTAGATCAGCTATATTAGAAAGAGATAGGGACCTGTTCAAAAGGCAGAACCACAAAGATAATGGCTTTGTTAAATAACCAAGAGAAAATAGGGGCTGGATAGTATTTCCCTTGATGATCTGGCAAATAGAGAAAATGAGAAATAAATTAGTTGAAAACAACTAAAAGAACCCTGAATTATAGGAACAACTGGGTACCAAAAATTTTTTAAAAAGAACCATGCAAATTATTATCGGACAATGCTTATTAGTATCTTCTTTCCTTCCTTCTTTTCTTTTGCTTTCTTCCTTCATCTATCAGTAGATGTATCTCTCATCTATTGATGTATCTATATGAATGTTAAATCTAACATTAAGATTTGGCATATTTTTGTGTTCACAGAATTAAACCTAAACCATTTGCAAAAATAAACTAGACCAAGGAATCTGTTTACATGTAGTCTTCTTGTTTCTTAACCATGAAAATAAAGCATTAGTTTTCCTAAACTTAGTTAATATAACTTAGTTATATTAATCATCTGTCATTAAAATATTGAATAGAAGGGTTTAAGAGATAAATAATCAAAGGGGACTGAAAGCTGAATTAAAATGATATTCACAACTAGTATCAAATGTGATAACTAGGATCCCATAGTTCTAGAAAATCCAAACTGCTATTTATTTTTTTTCATTTTATTTTTTTTATATCTTTACATAAGCTCTATTATTATTATTTGCATTACAATTCTTAATACACCTCTATACCACAATTTATCATATCTTCCTATACAAGACATGCTGACACCAAATTCACATCTTCATACATGAACTTTGTACTATGATGAGGTTCTCCTTCCACCTCTCTCTCCCATTCCTTCCCACCCCTCCTCCCTATCTAGAGGTAATTTTCCTCGCATGGTCTCCCTCCTTATCACATCCTGAGTCACCCCCCTTATATCAGAGAAGACATTCAGCATTTGTTTTTTGGGGATTGGCTAACTTCACTTAGCATACTCTGCTCTAATGCCATCCATTTCCTTGCAAATGCCATGATCTTATTCTTTTTTAATGCTGAGTAATATTCCATTGTGTATAAATGCCACTTTTTTTTATCCATTCATCCACTGAAGGACATCTGGGTTGGCTCCACAGTTTAGCTATTCTGAATTGTGCTGCTATAAACATTGATGTGGCTGTGTCCCTGTAGTATGCTGTTTTTAAGTCCTTTGGGTATATATGTAAACATACAACCTTTTCAAACCTTTTTTACTCATAAAGAGCTTTGAGAACAAACTCTCTAGAGGGGAAAAGAATTAGAAAGGGCCAAGCATATGCTCAGGATCAGAATTCAAGTGAACTTCATGTTTTTCTTTCTGAGACCTATGACCATTAGTTTCAGTAGACTGAATTTCACCTTCTCTCATATCATAGCTGAAATTCTAAAACTAAAAGGTTTACTGTTTGGGGGTCTATCACCTGACCCTGGTGATAGGTTGTGGTTATTTCCATAGTGAGGCATATTCTTCTTTTTTTTCCCCTAGAAATAAGAAAAGTGAAATACTGTTAACTCCTGCACAAAGTCATTGCTACAGAGTGGTTCCTACCATTCTTCAATAGCCAGTATATGTTATCCACCTTACAATTGTCCTCTAATGCTTACATCACTTATATAATTTCAAGTGCTCTTGGGCATGGATCTCAGAGGCCAACTCAAATTCTCTTCTCTTTGCTCCAAATTGCAAAAACATCTCCAAATATGTTAGTGTGATCAAAGGAGGTATAATGGTCAAAATTGCAGCTGAACTGGGCCTCAGAGTTTTAAATAGTAAGAATCCAAAGATAAATTGTTATTCCATGAAGATTGACATGCTAGACATAAAGTCATCAAGAAGGATTCCAGACTGTATCCAGGGGGAGAATGCAGAAGAGCAGGATGCCTAAATTTACTTATATAATTCCTGAAATTGTAATACACATGTCTCATGAAATATGAAGTTCAAATTATGATAAATGCTAAGAATTTTATTAGATCTCAGCAAACCCTAGAAATGATGATTTGGAAGAAACTTGATTTTTTTGATGATCAAGGAAAATGACAACAATGACGAAACAAACAAACAAACAAACAAAACTTGTACAGAGGTATCTATAACCAAAAGGCTTTAGGGTAAAATGTATGTATATATTAGTAGTATTTAGCAATAATTTGGATTACCTACGTTTCAGAGAAAATATTAACGTATTTCTATGTAGAAGGAGTTTGTATTTTTAAATGGGAGGAATTTGTATTTATTTGCAAATGCACTATATTCTATGTAGCTGTAGAGAAACTAAAAACATATTATTAACATCAGACACAGACACATGCATGTCTATAATGAATTACACAGTACCCAGCAATGTCACATTTGCCACTTTCACCTATTCTTATAGTATTCATTTTCCTTAAATCATGACAACCTAATAAATCCCAGTTTACTACAAAGAATAGAAGCTTTCTCAAAAATAATAAAAATTTATGTTATTCATCTATGTATCTGAAAGACATCAATGTTCATTGTTTTTAAAACTACATTTTAAATTTATTATCACAGTAATATGTTTAAAAGTAACTCTACTCTTCCAAGTCCACTATTAATTCTTAAAAGCAATGACATCCAGCTTACTTTTTGTATATTTCATTATCCACACCTCAAAATAATATGTGTGTATAATTTCTTAATTTATGAAAATAAAGTCACTTGTCTATTGTCTTCTGATATGACCAAAAATATTTAAAGCATTTAAACTACCACATCACCTCCATGTACTCTGGGTATGTTTACATCACTATTCTTAAGTTTTTTTGGGGTAATTTCTATCATTTGGAACTATTTGAGAGAAGGAATATAAATTAATATAATAAATAAATGTGAACATAGCCCAATTTAATAAATCTCCAAAGTAACACTTGTATCACATTCTCCTTCCTTTCCTTGCAAATGTTAAGTTCCACTTAAATTCGGTGTTTATTTTTCCATACAAGTACATATTCACTTATATTTATCCATCTTTCCTGTTACAAACCCTTTTGAAGTTAAAGGTATTTTGAAATTCAGAATGATTTAGATACTATGAAAACATTACTATAAAGACACTATATACTATAGAATATGTAACATCTTCTGTAGATTTGGAGCAGGCTCTATAATTAAAATCAACAAATATTTCTGAAACAGAAAGCATAAATATCCATAGCAAGTGTGATAAACAAAAGGAAACAATAGCTTCATATTATTTAGGTCATATTTTGTCAGCAAGTGAATTAAGATTACGTAAATTTTATAGGCAATGCATTGGGGGTAGGGTAAAAAATCTCATTTTTATAGCTCTTAGGATTTGGGAGTCATTCATGAGAGATTGTGAAAATACACTAAATAATGGATTTTTATTACACTCCTAATACATTTGTTCCTAACTTTGTTGATACAGATTAGTGTAGTTCCCCTCTGTGAAACGCACTTATCATCATCAGTTCCCTTCCAGGGACCTTTCTTCCCAATGCCTACCTTTAAATGGAGGTCTTTTTTTGGTTTGATAACACTTGTATTCTGTTACAGAATGCTAACAAAGCTTGTTTTCCCTGCTATGTCTGTAATTTGATTTGGAGAGGGCATGTCAATTATCTGCTTACATTACTTTGTCTATGTGAATAAGGGTTATGCAGCTCCAGGGAGCACATCCATTTTTCTGCGAGCTTTATCTCCATTTAGTTCATTTCTTTGCATTATTTTAACAAACATACCTTTCAATTTACCCAGAATTTCTATCCAAATTTGTTTCCTGTCAGCTGCCTGTAAATACTGAACTCAGATCCTGCATTAAAAGTGATTTCCTTGTTGCTGTCATTGCCCTGTGTGCAAGGCAAACATTTGTTTCCAGTTTCCCACCATATCCTTCACTCTTTCTCCATCTGCTTTTTATCTTTAAAATTTGTTGAAATACATCATTTGCAAATGACTATTGTCTTTTATATTTATGTTGAGACTATACATGAAAAAGCATAATTGTTGTAAAATACTATATATATATATATATATATATATATATATATATATATATATACACACACACACACACACACACACACACAAATAGTATCAGAAAGAAGAGCAAATGAATTTATATTGCTAGCTTAACATTTGTTTCTATAAATTTTAAAAAGAAAAATGTTCAAATGATAACTATAAAAGATTATATTATCCAGGAGCAAGGTGGCAAGGTGCAGAACGTAAACAGTAGTTCTGACTTTAAAATGTCAGTGAATTCAATACACAATGTAATAAACATGCAATTAAATTCAGGTATGCTTTTAGAATATAAGTAAATGGGCTGGGGATGTGGCTCAATCGGTAGTGCGCTCCCCTGGCATGCGTGTGGCCCCGGTTTGATCCTCAGCACCACATACAACTAAAGATGTTGTGTCTGCTGAAAACTAAAAAATAAATATTAAAAAATTATCTCTCTCTTAAAAATATAAGTAAATGACAATAACTCCCTATATTCTCATAAGGAAATCTAAATATGAAACTCATTTTATATTCTAAGAACTGTGATTATCTTATTTTGACACAATAGTAAGAAAGTACCAATGATTACAAAAGCATAAAGTTATGAAATAAAATATATTCCAGTATACTAGTCATTTTGTTACATGTGCATTTTATCACATCATGTTATATACCCTAAAAGATTCCCAATAAATTTATTAAAAATAAAATTTAAAACCATGAAAAAGAAATAACTTAAAAATACAATAATTAAGTAAAATCTGATCCAGTGGCTCAGGAGGCTGAGGCAGGAGGATAACAAGTCCAAAGCCAGCCTCAGCAAAAGTAAGGTGCTAAGCAACTCAGTGAGACCGTGTCTCTAAATAAAATACAAAATAGGGCTGTGTATCTCAGTGGTTGAGTGACCCTGAGTTCATTTCCTGGTACTCCTCCCCAGCCAAAAAAAAAAGTAAATAAATAACTGATCATTGTCACACGAACACATGACTAAGTTCATAGGTAAATTATTGTAGGTTATTCTGCAGATTTTATTTAAAGAGGTTAACCTCTTTAAATAAAAAATTCCACTCATATTCCCACATTTTAACCGCTTCAGTCTGTACTCCACACACTTGCAATTGCCAGACTGCATTTCCTTATGTGAGACTTCCTCTGATTATTAAAGTCTTTATTTTATCCATGCACTGGACCAAAATGCCAGGGAAAATAGTTCCAGAAGAAGTACTCATCTGATGATTGATGAGAACTGGGGCATGAATATTTCAGCTTCTGTTAAGGACTTTATGTTTGCCCTTCTCCCCTGGCCCCAAATCTGTATGTTGAAGTCCTAACATTCAATGTGACTTGTGAAATACAAATATTTGGAGTATGTGTATTTGGGCCTATGAGGAGGTGATACAAATTAAATGATGTCAGAATGATGTCAGTAAGATGGGATCAAAAAAATCATATTTAATTTCAAAATACACAAAATATATTGTCCAGGGGGCTGTGGATGGAATGTTTGCCTAGCATGTTCAAAGACACAGTTTCAATTCCTAATATTCACACACACATATAGATATATGTGTGTGTATGTCCATATGTATATGTGGGTATATGTGTGTGTGTGTGTGTTTGTATATATACACACACACACACAGAGAGAGAGAGAGAGAGAGAGAGAGAGAGAGAGAGAGAGAAAGAGACAGAGAGAGAGACTCAAGATAAATATATAGTCCAAATTAATAACATTATATTTATTTGATCTTCAGAAAGGGCAGTTTTTAGGGTGAAACAATATAGAGTTTGATTAATGCCAGAAATACTGAAAATGATGCGGCTTTTATATAGACAACATATTTGAGTAAATTTACATCAAGAAATTGCTTGGATAAATTCTAGTTAAATGAGATCACTGAGTGGAACCACTAATACCACTTCAGTTTATCAATTTTATCCCTGTATTGATAAGGAATAGCCCAGGCCCTGAAGCAGCCAATGTTATCATGCTTGCTTTTCTAACCAAAGTCAGAAATTATTTCTTGTTCTCTTCATATCATTGGACATATTTCTTAGTCATCTGGAAGAAAAGTACTTTCTCTTGCCTTTTCCAATATTGTTTCTTTTATATTGTGTATTTCAGAATAAATATTTGCAAATATTTGCATTTTTCATATTTGAGGGTTAAATTTAAACTTTATTTTCTAAGATCCCAAGTGCTTTTTTTAATTTTTTCATGAAAACTATCCAAGCCCCTCATATTTACACTGGTTACAGGGTTTCATTTGATGAAAGAAAACTATTCAAAAGCAATAAACAGAAGGTAGGCTGACTTTCTAGTTACTGAAAGCAAGAACTTGTTGCCTGTGTTCATGATTAAGTAATAAACTATTGTTATAGAGTTTATTAATTCCATCAAATCCTTTAATATAAGCTCATATTAATTGTATCTTTAAGCTTCATTCCTCAGCTTAGCAATGCTGAATTTTCCTAATTGGAATCTGGACTGTAATTATAATTTACTTAACGGGATTTTATGAAATGTGTTACCTCTTATAACACTTAAAGTTGAATCCCAAATCAAAATTTTGGAAAAAGGATTCTGAGGGAAGGTGCCTGAGCCATACGTGGAAAGCTTTGTCCCTTAGAGGTGTGTTATCTCTGAGAGTAAGGACATTTATATTCTTGTAATGCTGCAATGCTGTCTGTGGATAAACAATAATTTCAAACTTTTCTTCCTTTTTAGGAAAAAGCATAAAAATTCATTAACTAAGCATTGGAAACCTTTAAAAACATTTAAAGTATAATATCTTTTGGAGGACAGCATGTTTATATATTACACTTCTTCAGAATTATCTTAGGTGTGAAAATTTTCAAATGAGTAAGATGCCATCATCAATACTCAGTAGTCAGTGACTTAAGACTCACATCTTCTATATCAAGTTCACACTTCAACTTCAGCATTCAGCTAGTAAAGAAGTTGAAGTCAATAGCAAAAACATCATGTATAGTTATCACTGAAAGAATGTCCATGGACACATCTGGTACCAAAACTTCAGTGTCACAGATTTGACCACTATAGAAACATCTATAGGATTCTTAAAGTCTTATTATCTAATATCTACGCTACATGAGACAAAATGATATTTTGACAAAAATTATCAAAATAATTCAAATGTAAGAAAAGTAGTAAATTTAATCTGACTATTCTAAATTTAATCTTATAGTATGCTATGCATAGAAAATATAATAAGCACATTCAGAACTATACAATCAAAGGCAAATAGCTATTTTAAACAGGATTAAGATGTTTTATTTGTCAACTCTCTCTCCCCTCTCTTAAACCAGGAGATGGGTTGAGGGAGGATAAGCCAAGGCTTGCTGCTGCATTAAATTTGTTGACAATTAAACTTTTATATTCTCACCTGTTGTTTTTACTAATAATAATAATTACAATTTACTGAGTTTTAATATAGACCAGCCTTTAGACAAATCACTTTATACAACTTAATTCTAATGTTCTCTATCAATGGGTAAGACAATTAAAGTTTAGAGAGACCAACAGACTTTCCCCTATTTACACTTTACAAGATGATGATTATTAGGGTTTAATGCAGGATTAAGAATTACAGAGAATTTTGAAAAGAATTTCCATTTCATAATAAAATTGGCACTTTATGTATTTTGTGCAATCAAATAAAACAATGTGTCTAAGTAAGTTTTGCAAACTAGAAAGCATTAAAATTTATCATTATTATTTATCTTGCTTAACAAACATTAAGTATACAGACCAGTAGATGAAACATGCACAGAGCCAAGATGGAGAAAGAGTTACTTCAAACAACTAAGACACTACATAAAATATATAGAAAAGTTGTTCTAAAGATATTGGACTCTGGGCAATAAAGGAAAAGGGAAACTAGAGAAGTAAGAACTGCCATTGCTAAGAGTTTCCTGACAATGATGTAGAGATAGGGGGCACCAGGTGGAGTCCAGAAATCTCTCTGCATTAACAAAATAGATTCTAGAGTCCATGAAGGTCAAGGTGGTTAGAATTCAAAGGGCTGAGTGCAGGAGTGAAAAAGAACTGCTCAGTGAGAACTCTGGAGAACAGCAGAGGGTCCCCTATGAGAATTCAGCTGAGAACTAATGATTGCATTCATTTGAGGAAACTAAAATCTAAGTTCACTGAATAGAGAGAAGATATTTTCCTCAATGGTTGCAAAAATTAATCCTTGACTACATGTGTTTTAATAATATTTGTCAAAACATAAAAGCAAGAGCAAAAAATGGCCAAATATTTTCAAATAGGTTAATCAAATTCCAAAACATTCAAGGATTTTTAGAGAAATATTTTACATGTTTTTATTTTTATTATAAAAATATTTAGTTGATAAAGATAGCATGTTTTCAATGCACACCACAGAATGATTTGATGTAGGTATACATTGCATAACTATTACCACAATCAAAATATATAACAGATCCATCAACATCCAGCTATTCATGAGGTCCCTAGAAATTGTTCATTTTATAACTGAAAATTTTGGACTTTGACTATCATATCCCCATTTTCCTCACCCTCCAGACTTTGGCAATCACCATTCTATTCTTTGTTTTTATAAATGTGTGTGTGTGTGTGAGTGTGTGTGTGTGTGTTTTAAGATTACACATGAGTGACAAATACAGTATTGGTTTCTGATGAGCTTATTTTGCTTACCATAATGTCTAATAGAATTTCCTTTGTTTCATGCCTGAATAACACACTAGTGCATGTGTATGTAGGTATTCTCACTGCATTCTCATTTGTATGTTTGTGTCTATATATGTATATATACATAAATTATATTTACATATTAAATATTTTATATGTATTATATGACATTTTATATGTTTATTTTATAAATTATATATTTTTCTCACACATTTTGTATCTTTTTAACTTTCAATGTACCTTTACACTGACTCATAACTTGACTATTGTGAACAAGGCTGTAATGAATATGAGAGTACAAAGCAGTTATATCTTGGAGAAGATAATTTCACAGCTCAGAGATTATAGCACTGGTCTTACAAAATAAAAATGAATAAATACAGTTCTCAACCAAGTAACTCTTACATCTCACCCTTGAAATCTAAACAAAGACTGTCACTCATGTAAAGCAAGGTGTTCATCAACTTTCTGTCACTATAACAAATGCCTGGAATAATCAATTTATAAATACAAAAGGTTGATTTTAGCTTATGTTTTGGATCCGGTTACTTTTAGGCCTCTGGTGTGGTGTGGTGGTAGATAGCAGTGGCAGGGAGAATGTTATACAGCAAAACTGCTCACTTCATGACCAAAGATAAAAAAATTAATCAAGGAAGGGAGTAGAGTCCACAGTCCATTTAAAGGGCAAACTCCCAAAGACCTAAAGAACTCTCATTAAGCTCTACCTCTTAAAAGTTTCTCCACCTCCCAATAGTGCCTTTCTGGGGAACAAGTTTTACTACATGGGCCTTTGGGGGCCATTAAAGATCAAAACCATGATAAGCAGAAAATAATAATTGAGGAAGATAATGTCAGTCACATGAAACAGACTGAGAAGTAACACACATGATAAAATTAGCAGACAAGGGCATAAAAATTATTACAAGTATATAGCATATACACAGTAATCTAGAGGAAAAAAAGAAATATGTTTAGCAGAAATCTGGAAGAGATGTTAAAGAGAAAAAAATCTGACTTTGGATGAAAATTATAATATCAGAAAAAAATTGGATTTTATAAATAACAGCTAATGAAGAAAATATGTTAATGATTTTAAAGACAGAGCAATTGAAACTATCAAAACTTAAAAATGTTTTTTTAAAAAATGGAGAATTGGTAATTTGTGGCTTGTGGTCTAACATACATGATACTTGGATTCTCTAATAGGTGGGGCAGAAAAATGCATTTGAAATATAATATCAAATATTTTGCCGAACTGGAGAGCTGCTAAAAATTCACAGATCAAAAATGAAGAATAAACTCTAATTATAAGAAGAATGAAGAAAATTATACCTATATACTTCATAACAAGGTAACTTAAATCCAATGATAAAAATATTTTAGAAGCTCAATGTGAGGGAAAAGCATGGTTCATGTAGAAAAGTAAGATGAGAAGGTGAGCAAATGCAGTGTTGAAAACAATCCAAACACAAAGGCCTGGGAGTAACAGCTTCAATGAACTAAAGAAAAATATTGTACATCTAGAATTCTCTACAGACCAAAACTAATTTTTAGAAATGAAGGAGAAGGAAACACCTTATTTTAGACCTAAAAAAGCTAAAATAATATCACAAGCAGACAAGAAATGTAAGGGGAGTACTTCAGGCAGAAAGGAGAACTATACCAATTGGGAATCTGGGTCTGCATGAATAAAGATCACTCAAAATCATCCCCCATCCCTCTCTCTCTTTCTCTCCCTTCTACCCCGTGTGTGTGTGTGTGTGTGTGTGTGTGTGTGTGTGTATGTTTGTTTGCTACTGGGGATTAAACCCCGGACATGTTTGCCACTGAACAACATATCCAACTGTTTTTATTTTTTATTTTGATATGGGGTCTCATTAAGTTGCTGAACCTACGGAGTCACTGGGATTCAGGAATGTGCAATTGAACCTGGCTAAATATAATATTTTTAATTAAAATTTATTTTCAAGATAATTAGCAAAAATAAAATAGCAAAACATTTCAATAAGAAATAGTTATAGAAATAAGCATGGTATTCTAAGTTTATTATACTATATGTGATGTGGTATATTATCAACTAAAAGCAAACTTAAAGTTAACTGAGAACTATAAACTCTAAAGAAACAAATTATATCACAGTATAGATAATAAGACAAATAAAAAGAAGATGGGTAATAAAAGTATATTAAGTTAATAAAAAAGGCTGAAAATATTAAAAAAATGTAAAAAGGGAACAAATGGGACAAATAAAAAATAAATATGAGTGTTTGATTTAAACCTAACTATATTAACAAGCGCATTAAATGTAAGTGTGTAATTGTCCTGAACACCACAATTATTGTAAGAATGGATCAAATGTAAAACAAAACCATCTGATGTATGCAAGAATCCCACATTAAATAAAAAGACAAAAAAAGTTTAGGACCAATTGAAACCAGAAGAGCTATTGTGATAACACTGATCTAGAGAGCTCAGATGGCTATATTAATACTAAAGTAAATTTTAGAACTAAAAGAGGTAAGCAGTATCAAGTCCTTGTTTCTTAAAACAAAATCAATCAATTTATTTTCCACAATGGAGCTGTGAGGACATCACCCTCAATTTTCTGCCCAAAAGCAATGATAAAACATAATAAAATTGCCGACTTCAACCATTTAAGGTTACTGGAGAAGAAAAAAAAGATATATAACTAATTGAGAATCAATAATTAATTAAAAAATCTAGCCAAGTTTAAGAAAGTACAATGCATTTGGTGGCTTCTTGCCTTCTTTTCACATCTTCTCCAAGTCTCAATTAGCACAGCAGCATCAAAAAGAAAACAATGCAGGGCTGGGGATGTGGCTCAACCGGTAGCGCGCTCACCTGGCATGCGTGCGGCCCGGGTTCGATCCTCAGCACCACATACCAACAAAGATGTTGTGTCCGCCGAGAACTAAAAAATAAATATTAAAAATTAAAAAAAAAAGAAAACAATGCATTACATACAGGGAAGCAATTATTCTATGAAAATCTGACTCTCTTGATTCTCGCCAGAAGTAATGAAGAGAAGAATGTATCCAGTGATAAAAGAAAAACAAGATTCTGGGCAAAAGCTAATTTCCAGTAAAAGAATTCTTCAAAAATGAAGTAAAAACTTTTATGTGTAAACAAAGACGGATGGAACTTTTTCCTTGAATAATTGTCTCAAAATCTTTAAGCAAGTCATTTGAGCTGAAATAAAATGACATCATATAGTAAGCTGAATCCAAATAACAAAATACAAAAGTGAGAACATTAAAAAAAGGAAAGTTTCTGGATTAAAAAAAAAATAAAAGGAATGTATGTTACATTTTATAAAACAAATTGCAAAACTGTGTAATTTTTTTTATAGCATATATAATTAATATGTATGACAGTAAGAGAACAAAGTAGGTGGGCAGAGATGACTGTATTTGTCATTTTAATATTTTACCAGAGTCTATGTTTGAGTCTATATTTTATCAGAATTTTGTGTAAATCTAAGGTAGATTTTGTATGTGTATGTGTGTGTCTGTGTGTGTGTATGTCTGTGTCTGAGTGTGTGTGGTGATGGGTATTGTACCCAGGGTCTTGTGCATGCAAGGCAAGCACTCTACCAACTGAACTATATCCCCAGCCCTAAAATAGATTATTATAAGTGAAAATGCATATCATAATGCCTACAGCAAACTACTAATAAGCTTAAAAATGTAAAAACATCAAGAAAAAATCAAAAGGATACACTAAAAATATCTCTTTATCATAAAAGGAGGTAGTAAAGAATGAAATAAAAAAGTACAAGATGTAAAAAAGAAAGTCAAAACACAGATAGGAAATCCAACAATTAGAACTATTATACTAAACTAACCATGTCATTCTAATAAAAAGCTGAAATTGGATTAAGAAATCAATTTATAACTAAATAGAGCACCCTGAAATTCAAAGATAAGAAAAATGGCAGTATAAATGACAAAGTAGACTTTAAGGCAAAAATATTATTGGAGGAAAACGTGGCTAATTTTTAATTACAGATCAATTCATGTACATTTACCTAATAATAGAGTCCTTAAACACAGAAAGCAAAACTTCACTGAACTAAAAAGAAAATACTATGATCATACAATAATAGTAGATAGAACATCAATATATATGGACTTAATTATGACACTCTCCATAACATATTAGAACAACTAGACAGAACTCAACAAAGATATACAGGATTTGAATGACATTATCAGTCTATTTGTCCTCACTGGAAACAAGTCATTTTCTTTTTGAGCAAACAAGGCACATCTCACAGTAATGTAGGTGAGGCTGTAACCCAAGACACACTTTCAAAGGCTGAAAAACATACAAATGTTTTTCAACTCAAAAAAATTAAATGATATGCTTGAATCAAATGTATGAAATATGATATATCAAGTGCTTTGTAATGTTTTGAACAACTAATAATAATAAAAAGGGAAAAAAGAAATTAAATGAGAAATCAACACCAGAGTGAAATTTTGAGAAATTCCTGTATATTTAGAAATGAAAGGGTGTCTGTGTAAATAACCCATGGGGCAAAGAAAACTCAAAAAGTGAGATACAAAGATATTTTAAAATGAATGAAAATTTTAACAGGCAAAAAACCTGTCTAAGCACAGCAAATGTTTTAGAGGAAAAATGGCTATAAATGCCTATATTAGAAAATAAAATAGGACTTATAAAAATCCATGAATTAATTGTACAACTTGAGAAGCTAGACAGAGAATGGAAAATTAAACTCAAAGCACAAGCATGGAATAAAAAATGAATAGAAACAAGTTGACAAACTAAAAAGGCAACCAAGAGAAAATAACAACAAGACTAAAAATTGTCCTCTCTTAAGGTCAAAAAAATTGAAAAAATCATGGACTTAATAGTAAAAAATGATAATGATTCAAAATTACAAAACTGGGAATAAAAAAAAGAAGTATCATTACTAATAAGGAGAAAGTAAAACACTATAAAGAAATACCATGAAAATTTTTAGCAAATAAAATAACTTTGGCAAATAGATAAATCCCTAGAAAAACAAAACTAAAAATGACTCAAAACTAACTCAAAAAGAAATAAAAAGTCAGGAAAAAATCTATTTGTCAACAACAAATTTTAAAATTAAGTATTTAAAATCCTTCCAATAAGCTGGAGATGTGGCTCCAGTGGTAGCACGCTCGCCTGGCATGCATGTGGCCCAGGTTAGATCCTCAGCACCACATACAAAGATGATGTGTCTGCCAAGAAATAAAAAAATAAATTAATAAATATTAAAAGATTCTCTCTCTCTCTCTCTCTCTCTCTCTCTCTCTCTCTCTCTCTCAAATAAATAAATAAATAAATAAAATCTCTCCTATGAAGACTGAGCCTACTTGTCCTCAAAGCTGAATTCAAAACATTTTAAAGAAAAAGGTAATATCAAGCTTCCACAAACTCTGTCAGAAAACAAGAAAGACCAAGTCTCAACTTGTTAGAAAATGAAATCATAAAAATATGCAGACAATTATCACACATTAACTTAGATTTATAAGTCCTTACCAAAGTAATAGCAAAATAGGTCCAGAAATATAGAAATATATTTCTGAAAAGGTGGTATTTATCTTTCAAATGTAAGGCTGGTCCCCAAATTAATTAATGTAATATACTATATTAAAGAGAATAAAGAACAATGGACCATATTATCACTTCAAGAAACACAGAAAAAATCATTTGAAAAACATCCAAAACAGAGTCACAAATAAAATTCTAAACAAACTAGGATAGGAAGGGAAATTATTTTACTTGATAAGTGAAAGCTGTGGGAAACTTATAGCTAGCATTATAATTCAGGGTAAGAAATTGAATTATTTTCTTCCTAAGATCCAGAACAAGACAAGCATGATACCTGTTGCCATTTATTTTCAACATTGTACTGGAGATTTAATCAGGGCAATAGAACAATCAGGGCAATAA
Organism: Urocitellus parryii; assembly: GCF_045843805.1. NCBI lineage: Eukaryota > Metazoa > Chordata > Mammalia > Rodentia > Sciuridae > Urocitellus > Urocitellus parryii. The sequence goes on along the minus strand of NW_027554049.1, from coordinate 3,478,389 downwards.
AGCTAAAAAATAAGTAAATAAGTAAGTAAGTAAGTAAATAAATAAATAAAGTCATCTAGATGGGAAAGGAAAAAAATAAAACTATCCTCATTAGCAGATACCATGATTCTGTATTCAAATTCTGTGTTATCCACAATGTCACAGGACAAAGGATATAAGATCAACAGGATTTAAGATCAACAAATAAAAATCATTTTTATTTCAAAATATTAGCACTAAAATACTTGAAATATTTCACAATGATAATACTAATTAAACAGAAGAAATAAATAAGATCAAAGCCATAAAAAGAAAAGTTCACTAAAGAAAAAAATTAAGAAACTCCAATAGCTTTATGTTGATTAAAATAATTAATGTTGCAGTATTATTTTTTTTAACTTCCAATAAAAAACTTTAGACCCATGTGGCTTCATTGATGAATCCTACCAAATACTTCAGAAAACAAATTGTACACAAACTCTCTAAAAGTATTAAAGAGAAGAAAATACTCCTCAACTCATTATATAAAACCAAGGATATTTTCATATGAAACTGGAAAAAAATTCATAAAAACTGCATACAAAATATCATTGTGAATATAAATGCCAAAATTTTTAGGAAATGGAAAGCAACAATATATAAATGGTGACATGGAAGGCCAATTAGAATTTATTTCAGTAGTTCCAGGTTAATTTAACATTTTAACAGCAATAAAGATAATGTATCATTTTAATAGATTAAAACAACATGATCATCTCCACAGACTCAGAAAACTCAAAGTGGGGCATTAATACAACATTCCCTATGACTAAACATTCTCAGCAATCTAGAACAAGAACATTATCAACGCAGCCAAAGAAATCTATGAACAACTTGTAGCAAATGTGTTACTTAACGATAAAGATTAGATGATTTTAACTTGTAATAAGGTACAGGAAGATGATTCTTATTCTCACATTTTCTATTCATCATTTTACTGAAGATTTAAGTAAATGCAATTAAAGAAGTAAAAGAAAAGTTATTCAGTTTTGACATAAAAATTTAAAACTATGTAAAAATAATATGATTGTCTATGTAGAAAATTCTACTGAATATCAAAAATATTACCCAAATTAACAAATGACTTAAGCAGTCTGCATAGATGAGATTAATATTAAAAACTTATTAGACTTAATATATGAGAATCAAACATTTATCAATCAAAAATTTTATAAATATGCAATTTCAAATAGCATCTAAGATGTGAACTGCTTAGGGATGGATCTGAAAAAAAATTGATCAAAACCTGTTCACTGAATTTATAAAACATTCCTGAAAATCATTAGAGTTATACAAATGAGGAGATAAATGAAGATTAAGAACTAGAAGTCTTGAGCTGGGGATGTGGCTCAAGCGGTAGCGTGCTCACCTGGCATGCGTAGGGCGCTGGGTTTGATCCTCAGCACCACATAAAAATAAAATAAAAATGTTGTGTCCACCGAAAACTAAAAAATAAATATTTAAAAAATTCTCTCTCTCTCTCTCTCTCTCTCTCTCTCTCTCTCTCTCTCTCTCTCTCCTTAAAAAAAAAGAACTAGAAGTCTAAGTATATTTAAGATGTCAATACTCATAGATTCTGCAAAGTAACAATCAAAATTCTAGTAGCCTGCCAGGCATACTGACAGACACATGTAATCCCCATGACTCAGGAGGCGGAGGCAAGGAGGATCACAAGTTCACAAGTTCAATGACAGCCTTGGCGAGGCCCTAAGAACTTGGTGAGACCCTGTCTCAGAATAAAAGGGCTGGTGTTGTGAACTTTAAGATTCTCATAAAGATAAGAGTAATAAAGACAGTTGACACAGGTAAATAAATCAATTAACCCAAATGGAGTTCAAAAATAGACTCACATATATATGAGCATGCATTAATTCACAAAATAACCATGTCCATTCAATGGAGAAAGGACAATCTTCAGAAAATAATTTTGGAACTATTAGATATCTGTTTCAAAACAATAAATTTGCTTCTATAAACAGTTACTTCAAAGTAGATTATACCTAAATATAAAAATTAAAATTACAAAATGTCTAAGAATAAGGTGACAATATTTGTAAATTGGAGTTAGCTTTCTTAGTTATACCACCAAAGGCATGACCATAAAAGGAAAAAAAGTGATGACTTGGATTTACTTAAAGAACATCTGTTCAACAGAAGATAATATTTAAAAAAACATGAAAAGACCATGCATATTCATTTATTGAAGTTCATCTAGTTTAGTTCCACAGTTTAGCTATTGTGAATTGTGCTGCTCTAAACATTGATGTGGCTGTGTCACTGCAGCATGCAGTTTTTAAGTCATTTGTGTATAGATTAAGGAGTGGGATTGCTGGTGGTTCCATTCCAAGTTTTCCAAGGAATCTCCATACTGCTTTCCAGATGGGTTGTAGCAATTTGAAGGCCCACTAGCAATGTAGGAGTGTGCCTTTTCCCCCACATCCTCGCTAACACTTATTGTTGCTTGTATTCTTAATAACTGTCATTCTGACTGGAGTGAGATGAAATCTTAGAGTAGTCTTGATTTGCATTTCTCTAATTGGTAGAGATGATGAGCATTTTTTCATATATTTTTTGATCAATTGTATATCATCTTCTGAGGAGTATTTATTCAGTTCCTTATCCCATTTATTGATTGGGTTATCTGTTTTTTGATGTTAAGTTTTTTGAGTTCTTTATACCTTCTGGAGATTAGCCCTCTATCTGATGTGCATGCAGTAAAAATTTGCTCCCATTCAATAGGATCTTCACCTCACTGATTGTTTCTTTTGCTGAAAAGAAGTTTTCCAGTTTGAATCCATCCCACTTATTTATTCTTGTTTTTATTTCTTGCCCTATAGGAGTCTTGTTAAGGAAACTGGGACCTACTCTGACATGATAAAGATTTGGACTTACTTTTTCTTCCATTAGGTGCAGGGTCTCTGGTTTAATTCCTAGGTTCTGGATTCACTTTGAGTTGAGTTTTGTGCATGGTAAGAGATAGGGGATTACTTTCATTTTGCAATGGATAAAGAAACTGTGGTATATACACAATGGAATATTACAAAGCATTAAAAGAGAATAAAATCATGGCACAGATAAATGGATAAAGTTGGAGAATATCATGCTAAGGGAAGTAAGCCAATCCCCCAAGTCCAAAGGCCGAATGTTTTCTGTAATAAGAGGATGCTGATCCATGATGAGGTTTGGGGGAAACAAGAAAAGAATGGAGGAACTTTGGATAGGGCAAAGGGGAGGAGGGGGAAGAGAGGGCACATGGGAATAGGTGAAATGAGATGGACATCATTACCCTAGGTACATGTATGAACACATGAATGGTGTGACTCGACTTTGTGTACAAACAGAGAAATGAAAAATTGTGCTCCATATATGTACTATGAATTGAAATGCATTCTGCTGTCATGAATAACAAACTAGAACAAATTAATTAATTAATTAAAAAAATGATTGATAAAAATTACCCAATCTTAAAAAAAAAGACTATGCACATATAGCAAAAAATTATTTGCAAATCATAGGTGTAAAGGTTTATGTTCTGTCTTAAAGAATAACTCTAAACTAAAAATCAAAGAAACAGTTTTTGGTTTATTTGGGGTTTTAATGTTTTCTTCAAGGAAGCTTTTATAGTCCACTGTGTACTAAAATATCTGAAACAATATATTTATAATACTTTTTAATGAATTGAGTATGTGTATATATATTTTTGTTTTATAAGCTAGTATTTTTTAATCTATAGAATTTCATCTTTGACTCTGAGGAATTACCTTGTACTATTTCTTTGATTTTTTTTATTCTTCTAGACAATGAATGTGTCTCTGTTCTAAGCCAGATAACAAGTTCAGATTATTCTCATTCTTCATTAATCATCCCTCTTTACTTCTCTGACTCTGAGGACATTCATTCTTGCCCATTTGATGCAAACATTACTAACTCTCTTATATACTGTTTGTCACACGCTAAGAATTAGTATTTGGTAGCTTAAGCTAAATGAAACCTTGTTGTATGACTAAATATTTGTATCTATAAAAAACTTGTAGAAAATATATGATGGATAATATTGTCATTTTAAATAACATTTTTATACTACCAAACCAAGCAAGACAAAGGGGAATTAATTTTATTGGAAATCCGAAAAATCCAGTATTATACTGTGCTGATCAGAAAATAAGTAATAATAATAATAATAATAATAATAATAATAATTCATAAAATACCCACAAGAAAAAGAAGTACAAATCTCAAAAAGTTCATAGCCTTTTAGGGCATGGATACATGAATAAGTAAATAAGGTTAAGGTTATTTTTACATGCTATAAAATAAATGACTAAAAGTCATGCTAATATTTCATAGAATTAATCCACATATTTCCATGTTTGAAGAGTGGAATTTGAGAACTGTTGTATTTTAACAGTTTCTGAATTAGTCATTTATGGTGTGGCAAGGACACATATATACTTTGAAAGTAGTTTTTGTCTGTTTGTGTGTTTGACTTAGTGCACAAGAGAAAGGGTAATTTATGGAAGATATGGAGAGGATCTCACAGGGAGCCACCTCACTGCAAAATACTTCCTAGGTAGGACGTTAGATGAGAACAACTTGGCATGTGATTGGGTGGACCTCTACGCCAAAGTTCATCCTAAAAATTTATTCTGTGGGGAAAGCATGAGGAAAGAGATGAGAACCACACAACCCAAAATACAATTTTATTACTATCTCCCAAAAATTATACCTTTAGGAAATGGCTTAATTTTTATTTCTTTTTTGACAACCAGATTTTTCTTTAATGTGCTATTTTGATTTTGTAGCATTTCATCTTATACAACTTAGAAGTATGTAAGTTGTTAAAAGGTGGTTTTTATGAACACAGGAAGTTACTGTCAAATTTGAGTAATGATCTCTATTGAGACTGGGAGAAGTGCATATATCATATTCCTTTGTGTCAAATAAAATACTGTTTTTTAATGGTAAAATATTCCCACTTAGTAATGGTCTTTGGCTTTGTAAAGTTACATATAGTCAGTCAATTTGAATATTTCATAGGATGAAATCATCAAGTAATCTCTGTTTTCCAATTCACTTTGTGCAGTAAATTGCTCTGATGGAGTTCTCATACGTAATATGCAGTACTACAATTTTATCGATGTTTCCAACTTCAAAAATTCAATACATGCAATGGAAATCTCTAATACACATCTACTTTAAGTTTAGTATTGTATTTCCTAGAAAAATAAAAACACATAGTGCACTACATAACCATTGAAACAGTATACATCTATCTGCCAAAATTGAGCTTATTCTTGAATATATGCACTTGGTATATTGCTTGGTATTAGGTATATAAACTTGGAAAATCATTTATATGCCTAAAGGTTCATTTTTAAAATGTGAAAAAAAAGGGGAAAAAGAAAATGGAAAAGACAATATAAATACCTCAAATTTGTTGTCAGGTTTATGTAAACTAGAAAAAAAAATAAAATGACATATTATATAAGTGACTGACTGATATATAAAAGATACCAGTCAGTCACTTATATAATATTTGTGCTTCTTTTTAGAAAGAGTTGAAGATTGGTGGAACTAAAGCTACATATGCCAACTCTAATAATCGCAGAAAGACTATGTTGGATTCTCAGGAAGACAGAAACTGGGAGATACATTGCATTAGACACACCTTGATAAAATTCAGGAGAGCTTTAACTAAGCAGGTGACCAACTTGGGTGACAGGCTCCTTAGTACCTGCTATATCATTCTTTATATAAAATATGCCTTCATTGAAAATCATCTAATCTAAAATTGAGCCTACTCTAGAATAAGAAATGTAGTTAACACTGGCCATTTTTAATCTTTGTTTCCATTCTGCTCAGCACCTTTCACTTTATTGGTACCCCAGTGAGCAAAGTTTCAGCTCAGCAGATGCAGCACCTTCCTAAGGACAAGTGCAAAGCCCCTGTTGGTCATTGTAACAGCCTTGAGGAGTAGTTCTCTAACAGATGATCAAACTTGGGCCAATTAAATGAATTCTCTTGCATTTTTTTCCCAACTGAAGCTTGTGAGGAAGACATCTCCTCTTAGGTCACAGAACTGGAAAGTGAACCTGGCATAGACAGTAGCCATGTTTTCTCCTGTGCAGCAGAGATAAGCTTGACAACATAAATGAGAGATGAATACCAAAGAGTTTCTAATGACTTCTAGTGTTTGGACCCAGTCATTACCCAAATTTCTCAGTGACAGTACAGCTGACCTTTTGGGCTTCTTATGTCCCTGTTGTGAGGGGTGGCCCAGGCTGGTCTCTGCTCAGTAGATTCTGGTTTTGACAACACAAAGTCTCAAACATTGTCAAATGTTGGTGAGGGAAAAAAATACCTCCATTGAGAACCACTGAGTGTGTCATCTACCTCTGGATTTGCCAATTATTTGAGCTGTGAAGTCTTCCCCATTTGCTCAATATAATCTGTAAATCACTCAGGAATCTCAACTTATTTGTACATGATAAGTAACTTGCACAAGAAAGTTACAATGAGAGTTAGCCCTACATCCTTGTATGAAGGCATGTGGGTGTACGCCATAAGAAAAAAAAAACACACAGAGGAAGCCCCTTCTGTAGGTATCCAGAGGAAAATCATAAAGGATCTGAATTCAGAGAGCTTTGGAATGCTCCAGATTGTTGATTTGTGAAGCACATAGACCAAGATGTGCTTCCAAAAACTTTATTCTGAGTTTAGCTATGCCTGCGAAATGGCTGGTTAAATAAGCATAAGCAAAATGTGTTCTTTTATTATTATAAGATTTCTCATAGCCTCTAATCTGCTGCTGGGCTTTAATAATCTTTACCAGTTTCTCAAATTTCTACAACCATTTTTTTAAGAGTTCCAGGTAACATTTTTTCATGATGAACATTCTACAGATCTCAATGTCAGGTATAATAGTCCACCAAGCCCAAAGGCAGTCCAATGTGGGAGACAAAGAGCGAGTGTTCTTATGGGCCTCTTTTTTTTTTTTTTTTGGAGTACATTTATCTTTTATCTGCATTTGGGGAGAAGTGGGAATTGATGATGGACTATTTTATAACAGTTTGAAGATTTATCCCTAAAGCAACCAAAGACAATGAAGAGAATTACAAGATTTCTTTTGGAAATCTTGTTGCTCTACAGAGGATGGATCCCAGTGGGGTAGCCAACAGCCAAGGCAGTGACTCACCATTGAAATGGATCACATCAGAAGTGCCACGTGTTCTGGTGATGTCAATAGCATCAAAATTGATGGAAGTGATTTGATTTTTTTCATCCATCAGACTGATGCAAAAGATTGTTTATCACTAATCCTCCATTTGATGTTACTATGTTTAATCGCTTTGACAGGTGCTTCTAATTTCAAAGATCACATGCATTTCTTTTCTTTTTAACACCTGTGAGTCAAATTTGATAGGAAGATAGTGCACATCAGTGATGGATTGCTTAGAATCTGGCCTCACTAGAACAGATACTCTCTTTAATAAATGTTTTCTAGAAGTCAATTCCACTAGCTCTATATCTGACTCCATTTTTAGCCATAAAACATGAAATATCAACATATCCAATTCTGCAATACAATGTATGAGTGCCTCAGCTGCCCTTGAGCCTCAGTGTATGGTTTTCTTGGTTAATTTGCAAATGGAAAGCCTCGAGTGACTCCCTGGCCACTTCCCTGTGTTAAAATTGTTGGGGTTGTAATGAGCATCTTTGGATCAGATACTTTCTGGCTCTTGCTGTCTTTGTGGCCTTCATGTTAGAAGATAAGGATTTGGCCAACCAGCAAGGGATCACACTGGGAGCTCGCAGGGTCTCACTCATGCCTGGCAGCATCTGAATGCTTGTTGTCATTATGCAAGTTATCATCCATCAGCAGGCAGCTACATTAGGACTTCTAGCCAGCAGCGAAAACATTTGTGCTTGTGGTTCCTCCCTGAGTATGCTGGACCCAGTGCCCATCAGACAAGAGGATTGTATACACAGTCCCTGCCCAATGCTCTGGACCACGCTAACAGCTGTTCCAGGCCAGTGTTGGAAGGCTCACCTGGCAGCCCTGTTAGAGCTTGGAAAGAGATGTGCAGATTAGAGGCTGTTTGCTCAACACAAAGGGCTTTCTGTGGAAGAACCATGGGGAGGCAGGGGAGGGAAGTGCGGAAGCTGAGGATAAAGCTAACAAAGCATTTCTTAATAAAATGGACCAGATGATGTAGTCACAGGAGTGTACAAGATCAACCTAACTCAAAATGCAAAAAAGACAAAAAGCATTTTGATCTTGATGGAATGACAGGTAGCTTACGCAGTTGTGTTAAAAGGAAAAAAAAATGATTCCATAACCAACTGAAAGGGTAAAGTTTCTAAGCTGCAAAGCCTGAGTTAAAATGTAAAGGGCCAGGCATTTTAAACCTGCTTCTAAACTGCAAAGCCTGGGTTAAATTTCTGAGGCAGTTAAGACAATGCCCTACTGTCCATCTGGTTGTTTAATAACTTAGGACCCTGTGTAGCCCAGCAAGTAGGCATCCAGGCCCTGAAACCAATCAGTTTGAATGTGTACCCCGCTTAGAAGTGACCAAACACCCCTGCCCAGCCTGTTCCCGTCAATGAATGTACTAATCAAGTCTAAGAATTATTGTTTGATTTTCCCGAGGTGTATGGTGATTTGTTAAAGGAGACTATGATGTGTATAAAGTCCCTGCCCTCCCCAAAAAGTGTACTTAAGCACTGCTCAACCCCTGCCCAGGGCTCTGGGGTACTCTATCTTCCTGAGTGGGCCTAGAGCCTCAGTGCGCTGAATTAGGATCCTCAATAAAAATCCCCTTATGCTTATTGCATGAAGCCGGTCTCTTGTGGTCTCTTCCTCCAATGTTCTGCTGGTCCCTTACACAACAAACAAATACTCATCAAGCACATTGCATGTCCCCAGACACCTGAGAAATATGAGACAGGAAGTTAGTGCCCAAAGGCCTGGGAGACTGGCAGTCATTTGGGTCAGGTAAGACAAATCCACAGGAAGCAGGTGGCAGAAATGCTATGGTTATCAAGAGCTGAATTTCCATGTGTGGAACTTGCAGGAAGAAAGAGTGAGAATCAGTCTTCTAACCTTTAGGCCTCTCTGTGGATGCAGATACACAACACCCCTCATTTAAATCACAGGGATCACATTAAGTCCAAATAAACAGGAAGTGTCCCTAGGTTCAAAGGGTGGGCAACAGACCTTCCTAGGAGCTGTGAAAGACTTTACTGCTCAGAATCACACAGTTGTGTCTGTTAAAATGCAGATTTGAGGGTAGACCTGAGCTGAAGGCACTAGGAATCTGCATGTTAAGCAAACATCCCAGGTGTTTCTAATGGTTAATTCCAAGGTTTTACTCTGGGAAATGTTGCTTGAAAGATGCAAGAAAGCAAAGGCAATTCAGCCTAACAGTTTCTCTTCAGTCTGTTTCCCTGCAGCCACTGTAGAGCCTTTAACTTCGTTCAAAAATTGAGTTTGCATATCTACAACTAAAAAAAAATGAGTTTGCATATGTGCATTACATTCTTGGGGAATAAGATTTGTAAACATCTTTATACTCTTGGGACAATTTGCCCACATGTCCATCCTCACAATTAATCATCTCCAAAAATATTTCCATGTTCCTATCTACCATTTTTGCAATGAGCAAAACCACTGGCTCAATCTCTCCATCCCCAACTGAGGCTTTGGAAGCTCAGTTGACCTACTTTCTGTGGTTTCCACATTTGTCATGTCCTCTCCAAAGCTAAGAGCACAGCACAGCACTTCAAGGGCTGGGCTTCCCACCCCTACATATTGCTTATTCTCTAGGACGCATCACATTGCATCGTGATTCCTTGCTTTTCCCCAGTGGAAATATGAGGCAGCTGAAGGCCAGGACCATGCCACTGAATATTTGCAGATAATGTACATGTACTGAATGTTTGCAAAGAGAGAAAAATAGAGAAGTAAGGACATTCATTTCAATTTATTCTTTTTACCTGAAGCTGTAACTCAAGATCAGTTTGGTGAGGAAGACAATCCAAGATAAGGAGACTTCCGTCCACCCAGCTAAGGTCCTCATGTCCTTGTATATGTTGGTCTTCCAATCTCAAGGATGCATGCTCCACTTTTTTAAGGTGGCAGAAATAAACAGGACCCAGATGTTCAAAATGATGCAATTACCAATTAGAAAGGGACTAAACCTGGAGAGGTTTGTTTCCACAATGACATAAAGAATCCCCTCTCACAGTGAGAGAAGCAGCTCCATCTTAGAGCCCCAGCCTTGACTGTTATCAGAGAGGGACCTCCCTGGTCTGAAGAACAGATGCAGGTATGCACCCCTGTCTCCCCCAGACCTGCAAGGCATTCTCTCTCTCCCAGAACTCTGCCTGGTGTTCCCCTCTAAACACATTTATTTTCAGCTGTGGAAGAAATTCACTTTCCTTCAAACAGAGAGCTGTTTCTGGCCGTGGGCTTTTACTGGATGAAGAAGAGCTATAAATAACCCTCATCCCCTTCCACCGTAATCTTGGATTTTCAACCACTCCGCCTCAGCATTCGAAGACTTCAGCCTGGCAGGAGCAGGGACTTCAAGCCATGTTTACGGTCACCAAATAATGAGGCTGTTGGCGAGGCTGACAAGAATAGACTTTATCGGTGCTGCTTCTATTGTGTGCCTGCGATTGCGCTGGCTTCCAGAGAGGAAACTCAGACACGTCTTGGAAATGGTGGGGGCCCTGTGTGAGAATCCAGCTGTTCTTCCCACAGCCCAGACAGACGGCTGCAATTCTGTTCTGCGTCTGTCTGATATTTCCACAGGAAGGGTGAGGTGGCCGAGGTGGCTGAATCCTGGGGAGGGCACTGCTCTGGGTGGAAGAGACAATTGAATGGGCCCCCGAGGAAAGCGAGTTGTGGCCGACAGAGCTGGACAGCCCTCAGTCCAGGCAACACAGGCTGGAACAGGAAGAGCACAGCAATTAATTGGAGAAAATCAGAGTCATTGACCCACTGTATTGAATTTACTGATGTTTTATGTGCTAAGTTATTTCCAGTGGTATTGGCTAGAATGCTTTCCATTGTTCATTTCTTGATTCTTTGGTTCAATTGTTGTTAGGAAGGTTTTACTGCCTATTGTTTTTCTTATCATTGATTTACTAACAAGGGATACAGGAGACAGAGCCTTGGGGGCTCAGGACCTGGAGCACCCATCTATCCATTACAGTTTCAAATCATTCATTCATTTTAAAATTCAACACATATTTTCTGAGCAGCCACTCTGCTGCAGGGAGCTTTGTCTAGAAGCTGTGGATACAGATAGGAACAGGTTGAGGATAGCTTTGCAGCCAAAGACCCACATCTTGCCCAGAAAACGTAGAGAACAAACAGAAATTATTATTGTCATTGCTGGAAAGAAAATAAACCAGGGTGTGTCCAGGACTGGGTCTGGGATGCCCCTTAGTCTGAGAAGTATGTGGTTTTTGTCTGGAAGAGCTGAGGTTGGAGAGGGGAGGAGGCAGCCATGTGACACCCCCAGGGAAAAGGTTTAAGGTCAGAGGAAATCCCAGCAGATTCAAAGCTTGAAAGACAGTTATGAACTTGTACATTTCAAGGAAGAGCAAAGCACTTGGAGAGAAGGCTCTAAAGAGTGAGCTGCATTGGGTAAAGTGGAGAGCCCAGCAGGAGCCAGATCATACAGATGGGGCGCACACCCATGGCAAGGGGCCTCGACTGTGTAACAGTGCAAGGAAAAACCAATGGAGGCTTTACACAGGAAAGATGAATGCTCGGCTTCAAATTGGGCTAAGATTATTCTCACAGTGTTGTGTGAAAAGGCAACAGAGAGAGAAAGAGAGGAGGAGAGAGGACAGACCACTGAGTTTTCCATGTCAGAGATGATGGCACCTTGAACAAGAACCAGGGAATTGGAGAGAGGGGTGGGAGAGGGAGGGAAAGAGGATTCAGAATAGAATAGGAGGAAAGAATCAAAGGTAAATCTTGCATTCCCAAGTTCTCCTGCATACTCATGTGCTACAGTGTTACTCTTTTGTTGGTCAACATTTCCAGGATATTCTTCAATGTGCCTTGGGGGATAACTTGTGGGAGAGGGTCACAGTGCCAGCTGTGGAGGAGAGGACTGACAAAGAAGATGAGTGACTTGTGCAGATGGAGTTGGCAGAAATCACATAAGCAAGACACAACTGAATGTGCAGACAGCAAGACCCTACACCATCTCACAGGTGAGGCTTCTCCTGTGTCCATTTGACAAAAAGCACGATTCTAAGGTCCTCTTGTCTTTCTGTGCCTGTTTCACTTAACATAAGGACCTCTATCCATGTTGTTATAAGACTTCATTTTTTTACCCCATACCAGAATATACAGGGGTGCTTAACCACTGACCTGCATCCCCAGACTTTTATTTGTTTATTTTTTGAGACAGAGTCTGGTGAAGTTGCTGAGGCTGGCCTCCGATTTGTGCTTCTCCTGCCTCAGCCACCTGAGCCACTGGGGATTACAGGTATGCACCATCATAGCTGGCTAAGACTTCATTCAGATAGGATTCCATTGTGAAAAATGCATCATTTTTCTTTATCCTCTCATCCACTGGAAGTCATACATGTTGATTCCATATTCTGGATATTGAGAATAGTGTCACAGTAAACAGGGGAATGATCTTTTTGGCATTAATGAATTCATCTCTTTTGAATATAGACTCGTTAGTGGAATTGCTAGATCACCTCGTGGTTCTACTTTCTCTGTTTTGAGGAATCTCCATACTGATTTTCATAATGTTTCTTACCATTCCTAAATATTTGCTTTATTTTTTTTCTCCATAAAGAAAAAAGGGAGTCAGTATTAGCCAGGCATCCTTGCCCCAGACCTGAGCAGCATTCAGAAAACAAATCTGTGTCCAGGAAAAGCTCTCTGTTTATTTTATTTTTCCAGCCCTGGAGTGAGTCACCACAGCATCTTAAAAACACACAAGCTAAGGGGCCCCTGTCACACTCATTATCCCTCCTGCTCTTCTCTCTGCCTCCTCTCCATAACATGAGGTCCAGGATCCACTCTTTTGTCCCTCCTCAGTTTTTTATAGAACAGTTCCTAAACACAAACATTAAATCCTACAGGAGGAATGGTCAACAGCCCACATTTTGAATAAGAACCCTGCCTGCTCTCCTCTTCCAGGTGAGGACAAAAGAAAGCCCCTAGTCCCATCTCAAAGCTAAAACTTTCACAAAGAGTGGGTATCCGGGTTCCTCCCAGCACTTTCCCCTAATTATCATCTGATGATTATTTCTGTCTACAGATTCAAGAACTGAATTGCAGTTATTAGAAAAGGCAGCCCTGCCTGCATCTGCATTCCTACCTGTGAAGCTGTGGGAACATTAATACCTGGCTTTCTCCTGCCTCCTCTCTTTCAGGCAAGGCTGCAATCCTGGATCCTACAGTTCTTTACAGTTATTATTGTAATCATCCTAATAATAGGTAGGTGGTGCAGACTGCCTATCTTCATGGCATGAAGCACTTCCCTTTGAAATTAACTCAATTACCCTCCTAAGTTTGTATTATTATTATTATTATTTTTATCAAAAAGATACCCTAATGTTGGTGTGGGAAACAGAGATGATGGAGCTCATGGAAGATGCATAAATAGGTTCCTTGAAATTTTGAAATTACATTATTTACAACAAAATCCATTTTCCGTCTGCATTCTTCCCATGCCCTATTTTCCATTTCAATTAGATTTTATTCATTTCTTTACACATTGCATTTTAAGAACTGTTAACATGAAATGTAAGTATGGAAATAAATATCCCGATCTTAGTCCAATTGTACCTATTTTCTTGCCACTTCCAGGAAAGTGGGGATTATCTTCCTTTCACTTAATAGTCTCAATTTCAGAAATGATCTTCCCCGGAAATGCTTTCTCAGGGTTCACTCTGCATCTACAATGATTATTTACACTTGTCCTTTTCAGCCTGCAGGAAGCCAGCAGCAACCTCATTAAGGGCACCATGATGACCTCTAGCCTGACCTTCATGTCATCAGGCTGCATTAAGGTTTCTGTCATTAGGACATCTTTGTCCTGTCATTCCACCGCCCGTACCCTGCCCCATTCATCTCAATCTTACTTTTTTCATGTATCTAATTCTCTTTCTAGCCAAGTTAGACCACATGCTTATCTCTAGTTGTCTCTGACCCTTTTGTTCCCATAAATAGTCTTATCTTTGTCTCCTTCCTAAAATACTCCCTGTTGCCTACATCTCACATGGGTATTCATCTTTAAGGTCTAACTAGATTTCTCCCTTTCCTTAGTACCTCTGGACCCTCAAAATCATGAATTTCCATATCATTTTAACTTTTTATATGAAGCTCCACTTTGTGTGATGTTGGCTTCCACCCGTGGCTGTGAATGGAGCCTGCTGAACAAACGAACCTGGAGGACAGGAAAGCAGGCTTGGCCCCTCTGGTGCCTGACACAAAATGATGGTCAGTGCTGACTGGTCAGAGCCTTAATGTCTAGCACATGTCACTTATTTAGCAAGCCAGGAAGGAATGAATAGCCTGATGAGGAAAGGCCCCTCCGTTAAATGTTGCCCAATGATGTGTTGACTGGACAAGGAAAGACGGTGACCTTGCAGAGACAGCTAGCTGGGCCCTCTCTGTATTGCCCCAACACCTGTGTCTGAAGGGCTTCTTCTTCTCTTTGTGGACAGCATATCCACATGGGCTCCATGGCAGCATTATTTTGGTCCAAACTTGGAGTCACAAATACCGGCTAAATTTCAAAACTAGATGGAGTCATCCTATCCAACAATGGCAAGAGTTATCTGTTCTACAGAGCAGTTTCTCTAAATTACACCTCCCTGCATAACTCCAACCTAGGGCCATTTCTGGCTAACACTTAGGGATTTGCAAAGTCTGGGCCTAGGAGAATAAAACCACAAAATATAGGGTTGTGCCTTCAAGCTCCACTTTCTACCCTGAGGACCTGACTCTCTTTGCTACCAGCCCAGTGGTGGCATGGTGACCTCCCTGAAGAGAAGGCACCTCCCACTCACAGGGGCATCCAGGTCTTTTATTCTGCAGAAACAGCCAGATCAGGCAGAGCAGTCCAGCAGCCAGGGAAGAAGCATCCATTCTCAGGAGTAGAGGAGATTCTCATGAAAGCCTGGTCACTTAAAGGGGAGCGATGATCAGAGTTTCCACTCTCCTCCACACTCCTGTGGTTCTCTTTAATTTGGACATGACCTTTCTAGCTGAGAAGCCTCACTGCCTATCACTGCCTTTGACCTATTTATATAATTTTGGTTCTGTCTACACTGGGGATTTTAATATTGCAAAAATTGTCTCTTATCACTCTTTCCTTCTACCTCTTCTAAATGGCACTGGAGAGTGCTTAGGATCTCAAGGAGAAGAAACACTGTTTGCACATAAGCAACAGGAAGGTCCAGGAATAAAAGCTGTGAACACATTGGCCCATAAACAACATCTTCTAACCCCCAGTTCAGTACTGGTGTGGGCTTTCATTAGCCCAGATGCTACACTTGAGCTGTTGGGGTGTCTGCATCTGGATATCAAGGTAGGCTACAGCTCAGGGCCACCAGAGGAGGGATGATCACATTGATAAAGATAGCCAGCAAAGTCCCAGAGGGGCTACTCAGATGCTACCATGTGTCATTAAGTAATGTGGAAGGCAGAGAATGGCCTAGGAAGCAAGACAGGGACAGAAATCCCAAGAAGAGGGGGAGAATTGAAGTCCAGGACTGAAGACAGTAGAACATGCACAGAGAAAGGAAAGGGGTCAGGGCAAGAGAGATGACCTGGAACTTGAGAGCCACTGGAGGCTCAGATCCAAGAAGAAAGGCCACTAGCCCCACCAGGTCTGTATTCTTGTCACTTTCTTCTGCTTCCAGAGCTGTTAATTTATTGCCATGCTAGCAAAAGGGCATGTCATGAAAGTTGTACCTTCCATGCAAATCTGTTGTGGTTGCTGAATGGTCCAGCAACCACAATTTATATTTATAATAGATAAATTTATATTTATATTTATAATATAAATATAAATTTATATTTATATTTATAATAAATTTATATTTATAATAGATAAATAAAATAAAATAGGAAATAAGTATCACATGCCCATTGCATCCACATGCTGCATAAACAGAGATTGTCTGTAGAAAATGTATCTCAAAGACTGTTTGATGGCCAGGATTTGATTTATGGAAAGAAAAGCCTGTCTTTTCCTAAATTAATGTTTTCTTAATTTTAAAGGAAAATCCCTAATAATGCTTGCTTCAGTGTTTTAAACTTGAAAGTTTCCAAAATTGAAAAATGTAGAAGTTTATGGAGGAACTTCGAAACCAATAAAAGGAATTTAAATTATTTAGTTTTCAAAAATGAATAGACATTGTCAAGCCAACCTTAAATCAAACCTCAGGAAATAAGATGCTTCTCTTATATAAGAAGATAGTTTATATTTTTAAACTGTAAAATGTTAGGCCCAAAATATTTTTAAAGCAAAACAAGACATCACATCTAGCTGCCACTCCATGGTGCCTAGGAAACAGACCATGAGTCAGATGAGGAAACTTCTTGTGGTCTTCCAGTGTGGCCTGATATGCCTGCTTCTGTCCACACCCTGCCCTGCCCGTGGGCTTCCCCATTCCCACCGAGAGCTCAAAGTCACTTTTCAATGTGATTCTCAGATGCTGCCCTGAAGCAGTTGTTCATTTTGTCAGGGATATTTCCTCCCCTGTCACCATCTTTCTCTTTACATAGTTCAGTATTTATCAAATCTAGCTAATATATGTGGCATTTAAAATAAAATAAAAAACTAAAAGTGTATTAGACTCCCCATAATAGAAATAATTTTGTTTTCCAATATGTGCAAATGTGAAGACTTTGTTTCCAACTTGTGTATAACTTTGTAATCCAAATAAATTTCAAAACACATGTAATTTAAAATGTAAAATAATCAAACAACCTCAGGTCTCAGTGTTATTCAGTAACACATATTTATTTTTCCTTCAGTTATTTGTGAGTTGTGACCTAAAGATCAGTAGGTTTTGAGTGAATTTGAATTTTAAATCTATTCTGTGTTCCTTACAGTAGTAGCTGTATCCATAATAGCCAAGGAGCTAGAGAACAGTGAGCAGAATTAGGAAAAGACAAATCCTCTGTAACTTGCATATTGTCATTTGGATCTGTGAGCCTTTCTTTGGTCAATGCAGATCATTTGGCCCAGGAAGGCAAGTGAACTCTTCCTACATGGCAACCATGCCAAGCCAGGAGCTTAGGAACTGTGTGGTATGAAAACAAGACTGCTGCTATCCGAGAGAGGTGACGTCATTTGTGTGAACTCTACTTGAAATTTCCATTTTGCATGCTACATCTTGGATAACTTTGTGCCTGTGATGACTCTGTCTGTAATTGTTGAGTCATGAATCCTTCCCAACTAAGACAGAACTTTCATTTCCAGAATGTTCCATGTTATTGTTCACTCCTCACTTGACGGAATGCATCAGAACATGCCCACTCCCGTCTAGTTTTTCTGCTGAGTTTTTCATAACTAACATGGCATAAGATGTGCAAGAGATTTCTAGACTTCCCCTAAAAACGGAAACTGAGAACTATCTCTAAACTCCCCTGAAATTGTTCATTTTAAGTGTGTGTGTGTATGTGTGTGTATACATATACACACATTTATTGTGTGTTATACACATTATATATTATTCTATACTATATATGAAATACATTACAATATTTATATACATGTACTGGGTGATTCAGGATCTGAGACTATGTCACCCCAAAATATGCATATTGACCAATTTCAGGGTACTTAAAAAATAGCAGCTCAAGAACACTGACATTTCATTCTGTTTCATTGAAGATGAAGTCTCAATTTGAAAAATGCCCTCCCTATAGTTTAAGTAACCAACTACCTTAGCATCTGCAAGGATATAAACCTTGAAAACAGAAAGACATCACCGATTTTTATGATGTTAATTGTCTATTCCTCAGTCACAGGGTTGTTTATTCAACAAATACCATTGAACTTCCATGTCTCAAAGAGTTCACTAAATGCAGGGTATCATTGCTGTCAATGAGAGAGATGCATTTTAAGTCCTCATACAATTTAACGTATTAGACAATTTTCAGCCCACATGTGCTCCCCTGGGAAGTCTGATAGATATGCTCTCCTCGAAGTGTGTTCCTCTCTGCAGAAAGCTTGAGGAGTAATATGTAGGTGACTGTGTGGGGATTATTTGTGTGTGTGTGTGTGTGTGTGTGTGTGTGTATGTGTGGGTGCACATAATATAGTTTATTCATTTCTTTAGTGTATTAATAGTGCCTTTTTTTGTTTCATTTTATTCATACCTCCAGTCATCAAACTTTTAGAGGAAAATGGGAGAACATTTCCATGAAGGAGGACTAGGCAAAGAGCTCTCAGACAAGACACCAATGTTGTGTTTCATAAGATGGAAAATTAAGGAATTGGACACCACCAAAATTTAAAATTTATTCAATGCAATCACCTTGTTGAAAGGACAAAAAGAAAAGCCAGAGACTGGGAAAAATATTTGAAAGTCACATATCTGACACATGACTTATATCAAGAATATATGGAGAACATTCTAAATGAAATGATAAGAAAGTAATCCATTGAGAGAACAAGCAACATACATGAACAGAAACTTCACCAGGATGATGTAAGGGTGGCAAATAAGTACATTAATGTTTCTCATGGTTAGGTATTACATACTCAAAGCAAAATCACGATGAAAGTTTGTTACACACCCGATCTGGTGGCATCCAACTTTAATCCCCACTACTGGGGAAGCTGAAGCAGGTGGATGGTAAGTTCAAGGCCAGCCTGGGCAACTTAGCAATACCTTGTCTCAAAATTCAAATAAAAAGATTTAGGGTGTAGCTCAGTGATGGAGAGCTTGCCTAACATGCAAGAGTTCTTGGATTTAATCTCCACCATCAAAAATAAATGAACAAAAATTATAAATCTGCCTGCTCTTGTGAATAAAATTAAATTACTGATAAATTTGAAGGCTGATTCAGAAATTCAATATCTCTCCTATAATGCTAGTGGGAATACAAATGGTATGACTGCTCTGGAGGAAAAGTCTCCAGTTTCCTGTAAAATTAAAGCAAAGACTTATGATATAATTCAAAAATAGCACTTGTGGGTATTTATCCTATGAAAATTTATGTTCACCCATAAACCTGTACATAAATGTTCATAGAAACCTTATTTATATTAACTTCAACCTGCAAATGCCACAAATGGCTTTCATTAGGTGAATGAAAGAATAAATCTGGTACATATATGCAATGAACTATTATTCAGCAATAATAAAGGGCAAAAGAATCTACTAACACATGCAACAAACTGGATGCATCTCAAAAGAAGTAAGCCTGTGCCAAGTGTTTGCATACTGTATAATTCCAATTCTGCTACACCTCCAGGAACCATGCCCCCAAGATCAGTCATCATCCATCAATAACTTTTTATAAATGTTATAAGAAGGAATACCTTTCTTACCCCAACAACTTTCACCACCCTGAGGTTAGAGATACCAACAAGTAACAGACACACCATCTATTGGATGAGAAGGGAAGCTGGAAAGATACTGATTTGGATTTTTCAACCCAGACCTTGAAAACTAGAAGATCCTGGAACAACATATACCAAGCTCTGAAAGAAAATGGATGCAAACCAAGAATCTTATATCCGGCAAAATTAAGCTTTAGATTTGATGGCAAAATAGAAACCTTCCATGAGGAAAAAAAAAAGAATCTACAACTAGAAAAGCATGCACTATAGAAAATCCTTGGCAAAGGAAATGAAAAACAATGGTGAAAATCAGCAAAAGGTGGTATTATACTAAGGAACTACTAATCAAAGGAGAAACCAAGTCAAGTTAAAAACCAAAAATAAACGAATATGCCCAGGAATACAAATTATGTCAATTATATCTCAATAATAACCCTTAATGTTAATGACCTAAAGTCACCAATTAAAAGACAGACTGGCAGACTGGATTAAAAAAAAAAAAACAAAGACCAAACAATACAACAGTATGCTGCCTTTAACAGACTCATTTCATAGGAAAAGATGGAGGTAAAACGTGGGGAAAAAACATACCACTCACATGGACTATGGAAACAAGCAGTGGTTTCCATCCTCATAAAATAAAGTAGACTTGAAGCCAAAGTTAGTTAAAATGGATAAAGAACGATATTTCATACTGTTCAAGGGAATCATTAATCAAAAAGACATAACAATTATAAATGTATATGGCCCAAACAATGGAGCACCTACATTCACCAAACAAACCCTTCTCAAATTCAAGAGTCCAATAGACCACAACACAATAATTCTGGGTGACTTTAACACACCTCTTTCAAACTGGAGAGATCTTCCAAACAAAAGCTAAACAAAAGATGTATAGAATTCAATAATACAATTAATAACATAGACTTAACAGACATATATAGAATATTGCATCCATCAATGAGTGAATACACTTTTTTTAAAAAAAATTTAGTTATTGATGGACCTTTATTTATTTATTAATTTATATGTGGTGCTGAGAATCAAACCCAGTGCCTCACACATGCTAGGCAAATGCTCTACCATTGAGCCATAACCTCAACCCCAGAGTGAATACACTTTCTTCTCAGCAGCATATGGATCCTTCTCTAAAATATACCATATATTATGCCACAAAGCAATGGTAAGTCAATATAAAAAACTAGAGATACTACCCTGCATTCTATCAAATCATAATGGAATAAAATTAGAAGTCATTGATAAAATAAAATATAAAAGCTGCTCCAACACCTGGAGACTAAACAATATACTATTGAATGAAAAATGGGTTGCAAAAGACATCAAAGATGACATTGAAAAATTATTAGAGATAAATGAGAACACTGATACAACATATTGAAATCTCTGGGACACTATGAAAGTAGTACTAAGATGAAAGATCATTGCATGGAGTTCATTCCTTAAAAGAAGAAAAAGTCAACAAACAAATGACCTAATGCAACATCTCAAAGCTCTAGAAAAAGAAGAAATCACATCAAAAGCAGTAGAAGAGAGGAATTAATTAAAATTAGAACTGAAATCAATGAAATTGAAACAAGACAAACAGTTGGAAAAAAACTGAGCAAAAGAAAAAGTTATTTTTTGAATAAGTAAAAAAAATGGACAAATCCTTAACCATGCTAAAGAAGAGAAGGAGAGAGAAAACAAATTACTAACATCCATGATGAAAAAGGAAATATCACAACAGACATTACAGAAATACAAAAGATAATTAGAAATTATTTTGAAAATTTGTACTCCAATGAAATAGAAAATACCAAAGGCATAGGCAAATTTCTAGAGTCACATAATTTTCTCAAACTGAGTCAGGATGATATACACAAGTTAAACAGATCAATTTCAAGCAATGAAATAGAAGTCGCCATCAGAAACTTACCAACCAAGAAAAGCTCAGGACCACAAAGATACACAGCTGAGTTCTACAAGACCTTCAAAGAAGAACTAATACCAATACTCCTCAAATTATTTTATAAAATAGAAAAAGAAGGAACACTTCCAAACTCATTTTATGAGGCCAATATCACCCTGATTCCAAAACCAGACACATCAAAGAAAGAAAACTTCAGACCAATATCTCTAATGAACATAGATGCGAAAATTCCCAGTAAAACTCTGTCAAATCAAATACAAAAACATAGCAAAAATAAAGTTCACCATGATTAAGTGAAGTTCATCCCAGGGATGCAAGGTTGGTTCAACATATGGAAATCAAAAAATGTAATTCATCATATTGATAGACTTAATGATAAGAATCATATGATCGTCTCAAAAGATGCATAAAAAATTTGACAAAATACAATACCCCTTCATGTTCAAAACGCTAGAAAAACTAGTGATAATAGGAAAATAACTCAACAAGAAAAGCTATCTATGCTAAGCCCCAGGCTAACATAATTCTAAATGGAGAAAAATTGAAAGCTTTCCCTTTAAAAACTGGAATAAGACAGGGATGCCCTCTTTCACCACTACTATTTAACATAGTTCTTGAAACTCTAGCCAGAGCAATTAGGAAGATGAAGGAAATTAAAGGAATATGGATAGGAAAAGAAGAACTAAAATTATCACTATTTGCCAATAATATGATTCTATACCTAGAAGATCCAAAATGTTCCACCAGAAAACTTCTAGAACTCATAAATCAATTCAGCAAATTAGCAGGATATAAAATCAACATCCATAAAGTCATTTCTGTAAATCAGTGGCAAGTCCTCTAAAAGATAAGGTAGGAAAACAACCCCATTTACAATAGTGTGAAACACACACACACAAAAAAAAAAAAAAAAAAACCAACTTGGAAATCAACTTAACGAAACAGGTGAAAGACCTCTACAATGAAAATTATAGAACACTAAAGAAAGAAAAAAGGAAGACTTTAGAATATGGAAAGATCTCCCTTGTTCTTGGATTAGAAGATTTAATATTGTCAAAATGACCATACTACCAAAAGTAATATGCAGATTTAATGCAATTCCAATCAAAATCCCAATGATATTCCTCATAGAAATAGAAAAAGCATTGATGAAATTCATCTGAAAAAAAGAGACCCAGAATAGCTAAAGCAATCCTTAGCAAGAAGACTGAAGCAGGTGACATCACTATAGCAGACTACAGAGCAATAGTAACAAAAAAAATGGCATGGTATTGGCACAAAAATGGACTTGTAGACCAATGGTACAGAATAGAGGACACAGAGACAAACCCACATAAATACAGTTATCTCATACTAGACAAATGGTGCTGGGAAATCTATACACAACAAAATGAAACTAAAGCCCTCTCTCTCACCATGCACAAAACTAAACTCAAAGTGGATCAAGGACCTAGGAATTAAACCAGAGATCCTGTGCTCAACAGAAGAAAAAGTAGGCCCAAATCTTCATCATGTTTGATTAGGCCCAACTTCCTTAATAAGACTCCTATAGCACAAGAAATAAAATCAAGAATCAATAAAAGGGATGGATTCAAACTAAAAAGCTTCTTCCTAGCAAAAGAAACAATCAGTGAGGTGAATAGAGAGCCTACAGAATGCGAGCAAATTTTTACCATGCACACATCAGATAGAGAACTAATCTTTAGGATATATAAAGAACTCAAAAATCTTAACATCAAATAAAACCAAATGACCAAATGAATAAATGAGACAAGGAATTAGAGAGACACTTCTCAGAAGATGATATACAATCAATCAACAAATATGTGAAAAAATGTTCAACATCTGTAGCAATTAGAGAAATGCAAATCACAACTACTCTAAGATTTCTTCTCACTCCAGTCAGATTGGCAGCTATTAAGAATACAAACAACAATAAGTATTTGTGAGGATGTTGGGAGAAAGGCACACTCATACATTGCTGGTGGTACTGCAAATTGGTGCAACCAATATGGAAAGCAGTTTGGAGATTCCTTTGAACACTTGGAATGGAACCACCATTTGACCCCACTCCTAGGTTTATGCTCAAAGGATTTAAAAACAGCATACTACAGTAATGCAGCCATGTCAATGTTTATAGCAGCACAATTCACAATAGCTAAATTGTGGAACCAACCTAGATGAATGGAAAAAGAAAGTGGGGTATATGTACACAATGGAATATTACTCAGCATAAAAAGGAAATAAAATCATGGCATTTGCAGGTGGGTGGATGGAGTTGGAGAAATTATTCGAAGTGAAGTAAGCCAATCCCAAAAAACCAAAGGCTGAATATTTTCTCTGATATGTAGATGCTTCTCCAAAATTGGGATGGGGGAGGGAGCATGGGAGGAATAGACGAACTTTAGATATGGAAGGGAAGGGAGGGGGCATGGGGGTAGGAAAGATGGTGGAATGAGAGGGACATCATTACCCTAACTACATGTGTGAAGGCCAGAATGGTGCAACTCTACTTTGTACAACCAGAGTCATGAAAAATTGTGCTCTATATGTGTACTATGAATTAAAATGCATTCTGTTGTCATATATGACAAGTTAGAATAAACAAATTAATTTGCAAAAAAGAAAGCAAGTGTAACAGGATCTTATGAGGTAAAGAACTGTATCCAGTTTTTTATCTGTCTTTTAACTAGTACCCTGTGCAAAGTAGATGCTCATTTGGATAATGGTGAATGAACGAGTCAGTGAGGGAGATAAAGCTTATCACTTCATGTGTAATTAAGACCAAATCAATTCAATCCAGGGTACATTTCCTTTCTATAGGGTTTTCAGTCCTGAGACCCCCTTAGAGGACACAGCTGTGGTACTGTCCCCTCTTCTTCTCAGAGGAATCAAGAATCTCCAGAAAACCATTAAATATGGCTGCTAACACAATTTTGGATAAAACATATTTAAATGTTATCAAAATAAAATATTTTAGATGTTTTTAAAGAAAAAAATTCTCTAAATGTTTTCTTTCTTAATTTCTTTGTTTGCTGGGGATTGGACTCATGGCCTCATGCATACTAAACACAATCTACATTGAGCTACACCCCCAGTCCTATTTATATACTCCTTTTAAAAAAAATTTGCAATCTTTTAGTGAAAAGGAATGCATTTTTATTTTTTTCTGCTTTTATCCTCTTTTAAAAATTCCATTCTTTTAAAACATGCCAGTTGTACAATTATTATTGTAAGAAGGAGGCCAGGATTCTAAAATCTAATCAGAAATGTTCCCACTTTCTCTGGTACCTCTGCAGAGTTTAAAAGGAATTTTACCTCTAACATCCTCCAATCAAGCACAGACTCTAATTAGCTAATTGGGAGTATTAAGAACATGTTAAAGTAATTGAAGTTGTAGATACTCTTCTGCTACTGTAGTGCATTTTTAAATATATTTTCACTGGGATTTTATAATAATGGAAAAAGAGCCAATTACAGGATGGCCGAGCTTGGGGGGCACCATGCTGCTTTTCTGATTAGTCATCAATCTGAAATTACTAGAGGTCTAGGTAAAACAGAGTGAGATATCTTAACCAGGTTCCACATGCAGATGTGAAAGGGAAATCAGAAGTGGGGATGTGGGCTCTGGGGGGCCTCAAGCTGTCTGTCAAGTGAGCCACCTGGAGTGGAAGCAGGTCCCAGACTGAGCATGGCCAGGGTACAGAGCCTCACCCTCTTTATCCTCCACCACACAACTCTGGTTCATTCATCCCACGACTTTTCTATTCAGGACAAATTTACCAATTCAGAAATACTGGCCACATTTCCTCCATATTTGCCATCTTGTGGTTGTTCAGAACATGTCTACATCTGCTATGGTAGCAGCAGGGTCTGAAACCTTGAATATGTGAAGCATGCTGATGGGAATGCTCTACGGGGGAGCTTATCTAGAGAG
Organism: Urocitellus parryii; assembly: GCF_045843805.1. NCBI lineage: Eukaryota > Metazoa > Chordata > Mammalia > Rodentia > Sciuridae > Urocitellus > Urocitellus parryii. Next base: position 3,452,933 of record NW_027554049.1, on the reverse strand, counting down.
ACTTGTCAAAGAAGTATCTCCAGAAATGTGGCCCCTGGATGCTTGCCTCAGAATTTCTTGCCTTGCTTTTCATGAAGTCAGAACTCTAGGTCTCACTCAAGAACTGTGGAAGCAAAAGCTACAGGACTGAGGGGCTTTGGCACTCACAATTAACAGAAAACTAGAACCAATTCTCAGTTCCCTAACATGAACATGGCAGATAGAAAGAATGTCTCCCTACTTCTAAGGTACGATTCAATCAGTACAAATAATATAATTTTCAAACAATCAACAAATGTAAGTATGGGTATCTCCCAATACCTGGCAATCTGGCAGACACTGCACTGACATGGAAGGACTCAATGCCTTCTCTGTCTTTCATTATCCAGGTTTCTAGATCTCATACAATCTTGTCCTGTTAAATATCATTAAGTGACAACCCGGATATATGTGTCTACACCCAACTGTTCCATTTTAACACTGGCTCCTTTACTTAACTGCCTACTGAGATCTCTACCTGCATGTCTAATAGAGACCTCAAACTTTACAGACTCCACACTGAGTTTATGATTTTTTTCACTCAATATAATTTTTCCCCCATCCAAACCTTCTGTGGACTTCCTCATCTTGTAACTGTTAACTCTATAAATCCAACAGTTCAGGCCAAAATCTTGGGTACATCACTGGCTCCGCCTATCCTTCATGTTTACATTTATCTTATTGGTGCATGGAAGGAAACCTCAGCTAACATCTGTTGTCCAGTGTATTTATTAATATAATCCCTTTCACTCTGGAATACATCTCTGATTGGGGCCGCCCAATCCAATATCAGAGAGAGTTGCTTCTACTTGCAAAACATGACCACATTGTACATATCTGTCTCTAATCCTTGTCACCACTGTCTCTTGTCTCATATCTATAATAGCCTCCTGCTCTCACACGTATCATCCACAGTTGTCACATGCCACCTGAAGTGACTGCAATGGTCCACTAGGGCTGCCTTAACAAACTACTACAGAAAGGGTGCTTCTCAGAAATACATTCTCAAACAGTTCCAGAGTCCGCAAGCCTGAAACAAAGTGTAGGCAAGGACACAGTCCCTCTGAAGGCTCCACAGAAAAGCCCTTTCTTGCCTCTTCCTGCTTCTGCTGGTGGTTGGCCATCCATGGTGCTCCTTGGCCTGAAGACAGGTCACTCTAATCCCTGCCTCCTTCCTCACGTGGTTTTGTGCAATGTGTCCAAATCCCCCTCTCCTTGTTGAACTAGGGTCCACCCTATTTTAGTATGACCTCATCTTGAGTTGATTATATCTTTAAAACTATTTCCAAACAAAGCCACATCCACAGAAGTAGGATTTGTTTGTTTGTTTTTGGTGGTGCTAGGGCTTGAACACAGGGCCTTGTGCATGTGAGGCAAGTACTCTACCAACTGAGCTATATCCCCAGCCCCACAGAATTAGGATTTGAACAATTGTTTTAGGGGGACAGAACTTAACCCACAGCAGGGATTCACTTAAAATATAATTAATAGCAAATCATTCCTTTGTCTCCAACCCTACGATGCCTTCATTTTCCTTAGAATAAACTCCAACTCAGATGCTGGTCCCCATCTCCTGCTCTGTGCTCTCCCCTTCTCATCCGACCCACTCAATGCTCCAGACGATGTCTCTGTATCTTTCTCTCTGTGTCAAGAATGCTGCCACACCCGGCCCTCTGTCCTTGCTCCTTGTCCCCAGAGTCCTTTTCTCCCTGGTACCCACATGACTCCTCTTTGCTGGTGAATATTTGCTCTCTTTCCATTTAAGAAAATACTGCCCTCTCCCTGCCCCTATGGCTACTGTGTAAACAGAGCCTGATAAATGCTTCCTATTTAAAAAAAAAAAGCTAAAGGAATGAAAAAGGGGAATAGATATTATGCTAGTTCTTATATATATTATGCTAGTTCCAGAGAAAAAGTATATTGTCTTACTGAAACTTAAGGATAATATCATTTCCCTTCTTTTAGAGAGGAAACTGAAATTCAGAAATCTTAAACTACTTTCCAAAGATTATACAGCTCACAGGTGGTGGTCAAATTCCTTCCCAGGTTCCATGTGACTGTTATACAACTTTGTAACACAGTCGTTACAAATATGACCTACTGTTGCATAATAAGGAGAAGCACATGACCAGAACTTTGTAAGAAATGTAAGTGATAGAAGCAAAATATCACATATCAGTGCAAACACTGATGCCTAACCTTAGCCCACAGACAACTTCATGGGCATTCCAAAATCATGCAATAAAAAACAGGAGAAAATGCACAATTAATACATAACTTGAATCTATTTATGCAGAAAAATGGGAAAAAGTCAAACTGAGGAACAATCTATAAAGTAACTAGTTTGTACTTTTCAAAAAGGCCAAGTCAGAAATAACAAAGAAAGACATTGAGCATAAAGTCTAAATTGAACCAACAATTAGAACTAAGGTGTGATGCTGGAAATATCCTGAAACAGAGAAAAGCTTAAAGATAGCATTATTAAGGCAATTAAACTAAATAGACTGTTGATTGCCTAATAACATGATATTAATAGTCAATTTCCTGATTTTAATCTTTGCTTGCCCCAAGACTCTGTAAATGTCTTTGTTATTAGGAACTATGCACTGGAGGATCTAGGGAAAGGACACACTCTCTCCAACTTACCCTGTAGAGAGAGTGTGGTGGATGGAGTTTTCTGTGGCACAAACCATGAACAATTGGTGAATTTGAATCAAGGGTAAAGGAAAGTTACTATCAGTATTTGCAAACTTATATAAGTTCTAATCTTTATAAAATAAGGCCACATCTGATGCTTTCTAAATTTATTTTGCACTAGTTTTAACATAAAAGGAGAAAATTTTCAATTGAATTTTAGTAACATGATGTTCAAAATTCCAAGAAGGCAAGACAGTCTTGGCCATAGTTCACACCAACAGAAAGTGTTTTCTGCCTGTCATGCTGGCTCTAAGGAGATACAAAATGTTCTGCAAGTTGGAAACTATAGGAAAATTCTAGCAAGTAGCTTTTTAAACACTTCTTGCAATCAACACATAGACTGAAATTTCTGACACTTTTCCTAATTAAATCAAGATACAGTAATTATGATGGACTAATACCTTATCACAAAGCAAAGGGAGATTATTAAATTACATGAGATGTCAATATAAGGAAGTGGTCCTTGTGAAAATACAGTGATGGAGACCAAAAAGTCCAAAAGGCCAGATCTAGCAAAAGTTACCCAGAACCTCCTTGGAGTGTGATGAAGACTGCAGATGAGCTTACCTGAACGGCACAATCTGGGCAGATCTACCATAGTAAAGGAACTCATATGCCAAACTTCAGCAGGTAGGCACTACAGAGAACCATTGTGTAACTAATTACACTGGGTCTCAGGTCACACTCAGCTAAAGATTTTAATTTATGTCCCACATGACTTTATACAAGGATCTGGCCAATGTAGTTCAGATTTCCTTGTCAACTAGGAAGTTCTATTTCTTACTGGGATTAGCAAAGCTCCCGTTTATGTATCAGTCCCTACGGGTTCGGTTGGCACAAGCTTTTATCACAAAGACCAAATGCCTCCTGCAGCAATAATAAATGATATTTTTAGATCAGAAATTCTAATGATCAAATTCTGGACCCCAGTGATGTTTTTCAGGGCAAAATCACCAGGAGGCCCTAATTATGCAGAAAGGCCATCTCCCACTGTTTATGTCACAAAGTAGAAAACCATGTGGGTGTTTTTGGTCCTGTTTTCTAGTAAAGATAGTTAGGTTTTCCTCAGAGAAACTAAATATCTCATTCCTCTTTTTTTTTCCTTCATCTTAGCTGAGAGTGACATTTTGTCTGATTTAGAGTGCAGCCAATTCCATCATCCCACTGAATAGATTGAACGCATGGACATCTAGCCTGGTGCTGTCCAGTGAGCACTCCCTATAATTCCTGAAATAGACACTCTTTTCTTCATTAAAACTGCCTGGAGCTGCTGGAAGCCGTTTTGCCACAACTTAAAACAGCCTGCTTGAGCATGAAGCCCACACTTGGAAGGCAAGGATGAAAAAGAGAGGTACAAATTCAGGGCACTATCATTGTCATGGATTGGATATGAGGTGTCCCCCAAAAGTTCATGTGTGAGACCAAGCAAGAAAGTCTGGAGGTGAAATGAATGGGTCATGAGAGCCTTAACATAATCAATTAATTAATCCACCTAAGTGGGTTACCTGGGTGGTAACTGTAAGCATTTCCAAGATGCAGCTGGAAGAGCTGGGTCACTGGGGGCATGAATTTGGGATTTATATATTGTCCCTGGTGAACTGAGCTTAGTCACTCTCTGCTTTTTTGTTGTCATGTACTGAGCTGGTTTCCTCCACTACACCCTTTCACCATAATTTTCTGTCTCATCTGAAGCCCAGAGCAATGGAGTTATTTGAGACCTCTGAAATCATGAGTCAAAATAGACTTTTCCAGAAATCCTTAGCAAGAAGAGTGTAGCAGGTGGCATCACTATGTCAGACCTTAAACTATACCACAGAGTAATAGTAATAAAAATGGCATGATATTGGCATCAAAATAGACTTGTAGACCAATGGTACAGAATAGAGAACACAGAGACAAATCCACATAAATACAGTTATCTTATACTAAACAAGGGCACCAAAAACATGGAGAAAAGATAGCCACTTCAACAAATGGTGCTGGGAAAACTGGAAATCCATGTGCAATAAAATGAAACTAAGCCCCTATCTCTCACCATGCACAAAACTAAACTCAAAGTGGATCAAGGACCTAGGAATTAAACCAGGGATCCTGTGTCTAATAGAAGAAAAAAGTTGGCCCAAATCTTCATCATGTTGGATTAGGCCCTGACTTCCTTAATAAGACTCCTATAGCACAAGAAATAAAATCAAGAATCAATAAAAGGGATGGATTCAAACTAAAATGTTTCTTCTCAGCAAAGAAACAATCAGTGAGGTGACCAGAGAGCCTACATAATGGGAGCAAATTTTTATCATACACACATCAGATAGAGCACTAATCTCTAGGATGTATAAATAACTGAAAAATCTTAACACCAGAAAACCAAAAAACCCAATCAATAAATGGGTCAGAGAACTAGACAGACACCTCTCAGAAGATGATATACAATCAATCAACAAATATATGAAAAAATGTTCAAAATTTGTAGCAATTAGAGAAATGCAAATCACAACTACTCTAAGATTTCATCTCGCTCCAGTCAGAATGGCAGCTATTAAGAATACAAACAACAATAAGTATTGGTGAGGATGTGGGGGAAAAGGCACACTCAAACATTGCTGGTGGGACTGCAAATTGTTGCAACCAATAGGAAAAGCAGTATGGAGATTCCTTGGAAAACTTGGAATGGAACCACCATTAGTGAGATAGTAGGACCCAGCTATTCCACTCCTTGGTTTATACTCAAATGACTTAAAAACAGCCTACTATAGAAATGGAGACGCATCAATATTTATAGCAGCACAATTCACAATAGCTAAATTGTGGATCCAACCTAGATGCCCTTCAATAGATGAATGGATTAAAAAAAAGTGTGGTATGTATACACAATGGAATATTATTCAGCATTAAAAGGAAATAAAATCATGGCATTTGCAGGTGAGTGGATGGAGTTGGAGAATATTATGCTAAGTGAAGTAAGCCTATCCACAAAACCAAAGTCAGAATGTTTTATCTGATATGTGAATGCTTATCCAAAATTGGGATGCGGGGTGGGGGGGGGAGGAGAGAGAATTTGAGGAATGGAGGAACTTTGGATATGTCAAAGGGGAGGGAAGGGAAGGGAGGGGAGGGGGCATTGGGGTAGGAAAGACAGTGGAATGAGAGGGACATCATTACCCTAAGTGCATGTATGAAGACACAAATGTTGTGACTCTACTTTGTACAACCAGAGACATGAAAAATTGTGCTCCGCGTACTATGAATTGAAATGCATTCTGTTGTCATATATAACTCATTAGAATAAATAAATAAATTTTAAAGATAAGTAAATAGACTTTTCCTCCTCTAAAATGGTTCTTGTCAGATCTTTCAGCCACAGCAGCAAAAAACCTGACTAAAACAATTATGAATGCACCCAGCTCTTTCAACTACATGAGCCCCATGTTCCTTCCCAATCTTATGACTGTTCATGTCATATTTCCATAATTTTTAACCAGGAAATTCCACTGTGGTACATACCTTCAACCTGAAGTCTCTGAAATCACAGTATGCAGAATTGAGCATATCAGAGACAGACTAAAAGCAGGCTGTGCTGTGAGCGGGTCTTTCACACCCACATCAGGCCTGGCACTAAGAAGGGAAGTGGACAGCCCAGTGCAATGCAGAGCCCCAGGGTGTGTATGGGAGCCCGACTCCTGCATGCACTCAGCTTTTCAGTTTCAACTCCACATAATCATCATCTGTCCCACCCCTACGGATAAACATGGAACATTGCCCTCAATGAATATCTACTGAATAAATGAGCAAATTAAAAACTACAGGGGAACTCTATGACAAGAGGTAGTGAGAAATTTAAATCTCCCTGTAGACTATATTTTGGGGACAATGCAAAGATCAATGGGACGAACGATGGTGTGTAATTAAAGACATTGATGGAGGCCCTGTAAACGCTGTTCTGGGAATCCTGGTGAGAAGGAAAAATCTAGTGGCGGCCTGCAGAATGCCATCATCAGTAGCCACAGGCAGGAGAAGGCCTGATGTCCTGCCTCACCTGCGGTGTTACTGTGGACAGCTACAGAACTTTCAGTTCTTAGAAAGACTTCTATGTCTTCTTGAACCCCACCCCAGAGAACCTCCTCACTCTCTATTCTTGATCAAAAATGTAACCATAGCCCTAGTTTCTGGATCAAATGGCATTTTCTCATCTCTGTCTTCTAACAGGGCTGAGAAAACAGAGCCTTTAAAATTGAACTGAACCATCAGAAGGACTTTAGCACATCTCCTGTGTGATGTGGCTGGCAGAAAAGAATATCTATACATTTGCTGCTGCCTTGACTGTGTTCTATCTGCTTGACCTGGCTTTACAAGTGAGGTTTATCAGTCTTAAACAGCAATAGCTGATTTGGAAATAGGGATATAAAAATCTACTGTTTCTTTACTTTCATATAGGATTTTCAGCATCAAAAGTCAAATGTATAAAGGGCATTGGCGGCTGTGGTTCTCAAACCCTGGCACCACCAGGCAGGATCATGTGGATCCTACGTGTGTGAAGCTGTTTCTGAATGTGCTGAATATGACCCAGCTTGGATAGTTGCACGAACAGATGTGTTTCTTTTGCACCAGGTGCGGTGTTTTTAAGCGGTGCATTAAAAATGAAGCGTCATTCAGGAGCTGATGTTTTCCTTGCCCACTTTGAAATGAGATGTTAGGGTGCAGTTCAAAAGAAAATTCCCAGAGGAAGGATTCAGGATGAATAAACTATTTATTGCTCTGTCTACACAAACTGGAGCCCATCTAAATAAGATATCAATTCTTATTTTATTTGAAGTCACAGAACAAGCCATAGGTTTGGTATTTTCATGAGCAAGACTTCCGCCTCTCTTGGGTCACAGGAGGAGCAATGAAATTTCTGGAAATGGACAGCTTCCAGCTGCCAGAGAGCACCAGTAAGAATGAAGGCTTGCAGTTTGATGGCGCTTCTGTGAAAACATGCTCAATATATCTATTATCTCCTTCATGCCCTTACAATGCTGTGCAGGTAAATAGAGCAGTTGTTACCCCCAACTGAAAAGTGGAAAATGGTCAAGAAGTGATTTGGACTCAAGGACACATTTCGGTCTAGACTTGAATGTTCATCTTGCCTCTTGGTGCTCTGTCTGCCAGAAGATGTCATAAAGCATAGTAAATAAGATTTTAAAATACATTACTTAAAATGTAGGAGCTTTCAGTGTGCGATGACAAAAACCAATGCCAACGATACAGCTTATAAAGGAAATGAATGTTCTATATTGAGGAAATGAGACACGTTTATTCCCCAAGCAAAAAGGCACACTGTGAGGGACAGACAAGCAGAGGGAAGTTTTGCATTTAAAATTTATTAGGTATAGGAAAGCAGTGTAGGAAGGTACATTTCTTCTCACCCCGGAACTGGTTGATGAAGGATTCAGAGTCCTCAGGTTTCCCTCTCAGTGTCGGCTTTACAATTATATTTGCTAAATTCTCTTTTCATTAGACTTTCTCTGAAGTCCCCCCAACCCAAAGCTCAGATATCTGGAAGTATGGTCTTTGGAGGCTTTCCAGTTCTGCAATAGAAATCATTCCTAGAAAAGTGACTCTTTCTCAGTTCAGGGGTTTTGTTGTTTTGCTTTATGTTTTGCCAAATTTTGGTCTAACCAATTCTGGCACATAAGGGTGATATTCAATTTATGATTCTCAGTGTCCAGGGAGGTGGAGAAGAAAGTGTCCAGAAAAACAAAGACAGTGGTAACAAAGATAAAGATACATTAAAACAATACATTAAAACCAGGGCACATTAGCAGCATGAAGTGAACCTTGGAGAATAATGCAGTGTGCTAGTCAATGTGGGGCTAATAAACCCCAATCGAGCTGGCATCTGGGGTAACGGGTATTATCATCCAAATATCCATAAGTATGGAGTGATAGCAGAGCTTCCCTGGAATAGCTCCATCACTGTATAAGAAAAGGGCCCAGCAGAAGAATTCACAGCCTACTTTCAAGAGGTAGGAGAGCTGAGACTGGAATGAGGTGGGATGGGGTAGTTGAAGCAAAACTCTCTAACCACATCAATATGTACCTGCTCCATCCATACCTTCCATGTATTATGTAGGCAATTCCTACACTGACAGACTGGGAAGCTATTATGAGATTCTCTTATTTTGTAGCCATAGAGTATTACAGTACTATTTAAAGACAGAGTATGATAGAACCATTTTGGAAAACAATTCCACTCCTGTATATTTACCCAAGAGAAAGGAAAATCTATTTCTACACAAAGATGTTAAGTGAATGTTTTACAAAAAAAAAAAAATTTATCCAGAACAGCTAAACTGGTAATGCCCAAATGTCCACTACTGTATGGATAAACACAAAAATGTCCATACAGTAATACAAGAATATCCCTTCAATGTAATACTACTTAGCAATAAAAACAAACTACTGACACAAATAACAATGTGGATGAACCTCAAAAGCACTATGATCAGTTGGGTGCCATGGTGCACGCCTATAATCCTAGCAACTTGGGATGGGAGGCTGAGGCAGGAAGATGATAAATTCAAAGAGACCCCAAGCAACTCAGCAAGACCCTGTCTCAAAATAATCATAATGCTGTGTGTGCCCTGGTTCATAAAGCTCAACCTGCAGCATTGATTCACCCCACAAAAAGGTCTGGGGATGTGGTTCAATGGTTAAGCAGCCCTGGGTCCAATCCCTGGTACCAACAACAACAAAAAACCCACTATGATCACTGGAAGAAATTAGACTCAAAAGGTTACATACTGTTCCTACTTGGCTGTGTGTGCCACTCCCCTAAATGTCTGCCTTGTTGTGCATTAGCAGCTGAACAGATGCTGGGTACACCTTCATTTCACATCCGCTCACACTCAAGCTCCTGCCCTAGATCTGACAATCAACTGACACACTGTGCAGGGAAGATTCCATGCATGTGACATTCTGGTTGTAGAACTGAAGTCCCTGTGTTCTTGTCCAGATTCAATTAGTTCCACCCAGGATAATCTCCCTTCTTAGTACCTCAAAGTCAACTGATTAGGGCAAGTGACTCAATGGGGAGGCCACTGGGATGTACAGGCCATGTGCAAGGGTTTAGGCCACTGGGAGTCAATGCAGAATTCTACCTCCAACAATGATGAAGCCCTCCATTCCCACACTGTTCTTCCACGTGTTAATTCATGAGTGTGAGTTATTCAAAATTTAAGAATATTTAGAATATGTAGAATATTTATTTTGTATTATAAAAATTAATGAAATAAATCATGTATTTTATTACTATCAAATTATGCCAAATTCAAGAAAATGTTAAAAATAGGAAATAAAAAAATGCTGTGGAGTTACTGGATTTAATATATTTGGGCGATAAACGGAAATAATTCAGACACTGAAATAGGCACTTCATATATTTTTTATTAATTCTCACAATAACCCAGTGAGATGAACAGTATTAACAGATTAGGTTCTGAGGGGCTAAACAACTTTCCCCATATCACAGAGCAGATAAGTGGTGGCCCAACATATAACAGTTTTTAAATAAATAACATGCGAAAAGGAAATGAGAAAGATCATGTGCTATATTGCAAAGTGTACAGGACTTTGTCCAAAGATGCTGGTTTACTAAGTGAACCCAAATCATTTTCTCAATGTTTTTAATACTTTAATTTTATTTATTTTTATATGGTGCTGAGGATCAAACCCAGGGCCTCACACATTCTAGGCAAGGGCTCTACCGCTGAGCCACAACCTCAGCCCCTCAAATTTTTTTTTAACCTTGATGTTCTTGAGACGTGCTGGGGTTCAAGAAGAAAAGGAGCAGCTTTCTATTCCTCACAATCAAAACATGTACACATGGGTTTAGCAGATGGAGACCATTGTCACCTTTACTACTGATACAGAGTTGATAGGTGACTTAAGACCACCATATAACAATCCCTGCCTGATGAATAGAGGGTTTGGGTCCTTCTGTACAAGGGAAAGAGGATTCTCTGGAACAGGCACACTTCACAAGCCCTGGGTGAAGAAAGCAGAGAGACCTACCTGCATGTGGAGTTTTTTTTTAATTAGACCAGTTCCACACTTGTGAAATTTGACCAGTGGCTGCACCTACCAGCACAGTAACTCACTTTTATCTCCAAAGACATTAAGAGAATCAGGGGAAAAGGCCAGGGGCATTTAGGAAAAGTCTTTTAAGTTGCAAGGGCAGTAACAATGCAATAGCAACTCAAAACACTGAATCATATACATAAAAATCTACTATTTATTTCCAATAAAATACAAAGTATTTTTCAATCATGAAGATGATCAAGTCCTGATGTGTATAACTTGTAGACAGGATTTTTATAAAGCTCAAGATAAGAAGAAAAAGTGATGACTAATTTATAAATATCATCATTTATGTCAGGCACTATCATAATTCACATATAAGCATCTTGTGAGTTTAAAGTTTGTTTTCAGTTGTTTCCTCTGCTGTGTATCTCCCTGAGGCTTCTTCATACATTTAACATCAATTCTCATGATGTACAGGAACTTGCTAAGGAAAATAACATTGACTGGAAAGTTATTCTGTGCCAGGGAAACTTGATGCACACTGTTCACTGAACCCCCACTACTGTCCTATAAGACATTACAGAATTCTGTGGTCAAATAACTTGTACATGTTCATACAAATCACATGGATGGTATCAGGAAATGCCAATGGGAAACTGGTTTTGGGATGAATTTTTTCAATGCTAGAAACTGGGTCTAAAATATTTTGTGTAGAATACTCCTTACCAAAGGTCTCTTTATGTAGAACTTAAGGTCCGTTTTCCATTATTAAACTCCTAATGTGTTAAACATCATTGCTTTGCTGCTTTGACAACTTTCAGCATACCAAATATATTTTCAATGAGCAGAAGGCAACTATTACTAAAGTTTACCTATGAAGAACAATGGCTGAATTAGTTACTAACTAATTCACTTACTCCAGAAGTCTTCCTTTATGAATTATTAGCTAAATAATTATAAGATTCTGGCCACCAATTGTATAAGTGTACATTTAACCCGACTTTTCCTTTTTGTACCAAAATAAAGACATTTCAACAAAGAACATTATCTCTGTAATTTATTAATATACATTTTTCTTACCATGTAAATAGAAAGCTTAGCACCCAGACTGGGTTCAAACATGGTGAAGTCAAAGACTTGGTAATAAGGGTGGTAAAACTGTAGAATGGGAATTTGGATGTTGCCCAAGAAATCCTATGATATGTATAGAACGTGTTTCCCTAGTTAACTCTGGCCTCCAACCACCTCCCCAGATACACCACGTACTGACACCAGGCACTGTCCTGGCCAGTGCATGCACACATTCTGTAATCCTCTCAACCACCTTGAAAGGCAGCTCCACACCTCAAGCAAACGAAGGCTCCTTGGAAGAACTGTCTCCCTTCCCACTAGTGTCCATTCAGGCAGCCATGGACTGCATGACTTAACAAAAATGTTATTCCTCACAGTTCTGGAGGCTGGGAAGCCCATGATCAAGATGCTAGCAGATTTGGTGTCTGTTGAGGGCTTTGCTTCCTACTTCACAGATAGCTGTCTTCTCATAGTATCTTTGCATGGCCAAAGAGGATAAGAGAGCTCTCTGGGGTCCCTTTTATGATGGCATTAATCCCATTCACAAGAGCTTGACCTTCATGACCTAATTACCTTCCAAAGGCCCTCTTTCCCAACACCATCACATCTGGGGTTAAGATTTCAACATATGGATTGAGTGGGGTGGGTACTGCTGAGGGCAAACATCAGTCTTATCTGAGCTATTTTAAAGAGGCCTTTTCCACTCAAGAGGGTACAAGGGAGCACATATTGAGAGGCAGGGACTGAAGTACTGCAGAGAAGAGAGGACATAGATAGGGGTATGATCAAGGCTCACTATTATGAGAACAAGAAATAAAATGATATTACTATTGAGTGGAAACTAGATTTTAATAGATGATTCAGACAAGGACTTTTTTTTCATACTTATTACTTAATTGCCTGTGTGGGTTGTAGAGCAAATAAAAAAATAACAGCTAAACTATGTTAGCACTCTTAAAAATTAATTTACATTTTATAAATGAACTACTGATTGATTCACATGGTAACATGAAATTTTAATCTCAGCAAAGAAAACGTTTTACAAAAATAATCTTCAAACAAAGCATATGGATAAAAATCACATATTTGCTAGCCCAGATTTTATTTATATGTGTAAAACACATTAATATAAAACAGTAGGCACTTTAATTTATATTAGAACTATTCTAAACTAATGTGGATAATAAAATTCCTTCTCAAGCTTACCTGGTTGGTTTTCTTTGTAATATTTTTTAAAGTACTGGTTTACATATTTAAAAAGCCTGGGATCTCAGCCAATACTATTTAACACTATATTATCTTGGCAAACTCGGCCATTAGCTACTAAAAAATGGTGAACTAACATAAGGCTAATTGTTAATGGCCTGGCAAACTGACCTGCTGTTCACTGATGTGTGGAATGGCAGGGAATCATTCACTCCTTTTAGAATTATTGGTGCCTAAATATAGTGCAGATTCTTACAGGCAGTAAGGAGCAGCCGTGCCTCATTATATGACAGGCATTTATCGTTTGTATGTAGGAAGACAGGAAACCCTGGACCTATCGGGCTGTGTCAAGAACTAGAAAGTTCAGTGCCATTCATAAGAGAAGGGTACCTGGGCAACATACAGAAGTGCCTGGGCCAGGGCAGCGAGTCATCCTTTAAAAGCTGTCTTATTCTCTACTGAGCCCACTAGACTTTCAACCCTCTCGCATTCTGTCTCCACCATCTCAGCTTATATACACTGCTTCTACTACACTCTGGAAATTAAAAAGTCCATGAAAGTGAATTTTATTGGATTCATAGGCACCATCCAATTTAAAGTCTTTTCATTGGACAGAGAACTCAAACTGGATGGCCTCACAGGCTGCCGGTCTCCAGCATATCGGTGTGCAGAGTTGCTTTGGGCTTAGGAAAGGGTTGGATCAACCAGTAATGGTCATTGTAATCAGGAAACATGACAAAAAAATGTCTAAATTATACAAAGAAATTGCTTATGGTCTCTTTATTCTAACAGGAAAACTGCCATGGATAGTCCTAAAGGTCTGTGGCCTAGTCAACTGGCCTACAGTTCAACTACAACTGTGAAAAACAAAAAATAAGTATTTGTTGATCCTGGCCTTCATAAAATAGTTTTGAGCTGCTCACAGCAGGTTTTCAGCAAGATTAAGGTAGGTTGTCTTCACAAGGGGTTTGCATTATCCTTCTACCTTAGTTTACATCAGGTTCTGTGAGAGATGCTTGAAATTAGGTATTCAAGTTAAATATATTTTCTTCTTCTCCTTGAAGTTTGGGGCGGGAGGAGAAATAGGGGGTATATCACTTTTAAAGTAGCTGTGTAAAGTTTACATCTATTTTAAAAAATCAAAGATTTGAATAACATTATCGTCTGAAATTTAAAATGTGAAAACAAATCTCTAAATTCATTTACAGATAACTTTCTTCAAGTCAACAAATTTGTCATGTTGAAAACTGAACCAACACTCTCTGAAAAATGTTTACTGCCATCCAAAACAAAACAAAAACAAGAAACAGACTTTTATCAGTCTTTATCTCACTCATGATTATTTTACACCTATTGCCACAACTGTTCTGCAAGCTCCTTAAGGCAAGTAGTGGCATCTTTCATTTCTGCAGCACTAGTACCTAGCCAAGAGTTTGTAGCCAAGTTTGTTGACTGAATGAGTGCAAGCACTGCCTGGATTTAGTTGATTAAAAAAAAAAGTCTTTTCAATTAGATTTCACAAGTGGGTTAAATAAAAAATAATCTTCAAAGGAGAAATCAGTAGTGGGTAGAAGGCAATGAGTAGGGGGTTGGGGGGGGTTGGTACAAGGTAGCAGTAAATGTGGCATGAGCCTTCTCAAAGTTCTGTAATGAAAAGTGACATAGAAATGAAAAAGCATGGGAAGAATAAGGGCCACTTTTGGGAAAAGAGGCAATAAGACAGGAGAGTAAGGAATCAAAAGCTGAAGAGGGGAGTTGTGAACCCTGGACAGAAGGAACTCTTCCTCCTTCAAGATGCAATTACCAGTAATACAAATGAAGTGAAAATAAACACATCCAGTTCACACAGTGATTTAAAATATATGCAAATATGAATAAACTATTTGTATTACTTGGTATTCTGAGTAATCTGAGGACACATTAAAATTTCACCTATTTTATTGCTGCCCTGAAAACAAAAACATTCTTCACTCATACATTTGTATATATTTTTATGGAACAATGGTAGGAACTGTCAATTCTTGTTTACAATATTTAAAATCAGTGAATGCTGTAGCAAATATAATTACCAAAATTAAAGCTTGTAAATCTAATCTATGAGATAATTTAAGCATGAATATCTCAAAATCATCAACTTATTTATATTACTACATGAATCAAAATAAAATAGCTTCCATTATATACAATGTAGGTTTTCCTAGTTAAGTAAATTTGGTTAGAAGCAGAACAAAGAAAGTATTTTAGAATTATCCAGCTATGCTGATAATTTTTCCAGTGAATCACATATCCCTGTACACACACACACACACATACACACAGCAATTAGAAAAAAAATTGCAAAATCTGAAAGCAAGGGCGGGAGGAAGAACTTAGTATTAAGATGATATGAAGCAAAACAGCCATGGATGGATTTATTCTAAAGGAATTTCTATCCACCAGGGTGTCTTCACTGACAGTATAGAACAAAAGTGTTGCTGAAATAGCATTATGAAGAGCACACACATTAATGACAAGTAGAAGGTAAAATTACTACTCCTATGGCAGGCAGAATATGTCACTAGAAGCTCCCATGCCTGAATTAATCATTAAGACAACGAGTATCAACTCCCATCATAGCCAAAGAACTAGGATTTCCCAAAGATGTCTCATCCAGTTTGTTCAGTGTCACACTTGCATTCACTTCCAAAAGACAGAAGAAAAGAGCAATCTTCTGAAATTAGGCTAATGCTTGATATTTCCACCTATGAGCATTTAGAAATGAGTACAGTAAAGATAAACCAGGGCCCCTAAAGAGCAGTGGTGTGGCCAGGCAAACAAATGTTGCTTAGAAGAATCACTTAGAATACCAGGCAGACTCTGCCTATGCACACCTTCTCAGGAGTGCTATGTGTAAGTGATGTTCCTGAAGGTGTGATGACAGCCAGATCCTGTGAGGCTAAAACTGCCAGGAAGTTTTTCACAGATAAAGTAGCATGTTTGCAGCAGAAATGTTCATCAAATTCTATGTGGAAAAATCTAGATGTACTGATAAAGCCCTGCTGCCAATAAGCTAAACTCCAACTAATTATACTGGACATTCTTAAAAACTCTGAAGTTCAGCAGCACTTCCCAGACATGAAGCTGAAATGCAAGGCTGGCAGCAATTCCAGGTTCTCCACTCCCAGGAGCTTGCTCTGTTGAGGCAATGACATGCATTCATGTCCACAGTACTGACTATCTGATGGTACCTCAGGCATATTTTTGTATATTGACTAAATTATCCCTCTCTTGTTATTGTCAATTCTGATTTGTTGCATAAAATAAGGACTTCAATTAGAGGAGACTGGATTTTTAAATGATTTTTTAAAATAGTTACAAATAAAGAATTATCTCTCCAACAGATAACATGTATCAAATACATCAAATATTCAATACAGCATTTACCCAATCTTTCTAAAATTCTATTACCAAGAAGGCCTCTACTTCTGAGCAAGACAAAGCAACAGGAGGTTTAACCTCCCTCCAAAAACAGCCAAGAAAACCAAACAAAATTAATAAAAGCAGTTATATATCATCCTAGAAAGAACAATAATCCTTTAGAGATGGGAAATAAGGTGAGCCCTGTTTGTCCCAGATTACACCTGGGAAGGTTCTAGGTGAAGCACAGAGGGGAGCAATTAAGAAAAACTTGTTCCACTTCCTGGGCTAAGACAGGACTGAGATTTGGGGAAATCAAGGCAGCTCAAATTCATATGAGAGAGTACCAGCCTGGTAAGAATCGAAGAGAAAGAGAACCCCAAAGATTTGCTAAGGGCTCAACTCAGGTGTCTAGCAGAATACTGATCACATAAGTGAGAAAACTACCCAAAACCAGGGAAAGAACCACCAGAAACAGCAGCACAATAGGCCCTCTGTACCTGCAGGGTTCATATTTAACAGACTCAACCAACCACAGATCAAAAATACATTTTAGAAAATTGGGTTGAATATGTACATATTTTTTTCTTGTCATTATTCCCTAAACAACTATTTATGCAGCATTTCCACTGTATTATAAGTAAGCTAGAGGTGATGCAGGATGATGTACATAGATGATATGCAAATGCACTGCCATTTTACATAGAGGAGATTTATATCTCCAGATTTTAGTATCTGTGGGGTGAGGGGAGTGTTTCTGGAAATAATCCCCCACAGATTCCACAGATTGTATGTCCTCTTTTCACTTCCTGTTTTTTAGAACAGTTGGTTCTCTGAATTGGGTAGGGGGAGAGTATTTCAGTAGCATAGTAAAAATGAAGGGCAAAAAAGCCACTCCCACTGAATTTCATTAAAATCAACATCATTAAATTAGGGCTATTCCTATATAAAAAGTACAGTCATTCTGTTTTACAAACAGCCTTGGATCTACTATTTCAATGACACATGGACATCAAGTACACATAAAACCTGTGGTACTTTTAAATATAAAGCTTTCAGTGTTGTTTTCATTTGAAAAAAATATACTTCTGAATACAACTTAAGCAACTTAGCAAGACCCTATATCTAAATAAAAAAGAAAGGCCTGGGGAGTAGCACAACAGTTAAGGACTCCTGGGTTCAATCCCTGGTAAAAAAAAAAAAAAAAAGTTTGTTTACCCCTGTAGATACAATGCCAAATACTTGTTGAATAAATATACACCTTGTAACAAATATCCAAAAGGAAAAATTTAATGCCTTACAATAGAAAAAAAAATTTGATTCAACACCTTGGATTCTATTTAAACGGTTGAACCACTGTCAAGATACTTTTATGATCAAAAAGCTGAGGTTTTTTAGACATATCAATATTTTTAAAGTGGGTTGCTTCTTTTTTTAATATTTATTTTTTAGTTATAGGTAGAGACAATATCTTTGCTTTATTTTTATGTGGTGCTGAGGATCGAACTCAGTTCCTCACAGGTGGTAGGCGAGCACTCTACCTCTGAGCCAGGACCTCAGCCCAGTGGGTCACTTCTTTAAGACACATGATAACTATGTCAGAAAGTCAAATATACCTACGACTTAAGGAATAGAAATAGCATTCTCAAGGTAGGAAAATTTACCTAGTGTGTATAGGAAGCCGAAAGGAAATGAGAACAGAATACAAAAACAAGATATTCACCTGTTATTAGGAAAATATGTCCCACGTATTATGTTAATAAGTAAATCAAAGTAAGGGATACAGGGGTACAAATTAAACAGTTACAGGATTCAAGGGCAGTAAATAAACTCTCTAGTCAGTTCAGTTATTAGGAACTTGCTTAAGACTCATGCTATACCCCATTATTTGAATAAAGAGAAGGTTTTCAGGTACAAAGAGAACAGACCACCATGCTGAAACAAAAAGTATTTTATTAATCATTTTGTTATGCTTTATGTGAACAATCTCCCAAAAAAGAATTATAGACATACATAAAATACACAGATATAACCATTGGGGAAAAAGTCCCAAGAACAATACCTGAGAGCAAAAGCAATGATGGAGCTGGGTTCTTTCTCACAGACTGCAATGGGCACCCATTCATGTTCATACATTAAGTAGTGTTTATCTGGATCACTGTTTAAATTTTTAAAATGCATTAAATAAATAAAACTAAAATTAGCAGAAAATCAAATACAAAATCCATTAACACTCTGTAAGTAAATTTCAGGACAATTTTACCTAAATACTACAGAATTATAATTAATTAATCAAAAATGTATGCAAATTATGAGAACTTGAATCAAAAGGAAACAAAAAAGCAATCAAGAAAAAAATTTGAAGGCAACCGGAAAATTGTCAGAATTAGGTTTCAAATCACAGGACTATAGAATATTGACTCCAGAAAACTTTCTATAGCACCAAAATTTTGGCCATATTAATCTCAAAAAGAATTTCCAAAGAACCAGAGAAGTCTAAAATACTTTGTTCCAGTATAAGCTTGAGAGAAAAGTCTTCTAGAAACTGTGAAGAAGACATACTACTAGTCCAACAAGAATAACCCAGCCACTCTACTGTTATTACATGAAAACTCAATGGCGACTCCCTCTCAATGTAAATTTTGCTCCCCTGACTTCCAGTCTAACTCTTCTAGGTACTGTTAAGGCACATCCATTCATTTTATTTAGGTGCTATTTACTCAGCCCCTAATGGGCAAGGTTACGACATTAAGGAAAACAAAGCATTTTACATAATTAAGAAATTAATAATGGTGAAAAAACAGACATGGTAGAGTTTGGAGTGGAAAAAAAACACAAAGTTTGTATAATACTCACAAAGGAAATGGAATAGGATTATAGCTATTTCCTGGAAGCAAATTTGCAAAGATGGCTTTCATGGTTGACTTCTCTTTCACCTGGCTGTCTGTGGATCCCAGCAAATATCCATCAAACACATCTAGAATAAAAAAATATTCCACTTGTACACTAACATTCAGGAAGAATAAAAAAATTAAAGTGTCAACTTGATTTCCCCTTGGGGAATACTGGCAGACATATCAATATCATAATTATCAGATGTGATTCAAAATTTCTAATCTAGGAAAAATGACTCTTATGGAATGAAAGAGAAAGCACAGTGAAACATATATATCATTGACTCTAGAGACAGGTTTTCTTCTTTACATTTTAGCGCCTCTGAAACTGAGATTATTCTACCATCAATGGTTTCTGCTGCAGGAGACAGTGAGTAGCCATAAGGGTATAACTGCCCAAATATGCATGAACTTCATTACAACTATTCATGTGATGAAGTTCAGGTCCAACTAAGTAATGAGCACTGTGGTTATTATACCTGAGATTAGTAGCAATTGGAAAGTAATTCCAAATTTTATATTGAGCAATTTATTACTTAAACAGAAAGCAAGGAAAGAAAGGACAAGGCACTAATTTACTGTTAGGAAGTAAATATTTTTTTTGGAAGAAATGGCAGTGATTTCTCTTATTTCTTTTTCTTTTTTCAAAGCAGCAATCCTATACTTCATGGAACTTACAGAAGTAAGAGCGCCAGAAGGTAAATAAAGCTGAATCACATTTTGTTATTGTAATACTTACATGTCAAGTAGTGCAACTAAATAAAGAAGTGATAGAATGAAAAGCTCTATCTTAAAAAGCACTTTTGGTAAGTATAATATAAATATTCTAAGAGTTAAGAAAGCATTATGTCAAAGAATTAGCAGTGATTTTTTTTTCTTTCTCAGAGACCCATATAAGCCAAAGAGACAACTAACAGCCTTAGAGTCAATGAAATATAGAAAAAGTGACTTAAACTGTACCTTCGGAACCACTGGCTGTATCTAGTTCAGGTGGGCCTCCCACTGACTGCTCAGTCATGACTTCAGGTGAAGTAGGCAACTGGAGATGGGTAGAGCTGGTAGAACTTTGGCTGGACAGTGTTGTCAAGAAACGATCCTCTAAAAAAAAAATACAATCCTAAGAGTCATTTTAAAATATTAAGTCTATTTCAACTTAACATTAATGTTTTTAAATGCCAATTCATATTTTTAATTGCTAAAACACAGAATTTTAGTTTTTAAAAAATTATCAAGGTCAGGTAGCTCATGTCACAGAAATGGAAACAAAATTCCATATATGACTTGACCACAATCAAATCTCAGGGGACTATATCAATCAAATCTGACTCCTATTTAACACAATACTCTTTCCACTATAACACAATGTCTTAGGACACTATGGGGAAAAAATCAGATGCTCATTCTGGGGGAGAAAAGATACTAGATCATAATTATTATAGAAAAATACCAAAAAAATTGAGTTGAGCTCTTGCCCAACAAAAATAGTCTATGTAAATTCTCCCACAAGGTTTCTACAATAACACCAAATTATCTAATAAGATACTAGAAAAGATATTTTAAGCCTAGGAAATATTTTAGTGACATTAAAAATATAAATTAAATGTTAGAAGATTTTTTTAGTGAAACCTAGGGATTCAGGAATGAGCAAATAGAAATTCAATTTCCTGTTCTCTATTACTTCTTCCTTCAATAGCAGTCCTCTCTATATTTCATGTGTTTCTCTCTCCTAACTTAATTTCTTACAATATATTATATGATAAGCTTAAGATGATAGAGTTACAAATGATCTATACGTAGGGGGTTAAAAGTTTCTGAGTAATTGTATTTGGGAAAAATGCTAAAATTGGCAGTTAAAAACAATTCATTCAGTTATAAAACAACAACTTATGCAAACTTTCCAATGGCAAGTGGTCACTAGACTCAAGGACCAACCTTTCTCCCCATTTTGAAGTCCTGGAGAAATATTCCGTGGAGACGCATCCATTGCATTTATCTGTAAAGAAATAAATACTGTATTCTTAAGGGAATACTAAAATCACATTTTTAAAACTGTCTAACCAAATGAATCTTGAACTTTTTCATGTCAAGACCTGTTATACTAAAAATAACAAAGAACCACCTTTATAATTTAATGTAGCTTTTCATTAGAAATTAATCAATCTACTTTTTATTAGAAATTAAACCTGAGAATATTTTACAATATTCATTTATTCATTTAAAAACAATAAGCCCAAGATGGGCTTGGTGGCACAGGCCTATAATCCCAGCGGCTCAGAAGGTTGAGACAGGAGGATTGCAAATTCAAGGCCAGCCTCAGCAACTTAGAGAGGCCGTAAGCAACTTAGTAAGACCCTGTCTCAAAATTAAAAAGTAAAAGGGCTGGGGGATGTGGCTCAGTGGTTAAGCACGCCTGGATTCAATCTTCAGTACCCTAAAATAATAATATAGTAATAAGTCCATTATAATATTAGCACAAGTATAAAAACATTGAGTAAATAAAAAATACTTATTTTCCAAAATTAAAAACAATTGGTGAAAAAGTGGCACTGTTTTGCATTTTTCAATTATCTTTAGTGTCTAGCTAGCTAGATTCCTATTTGGCTTCTGCATTTAATCTGATGAATACACTGTTATGATTAAAGTTCTGGCTCCATACAGATATGTGGTTAATAAAGAGAAACTTACAGAAGCCCTGAAGAGGTCATAAACCCTCAACAGTCCTTGAACCACACTTTGAGAATATTGTTCTAAACAGAAGCTTACTTCTTGGCATTATGGCATCTAGAAATACATAAGATTATCATTAAGCTGGTAAACTTTTATTATCCATTGAACCTTCTCAAGTCCTAATTATCTGTGGATAAAATATATTTAGAATGACTATCAGTGCCACATGATTTCAATAAAGTCATTTCTAAGTTCACTGATTAAATATCATCACATCAGAGAGACCTCCTTGGACACCCTAGATAAAATAACCCACCACCACTACCTACTCTTTCAGCAAAACTATCTCCGGTTATTTCTTCCTTCAGAGCCTTTTTATAATTATAGGTTCACATGTGTACTATCAGTCTCTTACTTACTAGAAAAATATTTCATGAGGACAGTAACTATATGACCTTTATTCCTAATTGCATCCACTATAACCTAGAAAAGTTCCCAGAACATCATAAGTACTTGAGAACAATTTATCAAATAATTAAATATAAAGGCAGTGCAACAGAATTTCAAATCAATCTTTAATCTTTCAAAAAGATAACTTTCTGTTGAATGATGGTATCTTTTCAATTCTGTATCAACCTCTTACACCATTACCTTTGCAGTGCGTTCAGTGGGCAAATGGAAAGGTCACCAGGGGTTTGTGCTTATTAATAGCCCTGAACTAGTTGGAAAATACTAAAATTTAAATGATCCTTAATAATCTTTTTCTTACTCTCACCTAAACTGTAAGGGAACAGGATTCCTACACATTTGTTTAAGAGACAAAAGGAAAAATCATTATATATTACTAAAAAGCAAAAGTTTCCTGGATCCATCAGTGCATGAAAATATTCCTTTACAAATACAAAACACTACATAAAAAGAAGACAC
The DNA here is from genome assembly GCF_045843805.1 of Urocitellus parryii. NCBI lineage: Eukaryota > Metazoa > Chordata > Mammalia > Rodentia > Sciuridae > Urocitellus > Urocitellus parryii. The sequence continues at coordinate 3,429,999 of NW_027554049.1, read as the reverse complement.
TCGCTCAAAGCTGTTGTGATATCAAAGCATGAGGACCTGAAAAATACTGGTAACAACTCATGTGAAATTTGGGCAGCATGATGAGAATTCTAAGATGGTCACCAGCCCCTGGTGTGTATATACCTTCTTCCAACTACTCAAACACTGACTTAGTTACTGCTGTAAAGGAATTTTGCAGCTGTAATTAAAGTCCCAAGTCAGTTGACCTCAAACCTCAAATTCCAGGTGGGCCTGATGTAATCTCATGAGTCATTAAAACCAAAACCAAGTCTATAAATAAGAGACAGAGGAAGTAAGTGATCTGAAACACAAGAGGGATTTGACTATTGTTGCAGGCTTTGAACAGGTCAATGAATGCAGATAGCCTGGAGGAGTTAGGAATGGCCTCCAAATCAATAGCCACCAACAGAAGGGAAGCTCATTCTTTTTTTTTTTTTTAAATGGGGAATTTCCACAGCCAGACATAATCTTTTTTTTATTTGTTTAATTAGTTACACATGACAGTACAATGATCTTGACATATCATATATTTGAATCAGATTTCTCATTTTTTCTGAGTGTACAGGTTACAGAATCACATTGGTCATACAGTCACACATATACATATAGCAATAATAATGTCTATTTTATTCTGCTGTGCTTCCTAACCCCCTTCCCTTCCCCTCCCCTCCCCTCCTATTACTTCTCTCTACCCAATCTGATGTGACACACTTCTTTTTTTTCTCACATCATTATACATGTATTCTGTAATGATGAGGGTGTCCTTCCATCTTTCGTGCAATTCCCCTTCTCCCTCCTTTTCCCTCCCACCTCTCTTCCCTATTTAGTGGTAATCTTCTCATGCTCTTCCTCCCTACCCCATTTTGAGTCACCCACCTTATATCAGAGAAGACATTCAGCCTATGTTTTTTAGGGATTGGCTAAACTTCACTTAGCATAATCTGCTTCTTATCACCACCAGAAAATGAACTCTGCCAGTAATCTGAATGAGCTTGGAAGAAGACCCTGAGCCTCAAGTAAGACAGAAGCATTGGCCAAAATCTTCATTTCAGTTATGTGAAATTCTATGCAGAGAACCTAGCCATGCTTGCCAGATCTCTGGCCCACAGAAACTATGAAATTATAGATTTATATTTTTAGACACTAATCTATGGCAATTTGTTCCCCAGCAAAATAAAACTAATTCAGTTAAATTAAGATGTAGAACTTACCCAGTTCAGACACCTTAAGAACTTCTCATTTTAAGCACAGAGATAAATACTCATAGTAAAACAAACGAGGACTATATTACACACTCTTGAGTACCCACATCTCTTCCTTTGAAGCACTTGCTATCACCATGAGAGTATCTCAGTGACTCCAGTGGAGAACAGATTTATGATAAATATTTCAAATAAATGAAACAGAACAGATCATTTATTTCAGGCTAGTACATAAAAGTATTCCAAGTCCTATATCTCCTTGAAACCTCACAACTTCAAGATGGAAAATCTATTAGATATTAATCAATTATGTATTAAACTACCACTTCTAAGTGTTATGAATGGAATCAATTATAGTGAAGGACCAAAGACAAAAGTTTATTTTCCTACCTTGCTTTCTTCTCCTTGTCTCAGTCTTCCAGGACTTGGAGGAACTGAAGGTCCTTTCTACCTTTTTCCTGCTGAAAAAAGGTCCTGCAACCTGCAGTCAAAGAATATGGTTTGTTTTTTAGCACTTTGAATATTTATAAATTTTCTTTTTACACTCTGAAATCACAATTGTTTCCTATTTGGATTGCAACAGACTTTATTTTAATTTTTTTTTAAAGAGAGAGTGAGAGAGGAGAGAGAGTGAGAGAGAGAGAGAGAAGTTTTTTTAATATTTATTTATTTTTTTAGTTCTCGGCAGACACAACATCTTTGTTGGTATGTGGTGCTGAGGATCGAACCCCGGCCGCACGCATGCCAGGCGAGCGCGTTACCGCTTGAGCCACATCCCCAGCCTCTGCAACAGACTTTAAAGTTGTACCTATCTAGGACAAAATTCTTATCATATCTAACCAACAAATCAAGAGCTCTTGTTGATATGACTACAATTATAAAAGAATAGCAAATTAGTATAAAGAAAAATATTTCTAAAAATAAATATTTAAATAATGACATAAGATAAATACAGTAATATATTTGGAATTCTCACCCCTGTTATGGTTTATATATGGGTTATCTCCCAAAAGCTCATGTATTAAACAATGCAAGAAAGTTCAGGAAAATGATTGAATTATAAGAGCCTTAACCTAATAAGAGCATTAATTTCCTGAAGGGATTAATTGGGTGGCATATAGACAGGTAGGGTGTGGCTGGAGGAGGTGGATCACTGACGGTATGCCTTTGGGATATATATTTTGTACTTGGTGACAGAAGTCTCTGTCTCTGCTTTCTGGATCTACTTCCTGAAGTGTTTCCCTCTGTAATACTCTTTTGCCATGATGTTCTACCTCCATCCCAGAGCAATAGAATCAGCCATCCATGGCTAAGAACCTCTGAAACCATGAGCCACAAATAAACTTTTCCTTCTCTAATTGTTCACAGCAGCAAAAAAGCTAACTAAAATACTCTCATAGCAATTATTACTCATTGCACACTAATTATTCCAATTATTACTCATTGCACACTAATTCTGTCAAATTCCATTCAGCAGTATACACATTTGAAACAATACTGAAGGTTGTTCCCTTCTTTGGTTTTTATATCTTCACAAGCAATCTAAAGGTTAGACCATACATTTTAAAGGATTTAAAAAAAGGGAAAGGAGGGGGTAGGTGAAGTTTCTTTATAACTAAAGAATATGATGAAATGTCTATAATTAATAAATTATTTAAATTTACCAAATGTCATGGCACAGCCAATTTGGCAATAATATTAATTAAATTGCAAAATCATATACCTGTTATTCCAAGCTTGCAGAACTTCACAAAGACTTTGTTTCTTGGCAATAAGTGACTCAAAGACTGACTGCAGTTGCTGAGGAGTGTCTAAAGAGGAAGACATGAGCCTTACTTGCATCTTTTCAATCCAGTTCTTGAACTCACTTTCTTCCATCTAGCAGGTAATAAGATAAAATTTCAGTAAATAGGCACTATATAGATAACCCTTCCCCACAAAAAACAATTTCTAGTAAGCAGACAATTGACTTTTTGATTTTCTATTAAAGAAATGAACTACCTCTTTTTGTGCAAAGATATCTTCCATTTTATCCTCTCTTGTTTTGCTAAATGTATCAGTTTTCAAAGATGCAAGTCTTTCGTCAACAGCTAGATATACCTGTGAAACTCTAAAACCAGAGAACATTACATACTTTAAAGAAGGTGAGATCAAATTTCCCACTCCACATAAACAGGTAAAAAAGAAGACACTAGACACAAAACCATAACTGAAAAAAGTCCTATCTAATTAAAAATCATATAATTGTGCACACCAAAAAAGACCTGAAGGATATACTTCAAAATTTTCACAGTTGTTTGCATTGTCAGAGTTCAACTTTTTAAAAAAAATGCTTTTCTGTATTGTCTACTTTTTTTTCCATAAAGCACATATAACATACAATTCAAAAAAGTTATCGACATTTTCAAAGACGGTTAAATGAACAAATCGTGATACTTGATACTTGATACCTGTACATCACAGACTTTTTTAAAAAAAGAGGATCACCAAAGAAACTGAAACTTACTTCTGAAAGAAGTCCTTAAGGTCTTGAAGAAGGGACAACTTTAATGGGGCCTGGCACTTAATGAATATTTTAGGGAGTGGAACACATACTTCAAGGAGCCGAATGGGAGAATAACTGAGAGAAGAAATACAAGTAACAGCAGAAAAATGAAAACTATTTTAATACCTTGAGCAGAGATATATCCAGATGGTCAATTAAATCCTAATAAGGCATAAAGAAAAATAAAGTTTCTATAAAGTTGTATTTTTTAAAAATCAAAGTTATTGAAGACAAATTTCAATCATAAATATTTTCCCCAATTTTAGATTTTGTTTTGTTTCATCACTACACTGTGATGCCATCAGTATCCTTTTGAAGTTATCCTCATTTGTTATAAAAACAAAACTGATTTTGATATAAACCTTCTCTATGAGTAAGGAAGAGACTCCTTCATATAATAGGTATAGGTATAGATATTCTTTACCTTTCCACTCCTGAGGAATCTTCATGAGAATATTTCCTTTCCGCCTAAGGTACTGCCTAGTCAATGCTATGCCCCACCTACACAGTACTTTCACGTTTAAAGCTCTTGCTTAAGAAAAGAAATAAGTTCTAATTAGCAAATGTTCCCTCAGAGTCTAAAATGTCCCAGATGCTATTTTAGATACTGAAGATATTTCCTCATGATTCAGGAAAAACAAGTAAATATTTAAAATAAAACAAATAAATTGGGGCTGGGGATGTGGCTCAAGTGGTAGCGTGCTTGCCTGGCATGCAAGAGGTGCTGGGTTCAATCCTCAGCACCACATAAATATAAAATAAAGATGTTGTGTCCACCGAAAACTAAAAAAAATAAATAAATATTTAAAAAAATTCTCTCTTTAAAAAACAAATAAATATTTAAAACACATACATCAAGTGCTAAGTGTCAGAGAAATACAAAACAAGAAAGAGAAGCAGGGGAATACTAGTCATGAGAGGGGATCAGAGTAGGGAAAACTGGAACAGACACTCATGCAAAGTAAGTAAACAGCAGGCAGATACCTGTGAATGAAGAGCTTAGAGAAAGAAGAACCAGCACAGGGCTCCCAGACAGGAACCTACCTGACACAGGTGAGGCTGAGCCAAGGGGCTAGCACATGTGTGAAGGGACAGTGATAGGCCCTAGGCAAACAGACAGAGCCTGTAAGGACTTATAGGCCAGTAAATGGACTCTGGCCTTCACTCAGGGTGAAACGGGGACTCTGTGCAGCATCTAGAGCAGAGAAATGACCTTGGTTGATTTTTCCTTTAATAAGATCATACTGAGCACAGGCTGTGGGACAAGGCCAAAAGGAAACTGTCTGAGACTACTAAATTTTGAGGGCAGTGAAAAGTGTTCAGATCCTGGATATATTCTGAAGCCAGAGCCTGAACCCTTCCTCAAATTATTTAATACCACAGTGGTGATTATTTACTTATTAAACTTGAAATTTTAGCTTTATTACAAGTATTTGATTATCTTTATGGTAGTTAATACCTTAGCAAAAATTCTGACAGAGTTTCTTGAATGCCAAAACAAAGAGTAAAACCGAGGGGCTGGGGCTGTAGCTCAGTGGCAGAGAGCTTGCCTAGCATAGATGAGGCACTGGGTTCAATTCTTAGCACCACATAAACAAATAAAATAAAGGCATTCTGTCCATCTATAACTACAAAAAAGTTTTTTTTTTAAAAAAAGTGAAACCGATAGGTCAACCAGGGTTCAAATCAAGACCCCAAAACTTGTTAGCTCTATAATGAACATACAATATTATTATCCTCACTTGTAAGGTCTATAAAGTCTATAAGTAAGGATAATAATACATTTTTTAGGTAGATTAAGTTAACACTGATAGCTCTTAGCAGTGTCTGGTTCTGTGCTTTTGCAAGGGTGGACGTGGGAGATGACACATACAATTTAATTCAATCCAGTAACAGTAGAAATGTTGCAAAACCTTCAGGAAATATGACAATGTACAAGATCCCTTTGATTCCTTACCTGAAAGATGCCACCATCTGGTTATAAGAAAAATACTGGTGCTAATCATGATGAATAGAGTGACCACAAGGCTCAGCACTGGCTCTACGTGAGTACTGGTGCCCATAAAATCTAAGTTCAAGGTACTTTGCAAATGACATAGACCAGGATTCATTGGAAAGAGCAACAACTGGTGTTACCTGGAATTCGACAAAAATAATTTAAGTTATCTAATAATAATGAGAACTTCATTTTTTAAAATGTCTTTTCTAATACAAACAATATATTCTGAATGCAGAAAACAGGGAGAAAAAAGTTTATAGGTGAATGGAGCTGAGGGTTGTGAGGGAGAGAAATATCACTGATAATCACATCACCAACAACAATACACCTGTATGTTTACTTTCTATATATGAATATATATTTACACAGTAAATGTTACTTGTACAAACTCTTTTCCTACAATTTTATAAGCTTTTATTCTTTACTGAGCAAGAAATCATGAATATTTTTATCATAAGATAATCTTTACAACTTTTTAAATGGCTGTAGGATTATCCTATTACATTAGAATATTAAACCCAATCCCTACTTATGTGCATGTAAGACATTATAATTTCCACCTTATTTGGATGATGCTGTGTTAAACATCCTTGTACATACATAAAAACATTCATAGTTACATCCTTGAAATAAATTAATAAAATATCAAAGGGCATGAACATTCTTATGGGCTTTCATACTTTTTGACACACTGTTTTCCAAAACAGTTGTACTAGTTTATAAAACCTCCAGTACCAACAGTATTTCAGAATATCAATCTCTACTTTCTTACCAATCCTAGGAATTATAAATATTTGAAATGCCATTTCTTAAAAAAAAAGTCATTTTATTTAATTTCTACTTGATTTCATTGCTTTGATTACTAATGTGAAATTTATTTGCACATTTACTGTCCATTTGTATTAAGTTGCTATGTTATGCTCTTTGCCTATTGTTTCTATAACCATGGTTTCTAGAAATTTAATATATTTAATATTAAGTATATTTATGTTTGGTTTTTTTAAGTTGTAAATTTTCTTACACTAGAAGTTCTTCATTTTTGTGTAACAAAACTCTTTTCTATCAGAATCCCCAAAGCAGAAAGTTTTGTCTTTAAAATAAAGTGCATATACTGAAGTATGCAAGATATAAAGTTCAAATTCAAGTTATTCCTTTAATGCAATTATCAATCTACAGAGTTCACAAAAAATATTACCAACTATCTAATGAGAACTAAAGGCCTATAAGATAAATATGAAAGTAAGACTGATAAATGATAGAATGATTTTAGGCTGGTATATTTGCTAATGCAGGAGGAACTAGATTTGACAGCAGATATTATCGTAAGTCATACTATTATTTTCTAATTGTCATATATTCCTTCCAAAAATAAACTGAAAAAAAGCCATGGTAACAATGAAGTTAAACTGGATATATACTCACCGTAATTTGGATAAAAAAATTATGTATGAAAAACATGATCATGCTGCCAAATATTTGCCCCAGAGTTAGAAAAGTAAAGAAAGGCACATGAAAGAAATAAAACTCATATCTTTTTCAAGATTGTACATGAAAATCAGTAGGGTTCACTTTCAACACTGTCTCATTCATACCTCTTCAGAGAGAAATACTGATAGAAGCTCAGATTTATTGTGCAAACATCCTGATACACTGCAATAATTAACTTTACAAATCTGTCTTACCCCCTAGATGAAAAGTCTGTATTCTTTTTTCATTCCTAGGACCTAGCACAGTACCTCCTGACACACAGATGGTGCAAAATGAGTGATTGCTGAATGAATAAATAAAATAATTAATAACTGTCAAGATACGGTCTCAATATTTTTACTGAACAAAGCACCTGAATTTTACTTAATGACTGATATATTTCAGTAGTGAAATTGTCAAAAAATGAACATTATTTTGAACATATAGCAAAGGAAGATAAAATAAGAGCCCAATTACAACCAGTTTCAAAATATTATAGATTACTACCTCCCCAAAAAACTATACAAATAAAGAAATAAATGTCATATATTATAGTACCAAGGTATATTTACCTGTTTGCAGATTCTGCACCAGGAATACGTGAGAATTGTATGTTGATATCCAGGTACTGGAGAATCCAACTCCTTAAGGATTATCCGCACACAACCTTGCCCATGGACAAAGCACCGAATGTGATGCACCATAGGAGTATTGCAGAACATGCTAGGGCACTGATAAGAAGGCCTTTGACAAACAAAAGAGCCCTTCTCATATTAAGCATAAAACATAGAAACCAAGAATAATGAATACTGGTTACTCAGAACCACTGTCAATAAAGAGCAGCATTCTTGCTAGAGTATTGATGACCAGTGAGCAAAGTGTACAGCACTCCTGCTGCTCTGAGCTGCAGCTGAACCCCTGTCATCAACTACTGTGTGTTAAGTCATTTCTATTTGTCCAACAATTTCAAGATGATTCATTTTATCCATTAAAACCTAGACATTTTGGGGGACTGGTATTCCCTTTAAAGGGGGAATGATAGAGATTAAATTACTTGCCTTTTGTCATGTAAGTGAGGAATGATAGCACTAAGATTTAAAATGACTAGCTAGCTGCCTCCAACACTTCCCTTGCCTGTCATTTGAATCACTATTGGACAAGACATTTGAAAAAGCCCTAGGGATGGCAAGGTTATTAGATTGATAAATATATGAGAAAAGTGCCGTATAAGACATCCCAATTTGAATATGAAGTAGATTACTTCTTTGCATGGCATGGTTTAATGTGGTGTTAAAGTGAGGACCATATAACACTTGACATCAAACTCATACTTATGTTTTAGGTTGAAATTCTGGTCTTCAAAAAGCCATAATGGAACACAAGGAAATTAGCTCTTACCTGAAACAGTATCTCTCTAAAAATACTCCTAATGTAAGATCATTCTTCCCATAAAATTCCATTGTTACAATCCTAAAAGAAGAGATCACTTCTTAGAAACATAAGGACCACACAGCAAATACACTTCATGAGACCACACATTCTGATTATAAAATGGGCTTATGATGAAGTATTAAAGGAGGTAATATTTGTCGTTATAGAACAGGTTTTACATCATCTTGTAAAAAAAGTTTGGACTAGCAACACCATACCATCTTTTCCACTCCCAGTCCATTAGTACCTTATGAAATTGTTTAATGAGGATGCATAAACTATAATATTAATTAAGTAAAACTGATCTGAGTTAGAAAGAGGTAAAAGTTTCCTTTACAAAACCTTATGCCTCCTAAACATAAAAAGAGGACTCTGTCGTCTGCTCTCTAGTCCACACCTTTACTGAACATGGAGAACAGCAGCTCTTCTTACTAAGCATCCAACTGCTAACTTTTTATCTAATCTACAAATGCTCACAAACAAGAGTTAGGTTATATGCCTTTAAAAACCCACTTCTTATTCAAATTTTGACCTAAGGAGTCCCTTTTCTCCCAGAGAAAATCCCTGTGGGCTTCCCCAACCCCCATCTGCCTACTGGACCTATACCACTGCTATACCACTTCCAGAATATCACGGAAACAATACTGCAGAAAGTATAATTACATTCTTATAGTACTTTGTCTTGTTTTGTGTGTGGTACTGGGGATGGAACCCAGAGACTCACAAATATAAACACACACTCTACCACTGAGCTACAAGGTACATGTTAAACTAAAGGTAAGCTATGTCATGTAAAACTATATAGTCTATGTGAGCATCATGTGCCTGTGATTTGAAACAATAATTTATAACATTATAAAATATGTTTTATATTTTCAACAGAGAATTAAGTTTTAGAATAAAACCCATTAATAAGGCAAAAGACTGGGCTGTGGGTATGCTCAATGGTAGAGCACATGTTTAATATGTGCAAAGCCCTTGGGTTCAATCCCCAGCACCAAAAATAAAAACAATATAGCAAAAGGCTGATTGCTTTTATAAAAATGGTATCTGAAGAAAAATTTGCCTAACAGTTATCATCAAAATTCAACTTGTGTGTGTCAACTTTCTTTCTGTAAGTACAAATTTCTCTTCTATCCCTCACATTTTTTTTCACTCTCAGGTTATTCTCATTTATTTCTTCCCATAAACAAATTACATATTTACAAATTTCAGAGTTTTGTCAACTTAGCTATGACCAGCAATGTGCCATATACCTAAAAACAAGTATGAATGTCTACATTTTTGTCAGTTGCTAGAATTCTGTTCTTAAGTGCAATAGTTTACAGGGAGAAGAATCCTACCAAGGACTGACACAGGCACTGGGAGCATTGCTGGACTGGGCAGATGAGCTGCTAAAAAGCACACACAGTCTTTGATGGTTAGCAGGATTCAGACAGTCCACCTGAAGGAGAAGGAACACATGAGCCACTGGAAGTCAGAATACATCTAATTCTACCTGCTTCTAACATACAATATATTCCACTCTATTGGTAAAGTCTCCTGTCATCACTGCAGTAGTTCTGCTGAGAATTCAATACTACAAGAAACTATATTTAAGGAAGAAGAAAACTTGATATTTGAAGAAAGACAATCTAAAAAGTCTAAATGAAAATATAAAAAAATACTAAATAGTTTGTTTTCTTAAATACTCTTTCAAAATTGTATTATTTGGGGAGAAAAATGAAACTAAAATGTCCATATGAAAGTCTGATCTGATAACTGAATATAACATTAATCAGAGATGCCCAGAATTCTAAATTCTAAGGTATTTCCTCACCTATATTTTATGCCTGTTTTTGTTCTCTATGAGGTAGCAACTGCTATCTGTTGAAATTCAAATTTATGCTACAGAAATACAAAAAGAAGTTCTTAAAATACACAAAGCCTCTGTGCATCTGAGGAGAAGCCTTCCACCCCACCTCCCAAGCTCAGTGGTTTGTAGTTTAAAATCATATGTCCATCCTCTTTGCTAGCTCTCTAAAACATCCACACACACAAATACCCTCATAAGTATGAACACACAGATGATTTTGTTTTATAAAAATTATAAAATGAGGCTACATATATTAAAATACAACTTCCTTGTTAACACACAACAATATATCACAAAGCCATATGTCATAGTGTCTGCCTATAGTCTTGGCAACTCAAGAAGCTGAGTCAGGAAAATTGTCAAATTCAAAATCAGTCTTAACAATTTAGCTAGACTATGTTGCAAAAAAAAATTTAAAGGTGGGGGGCTGAGGATTAGCTTGGTGATAGAACATTTCTAGGTACAGTCACCATTACTACAAACACACACACCAAAAAAACCAAAAATGTATCATCGATTCTATCCATGTCATTAAATGCAATCCAAATCATTGTTTTCACTACAAACAACTAAACACATTGCTTCAATAAATATCCTAGTACATATATTCTTAGCAAATGCAAGCATCCTTATACAAACAGATTTAATTGGTTCTTCAGCAATAGATTATAAAAAGGAGGAAGACTGGGTCAAAGGCATATAAATGTACCCATACATTAAGATACCTCCCTATCACTTTCAAGAAATTTACAGAAGTGTATAGAAATTTATGCAAGTTGTTTTTTCCAACCCTCATTAATCGTGGATCTTTTTGCCAGTCTCACAAATAAAAAATTGTTTAACACCATTACTATTTAGCATTTCCTATTTACTATTTTTTATTACTATTTAGCATTTTTATTACTATTTAGCATTTAAACTCCTGTTTAAAGGCCAAAGAATAAGTCTTTCATTTATCTTCAGAGGGGGTAACTTCCTCAGTAACATATAATCCAGTGTCATCCTGTAGAGGGTCTCTAAAGGTTCTCATCTGGCTTTTGGGATCTTGCTCCTCTATTTGCTGCAAAATCTCTGGCTGTTGATTGCGGACAGCGTCCTGTTCGTCCACATGAAGTGGCAACAATGATTCTGGTACCAAATGGAAAAGAGCACAGGGGACACCAGCTGGGCAAGCAGATGTGGCATACTCTTGATGCTTCAAAGAGGCAACAGTCTGTGGAATACTTTTATTTTCCTGCTCACCCTTCTCAAACATAATCCTGGATTCCAGCAAAGTGTTATCATCAGAGGGCAGAAACTCAGGAGGGTAGTCAGGATCCCGGGGAAGGGAGGTTCTGCTATACTGCTCCTGCACAGCCCCATCTTCCTCCTGTCCCTCAATCAGAGAATGGAATGAAGGACTTTGCATTAATGTGGGAGGCATAGCAAATTCATCCATGAGGAAGGAGATTTCTAGTTGAGAATGATAGGCTACACAGATCATAAAAATTAGGATCTCCTTGACTCGAGCCAGCTCATAATCAGAGCCTCCTCTGAGCTTGATTGTACAGCCTAAGTGCTGCGGGCAGCCTTCAAAAAACATCAGTGTTTTGGTTTGTTCTACAAATAAACAAACAAAAAGTTAAGAAGGTTTAGGTGATAATCCAGAAGTCCCAACAGAATTAATTCACTACCTTAATGTCTTAAAAACAAAAACCACCCTACCAAGAATAAGACTACAGTTGCCTACACTCACTTAACCACTGCTGCTTGATATTTCCTACTAACTAAATGCTGCAGTACTAAGGAGGTCATTAAATCTCTGAAATCCCCAATCTCAAGTGAATCTATGCCAAAAATCACTCACCATTAGGCAACTGAAATATCTGCATATAAAATTTGTGACAAGTGCCCAAGTGTGGTTCTGTGAGTAGCTGGTCCATTGACATCACTAAATCTCCCTGGGTCATCCGACTGATTCGTTCTAAAACTTGCTACAAGAGAAAAACATTGTATTACAAAATTAGAAAAAAATAAAAACCTTAGTGAATTTAACCTGGAAAAGTAATGGGGATGTGAACCTCATAGTGAATTTCCTTAATTTTAATAATTAAAATCAGTTTTTTATTCTAGAATTCAAAGCAAATGAACATTATAAACAATAGTCAGAGTTAAGTCTACACTGGGTTGCTAAGTAATTAAAACATGCCCACTAAAATACAATACGCATACTAATAATATTATCAAAATGCATTTGAGTATCATGCATTATCACAAGCTACTGTGGAGGAAAAGAAAGAAAAACTCCCTAGAATTGGCCTCTATTCTGCAGAGGGTAATCTTCTCAAAGGAGAGAACATTTTTACTGCTGTACAATTCCCCCAAACAAAATAAAGGACCAACAAATACTTGCTAATTAAACTTTTAGTAAGTGTCATATAATCAAGCAGATTTTCTTCTAATCTGAGATTCTTCAGTCTTAATAATGAAATACCTACCATGTCTTCTATGGTGCAGCAAAGAAATAAAGATAACTGTAGACCTACCATGCACAAATATAAAGTGAAAAGCTATGGATTTAAGTGACATAAAAATTAAAAAATAAGAACTCACTGACTTTACGTTAATGACCAAAGTAATGCCATGTCCCAGTAACATGTCCTGGGCAATCCGAGACACAGTTTTCTCAACCAGAACTAATGTAGGTCGAACATCAACTATTCGCTGGACATAATTCTTCAAGAATTCCCTTTCCTAAGTAAGATAAATCAGAAATATTATGCCTGTTACAATTCAAGATCTGGACATATTAAAATATCAGGATAATTTGACAATTAAAATTGCTTTCAACCTAAATATTTTTATTCCACAAATAAATCTATAACCAAATTAATTCAAACACAACCAAGAATTTCATTAATCATTCTGAACTATATTACTTGTGCTGAAAAAAATTAGGAGAAACTGCCATCTCCAACTAATTTTACTTTGAAAGATTTTTAGTGCATCATTATCCATAAGTACTAATACATTTAATTAGCTCTTAGTTTAAAAAAACTACAGCAAGACCAACCAAACTCTAACCTCACAGCTCCCACTTACTGAATTTTTTTAATACGGTTATAATCCTCTTTTTTGAAACCAACAAAAGTCACCCTTTTTCTAGATATCAGAATAAATGACTCTCAAACAGCCTAATTCCAATCTCCCAACTGATCATATTCCACCCTGAATAGCTAGAGAGATCTAAAACTAATGCTTAATATGATTTAATAACAAACATTTGATTTCAAAGCAAATGAACATTGAAAACAACAACCAGAATTAAGACAAAACAATTCATTAACTACTTCATAAAACTTCTGGGCTCTAGATGGCAGACAACTGAAACTGAGCAAGCTTGCCACTCCTATTCCATATGTCCAAAGTATTTTCTGAGCAAGACTATAATAATGTTCACAGCCACCAAAAATGCAAGAGCTTATTGTTTATTCCCTTTAATGAACCTGCCTGTTAGGAGGTATGGTCCTTTTAGCCTCATACCTCATACAATTTAAGATCAGGATATATTAAAATATTAGGACAGCTTGACTATTAATATCAATCTCACCTAAATGGTTTTTATCACAACAAATCAGTAACCAAATTAATTCACACCCAATCAGGAATTTCATTCATCATTCTGAACCATCGATTATGCTTAAAAGAATTTCTGGAGAAATTCCATTATTGTATATATTTTCAAATTCTCCCATTATTAACAAAATCGAATGTCTTTTGTGAAATGTATTAATTTTCTATTCTGATTATTAATTTATAATTTAATAGCATTTAAAGTTATTTATGAAGCTCCAATAAAGCATAATTAAAATAAGTTGATTTTTTAAAAATATTTTGCCTCTCCTACAGGAATGACAAATAAATTTCCTATTCACCCAACTCCAATCAACTACTGTAAGTGTACCTGAAACAGCATTTAAAAAGGGGGTCTGGTCCATGCTCAGCTAGAAAAGAGTAAGAAAAGGTAGACACAAAGGGGAACATAGCAAACCATCAGACCTAGTGTGTTTGGCCTTGTAAAGACAATATAATATCACAGCCTAATTATCTTCTTGCCCTTGTATGTTCCTTTTTCTGACTATCTACCTTTAGGCTTCTTTGATTACTAATTTCATTACTGGAATTGGGAGGGAGGAAGGAGGGGAAAAATCATATCAGCTGGTACTTTATTTCCATCAATTCCAAACTGAAATGTTAGAGGTATCATTAAACTATGTTTAAAAGCATTGATGAAAAGATAAGACACTTTCTGTTATCTGAATCAATCCATGTTTATTAACTACATATTTGTCCAGAGCTTACCTCTCTAACATGAAAAAACTTTAGTTTGTTAATTGGACTGAAAGAATGGAGTACTAAAAACACAGATGAAGCATAAAATTTTTATAAACAATACCTGTTTAGTTTCAATTACACTAGTTCGTTGATCCAAGTCATACAATTCTAGACATCTGAATACGTCTACAATCAGGATACATCCCTATAATCAATAAAATTATGATTATTATCCTGTGAAAGTCATATGACATCTTCTGTGACACCAAAAAGCCTCCGGAGCAGTATCTGGGGCTTTAGCCTGGTGGTAGAGGGTGTGATAAGCAAATGCAAGGCCTGGAGTTTAATCTTCAGCAGCCAAAACCCAACATCAAAGCATCTTGGATTACATGAACAATAATAATTGTGTTTTTTCTTTGAAATCTCAAAAAGTCACAGTAAATTAGAGTTAGAAAGACTGGTATAAATCTAATCAAAACCCCTCCATTTTATTGAAAACATAGCTTAATTCCAAAGATCACAGAGTTCCAGATAACACACTTCATTAAGTAAAAGAGCAGAGTTTCCAAAGCACTGTGTGCTGGGTGTGGTGGCACACATCTCCCAGCAGCTTGGGAGGCTGAGGCAGAAGGATCACAAGTTCACAGTCAGCGTTAGCAACCTAGAGAGGCTGTAACTCAGTGAGACCCTGTCTCTAAATAAAATGTATAAAAGGGCTGGGGTTGTGGCTC
The DNA here is from genome assembly GCF_045843805.1 of Urocitellus parryii. Lineage (NCBI taxonomy): Eukaryota > Metazoa > Chordata > Mammalia > Rodentia > Sciuridae > Urocitellus > Urocitellus parryii. Next base: position 3,414,455 of record NW_027554049.1, on the reverse strand, counting down.
AGTGGTTAAGTGCCCTGTATTTAATCAATCTCCATAAAAATAAATAAATAAATAAAAGCACTGTGCCTTTGACCACAATTTACTTCCTCACTTTTTCTGTGATACCTATGAATTTAGAACAAAAGTGATTGTTCCTATGACTCCTGGAAAAATGTGATTATCTATGAATTTTTAAGAAATGCTTTTCCTATGTTTCTTGAATTGAATATAAATGTTTCCCTGTAGTATTATATTTACATTGGTAAAAACTTTCCATTTTGAATGACCACAAACTACAATAGTATTTATGGGAGAAAAGAGTTGGGGCAGAAGACTTAAAACCTATGCAACAGCAATAACAAAATCACTAATTGGAACCTTAACAGAGAACTTGGAAAGACCAGGTACATTGTTCATCATGGCTGGAGGCTGCCTCAAGAGAAATTTTAAATGCACAAAACTATAGCAGTACAAATGGAAATGGAGCTCAGAGCAGCAGAGCTACCAAGAAGCCACCCAGAGCTGGAAGGTGCACCTCGCTGGGGAGAAAGTCCTGCCAACAGATGCTCACTTTCAATTTCTTAAAATAGAGCTGAGAGACTTCTTGCTTATGTGGCAGCCAAAATGAGGGCTATAATCTTACTCCGCTATTCTGGAGCCCCATACTTAGGAACAGCCCCAGAATCAGCAGCTTCCATCTGACACTATTCCCCAAGTTTCTAACTACGTGCTATGTTCTAGAAATGTGTTTTAGTAAAAGTGACTGTATTACAAACTGGAAAGTCTTTTAGAGATCTGAAAAGTTGGTGAAACTCTCTCAGTATATCAATGGTCCAGGGAAAACAATATTTGGATTTTCATTTTTTCTTCCATAAATTCCCAGTCATGTACATTTCCCTTTAACACTCTGAAGCTTTAAAAATAATGAGTGACAGAGATTTTGGTAAGCTATCTGTAAAGTTTAATTCATAGAAGTGTCTTCTATAACTAAATTTTAAATAAAACAAGAGCAACAAGTTTCCTTTCAAAATAATTGAGATAAGCATCATTGTACATAGCCATTCCTTCAAATTACCACTTTCAGTAGTGAGTGCTTACCTGAAGCACAATAGGATCAATGCAAGTAAACTTAGTTTCTTCTCTGTAGAGATACACAATGGAACACTTTAACAGAAGAATCTTGGGGTTTTTAATACAAGAATTCATCTAGAAAAAAAGAACAGACTGTTAAAGCTGTTAAAGGTTTGCACTTTACAGACCTTCTTTAATAATTAAGTTCACATGGTTCCTAATTACCGCTAATTTAAAATATCTCATTATATCAGTATTAATTTAATTCTTCTGGGTTATTCTTTCATTTTTTAAAAAACAAGTAATCTTTTCTGATCAATGAAAAATTCTTTAAAAATTTACTCTTTTGAAACACTAATTGAATCCATTCCTCTATAATCTAACTTTTTTCCCCCTAATGTTGTAAGAAGAGGTAGGAATGGGTCTTACAGATAGGCTATCTTAAAAACTCAAAGAGATCAGCAAATTTGAAAGCATATTTAATTCAAGATAGAAAAGGAAGAAAAGAATTAAAATGTCTCCTGAACATTTATAATGAAATAAATTTCTAAACAATCACAAGTTGGCAAACTGAACTGGGTAACATGAAGTTCATAGAGAAAGTCTTCAAGCATGTTCAAAAACATGTGACTAAAGTCACAGGCAAAAGGGACTGAGTTCTCTAATCAAGATTTCAGACTGACCCATATTAGAGACCCCAAACAGTACTGAGAACAGTGACTCACTAGCTGGGGAATTATATTCAAGGTTCTTTTAGCAAATTAAAGATTCTCTAAATATGGTCAGTAGGACAAGTTGGTCACTCATGCATACATTTCTACCACAGTTACACATGGTTTTCTTCAGTTCCTGAAAACAGCATGATACACTGACCTCTTAATTCAATAACAACCACCAAAAACCCTACTTAATCTGATTGAAAGCACTACTTTAAAAGGTAATGTGCCGCTTTAATAAGTGTCTATATGTAAATACTAACTTTGGACCACTGCTGAAAAATAATACTGAATTCAGGCAACTTTTACTTATCTTTGATCACTAACAATTCTCTAGAGGTAAAATGCCTTACAGTTGAAGCCCTCTGTATCTACAAGGTCCACATCCATGGATTCAACCAATCATAGACAGAAAATATTCATGGGCAGGAGGACTGTACCTAAATAAATATGCAGATTTTTTTCTTGTCACTATTCCCTAAATATACAGTACAGCAACTATTAATCTAGTGTTTATATTGTACTAGCTATTATAAGTAATACAGAGATAATTCAAAGTATGCAAAAACTACACCATTTTATATGAGAGGTTTGAGCACCCTCAGATTTTAGTATCTCTAGGGAAACCTGAAACCTTCCTATATGGAAGACTGAGCCTCCTTCTTCCATCTGGTGAATGCTATTATCCAAATTCCAGTTCATTCATCATCAGCTCTGGGGGACTGTTATGGTTTGGTTATGAGTTGTCCCCCAAAATCTCACATGTGAGACAATGCAAGAAGGTTTGGAGGAGATATGATTGGATTATAACATTAAGCTAATCAGTGAATTAATCCCTGATGAGATTAACTGAATGGTGGCTAGAAGCAGGTGGGATATGGCTGGAGGAACTGGAGTCACACTGGGGGTGTGACTATGGGTTATATATTTGTATATTGCAAATGGATTCTCTCTCTGCTTCCTGATCAAATCATGAGCTGTTTCCCTCTGCCACACTCTTATGCCATGATGTCTTGCCTCACCTGGAGCGGCCCCCTCCCAGAAATGGAGCAGTCTTCTATGGACTAAGACCTCTGAAACTGAGAGCCCTAAAATAAACTTTTCCTCATCTACAGTTGTTCTAGTTGGGTCCTTTAGTCAGAGCAGCGAAAAGGCTGACTAAAACAGGGACCTTCCAAGAAACCTCCAAACTTTCACCCCTGTGACAAACATTACTAGTTGCCCCTCAATGTCTTATTCTCCTTTTTTGCCATGTTTCAGAAAGACTAGTTAACAGAGCACAGAGCCATAGTTCACTGAATTTCACTGTTGAACTAAATCACATTACCTTTTTATGTGCAATGTTCTTGGTACAAACAAAGCCATTGACAACCACAGAATCAAATTTCTTTCCACCTGGGATCTGATGGAATAACTAAAATTAAAAAAAAACAATAAAATTAAGTGATAAATCCTTAGTATCCAGCCAGATGGTGCTAACATTTTCTACTATACATCCAAATAAAGACAAGAAATTCCAGGATATAAATCTTCCTATCAACCAATGATTAATGGCATCTCAGCATGATTATCATCCTACTCCCAATTTTCTTATACAGTGTTGGTACTCTAACATACTCACTGATTGAATAAATTAGTTGCTTTGGCAATTAAAACTATTATTTTAAATATCATAGTAAAAAATACAAAGTATTCCATTACTATCTAATTAAATTAATTACCCACTGTTTTCCTCAGAATGGTGACAGTAATCTGAAACAAGATTTTCTCATAACTGATTTCTTTCTTAAGAAGAGGAAGCAAGAAAGGAGAAACTATTTTGGGGGATTATCCACCCAACTCACACCTTCTGTCCACCTCTCACTTCCTCTGAGTGGCTCTCATGACCCCTAAGTGCACTGCTAACAGAGCAGACACCAAACTTCCCACACTCAGCAACCCTCAGGGTAATGACTCTTTTTACATTTCCATTAAGTCACAAATGCTACCAGGCCTGCCTCACTGATTCCTAGCATAGGCAGAGTATTAGCAGAGCTCACCTTTTTAATGTGTACAAATTGACGAATATCCATATCATCATCCTGGTTCTTGACATCAGGTCGCACTGTCTGAACAACCTGGCAGACCAGTGACACGATGATGTCCCTCCAAGATGGTGACAATGAGTCACTATGGAGCAACTGCTGGAGTAGTGCCATCATGTGGTTATGATTAGCTGAACTATGAAAATGTCAGAAGAAAGAAATGTGCATAGTTAATATAACCAAACACATAATTCTCAAGATATAAGCAGTCTACAATGGAATAAACATTTCAATTACACCTCACAGATGAATCTTCTAGGTCAATTTATATTTTCTCGGTGTATCTGTACTTTAATGATTTTGTATATAAATAAAATCTGTGAATAAATCCAACCAACATTCCCCATTAATTTGCTAAAATGAAATTTCAGTACATAAATGCAAATGTGAACAGACAAGTCCCTTTTTAATAAGATATTTCATCAGAAATCAGAATAGGCTTTATTTTCTAAGTAATCTTTGTATTTTTTGCATTATAAGGAAGAGGAACTACACATATGCCTAAGTCATTGAACATAAAAATGGACATTTAAAATTTAAAAGCTCTCTGCCTTACAGCAATCTCTCCATAGCTTGTTTTTCCCCATTCTCCTCCCTTAGGAGCTCCAGGTTGTTATGATGCCAGCCCAAAGGTGTGAAAGGCAACTCTTTGGATTTTTCCTCCACCTGATGATTAAATAAGGATTCTAAGTAAACATAAAATATGAAGTCAGTATTTTATTGCCATGTTTTAATGCCATCTACTCACATATTTAGAAATTACCAACTTTTCTTTTGAAATTTTTTTAAGTTAGCCAATATAAAATACAGGTATGAAAGGGCAAAGATGTAAAATAAATACATAAATTATATAAAATATATATAATAATAAACATGTACATATATAAATACATTAAAAATATAGAAGCAGAGATTGACAGTGTATAGCTCAGTGGTAGAGCACATGTCTAGCATGTGCAAGACCCTGGGTTTGATTCCCAGCACCACAAAAGAGAGAGTTGTGTATGCTAATTTCACCTACAAAATTACAAACTGACTGCATTCAACTGAAATCTGAATGCTGGCAGAATAATATATAATAGTGGGGGTACTGAACTTTCAAGAAAGAAGCTCAACTCAGATATCCCAAAACAGAAGGTGACAATGTAGAAATCTATATAGACAATCCTTTATGGAGTTTCTTTTTCAATATTAGCAGAGACTTTTAAAGAAACTTGTTAACAAGATAGACCTGAAAATAAACTACAAAGAAATATTAAAACATGATACATAGCAAATTATACAAAGTTTTATAAAATCATTGAAATATTTTAAAGGGTAAAAATGAATCAAGACAAATTCAACAGATAATAAATGTTTTGTAGAAAAGATGCTTATTCTAAATAACTGAAGTGACTAAATAAATGGAAAGAAAGGAGATAGGTAATGCTTAGAAAAATCCTCTAATCCTTTCCCTTTTAAAGCATACTAATCTAGCAAAAAACTTACACTAAACAGTCCAACAGTCATTACATAAAATATGTGTGCATGATGTGGGAGGTACAAGACCTGCACATTTCAATCATATAAACTGCCAGTCTACAAACTTCCAGTTGAACCAGATGCTTAGAAATGAATTTAGAAGGATTGCCAAGTGATCAGTTCCCTTGCACTAACTTGCCCTACCTTCTCTTTTATCCAAAACTCCAGAAGCCAAAAAGACACTGGGAATGGAACTTCTCCCATATTTAAGACCTAAACTAAGAAGTATTGTGAACTAACTGGGTATGTTCTTACTTTACAGTAAGCTAAATAAGGAATGGGTAATAATAGGCTTATATTCTTCTATATTCCTGTTGTCCCCAAGAAACTGATCAGCAAAATTAGTTCTTTAGCCTCTTTTGTCTATTTCTTTTCCCAAGTCTACATGGGAAAGCAGCATCCTCAAATGGATGAAATCTACCTATAGGCTTTTTGATAAAGCTAACAATCCCTGATGATATGTATATCAATATTTAATACTTTATTCATGATGTAAGACACTATCCATGCCTTTAAAAGAATAAAATTCAAATTTTTTTAAAAAGTTTTTAAACAATTACTTTTCAGATCCTTCTCTCAAACCAAATCTAAATTTATATCCTTGTCTTTCAACATTCTCAAAGCCATTATACACATTAAAACTGTGTTAGTAGTACTAATCAAACATATTTTCAGTACTTCTCTGTCAGTCAATGTGCTAAGCCCTAAGGATACCCTCCTGAGCAAAAGAAACACCATCACATGGACAGTTGTTGATAAAATTACCTTTGATGAAGGCGTCACCTATTGAGAGCTGTTGTCCTCCAGCGTCAGATCAAATACTCTGCATACGAAGGAGAGAACGGAGAGGAAGGAAAGACACATGACTATAATGGGCCGGCATAATTATATAGAGAGCACACCCACACACAACAATGTATTACTCATATAAAACCCATCACTGCTTTGTGAACTCAAGAAAGCTTCAGACTAAATTTTTTTATACTTGCACTTCATACTAAACTTAATAACTCAACAGAACCATGAAACAGTTCACCTCAGTTCAAATGTCAGATCATTTTTAACATCATTTTCCCAAATAGTAAATATTCAGATACCAAAACTGAAAGTTTATGAAAACTAAAATCTTTAGTAATTTGCATAAGCCTAAAATATTACATTGCTTTTCTCATATGTAACTGTATTTTAATACATAATGACTTTGTCTATATACAAGGTAGTTCCCAGAGAAGCCATCTGAGAAAACAATGTAAGGTTTTTTAAAATTGCAGAATATAAACTATAAAACAAAGTCATATGAAAGTGACATTGGCAAAAAAAAATAAAGATATAACTTATCAGATTTTTAATAGTTTTGAATTAGATTTTGTTTTTCAAAAATTCTAACCCAACATTGCCATTTGCCAGGAGGTAACTCCTGAACAGGCGCTGAATGCTTTTAAAAATATTAAAGTGAAACTTACTCTTTACTTCCCTTTGAACTTTCCTCTAGGAGGGTGACCAAGCATAGCTCAAGTGGGGTTCTGTATACTATGCAAAGCAAGCCACAACACAATTTAACTCCTTTAAGGTGAATGTTCTCCACAAAATTTTTTCTAAGTTCATTTATAAACAAATGGGCTTTAAAAGGACCTATGAGCCACTATGATCATCTTCCCAACCAGGAAGCAGAGAAAATATTTTATTTAGAAAATTCAAGTGCACCATGCCAAATACAATAAAGACAATGTTATGCTTTATTTTTATATTTCCCTTGCAGAAAATGAATAATGCTAAATTCTGTTAGTTCAACTAATGTATTACAAGTCTTTTACAAGTTTTACTTTTCACCCTAAAGCTTAAATACAAAGGAGACTCCAGAAATTGTGGATTTCCCCAAACATTTATTATGAAAAAATTTCAAGCATACAGAAAATATTGTATACCATCTACCTACATTCAACAATTGCTAAGGACTTGCCGTATCTTTCTCTTCACATATACATATGCTTTTTTCCTTGACCATTTAAAATTACACACATCACATTTTACCAGTACTTCAACATGCATCCTTTTAAAATAAGGGCACGCTTCTTTATAGCCACACCACCAATTACAGACTTAAGAAAACTGTCAATATCTGTTTTTCATTTTTCTGGTACTAAGGATCAAACCCAGGGCCTCATGCAAGTTAGGCTCTGCCACTGAGGTATATCCTCAGCCCCTGACAATACCTTAATATCATAGAACTGGTCCATATTGAAATTTATCCAACTGTTCTCAAAATATCCTCAAACATATAACCAAAAAAGTTCATACATAATATTTGGCCCTATGCTTGCTCATTCTCTTTTAATCTAGAACAGATCTCCTACCTTTATTCTTTTCCATGATAAAGAACTTTTAAGCAACCCAGGCCAAATGTCTTTGTGCAATATCCCACATCTGGATCTGAGCAACTATTCCTTCATGGTATGTTTAATCTGCATCTCTCCCCCATGTTTTCCTGTATATGGGAAATTATATCTGGAGGCTCAAGGAAGCCATTATTTTCTCTTTCTTTTTAGGTCATACTTGCGATAACTTTCCAAGAATGGCTCAGAATTCTGCTTGCACCACATAATAAAACACATTTCAATTGTACAATTCTCTAAGACCAATAGTGAAAAATTAACCAAATCAAATGTCATATTTTAAGTGCAGATATTTCAAAGTTTTTGGTTTTTTGTGGTTGTTTTTTTGTACATGGACACAATATATTTATTTTTATTTGTTTATTTTTATGTGGTGCTGGGGACTGAACCCAGGGTCTCACACATGTGAGGTAAGTGCTTTACCACTGAGCTACAATTCCAGGCCTCAACATATTTTATAAACCCAAATTTCCTCAGTCATAAAAGATAGAGGATAATTGGTAAAGAGCATTGCTTTTAATTCCAATGGAAAAAATCAAACATAGTTAATCCCACTTGTATTTATTTAAAGGGAATGAAAACAGGCAGAAGAACTCTAATCTTTCACATACTCTTTTTTTTTTTTCCATACTGGGTCCTGAATCCAGGGCCTTGCACATGCTAGGTAAGTCTAAGATATATATATATATACTCCACTGAGATATATATCTCTAACTCTTTTTATTTTGTTTTAATACAGAGTCTCACTAAGTTGCCCAGGCTGGCCTCAAACTTGAGATTTTCCTGTGTCAGCCTTCCCAGTAGGTGAGATTACAAGCATGCACTACCATTACCAGCTCACTTTAGGAATCTTTACTTTCTGATAGGATAATTTTAACAACAAAGAACAAAATATTTTTATCACATTTCAACTTCATAAAGTAAATGGAAAAAGAATGATTCTTAGTATTTAAAAAAATAGTAAGAAAAGAAGGACACAGAGGCACACTTCTGCAATCCCATCATAGTGTAAACTTAAAATAAGTACTGAACAACAGTAAATACAAATTGACAAAGCCCTACAGTATAATTTAGGATCATCCCTTTCCTGCTGCTATCAAATTATTAATTGCCCTTTTAACATTTTGTCCGACCATTAAAATAAGCTATAAATTACTATGCTAATATTAATTGTGGCACTGCTGAGCTCCTACATTCCTAAACACACCATGCTATTTGTGTGTTTCTCATACAAAAATTCCATAGTACAATGGTGAATATGAAATTCTAGGATGTAAAGAAGATAGTGGTTAAAGAATATAAAGTTTCAGTTAGCCAGGGGAATAATTTTTTGAGATCTATTACACAGAATGATGACTATAATAACTATAATATAATAACAGTTTATGGATCATTTCAAAATTGAGAAGATAGTAAATTTCAAGAGTTCACACCACAAAAAATGATAAATAAATGAGTTGATGAATATGTTAATTAACTTGACTTACATTGTATACATGTTATTAACATCTCTCTGTACCCCATAGACACATACAATTATAATTTGTCAATTTACAATTTTTGAAAAGCTCCAAAACCGGTACTTTAAATAATAAATATGATCACCTCCTTCAACTCCCTCTTTAACAGATTTCTAGTGCAAAATTCATTGTTGTCTAAAATGTTTTTGAGAACCATCAAATGCCTAACATCATATAAAATCGTATATATGATATTCTCCTTATCTTATGACCTCATATTAACATAAGATGAAAATGGAGTTGTTTTCAAAATGACTTATTTTACTAAACCAATGCAGCTGCCCTTTACCACAATCCTTTTCTAAATATTACAGTACACCCAATTCACTAAATTTTCCTACAATTTTTCCAACTCCCAATACCACATCAAGAAACCATCTTAAAAAATGTAACTCATCTATCAATAGTCATCTAGATTCTGTATTACCTTACACAATTCTTACAAAATAATCATCTCTGGCTCCATGACCTCAGACCCAAATTCTTTCAACAATCTTGCATGTGGTCTGCCTAAACCTGGCAACAGACTCACTGAAAATAGCAGGACATTTTCTATCTCTTCTCTCTCTTGGGCTTTGCTTTCCCCTTAACCTTGTGTTCTTTCCTGACAAGATAAATCTTGACAGAGAAAAAGAAAAGTTTCTTTCAATATTATACTGACTTCCCTAAATAACCGTTCTAATTTTTCTTTCTTGCTATGGCAATATCTTTTCTCAGATATCCTTGGCCTTTTCTCCAACCTTTAGTAACATCTCAATCTTTAGTGCCATCTAGACTCCTGCTATCCTGTCATTTTCCTTAAGAGTGCTGGTCCCTCTTTTAGATTCATTATCATAAGAACATTGCCACTCACAACTTTTTTAAAGGTTTGAGATCAAAGAAGTTTCAGAGGAGTATGATGGCTTTTTCAACTTCAGGTGCTTCCCTTTTTATTCTCCCTGAAAAATGTGAGGTTGTGCTGTAAAAAAAGGCATTATTGGAACCTCCTGATCCATTCCCCTCTCAACACTCTGAAGTTAGGTTTCCTAAAATACACGTGTGAATGTGCTCAGTAGTGTGCCCCTTGCCATTATGAATTCTATGATGATAGATCAATTTCTTCAAGATTTTCAAAACTTTCTTAACTTTCCAAGAGGTAAAAGCATCAGCAAGTCACAAATGTATTTTATATTCTGCTTTTAGTGAAATGAAACTGCCAATACATATGTCCAGAACAGATGTCCTCTGTCATGGTATACTCTGCCTCTGATCCACATCTGTAAATTAATACTCAAAAGCATCACAATATCCTCCAGGTGACAGTTAATTCTCACAAAAGTGTCATGTCTGCTTCACTGTCCTTTCATGCACACCCATATTTTCTCCATCATTCATCCAATTTCTGTTTTGAGGGTTTCCATAAAGATGTATACCTTACTTATGTTCCTTGCTAGTCAAATCTTCTCCTATCCCACACTCTCTAAATTTCTTATTTTTAAATAAAATACAGCTTATTATTTTAACTCTTAAAGACATTCTACCACATCTTGATAATAACTTACATTGACAATTAAGAGAAATTTGGTTTAGAAATGTAAATTTCTTTCAAATTATTTTAATAAAGATATTTAAGTTCAAAATCTTCCCATTTGTTACATTTTTCTTAAGCTCAAAACAGAGAGGAACAAAGAATTAGGAAAGCAGTCCAGATCTAAGTTCAGAGACAATCTGACCTGAGAAAACTAAATGCTTAAAATTCAAACTTCAGGTAAAATCATACAATAAAATACTTTATAATAATGACTTTTCAGTTATTATGACATAATAAACTACCATAATTATTCATTTAATCATTCATTTTTTTTTCATTTATGTACTTTTACATAATGCCATGTTAGGGCTATAATTTAAATTGGTTTTGATTATATCCAATAATGTAAATCTCACCATTCATTTTTTTTAAAGGCATTTTATTTTTTATGTACTGCTATCTTAGATTTTAAAAATGATTTATCTAATTTTTCCTTTTACATCAAATGCAATTTGGATATGGCTATTATTATTATTATTATTATTATTATTATTATTATTATTATATAAGTAGACTAATATCAACATAACTAAAAATAACAAATTAATTCACTTTTTATTAGAGAAGAATTTTTTAGTAAATATACTATATGTATAATAGGCCTTTTAAACTCCAGTAGAAAGATGTTTTAAATGTGTGAATAATTTCCCCCAATTTAATTCAATCATCTGAACAGGTTTAAATAAATGTTATTATAAAATAGCATAGGTGAATAGGCTTTAAAATGTTAAACAAAGAGAAAAGAATAGAGCAGAACATCCATGTTATAAATGCAAAGAAATGCCACCTTGGAAGTTGCACATTATGGGAAAAGCAGTCAGATGTAGGTCCTTTTAAAAGACTACAAGCTTTAAACTGGGCATGGTGATACTGAGGGAGAAAACAAGAAATAAAAAGAACCAACCAAAACGATGTAGGGAGGAGGTATGGGGAAAATGAGAAAGGGTGAAACAAAACCCACATCAAATCCCCTCAGCCATACTGGAACAGAGGAAGCCAGAAGGACAAGCTGGCATGAGAGCCCAGCTCTCCAGCCTATTTGGATTCCAGATGGTGACTACCTCCTACCTTTTTGGTCAGCAGGGTGAGGGGGCACATGTGGGTACTTGGAGGGCTTCTTGATATGGAAGTTGACGTTGTCCAGCTCCACGTTCAGGCTGATAGACGCAGCTGAGTCACTGTCCACTGTGGACTGGAAACTGCTGACTGAGGTGCGCTTGCTAGGACTGGCAGAATCTTTTAGTGTTGGGGAGGGGAAAGAAATATAGGGAGAGGAGGGGAGTAAAAATGGGTTTTATCAGGGTATTAGAGGAAAGTAGAAAAATGTTTTTAATATACAAGCCCAATGTGCAATACCAAAATGGATACAGTATTTTCATGTACTTCTGTGTAGACTTAATAAAATTTGAACAAATTTAAATATAAAATCAATTTTTAAAATGAATAAGTATATTGGAGGTTCTGCAGAAAGAAAGTCTGATATCATAGGGAAGAGGTGAGAAAGTTATCTGCTATGATATTATTTGCTCAGAGTTATTTTTAAGCTGCTGCAAACTATAGACTACGGTAAAATCTGAAAACATACGTTGCCTAACAAGTTAGTATCTCAAGAAAATACTGTATCTAAGACAAGGATTGCTACTAGATGTTTACATCCGGTTGAAGCCATAAATTTTAAAGCAGATTTTTTTTCAACGAAATAAGTAATGCACTCATTTTACCATACACACATAATGATCCATAAAAACTAAAATGTTAGAAAGTAAAACTCACTAGCCAAATTATCGTCACCTTCTTCAGCTATCTGTTCTGTGTCGCTGTCATCAAACTTTATGTCTTTAAACCAGGATGGCTCAGAGTGTCCTTCCACAGAGTTCACAGAGTCACTGTCCGGAGAAGGTGTCTCAGAAAATTCTGTACTCTGAAAGTATCAAGACAGGATCCAAGCAACTGACCCTCAATGTCAACGATGCTGGGGGTATCACACAAGAAATAAATTGTACCCAATATTTTTATAAACATAACTGAGTAAATTTATTTAGAAAAATAAACAAATTAACAAGAACTAAGCTATAAAATATTATCATACAGGCAATTCCATTGTTAAACTGTAATTTTAATTAACTAGAAGTCTTAGGTTAGCATGTTACAAACACAATATTTCTTTGATATAGATTTTACAGGGTTTTATGTCATCCTTTAGTTATCAGAAAAGACTACACAGCATCTAGTCTAACCCTAAACAAACTCTGGGTCACATCCTGAAAAAATAACTGTCATACTTTAACAAATATACACCAGTCTTCAGGGTCATTTCTAACTACTGAGTTTCTCATTTTAGGTGCTAGGGATGTGCCTCAATGGTAGAACACTTGCCTGGCAGGGGTCAGGAAAGACATGCATTTAATCACTAATACCTCAAAAAAATTTTTTTAAAGTTATTTAGTAAACATACACACACAACATATATATTTAGTGTGTGTATGTACTTTATATATATATATATATATATAAATATACATATATGGTTATATAAATATTTTTAAAATTTTCTATCTTTAAGTAATTTTCATTTCCCTTGAGTTAGAAAAAGATATTATTTTATCATCAGTGCACAGTTTAATAGTACTAAAGAGTCAAAATCTGTTTCTATTTACTTTCCATTTTTCAATCATTTTGTTATACATGCAACTTTTAGTTATAAAAACATAAACAGTAAAAGTGAAAGCTATTAAATGACAAACTATAAGTTAACTATAAAACTAAGCCAAGTTTAAGCAAAACCACACCAAATAAAGTATTTAATCCTAATAGCAGGTTTTCATCTTTATTACCTTACTTTAAAAAAAAATATTTTGGGCTGGGGATGTGGCTCAAGCGGTAGCGCGATCACCTGGCATGCGTGCGGCCCGGGTTCGATCCTCAGCACCACATACAAACAACGATGTTGTGTCCGCCGAGAAATGGAAAATAAATATTAATTCTCTCTCTCTCTCTCTCTCTCTCTCTCTTTCTCTAAAAAAAAAAAAAAAAAAAAACTTAAAAAAATAAAATAAAATAAAAATTAAAAAAAATATATTTAAAAAGGAGAAAACAGCATTGGGACTAGTGGTATAGCTCAATAAAAAAAAAAGTTGTAACTTTCCTCAAACAGCAAGGAAAATCTATTAGAAAAAAAGTTTCTTTGGTTAATTCAATTACTTTTTATTCTCACTGATGAAGAAAGACTTCAAAACAAGCTTGTTACATTCTCATTAGGAGTAAAAAAATGAAGATTACCTGCAGTGGTCTGTAGAGTGCATACTCATCCCTGAAAAGCTGGTCATGATGACTAACACAATCCAGCCAACGTCCATCAACCATTGCTTGTCCAATTGCTATAGCTTGTGCCCTGAATTAAGAGCAAGAAACATGAAATATTTTAAAAGTCAGTCAGAATAATTTTATAGTATGACATAATCTTTTTTTTTCCAGTTCAGAGTTCGAATTTCAAATTATCCTTGGACAGATAAGGAATAAAACAAGAGACTGGGGAGACTGGATGCAAATTAAAAAATTCGTCTAGATACCATAGTAAAGGATGAGAACCTATGGTAAGGCAGTCCTAAAAACCTTATTTTAATTACAGGAAATACTCAATGCATGCACACACCCCTCTCCATAACGGAAGAGTAAAAACATGCTAAAAACAGCATGCCTCCTACAAAGAACTTACAGTCTTGATGAAAAAACCTCTTTCTTAAGATCACAATACCTGGTAGCAGTATGACCATTTCGGATTAGCCAGTTAACCAATTCCTTTCCTACAATGCAATTGGGATGGGTTCTCAGCCAGTACCGGTGATCCTGAAACTCCATTCCACTACTGTCATGGCAGATTTTTTTCAACAGGTCCTTTAACTGAACACTGTCCTGCAATACATTGAGAGCAAGTGTTACTCATAAGAATGCTATTTACCTGTACAGATGCTTTCCTGTGATTTTCACATTCATAAAAGGAACTTTGATTTGCATTTCTTTAGAGCAACTAATTTTTTTAAAGATTCTTTTTTTATTGGTTGTTCAAAACATTACAAATCTCATGATACATCATCTTTCATACATTTGACTCAATTGGGTTATGAACTCCCATTTTTACCCCAAATACAAATTGCAGAATCACATTGGTTACACACTCACACTTTTACATAATGGCATATTAGTGACTATTGTATTCTGCTACCTTTCCTATCCCCTACTATCCCCCCTCCCCTCCCCTCCCATCTTCCCTCTCTACCTCCTCTGTGTTGTTCAATTCTCTCCCTTGTTTCCCTCACCCTTTCCCCTCACGACCTCCTATATGTAATTTTGTGTAACATTGAGGGTCTCCTACCATTTCCATATGCTTTCCCTTCTCTCCCCCTTTCTCTCCCCCCACTCGTCTTTGTTTAATATTAATCTTTTCCTCATACTCTTCCTCCCTGTTCTGTTCTTAGTTGCTCTCTTTATATCAAAGAAGACATTTGGCATTTGTTTTTTAGGGATTGGCTGGCTTCACTTAGCATACTCTGCTCTAATGCCATCCATTTCCCTGCAAATTCTATGATTTTGTCATTTTTTAGTGCTGCGTAATACTCCATTGTGTATAGATGCCATATTTTTTTTATCCATTCATCTATTGAAGGGCATCTAGGTTGGTTCCACAGTCTAGCTATTGTGAGTTGTGCCGCTATGATCATTGATGCGGCAGTACCCCTATAGTACACTCTTTTAAGATCCTCAGGGAATAGTCCGAGAAGGGCAATAGCTGGGTCAAATGGTGGATCCATTCCCAGCTTTCCCAGGAATCTCCATACTGCTTTCCAAATTGGCCTCACCAATTTAGAGCAACTAATTTATATGATTTAATATAAATGATGCATACATGAGGAACAACTTGAACTAATTCCAAGCATGACTTTTCTGTTAAAAATCAATGATCCCAAGTACTATATTTTTGGATCAATGGCACATATTATCCATCTCCTAGTTAAGTACAAAATATATTCTTCTTTTTTGGAAACTGGATAACGGTAGAAGATGTGACAACAGGCAAATCACAATAATCTAAGGTAACTGTTCCTGGTAGCCTTTATGCCACCATATTCATTCCACCCTTTTCAGCACCACCCAACTGCTAGATAAATCTTCAAAAAAAAAAAAAAACTTTATCCATTGCTCAGCAACTACAGATTCAAATCTAAACTTGAGTGACCAAATTCATTGCCTTTCACTGGATAGTCCCAAATAACTGCACTCTCAATGCCCACACTCTCCAACTTAAATTTTCTCCCAATTAATAAATCCTACTTTATTCCATGGAA
Organism: Urocitellus parryii; assembly: GCF_045843805.1. Taxonomy (NCBI): domain Eukaryota; kingdom Metazoa; phylum Chordata; class Mammalia; order Rodentia; family Sciuridae; genus Urocitellus; species Urocitellus parryii. Next base: position 3,398,259 of record NW_027554049.1, on the reverse strand, counting down.
ATGCCATGCTTATTCTTATCTCTATACCTTTCCTTACATCTATATATAAGATTCACTTTCTTTACTACTTATCCAAATCCATTTCGTCCTTCAAAACATAGAGCTCAATACCTTTTCTGACACCCTAATTAATGATCAATTTTTTAAATTTTATATCATTCGTGACGCTTTTTAGTATTAAGACATATATGTATTTATTTTACCGTTAAAAACATTTCTATTGATTTGATTTCTACCTCCTGAATTAAAAGTTGAGGATAGAAGCCATATCTTTCATTTCTTTGAATCACTCTGTGGATTGAACACATGATTTTATATATAAGCAAATGGAAGAAACTAAATATTATCTCACATAAACTGAATAAACTGTCTCAAAGGCTTCTCCATGTGTATAAGAAACTTGTTTCAGGGGGCTGGGGATGTGGCTCAAGCGGTAACGTGCTCACCTGGCATGTGCAGGGCGCTGGGTTCAATCCTCAGCACCACATAAAAATAAAAGATGTTGTGTCCACCGAAAACTGAAAAATAAATATTAAAAGAAATTCTCTCTATAAAAAAAAGTTAAAAAAATAATGCTTCAAATTTTAAACAGCAAGCTTAACCTAAGAGTTAAGCTCTCTTATATTATGTAGGAAACTGAATTCTGATCTTGCCAGAAGAAAGGGGTAAAAAAAATATTAATGCAATAAGTAGAGAAAGAATACTGACCAGTTTCTCAGGTGATCTGAGTAAAAAGTTAAGCTAATCATTTCTGTTTAACTGATATGCTATTTCATTTATGTTTCTTTAAAAAAAATCAATGAAATAGACATCCTTATGATCAAAACTAGCAATGGGTCAAAGACAGTGTACTAGTACCAGAAGAATTTTGCGTTCATCCTCAGTGGTCTCTGTCCTAACATATGTTCGGTTAGCCTGGGGACTGACAGATGTCTCATATGAAGGTACCATAGGAGAACCAGATCGATCCAATGACAGGTTAGTAATGCTGGCTGATCTGGAAACAAACAAACAAACAAACAAAAAGTAAAATAGCAGTTGTAAATTCATCTATAAATAGAATACAGTAAACATTCATATTTAAATAAATGCTTACTTGCCAATGTTAAGGGCAATTTCATTTTTTTATTGATTCTTTTTAGTTATGTATACAAGACAGTAGAATTTATATTGATATAATTATACAAGCATGGAATATATCTTGTTCTAATTAGGACCCCATTCTTATGGATGTACATAATGTGAGATTCACTGTGGTATGGTCATATACGTATATAATAAAGTTATGTCAGATTCATTCCACTGTCTTTCTTTTTCCTATCCTTCATTCCTCTTTGTCTAATCCAATGAAATTCTATTCTTCCCCTACTCTCTCCTTGTTGTGGCTTATCATCCACATATCAAAGAACTTTGGTTTTGGGGAATAGGTTATTTCAATTAGCATGATAGTGACCAGATGAATCCATTTACTGGCAAATGTCATAAAGTCATTCTTCTTTATGGCTGAGTAATATTCCATTATGTACATGTATCATATTTTCTTTATCCATTCATCTGTTGAAGAGCACATAGGTCGGCTCCATAACTTATCTATTGTGAACTGTGCTTCTATAAACATTAATGTAGCTGCGTCACTATAGTATGCTGATTTTAAGTCCTTTGGGTATAAACCAAGGAGTGAAATAACTGGGTCAAATGATGGTTCCATTTCTGAGGAATCTTCACACTGCTTTCCAGAGTGTGTGCACCAATTTGCAGTTCCACCATCAATGTGGGAGTATATCCTTTTCCCACACCGTTGTCAACATTCATTGTTACTTGAATTCTTGATAACTGCCATTCTTCCTAGAGTTTACTGTATTCTCAGTGTAGTTTTAAGGTGCTAGAGATGTTAAACATTTTTTTCATATATTTGTTGACCATTCATATTTCTTCTTCTGTGAAATGTCTATTCAGTTTTTTGCCCATTTATTAATTGGGTTATTTGATTTTTTGGTATTAAGTTTTTTTGAATTCTTTGTATATCCTGGAAATTAACACCCTGAGGTGCAGGTGACAAAGATTTTCTCCCATTCTATACGCTCCCTCTTCATGCTCTTGATTGTTTCCTTTGCTGTGAAGAAGCTTTTTAGTTTGATTCCATCTCATTTATGGGTGTGAGGACAATCCAGCTGTGACATCTGTTAACCCATTGATTGCCAGAGCTGATTCAGCTGATTTGGCTGCCTAGGTGGGTGCCCCCTTACTCGCTCACCACTTCTTGTATGTCCTCCCACTGTGTGCTCAATTGAAGAGGATGACCTTCTCCAATAGTGGAGGACTGTTCTTTAGTCAAGGGTATATTAGTAGCTGCATTGCCCTCCTAGAACCTCCAAATAAGCTCTCAAAGGCACTTTTAAAAGTAGTTATGATGATTATGTACAATGTCATTATTGGGAAAAACTAGGTGAAAGATACTCAGAAATTGTACTATCTGTGCAATTTCTATGTGAGTCTAAAATCATTTAGAAGTAAGTTTAAAAGAAAGTAGAAAGTAATTATGGAAATATTACAGAAAAATAATTATATAGTTATATATCAGTAATATTTCAAAGGAAGTAGATATAAACACTTGTTAAAAATATTAAAAATTAGGGGGTTTTATAGAGAAATATAAAAAATGGTAAATAAACATAGAAATAATATTACAAATCAGGAAGGAAAAAACTATAGTTCAGAGGTCAAATCCATCCTGTTTTTGTATAGCTCAAGGAACACCAATTCTGAACCCCAACTAAGTGAAATGTTATGTTCAAAAAAAGAATTCCTCTTTTCTTATTAGCAGACCTACATTTAAAATATTGTCCCCAGTTATTATTAAATTTTCATTTCATGAGTTAAAAAAACTAGTGAATATTTGTTTCTTCTGATGACAAAAGTACTTATACATGATTTACTTAAATGATTTATAAGTGTATTATCAACAGCATCAAGCAAGCTATTTAAAAAAAAATATGTAGCTAAAAATTTACTTTGCTTCTACCTAGGAAAAATGAAACCGAATTTTAGCTTCCAAACAAAGGATAAAAGGCAGAAGCATCTCTGTGTTAGATACTATGAAACCCATTCATTAGGGCAACACACACACACACATACCTTATTTAATCCTCACTGTATTCTTTAGAGTAGGTATTTATAGTTCCATGTTATAGATAATGAAAGCCAGAATTAGAGCTTTAGTTAATTTTAGGGCAACTCAGTTAATAAGCATGAGGGCTGCCATTCAAAATTAGGTTTCAGCCGGGTACAGTGGCACACTCCTGTAATCCCAGCAGCTCAGGAGGCTGAGACAGGAGGATCGTGAGTTCAAAGCCAGCCTCAGAAAAAAGTGAGGTGCTAAACAACTCAGTGTAGACCCTGTCTCCAAATAAAATACAAAAAATAGGGCTGGGAATGTGACTTAGTGGTTCAGTGCCCCTGAGTACAATTCCTGGAACCCGCCCCCCCCCCAACCAAAAAAAGAAACTAGGTCTCAAATGAAAATCATCTTCTTTCCAATATAAAGATTTAAAAATATTTTTAAATAATTTAAGAAATTATTCAGAGATTTAGCAGAAAGTCACTATTAATGATTAATATATCAAATAACCTTTAAGCAATATTTTTAAAAATAATCAGCTATTCATTTCTTGGCATATTCTTTCAGTTCAAAGATTGCCACTATGTCTTACTCAATTAAAATCTCTTTTCCAGTTGGAGCATTAGTTCATGCATTCTGCTTTGTCTAATGTTCTAACCATCCTGCATTTATGCTATTACAGTGGCAGTAAGAAAAAAGCAAATTGGTTAATTTTGTTGTCAAAAGCGCTAATGAATATGCTAGTGGCAAGAATGCTGATGAAAATTATAAGCATAGGGCTGCCATTCATTGAATAAATTACATCTCTCCTAAAGACCTTCATCAATCTTAGAATTACTTGAAAACACATGAAGATATATTGTAAACACAGCTATCTCTTTGAGTACATGCCCACAGGAATACTACAATTTATCTTATTTTTTAAAAACTTTCCACATCCCTCTGCTGTATTTCCTTCCTTCTCTTTATAGCAAAACTCCCATTTCCAATTATTCCTCCATCCTATTTTAAACCCCAACCAACCCACTGAAATTACCTAGTATGCTTTAACTCATCTTACTTAACATTTCAGCATTTTAATTCCATGAAAACCTTTCTTCACTTGTCTAGTAAGGCAAACACACCTGGCCTGGTTGGCCCCTCCATCTCCTTCTTTATTGGGTCCTCTTCACTTCCCCAATCTCAGTCCTTGGTCCTATCTCCTCTTTTCACACTCACTCTGCTGACGATCCCCATCCAGGTTTATAACCTTAAATACCATTCACATAATAATGAAACCCAAGTTTATATTTCTAGCCTGTACCTCTTCCCTAAATTCTGGACTCATATATCCAACTGTCTATTTGACATCTTCCTTGGATCTCTAGAAGGTGTCTAATTCAGCTTGACACCTGTTAGTCAGAACTGCATATGCCTATAATCCCAGCAACTCCAGAGGCTAAGGTAGAAAGATCACAAGTCCAAGGTCAGCCTCAGCAATTTAGTGAGACCATGTCTCAAAATAAAAAGGGCTAGGAATGCAGCTCAGTGGTAAAGTACCCCTGGGTTCAATCCCCAGTACCAAAATAAATAAATAAAATCAAACTGTTACTCCCTGTCTTCCTCCATCTCAATTAATGGTGATTGCAATTGCTCAAGTCAAAAACCTGAGTCATCTTTGAATTCTCTTCCTGTTGTGGCCTACATTCAATTGACTAGCAAATGTCATTATGTCTATACTCAAAATGTATACAAAGATCATTATTAGGAACATTGATAAAAACAGAATACATACAACACATCAGATGACAGAAATTTCTTACCATTATAATTTCCAGAATTTATACATGATTATGTAAGGGACCTTAATTTTTTGTTCTAAGGGAACACACTTAAATATTAATAAGTAAAAAATAAGACTTCCTGTTTCTGGCCTGACATGTAAGAATCTTAGAAATTTTTACTCTGTCCTAACAACCAAAAAGCTAAAAAAACTGAAAAGTCAGCAATTCTTCATAGATCTGTCAGACAAATGAGATCACAGGACAAACTGCTACTTCAATCATAAGAATGAGACAGGTGTGTACAAAGAATAACAATTTACTGGAGCAGAAACTCACAAGTAGAAACCTCCCTGAAAAACAACTCATTTTAGGTAGAAAAACCTGAACTATAATTGACAAATTACAGATAGCTCAGTGTGAATAAGCCTGAAAACTCTAGGTGGGCCAAGTATTGGGGAGTGGGGCATGTATTTGTGAGTTTCATTTTCAGGAGTGCTACCAGGTCCTATTGGTGAATGTCAAAGAAAAAGGCCCTCCAGCTCCCCACCAAGGGAGGAAAAAAATATAATTTTGAATATGCCAGATCTTTTTAATAAGGCCTTCCCCGAGAAGAAACTATTTTATTAGAGCCTAACCTAGTAAAATAGCAGAGCTAAACACTCCCCCCTCCCCAGGGGAAGAGAAATACCCAATACCAGCCCCCTCTAAACCAACCATGTAGGGGAAGAGAAATACACAACTCTAGCCTCTTCCAACCATCCTGTCCCACCTAAGGAGGGCAAAGGAGTGGGGACAAGGACAGAGGGATAGGGAAGTACTTAAAAAGTTTATAGTCCCATGGCACAGGCTCACCAAAAAACTGAGACTTAACCAAAGGAGTCTGAAGATACTTCCCCTCATCCATGCCTTATCATTACATGACTAAAGAAAGGCCCATTTACTGCAGTTTCTTTCACCTACTATATCATGTCTAGTTACCAACCCAGAAGGCATACTAAAAGGAAAAAAACAGTTTGGAGATATAGAACAAATATAAGAAAAAATTGGGTACAGCACAAATGTTGGAATTAACAGTGCAAGAATGTTTAACAAAACTTGTATGAGATCTAAATGAGGAAAACTACAACACATGAATAAAATAAAGAATAAATAGATATTTCATGAATAGGAAAACTCAATATTGTCAAGATGTCAAGTTTCTCCAAACTTGATCTGATTCATTGCAATACCAATCAAAAACCAGCAAGTTACTTTGTAGACATCAAAAAAGTAACTCTAAAGAATATAAGAGGCAGCAAAACATCCCAAATAGTCAACACACTATAAAAGGAGAAAAAGTTGGGGAACTGATACAACCTGACTTTAAGATTTACTATAAAGTCACAATAATCAAGGCAATGGTATTGGTAAAAGAATAGCCAAATACGTCAACAAAACATAAAAGAGCCCAGGAATAGACTCACATAAATTGTCAACTGACCTTTGACAAAGGAATAAAAGTAAAACAAAGGAGCAATTAATCTTTCCAAATAAGTTTCCAATCTGAAAACTCAACTGTCCATCCACATATTAAAAAATAAATAAATCTAGAAAAGAACTGATACCCTTCACAAATTAACTCAAAATGGATCATAGACATAATTGTAAAAGGCAAAACTCCTAGAAAATAACATAACAGAAAATCTAGATGATCCTGGATATGGTAATGAGTTTAAAAATATGACACTCAGGTCACAGTGCATGAAAGAAATAATTGATCATCTGGACTTCATTAAATTCTTCTGCTCTGCAAAAGACAATGTCAAGAAAATGAAAAGACAAACCATACACTGGGAGAGAATATTTGCAAAAGACACATCTGATAAAGGACTATGATCTAAAACACAACAATATGCTAGGTGTGGTAGTACATGCCTCTAATTCCACCAACACAGGAGGCTGAGGCAGGAGGACACACGTTAGTGAGACTGTCTCAAAATAAAGAATGGAAAAACAGTGGGCATGGGGGCTGATATTATAACTCAGCAGGAAGGCACCTCAGGAGTCAATGTTCAATGTGAGTAATGCCAAAAAAAATGTTTTTTAATTAACAATGAGAATTAAAAACAATAAAGTTTTTTGCTGTATTTAAAAAAAAATAAAACAAAAGTTTTTAAAACTCAATGATGAGAAAATAAACAAACTGATTACAGATGATTAAAGATTTTGACATCTCACCAAAGAAGATATACAAACCACAAGGCAGATAAAAAAGATGTTCAACATCGTATGTCATTAAGAAATGGCAAATTAAAACAATAATGAGATACCAATATACATCTATAACATTGGCCCAAATCCAAAATACTGGAAACACCAATGCTGGTATCATGAGGAGCAAGAGAAACTCTTGCTGGTAGGAATGAAAAATGATATAGACACTTTGAAGAACAGTTTGAAAATATCTTACAAAAATGTTTCTTACCAAATGATCAAGCAATCATGCTCCTTGGTATTTATCTGAATAAAGTGAAAATTACTTGTACACAGGTATTTATAGTAATCTTACTCTTTCAATTGCTAAAACTTGGAAGCAATCAAGATGCCCTTCAGTAGGTAAACAGATACTGTACAACTGGACAATGGAACATTATTCTGCACTAAAAATATCAAGTCATAAAAGATAAAGTGAAAACTTTAATGCCCATTACCAAGTGAAAGAAGCCAATCTTAAAAATCTACATATATTCAGTGAATATAATTCTGGTAAAAAGGAAAACTACAGAGACAATTAAAAAAATCAATGATTATCATGGGTTAGAGGGAGGGATGAACAGACAAAACACAGCAGATTTTTAAGGCAGTGAAACTACTACTCTGTATAGTACAGTGGTAGATACATGTCATTTTGCATTTGTCCAAATCCATACAACCTACAATACCAGGAGACCCTAATGGAAACTACAAACTTTGAATGATAATGTGTCAGTGTAGGTTCTATAATAAATATACCACCATGGTCCCAGATATTCACAGTAGTGAAGGGTTGAGCATATGGAGAACAATGGAAAAGGGCCTCTGTACTTTCTCCTCAATTTTGTTATCACCCTAAAATTGCCATGTAAAATAAATCTGATGAACTAAAGAAATAAAAGATAACAATGCATGAAACATACTCTCAAATGGTTCAGGAAAAAATGTATGTGCATGTGTAAAATGACAGAATAAGCAAAAACATAAATAAGTAAATCTTAATGAATATATGGATACTTATTTTCCTATTCTTGCAAATCTTCTGCAAGTTTGAAAGTTTTTTAAAACAATTAAAAATTCAAGAAAAAAACACTCTCCCCATCTCATTCAGAGTAAAAGTCCTGACAATTAACTGTAAAACTGATCTACTTCAGACTCACAGGATTGTTTCTTATTAGTTGCTGGGAACTTGTCATTCCTGTTTTCTTGGTACACTCTTATACAAAAGGTCCACAAGGTTTCATTCTCTCACATCATTCTCTCACATCCTTCAGGTCTTTTTACTAAACTAGAAGACAGAGGATGGTGTAGGTACCAATATCTTAAGCCATTGATGAATACTGGAAAGAGCTACTCAAAGAATGAAAGCAAGAGCTGACCAACAAAAAGAAAATGATAGTTTAATTCAGCTTTTAGAACTGGGATTATAACAAGCAATCACCCTTTTTAATGCTTGTTGTTATTACCATGACAGGAAATAAAAAACAGACACAGAATACAGTGTTTCCATTTAGCATTTACCTATTTCGAGCGGGGGATTTCCCAGCATCCTCCTGAACAGATACAAGTCTTGTTGACAGAGTAGTGTTGGAGGAGTCTGGATGAATCAAACTACAAAGAAAATAGGAAAATATTGAGATCGCTTGGAACAGTAAAAGACAAACCCAATTCCAATGAGATATTTTAACATTTAAAAGCAAATTAAATCTTTTCCCCTGAAATTGGGGGATTATGGGTCACTTTTGCACTTGCTTGGATTAAGGTGAAAACTGTGTGATTATCATATCAAATGTCAAAAGAATGATAAAGTTTTTTAAGTGTACCAAACATTAAGAACACCAATAGTCAAACACGGTGGTGCATGCCGGTAATTCCAGCAACTCAGGAGGCTGTGACAGGAGGACTGTGAGTTCAAAGCCTCAGCAATAGTGAGAAGCTAAGCAATTTAATACAACCCTGCCTCTAAATAAAATATAAAAATAGGGCTGGGGATGCGATTCAGTGGCCATGTGCCCCTGAGTTCAATCCCAAGTACACCCCCCGCAAAATAACAATAAAATAATGAAATTGGTTGGATCAGTGACTTACATGATAATTTCCCAAATCACATATAAGATGGAAATGATTTGGGAAATATGAGTTCTAAAACTTTACTCTCTGTCCCCACAGCCCACTGGAATAGCAAAATAAAAAGCAAACCTAGGTCTAAGAGCAGGTTCCACCTCTTACTAGCTGTGTGACCAAATTCATTATTTAATCTTTCTGAACTTCAGCATCTGCATCTGTCAAAAGGAAAAAACAGTGCCTACCAAAGAGGTATAATGAATAAAAGAGAATGAATATTAAATAATTAGCACAAAGTCTAAAACTATTATTCTACCTTTGACATCTATCAAACACCTCTCAGGAAGCTATCATACCTGGTTTGTTTTATAAAATTTGTTTTATTAAATTGTACCTGCCAATTAAGGGCTCATATAGCCAGATCATACACAATTAAAAGATATTACTAATTAAAATAAAAAATCTAATTTCATTTAGAAATATGAATACAAATCTCATTAGTATTATCCCTAAAAAGACTTCATTAGGAATTATTAATCTCAGTGACTTCTATTGCCTATTCATCAAATATCATGAAGTTTATATACATGCCATGTGCTATTCTTGGTGCCAACAGTAAAACAGTGAGTGAACAATAAAGATATAGTCTCTCGTCTTACTGAGATTATACTCTAATTGGTCAATAACCTCACTACCCATAAACATCTATGATCCTGCTGGAGGTGAACCAAAGAGAAAGGAGAAAATGGTGAATTTGAAATAATTTGAATAAAAGTCAACCGAAAGCACTTATAAGTCAAGAAACTTAGTATTTCTCAAGTTTAAATAAAATTATATTCAAGTGCCAGTACCTTTGCCAGGCCAAATCATCCTCTAAGAATATGTTACGGCTGGCTTTTCTACTCCCAACAGGTGTTCGGGGTTCACTGGGATCAAGTACAGACACAGAGCAAGCAGAATCTGAAAGAGCACTCAAATCTTCCCCAATGGAATTACTGTCTGTGGAATGAGCATAACTTAAGCTATTTTTCTACAAAAGGTGCAAGCTCGGAGGTCTCCTGGGAGGAAAAAAAATTCAATAAGTAAATAAACCAATGTAAATGTAAACAACACAATTTCCCTAGGCAACAAGTGAGGAAATTAAAGTTTCTATTATGAAGCCCTGAAGAGTGGCCTCTAGAAGGGTACACAATTTTGAAATAAACTAATAAAATGGCCTAAACACAATATGATATATTGAGATAAACTTTGCTGAAATTCTTATAACGAACAGTTAAAATAGAAATGAAATGTACTTGGGAGAACAAACAAGATTACTTAATACTTCTATTTTTTTTTTTTTTTTAGGATGTAGTCCTGCGCAAAAATAAGTGTTAATTTCTACCTTGTTTTTCTAAAACATTGGTTTGTGATTCCGTAACAATTTGGTGTATTAAAAATGGAGGTGAAATAGTCATATGCCACATAATGTTTTGGTTAACAAGATCACATAATACAATAATTGTCACATAATGGAGCCGAAAAACTCCATTTTGTTCCCCCCACCTGCAGTACTGCGGATCAAACCCAGGGCCTCACACTTCTGAGGCAAGAATACTACCACTTATCTGTAGCTCTGGCCCTTGAAAAATTCTTATCACCTGGTGATGTTGTAGCCATCATAATGTTGTAGGGCAACACATTTCTAATGTTTGTGATGCTGTTATAAATAAATCTACTACTCTGTAGATCTTATAAAAGCATAGCACATACAATTACATATATTACATAAAAGTTGGTAATGATGATAAATGACTATGTCACTGACTTATGTCATTATGATCTACACTTTTTATCATTATTTTAGAATGAACAACCTTTTACTTATAAAAAATTTTACCATAAAACAGTATACCATGTTGGATCAGTAGCAGTCTCTCAATTGTTCAAAATGCTATGTTGATACCCAGAAGGCTAGATAGAAGGAACACCTGAGGCCAGAAGTTCAAAACCAGCCTGGGCAACTGCAAGACCCCAAAAACCCAATCCACCCTACCAAAAAAAAAAGGGGGGCCATAGGGATCTATTAACCAGCACCATCCAGGTTGGTTTAAGTATATTCCATAATGTTCACACAAAGATAAACTCACCTAAGTGATGCACTTCTCAGAACTTACCCATCATTAAGCAACACAAGACTATATTTAACTTTACATGTAATTTAACAATTCTACCTTAATTATTTATTACCACTACTACTAAAAATCTGAAGTGACAGAAAAGATTTCTAAAAGTTCACTGTACTGCTTTTGCCATAATTTCACCAACTATAATAATACCTCTGTTTTATTTTAAAACTACTATTATATAATACTTAATTTTATTAAACTATACATGTATCTTAATCAAAATAAAATGTCAGTTGTTGATATACTAATTTCTGTCATCACAATTTAAAAGATAAAATCTATTAAAACTATTAAGAAAAATAGATCTGCATCCACTTCAATCAGGACCCCAGAAAACAGTAACAACAAAGTGAACACCAGTCTAGGATAATCAAAGCACTAGGATAATTATCATCAACTGACCAAGGCAGAATTTCAGTGAGGATGTGAAATTACTTCCTTCCTGAAAGACCTACAGTTTACCATTACAAAAGCGGGTTTGTTTCTTACACTATTAAAGGAAATCTCCCTGAACCAGTCAGCTCTCAAAACTAAAGTTATCAAACCAATAAAGACAGTCAAGCCTGACCAGGAAAGTTTCATTTCATTAGAGCATTCATCAGCAAAGGCCACTACACATATAAGTGTATTATATGATGGAAAAATTAAGGCTGATGAGACACAGTCCTGCCACCAGAGAACTCACAGTATACTGGAGATGATGGACATATATAATTTAAAATGCTGCATGATGAATGCATAGATATTACTTTTACTATTACCATAATAATTGCTTAATATTCATGGATCCTTTGATATGTGCCAGACATTGTTCCAGGTATTCTACATTTATTCAGCATCTCAATGTGCAATTGTGCACTAAATATATTATTCCCATTTGTGATGGTTAATCTCGGGTCAACTTGGCTAGACAAGGGGTTTGGTCAAGTAATCTAAACAGTTATCTGGGGTTGAGGGGTGCAGGGAGTATGATTAATATTTACAAATACTGAAGTAAAGCAAATTATTCTCCACAAGGTAGTGAGTCTCATCCAATCAGTTAAAGGTCTGAGGAGGTAAGACTAAAGTTTCCAGAATAAAAAGGAAATACTGCAAGGCAGAAATCCTATAGAAGTTTTCAGCCTGCTAGCCTCCTTGAGAATTTCAGACTTGCCAGCCCTTCACAATCATTAAATCACTTGAGCTGATTCCTTAAAATACAGATAAACTTCTCTCACTCATTTGCTCAGTGTGTGTGCATAACTCCATTCATTCTGTTTCTTTAAAGAATTCTCACTAATGCAGATTTTGGTACTGTTATATTTGAATATGAGATGTCCCTCAAAAGATCCTGTAGTAATGCAGTAATAAGGTGAAATGACTGGATTGTGAGAGCTGTAACCTGATCAGTCTAGCCTAGTTTAAATGGACCTCCTGGTATCTGTAGGTAACTTGTATGTGGCTGAAGGAGGTGGGTCATTAGGTTCATGTCTTTCCTCTCTGCTTCCTGACCCCACCATAAACTAAGCAGCTTTCCTTCACCACTCCCTTCTGCCATGAAGCTCCATCTCATCTCAGGCCCAGAGCAGTGGACTCAATTGACCATGGATTAAACTTCTGGAACCAGGAGCCAAAATAAACTTTCCCTCCTCTATATTGTTTTTGTCAGGTATTTTTTGTCACCAGACACACAAACATAACTAAAACTGGTAAAAAGAATGGTTCCAAAGGAAAAGAATTTTAAGGATAAGGTTCCTGAATGGGCTTTCATGTTTCTAGAACTGGTTCTCTGATTGGACTGAAAGGCACTAATGATTTTATTTCTAACAGCAAAGAGAATATTGATAATCTATGGTGTGCTTAGCAATACAAACATGCAAAATATCACCTATGTATGGATACTCCTAATCAAATACTTATAAGAAGCAAGATTATGAGTTACTATGTATTTAATCTTTGAACATTTTTGTCAAACTAATAAGTATATTAAGATAAACTTATTGTTCCTAATTGCACTACACAAAGTAGAGAAATAAAAGAATAACCTCAGGATTCAAATTCCCAGTTCAAGAACTGAGCTAATTAAAAGTTTCTGTCTTCCCTGAAAGAATCCCTTATCTCCTATGGCCTCAGTGCTAAGATTGCTGAATATCTAACCAATTCTCAAAATACAAGTGGCTGAATTAATACACATAACAACAAAGACAGAGACAGGAGTGATGGTTCTGTTCACAAGCCAAAGAACATGAAGAACTACCAGCAACCACCGGAAAATAGGAGAGAAGCCTGGATGAATTCTCCCTTGGAGCCTCCAGAAGGAAGTAAGACTGCCAACACTTTGATTCCAAGCTTTTGGCCCCCAGAAATGCAGAAACGGGAGAACAAATTTCAGTTGTTTAAAAAAAATACCAAACCCATAACTTCAATTACCAATCTTGCAGTATGTCTGCTAATAAAGTGAGGACACTGATTAGGAAGAAATGGGATCCTGAAAATTAGAATGAAGATATATGGGAAAAGCCAAAAGAAGCTAAGGATATTAAACCCCCAAATCTGAACCTCCTGTCGGAAGTAGCCTTTCCAAGTCATCCGAAATTAACTCTGCTTTGCTTCAGGAATTTGTAATGCCCTCCCTCGAGTTAGGTGCCTTGCAAGACACTTCTAATTCCCCTCAAGATCTATTCCTAGTACCTCCAACCCATAGTCAAGTCCTGTCAGGTCTTAAAGGTAAGGTACAAAGTAAGACCAATGAGGATGTATGTGGTATACCCGAAGAACCAAATGACTATTCCAATTAATATAGACAAAAACCCAAGGAATGTGTGAGATGGCTATTGAGGGTATAGGATAAGAGTGGATAGAAAATTGGCCCAAGTTGAATTTACTGATATGGGTCCATTAAATAGAGATTCCATATTTAATCTTGCAGCTTGAGAAGTTAAAAGAAGCTCTTAAGTCTATTTAGTTGACTGGCTAAAAAATATGAATCTTTAAAAGGTGGCTTATATTAAAAATGAAGATAAAATGCCTGAACTCCCCTAATATACTACAGAGCAAGGAATACATGAGCTTAGGAAACAGGAATGAGTCAATTTTGCACATACATAACCACACTCCCTCTCTCTTATTATGTGATGCTCTGCATGACCTTTGGGCTCTGCTAGCAAGAAATACATCACCAGAGGAGTACCCTAGACCTTGTACCTCTACAATCAACAAAAACAGGTATTTGGTTTTTTTTCCTGATGCCAATTATGAAACAGGGATTGGTATGTACTGGTTTGGCTAACGTAGCCAAACCTGCAGAGGAATTCAGTACAGCTCAATTCATTGTTCAACAGCTACTGGGTTTATTTGGTCAAGATACTCGTAATATGGAAGCAGAAGCTTCTCATACTTGTTGTATTTGGAGCTATCACCAGGAACTAAAAGCTAAAGTAAACAAAAGATTTTCTTCCTGATAACTTGAATAATCTGGATGTAGACAAAACCACTGGGACCTAGTTATGATTTGATTATTTATAAAGTAATGCTAATTGTGCTAATACTTGGAAAGCATAAAAAATCTAGTTGTAAGTGATAGTAGTGTTTGATTTGACAGAAAACTAAAGTAAACTTTTAATAATAGTCTCTCTTTACATATGACTTAAGGAATTTATCTATGGATATTAGTAACCTTTTTCTATGATTTGCCTATAATAAATCATACTTGGTCACACACATAAAATAGAGTGGATTTGCCATATAAAACCTGCTCCCTTATCCCTGAAAGATATACCATTCAGCACAACCATGAAACATAAATTTGTGAGGGGAGACTCAGAATCCCTGAAGGGCTCTGGCTGCTATTGCTTTTCTTTTTAGATAAGAAATTACTGCTACCACTGAACCAGGAAAACCAAATGCAATTGGGATAACTGGATCCTCAGGTATCAGGGGCCAAAGGGATTTATGGCCTTTGAATACTGTGACTATACAATTAAAGCAAGGAAACAGTCAACTTTTTCAGGGATTACCAGCACTAACTCTAAACTGAAACTAATTCCAAGGACTCAAACATCACTGTTGTTCACCAGTCACAGCAGAGGCTTAGGGAGGCATGGCAACTGATGGGAGTTTTAGCTCAGGTACATGTGACAGTGAGTTTAGTGGATCCCCAAAGCCCATTCTGTGGTTATTTCATCAGTTCTAGAATATATAATTGATATAGACATATTCAGCAACTGGTAAAATCCATACATTGATTCCTTAACCTCTATTATGGTGCTTCTGGCCTCCAGAACTGTAAGACAATAAATTTCTATTGTTCTAAGCCATTCAGCCAGTACTTTGTTATGGTAGTCCTAAGAGACTAAAATGCCAGCCAGGCATGGAACACACACCTAAAATCCCAGTGACACAGGAGGCTGAGGCAGGATGATCACAAGTTCAAGGCCAGCCTCAGCAATTCAGCAAGTCCCTCTTTCAAAATTAAAAAAAAAAAAGACCAGGGATCTAGCTCAGTGGTTAAGTGCCTCAATAAAAAGGAAAGAAATCAATCCTAACCGTATGAGATAGATTTTATCCTAAGGGTAATGGTAGCTCTGAAAAGGTATTTATCCTAAGAGTACTAAGCAGGGAAATAACCTGACATGATCAATTGGCATTCTACAAATACTGACTTGAATATGAAAAATGAATTCAAGATAGGGAAAAACTAGGAGTAAGAAAATCTCTTAAAAGCTCTAGTCAATCTGGATGAAAGATAATGAACTCTGTAGCAATTTTAGTTTCTTTTTTTTTTTCAAGTGAATGAAAGCAAAAGGAAAATCTATACAATAACAAAAATAACATGAAAGAAGTCAAGAGCATTTTCTTGAGTAATTTTGGTCCACCTTCCACTCCAAATCACTGCATAAATCCACACACCATTGTCAGCTTTCTTCTGTTTCAACAAATAACTTGAATTTTCAGTATTGCTAAAATTTGACTATGTTCCTTATGGAAGAATAAGAGTAAGATACAATTTGCCAAAACATAGTGTCATATAAGTCAAGAAAAAACTTTAAAAATAAGAACTCTCATAATAATATAAATTAGAAATCTACCCTAACCATCTTGTCTGATAACTTTTAACATCCCTAGAGCTTTCTACTAGTATCTATGATACACTGTCTTTTATTCTAGTTATTTTTTAACTTTCCATCTACTTTATCACTTGACTGTGAAGTGCTGTCGCCCTCACTATTGCATCCCCACGCCTTACACACAAGGCCCAAAATAAAAATTGGCTTATTGTTGGTCCTGTATTATAATTATTTTATACTTATGACCTTTAAAAATTGTAATACTGTCAATAAAATGCATTTACCTGTATAGCCCATAAATTTTCCAGGGATTTCTTGATTACAGCAATGACTGCAGAAAATCTGCCCACATAGTTGGCAATGGTGTCTGCGCCTAAAGGTTGTGAATTTTTCACTACAGTCACAGCACTCTTTACATTGGCTATCTGGCATCCAGTATTGCTTCAGGTCACTATCCTATAACAATAAAAATGTGTGAAGACTTCTTGAAAATACTGATTTTTATATTGTAATGGCAAATAAAATCCTTGAAGATTTTTTTTACAGAAATGAGAAGTTAATTCTAAAATTCATAATAAATGCAAAAGACCAAAATGACCAAGAACAATCCTGAAGAATAAAACAGGATTTACATTACCATCCTTCAAGACTTATTCAAAAGCTATATAATTTTAAATAGTACTGGTGCAAGGACAAAAAAAATGGAGATATGGAACAGAAAAAAGTAGCTTAGCATACACTAATGTGTACATGATTTTTGTGATAAGATTTACAGCACAATCAATGACAGATGGTCTTTCAAAAACTATGGTGCTATCCTCATGTCCATTATATCCAAATAGACATGAAAATAAAAGGAAACTTGACCCTATTTATTCACACAAATAATAAAGCTTCTTAAAAAGAATCATAGGGGTATATCTACAGATCCTGGCCTGAAACTAGCCTTAAAAGGAGAAAAAAACACTAGCCTTAAAAGGAGAAAAAAAAACTGATACAATTAACCACATTAAAGTTAAGAACTTACGTTAAAAAAATTGTGGTTTTCACAACTGAAATAAATAATAAATATACTATCATTTTATTCTTTATTTTTGGTACCAGGGATTGAAACCATGGCACTCAACCTCTGAACCACATCCCCAGCCCTTTCTTATATTTCATTTAGAGATAGAGTCTCACTAAGTTGCTGAGGCTGGCTTTGAACTCAAGATTCTACTGCCTCAGCCTCCCAAGCCTCTGGTATTACAGGTCTGCACCACCACACCCAGCTTAACAAATACATTTTCTTTCAAGTCATATTATGTCATTTTTCAGTGGGAATGGTATGATCCCAAAAAGTATGTAAGAAGAAATCTTCCAAAGCACTAATTATTACCTGGCTTTTTCCCTCCATGATTTCTTTGAGACGTTTTAATACTGTGCTGAGGCTTCGAAGCTGAACAGCTGTACGAGGATCATGACCTCCAAAGGTAGGTTCTGCCTTCCTTCTTGTATCTGAGTCATATTAAAAAAAAAAGAGAGAACAACAAAGGCAATCTTGTTAACGGTTCCTTGTGTCTATATAAAACACTGCATCTATGTGATGTGAAGTGCTTTTATTACTTGTATTCTCCCAACCAGTGACATAGGTTGAGAGTTAAGGGTGGTCTTTATAAGGGTAACAGACTGTTGAAAGTATTTCTTATTGCCATGTAAAATACTATTTCACAAGCAAGTAAAAGCCATCTAAGACAAGAACTATCTGAGCTGATGGTTTGGAGGCCTAAAACAGCAGCATTATCTACATGGTCAGAATTCAGTAATGATTTCTTTTGCTCTTTGGTCCCAGCCTATAATAAATACCTGCTGGACATTTAACAGAAGAAAAAGCAACTCCAGAGGATTAAACACTAGCCATAAAAGGAGCAAAAAAAAAAAAAAACTAATAAACCACATTAAAGTTAAGAATTTAGGTTAAAAAAATGTGGTTAGTTTAGCTTAGTCTCTATAGTCAAATAGGTAAGCAATAGGATCAAATGGTTCACTTCTGGGGCTAATCATCAAAAAGAAATAACTCACCCCTAAAGATTCTGATAGAGGGCTGGGGTTGTGGGTCATCGATAGAGCACTCACCTAGCATGTTTGATCCTCAGCACCACATAAAAATAAATAAAACAAAGGTATTGTGTCTAGCTACAACTAAAAAATAAATATATTTTTTAAAAAAGATTCTGATAGAATTCAAAACATCTAAGAGAGTAGATTTGACCATGATAAAATCTGACAAATGTCCAAGCATATTATAACTGCCAAAGAATTGCTAAAACTCTAGTCCTATCCTTCTCTATTGCACCCAACCCAATCCTGTAGTTCCAAACTGAAAGGGTCAGGTATTTTGGTCATAGTGACAAAAAGTTAAGATACTCCAGCTGTTTCAAAACCTAAGCGTGAACAGGAGGTGATCTGACAAAAAAGATGAGTTATCTAACTATGGACTGACAACTCTGTAACCATGAACCCAAAATAAACTTTTCTTACAAGTTGTTCCTCTCAGGTATTTTGGTCATACTGACAAAAAGTTAAGACACTCCAGCTGTTTCACTGAAATGGCAATACTAAACATAAATCTATCTATAATAAAACAAGCCCAGATTCTAGCTTTGTAACCAGAATGGTAGATGCCCACCAAAAGTGCCACTAGTAGGTAACTGTACTTTTCTTGTGGACCAAAACTACTGCAGTTTCTATTCCTGGATTAGTGTTATGGTTTTGATATGAGGTGTTCCTGAAAAACTCAAATTAGTTAATACACGAATATTCAGAGATGAAATGTTTAGGCTATGGACACTATAATCTTATCAGTGAATCAATCAATTTAATGGATTAATAATCTGAGTGGATTACTGGGTGGTAATTATAGGCAGCTGGGACATGACTGGAAGAAGGAGGCCAGTAGGGGTATATCCTTAGGCCTTATATTTTGTTCCTAGCTACTCACTCTCTCTACTTCCTAACTGCCAAGAGCTGAGCAGCTTTCCTCTACCATGTCCTTCTATTCTAACATTCTGCCTTGCCTCAGGCCCAGTGTAATGGAGTTGGCTGACTATGGAGTGAAACTTCTGAAACCATGAACCCAAAGTAAACTTTTCTTAAAAGTTGTTCCTATCAGGTATTTTGGTCATAGTGACAAAAAGTTAAGACACTCCAGCTGTTTCAAAATCTAAGGGTGAATAGGAGGTGATTTGACAAAAAAGATGAACATCCAATTAGCTTAAACACTCTAGTCTTATAACCCATGGAGCTCCCACTAACCTAAAGAGACTGCAGTTATTTCCAAGGTTTCAAGTACCCACAGGCAACTGCAGTCTAAAATTTTAACATTTGTCTTCATTCTTTCAAGAGAAAGAGACAACAATCACATGATTTTTAACATATTTATTGTCATATTTATTTTTGTTACTCTCTTTCTATGCCTAATTTACAAGTTAAACTTTATCACAGATGTGTACATATGGGGATAAAAAACATAGGGTCTGGTACTATCTGTGTTTTCAAGCCTCTACTGGTACAGAAAAGAAAGGAGGTTTAGAGTATATCCCTGCAGATAATGGGAACTACTATAAAATGGAAAATCTGGGGCTGGGGTTGTAGCTCAGTGGTAAAGCACTTGCCTAGCATGCATCAGACACTGAGCTCGATTCTGAGCACCACAAACAGATAAATAAAATAAAGGTCCATCAACAACAACAACAACAAAATAATAATGATTTAAAAAATAAAATGGAAAATCTGCCTCAAACTCACTATTTGCCAGATTTATATTAGGTGTGCTTTGTTTTAGTTGGGTGGGAAATAAAAGATTGCAAAGAAATGAGAGGTTGATATCTAAATCCAAATTTACAAAGAATTACCTAAAACAATTTAATGAAATAATCACTGTATCTAAACTGCACTTATTTTTAAACACTTTGAAAACTTTTTATCTTAATTTAGCATTAGTAATACCTCAGAGGTGGTACTAAAATGTAAGTATTAGAACGACCAAATTATTCTTGAGTCTCAAAATATAAAGCAACTATCCATGAATTATAAGTTGAAAAAGGAGACAAAGCTGTGAGAATTACAATGGGAATGCTCCGCATACTGGCAATAACAAACTGTGAAGCCCCTTGCATTTAGCTACTTAGAAATACAAGATAGTATTAATAACATCATCCACTGGAAAAGGATGAGTGAGGCTCTTCCTAGAACCATGAGCACTAGTGCCCTTGAATTAAGATGAACAGACACTGAGAAAATCTAGTCTAGCTCTTTGCTCTTAGGCAAATAATCTTAGCTGCTTCTTATAAAAGAGATACCAGGAAATTAAATTATTTTCCTAAGGTCTAAAGCCAGTACATAATTACAGTTCTTTAGTGAAGAAAGGAACTTATTTGGCCAAACAGTCCCAGGCTTTTGAAGTTCGAATGCATCTAAGGTAGAATCCAAGAATAAAGACAATAAAAAAAGGTAGAGGGGCTGGGGTTGTAGCTCAGTGGTAGAGCACTTGCCTGGCACATGTGGGACACTGGGTTCGATCTTTAGCACCACATAAAAAAAAACTAAATTAGTAAAATAAAGATATTTAAAAATTTTTTTTTAATATAGAAACTGCAACAAATGAGACATTAGAAGCTCCATCTAAAAATATTTAAATTCAATTGTATCATAACATGACAGGCAAAGTTAGGCAGTCTGTCACTACTAAAAGATGAGTTTCTACTCCAACTCCTCAACTGAACAAGTGAGGAAATCCTATGCTTAAAATGGAGACTGCTGCTCTCCTTGGTCTCCTTTTCTTCTTTCTGTAGCTAAGGAAAGCGTGGTATTTTGAAAAACTAAGATCAATAATTCTGCAAAGAAAAGGTGGTAGGTGAAATTTTCAGACAATAATGTCTTCATTCAATATTATTTAGTCAGAAGGGCTCCCTCAACAAAAACAGGCTGTTGGCCATGGGCCAGGTATAAGAGCTAAGGTTAAAGGTTAAAGTGGAGATGTTTTAAAATAAAAGGAGAGCTCCTTTATTTCTCTTCCCTTGCCCAACTTCCAATTCTTAACCAGGGGTTAAAGATCACTGCCTTAGAAGTCCTGTAAAGATGACACAGCCAGCTCTGATCCAGTTCTTCAGCAGTACTTCTTCTTGATTTCTCTTGCCTCTTCCAATAAACCAAATCTCAGCTAGAAATAAAATATCCTTCTGCCAAACACCATTGCTTTCATCTATTTTTCATTCTCATGGGGAAGACTGGCCAGGGCCCACAGGATCTGGTATTCAGGGACACTTGATTTCTCAATGCTGTATCCCTTTGCCTCTATTACACCACTTCCCACTGCCTTCTTCTATCACCTTGATAGATGGTTGGGCAAACCATTCTACTGAGTTTAGCAATCTACCAGAAATAAAGCATAAAATATTTACTCTCTCCAGTTTCTTCACTTCACTGATCCCTAGCACGCACTCATTAGAAGAGCATGAAAATGAAGGAGGTGACTGTGTAATAAACCAGGATGGAGAATAAACAGGCAAGAAGAGCTCCGCTTATACAGCCACACTGATAGTTTGCACCCCACAAAGGACACAGGCCAAGAGCAAGTGGCAGCCCAGCAATGGAGTTGAAGAATTCTGCAGCCAGAGGCATGCACATCACATTTCACTAGCACCCAAATACAGACACAGAATTCATTCACAAGACTGAAACTAACCTGTGTTCTCCTGGGGATGCTGCAAATTGTTCTCTGCTGAAACTCAAGCAAGTAATTAATCAAAAAGCAGCCAAGAGGTCTGTTGTTTGCCTAAATCAAAGTTTAGTGACATGTTTAAGAGCTTTTATTCAGATATCAACAAATTCTTTCACTAATTAAGTAATAGTTTTATTTATTCTGGAGAGTACCTGACTATTCCAAACAACAAGAAAGTTAAGTCAGTAAATAACTTGGGAAACAATGACTGTGGAAAAATCTTAGAAGAATGAAATAAGAACACTCTTTTACCTAACACTGAAGAGCGTCGCTGAAGTTCCTCATTAAGCTGTTTTTTATAAGGAACAGGTGACCTCACTGATTGTGTCCTTGAAGGGAGCTGAGGGCTGGACCAAATTCCACTGGGAGAAGGGTGCTCTCCTTGGCTCCCTTCTCCTCTCTCTGTAGAGCAAAAGAAAGGTTGACATTATTTGAAAAATTGAGACACAAGAATTCAGCAAAGAGAAAACATGAAATTTTCCAGACAACTATATTATATATATACATACATACACACACACATACATATATATACTTATATATATGTATGTATATATTACATGCATAATTTAAAATTAGGCTTTTGGATTTTTTTTAAAAGAAAGAAATCCAAAGAGTAGAGCAAAATTATAAGCCAATAATCACACCCTTGGTATATGTGATTTTCTGTTTTACTTTTCATTTGAAGTTTGAGGAAACAGAATGCAAGCTTTTTACACAAAGGCCCAGATTTTTTGCTGTGTTTATGGAAGAGATTCCTTGTACTATTGAAACAGCACCCAATATAGTAGCTGCTCAATAAACGTTTACTAAATAAATAGAGTATTATCTTATAAAGAGACTACATAATATAATATCTTAGATGGAATCTTATAACAATAAAAGGACATTATGTAAAAATTTTAAAACTCTGAATAAAATACATACAGTAGTTAGTGAAAATTGTAAAATCTTTACATTAGTGCAGTAATACTGATAGTATAGTAATACTAACCTAAGATGTTAATAATAGCAGAAACTGAATGTAGGGGTAAACTAAGTGCTCTGCATTATCTTTCCAATTTTTCTATAAATCTAATAAAACTGTTTTAAAAATTAAAGCTTATTTTTTAAAAATTATCATCTTAAAAATGTACCAAGTTTTTACAGTACTTTAAACCTAACCATTAATAAACTTAATTAGAACTATCAAAATTTCTACTGAGGGGCTGGGGTTGTGGCTCAGTGATAAAGTGTTTGCCTCCCACATGTGAGGCACTGGGTTCGATCCTCAGCACTACATAAAAACAAGTTAAACAAAATAAAGGTGTTGTATCCACCTACAACTAAAAACAATATTTAAAAAAAAATTCTACCTAGTCTGGGCTCAATGGCACACAATCCCAGCAGCTCAGGAGGCTGACACAGGAAGATCACAAGTTCAAAGCCAGCCTCAGGAAATTAGTGACACTATAAGCAACTCAGCAAGACAAGCTCTTGCCCTGTCTTTAAATAAAATATAAAACAGGGCTGGGGATGTGTTCACTGGTTAAGCACCCCTGGGTTCAACAGTACCCCCCCCCAAAAAAAAAAGAAATCTAGCTTTTTCTTCTTAAGCAGAAAAATCTGGTGATATATGAATTAAGCATCTTATTAATATTTCACTTTTTCACAAAGATACAACATGAAAGTTGAATAAGGGAACTATAAAGAATCAAAACTGTAAGTTTTCTGATGCTTAAGAGTAAGTCTTCCCTTTGTTAAATCGAAAAAGATTTACAAAAGAACTATATGCTGATTTAAAAGAAGGTTCATCCTGGTCAGGAGTCAAAGGTTTAAGTGTATAAGATGAGAATGACTGGTAGGAGGTCGAGGCAAATCATTAGCAGAGTCCAGTGTTGAGGAAGTCTTATCATCTGTGGCCATTTCATGAGTCTGCAAAAGAAAAAAAAAAGTTACTGTTTCAGAAGCCAAAAGTTAATTTCAAACAATATGCATACATCTGGAAGATCCTATTCTGTGAGAGTTTTTACCTATGAAAACCAAAGAGTCAGTGAATTTAGCTTAGCATACTCAAGTGAAGGTTTAAAAACACTGCTGTCTAAATCAAACCTCAACACCTAAAACTGATGGTCAACCTAATTTCAAACATTACTATTAAAATCATTTTAAAATTTTTAAATTAAAAAATTTGCAGGTAAGGCATAAATGTGAGCAGGCAAAGAAGAAAAATATTTTCGTATCTGTAAAAATTTTGGGAAAAAAGGTACTTAATATTTTTTTAAAGTTATAGGGGGAAACTGGTTTTATGCCAACATATAAATTCCTCCATCTTACTTATTTCAGCTTTTCCCTCTAAAAATATAACAAAAAATTATCTACCTAAAGAAAGGAAATAAAATAAGTCATCCTTTAAACATTTCTATATAAACTCAATAATTAGCTCAAGTTACACCTTATTTGAATATTGACAACTATTCAAATCAATAAGCTATGCTCCATCATGTTTCCTCCCAGGAACATGAACTTGCTATTTTCCCCTTTAACCCTATATAAATATTAAGATAAAGATCTTCCTAAAGGACTTTTTCCCCTAAATTACCAAAAATCATAATTCAGCCAAAGCAGTAAATCTCCACATCAGAGTTTACCAAAAAAGCACCGATTTATATTTTGCTATTCGGAGTTATAGTTCAACCAGAAGAACCATGCATACCTCTAGTTAGTCATTAAAATGCTTTAGTTTCTAATATAATTTACACTTTTAAAAAGAGGACATTACACTCTTGTAAATGCTTTGCTTCTCTGAAATCATATGCACCATCTCATTTTATTTTTACAATCCTGGAAGGTACATAAAGCAGTCCTCATTACATTTTTATCTTCAAGGCAACCAAGGTACTCTGAATCTAAAATAACTTTCCTGGGGGGAGGTCACAAAGATAGTTTGGGAACCTGCATCTAATCTCACCACAAAATTCTTTAGATTGAAATTATTTTTGTAGCTTTTCACAGACCTCCAAGTCTAGCCTATAAGCTATTTTCTAGCTACTCAAGACTACTCAAGACTTTGCTTTATTTATAATTTAATTGACTTTTAATTAAAGCACAAATGAAACCACTAACTTAAACAGAATTTTGGCAATAAATATTTATTAGAAGCTGGGGCAGGGAGGAAAAGAAAAAGAGTAAGGGGGGAAAGTGAGAGAAGAGGAGGAGGAAGGAAAAAGGGAAAAGTCTTTAATATCATCTTCTATTGGGGAAAGTAGTTAATAATCCTTCCAAAGTATCATGACACTCCATATTCCAGCTTCAAGACTTAGAAAATAAGATGGTGACTGATTAAGTACAAACTCAAATTTTTGTCCTGTATTTTTTAAAAGAGTACTAGAGATGAAGGACATGATGACAATAGCAACCTCAGACCTCAGAAAACAACTTATATTCTACTTTCACAAAAGTAATATCAGAAGCAGAGTTAAAAACCTGCATAAAGAGCCTTAGAATTAGCTTGAATTACTTCTAAAGATCAACTAAACATGAAACTTTTATTAGGTTTTGGAGATATGAAGATAAAAAATTACAATATTAAAATATAGCAAGTATTGTCTCTACAACATAAATACAATCACATGGAGTTATCAATAATAATTACATGATATTGGGATCCTGAAAAAACTACATTACAACTCTAATTTTTTGACAACTCAATAACTGCTTATTATAAAAACTAGGACTCCTTCCTGACAGGTAATTAGAAGTATTTATCTACTTAATCAAAGACCTCTGATGTATCACCAGCACTCCACCTCTTTCCATTTCAAGGTTAGTGTAGTATACGCATATTACCTTGTTAGTAAAGCTAATCAGTAGGCTATGGGGTATTAAACGTAGGAAATAAGTTGCTCTATCAGCCAATATCAAAATTTTAGTTAGAATATCCAAGTATCAGCCTAGTCATCTCTAAGTAGTTTTTTTTAAAAAAAAATACTCAAATTTTATCTAATAATGCAGGACAGTTTAATACTAGTAGTGTTGGCTTCCACCAACAAAGAGTTTTGTTGTTGTTGTTGTTCAATTTTTGCCAACAAAAATACTAAAGGAATACCAAAACTGATCCATATTACTCTTTCCAGAAAGAAAGAGGCAGTTCCCAGGAAATTAGTCTTGCCTCTCAGAGGAGTCAACCTGCCCAAACTCAAGAAAAATAAAACTAAGAATATTTTTTGTAAGAATGACAGAGTAGGACCTTTTGGAGAGGCAGAAAATGAGATTCAAATAAATCCGAAATAAAATACTGCAAATATGCCAAAATACTATCTGTATTGTCATTGTACTAATTTTTACTAAATGAATGCACGGAATTAACATCTTAATAATTTAACATATTATACACAGATACACAGAAATAACCGATTCTGCTTGATACAGAATTCTAGCATTTTTCATATTTCTTGAATGTCTTAATAACAACAAACTCTAGGCAGAAGACCCCATATTCCTAAAAGTATCCACCCACTTCATTCTCATCCTTTTGTTGAGAACATTCTTTAAGAAAGGGAAGTACTAATTTGGAAACCAAGTCTTCCCAAAACACTTTGAGTTGAAATAAAATCGCCTTTAATGGCAGAAACAAGCTTTTAAGGAGATATACGCATATTTGAAAGCCCAATGTTGTTACCAGTTCTGTAGCTTATGAACTTTCTTTTCCAGCCTAATGATGTACCTCTGACACATGGACCAGAGCTCGTCCACTCAAAGGGAAGAGGAGTGGGCATTCCTCCTCCTAAATAAGTTCGGGCATGAAGGTTAAAAGAGGTGCAAGGGAACTTCAAATGTTTCAAGGAACCCTCTTCAAGAAGTGCCCTACTCGGCTCCCGTTCCACTCGCCAGACTTAGGGCAGCCTGGAATTAGGAAGACCAGCTAATGCTTGGGACAGGTTCTTGGCCTTTCCTGGCCCAGCCCAGCGAAGGAGCCCCATCTCTCGCCCTCACCTCAGCTTTCCCCCACTGCTCTGGCCCGCACAGCACCCAAGCCGGCCTTCTTCCCACTATCAGCCCCAGCTGGCCACACCCCAGGCCTCTCCTTTATCTGGGCCTCCCGCCCCGGCCCCGCCGGCCTCCCTCCACCCCAACCCCAGCTTCACCCCGCTCAGGTGCAGGGAGCCCGCCCCGGAGCGCAGCGAAGGAGTACTCCAACGCTGGCTGTTGTGGCAGGAAGCGAAGATGCTTACACGGTAGATGCGGTGTCTCCCTTCCCTCCAAGGCTCCGCCCCCCCCCCGTTCCTCCTCCCCACCAATCCGCAATCTTTCCTGGGGGCCGACTCCGCCCCCTCCTCCCCGCCCGCACGACGTTGGGATCAGACGCTCAGGCAGTAAGAGTCCAGCCCAGAGAGTGTCGTCTGGGACCACTTGGCCAAAGGTAGGCCTCCTCCGCCTTTTTTGAGGAAGCCAGGATCACGGCGCACTTGAGCGTCACGCGTGTGGGTCACTGGATGCGTGCTTGGTGTCCTGGGCACCGGACGGGTGCTGGCTGGGCCACGGTTACCGTATGTGTTCGACACCGTGAGCACTCTTAATGGGTTACAGTGCTCGGCGTTCTCGTGACCCGGACTTTGACTTATGTAGCGCTGATCAGTGGGTGAGAGCAAAGACTCCGGTGTCAGACTTGCAGG
This sequence comes from Urocitellus parryii, assembly GCF_045843805.1. NCBI lineage: Eukaryota > Metazoa > Chordata > Mammalia > Rodentia > Sciuridae > Urocitellus > Urocitellus parryii. The sequence continues at coordinate 3,370,454 of NW_027554049.1, read as the reverse complement.
ACTCCGACCATAGCTAGGCATATTCCTGTAGAAAAATTGCTAACTTCTTCAGGCCTCAGACCTCTGGTGTGTAAAATGGAGTTAATAATAGCAGTACCCACTTCACATACTTCTTTTTTTTTAAGATTATGTAAAACAGTTCATGAAAAGCGGTTGGCAGAGTGCCTGACCCAGAGTTAGTGATGTTGGCTCTAAGCTTTTCATTCAGGTTTTGAGTTGCAGATGCTAAGGCTAGCTGGATCGTCACTTTGGTTCGGTAGAAAACATACCAAAACCTGCTGACTGAAATTGTGGGGCTTGGCAGAGGAGCACAGAAAGGAAAGAAATATAAAGGGAGGTTCTATTTTTATTCAATTCTGGGGATTCTTTTCCTCAGAGAGTTTTGGCAAATCCTCATTCAAGCTTTCTTTGAGATGGTCTTTTCAGCTGCTAGAGAGTACCACAGAAATCTGTCCTAGTACAAAACCTGGTCACTACCCTCAACTGGGCCCTTCAGCAATCATTCTAGAGAGTATATTCAGCTTCCCCTTGTCATTCTTCATTACTGCGGTGCCACACACACACACACACACACACACACACATTACCTTGACTAGCATTCTTTAGAGAATCTTATCTAACCAAGTGAAAAAGCCAAGGTTACTTTGGGTGCAATCCTTAACAACCTAACCTCCCCTGCCACAGCTTTTTCCTGCATCCACATATCCACTTCTACCCTGGCCTACCTGGATCCCTCCTCTCTGGTAGAGAGAGGTCTGCTCTTTCCCAGTTCAATCCTCCTGGCACCCAATCTACTCTCCTGTTCCTGGTATCTTGCACTGTATCTTCAACCAATCTTTTCCCAGTGACTCTTTGTTCTCAGCCTATGAACATGCTCAAGTCTCTGCCTTCTAGGAAGAAAAACAAAAAAACTTTCTTAAATCAGTCCACCATATATTAATATTTCATAAACCTAAAATAAAGTACAAAATAGACCCAGAGAGCATATGAATAAAGTAGTCATTCTAGACAAGAACACCTTAATGTATATAGAAACTCCATGTATGATTAAAAAAAAATAATAAAACATCTATTCAACAAACTGTTTTTCCCCAGCATAGGGGTGCTTTACCACTGAGCTACACCCCCAGTCTTTTAATGTGTTTTTTTTTTTTTTTTTTTTTTTTTTTTTTTTTTTTTTTTAATTCTGAGATAGGAGCTCACTAAGTTGCCCAGGCTGGACTCATTTTCCATCCTTCCACCTCAGCCTCCCAAATACCTAGAATTCTAGGCATGTGCCTCCAGACCCTGTAACAAACATTTTTGAGTCACCAACAATGTGTGTTGTTAAGTAGGCACTACTCTAGGGATCAAACTATGAACATGATTATAGTCCATGACCTCAATAAGTTTTTCAGTCCAATATCTGTATTCACTTACAGTTTAATCTGTGGGGAAAAAAAGATGAAAAACTGGTTACCATTTGGTGGTGGGGAGAGAAATCAGTTTAGATTCTGACCTCATACTAAACATCCAAAGTCATTCCAGATGAATTTTATCTGTAGAGAGATGATTTGTGTAAATATCCTCCCAGAAAACTCATCTGAGCCTCCATTTATAATTCTTGCAAAATTGACTATTGTTATAGTACTATATTTATATTTCTCCCCATATATTAGTTGCATTTTGCTGAAAATACCTTTTTCTTTATATTGATTACTATCAATATGGATGCTAATCAATTTTCTGTGCCTGACTCATTCCACTTAATGTCCTCCAGGTTCATCTTTATTATCACAAAGATTTTTTTAAGACTCACTGATATTCCATTATGCATATATACCACATTTTTTCTTTATCCATCCCTGCCTGATGAACACTTGGATTGATATCAATTTGGGTCATTGTAAATCATGCTACAGTTAACATAGGAATGCAGATATATCTTTGATACACTGATTTCATATACCCCAAAGTGGGGTTGCTGAATCATATGGTAGTTCTATGTTAAATTTTTTGAAGTACTTCCATACTGTTTTCCATAATGAGTGTACTAATTTGCATTCACATTAGTAATATGCAAGCTTCCCTTTTTTACTCATACTCTGCAATGCTTCTTATCTTTTGATAATAGTCATTCTAACAGGTGCAAGGTGGTATCTCTCACTGTGGTTATAATTTGTATTTTTTCTGATAGCTAGTTATATTGAGCATTTTTTTAAAGATTTTATTAGTTGTTGATGTCCCTTTATTTATTTTTATGTGGTGCTGAGAATCAAACCTAGTGCCTCACACATGATAGGCAAGTGCTCTACCACTGAGCCACATCCCCAGCCCCAATATTGAGCATTTTTCATATCTATGGGCCATTTGTATGCTATCTTAGGAAAATTCTATTCACATACATTCCCCATTTTATAGTTGTGTTTTTTATTTTTTTATTATTAAGTTGTTTAAGTTCCTTGTATATTTTGGATAATAGCACCTTATTGGATGCAAGGTTGCAAATATCCTCTCATTCCGTAGCTTGTCTTTTTGTTCTGTTGATTGTTTGCCTAGCTTTGCAGAAGCATTTTGGTTTCATATGTTGCTCATTTGTCTATGTTGCTTTTGTTGCCTAAACTTTGAGGTCATAACCAAAAAACAATATTGCCCAGGCCAATGACATGGACCTTTTCCCATACATTTACTGCTAGTAGTTTTACATTTTCAGATCTTATATTTGGATATTTAATCCACTTGGCCTACTTTCATTCTTGTGCATATGGACCTCCAGTTTTCCCAATACCATTTATTGAAGACACTGCCCTTTTCCCATAGTGTGTTCTTGGTAACTTTCTGAATAACCCATTTACCATAAATAATACTAAACATCCAAAGTCCTATATTTCTGGTCTACCTATTCTGTTCCATTGGTCTTGTGTCTGCTCCTTTGCCAGTATTATGCTGTTTTGTTACTGCAACTCTGTAGTGTATTTTGAAGTCAGGTAGTGTGAAGCTTCCAGTTTTGTTCTTTTTGCTCAAGATGACTGGCTATTCAGAGCCTTTATGGTTCCATGTTCAATACAAATTTTAGCATTGCTTTGTTTTTCTATTTTTGTTTTTTAAAAAAAGTCATCAAAATTTTGACTGATATAGATTGACTCTATAGATCACTTTAAGTAATATGCACATTTTAACAATATTAAAATCTTTCAATCCATGAACATGGAATGTCTTTCCATTTATTTGTGTCTTCTTTAATTTCTTTCATCAATGTTTTGTAGTTTTCAGTGTGCAGGCCCTTCATCTTCTTAAGTAAATTCATTCCTAAGTATTTAATTTTTTGTAGCTGTCATAAATGAGACTATTTAAATTTTCTTTTCAGGAGGGTTTGTTGTTAGTAAATAGAAATGCTAATGATCATTGTATGTTGATGTATCCTACAATATTGTCAAATTTGTTCATAATTCCTAACAGTTTTTTAATGTCATCTTTAGGGTTTTCTACATGTAAAATCAAGTCATCTGCAAAGAAGGACAATTTAAGTCTTCATTTCCAATTTGGGTGCCTTTTATTCCTTTTTCTTGCCTAATTGCTCTATCATATTATGTTGAATAGAAGTGGCAAGAGTAGGCATTCTTGCTTGATCTTAGAAGAAAAGGTTTGAACTTTCCACCATTGAGTATGATGTCAGCTGTTGTTTGTCATTGAAAGCACTTCCTAATTTTTGACCAGTAGGCTTATCTTGAACTTCCCTGTCCAGTGGCCTGGAGTCGGTCAGTTCTGTACAAAGAGCTCTAACTCACTTCAATAGGTAATGCAAAGATGTTTTTGTTGGTTTTTTGCAGTACTAGGGGTTGAACCTGGAGCCTTGTGCATGCCGGGGAAGTGCAATCATTGAGCTACATCCCCAGCTCCATTTATAATATTTATTTGTTTGTTTGTTTGTTTGTTTTGGGGAGGGCTGAGAAAGGAGAATTGCAAGTTCAAACCCAGCCTCAGCAAAAAGCAAGGCACTAAGCAATTCAATGGGACCCTGTCTCTTTTTATTTTTTTAAATTTTGAGATAGGGTCCCCATAAATTGCAGAGACTGATCTCAAACTTGGGATCCTCCTTCCTCAGCCTCCCAAGTCACTGGAATCACAGGCATGCACCATGGCACCTAGCTGCAAAGATGTTTTTTTTTAAAATTATGAAATTCAGTTCTGGCTAGGATATAATAAAATTAGCTCCCTTTTACCCTTTATATAACTGTATAAATTGTTATATCCCTCCTATAGAATGATTTGGTAGATCTAACAAGCCTTAAAAATTCCTTTATCCATTCATTCCAATTCTAGCAATGTAGCCTAAAGAAATGATTCAACTGTTTTTAAAAAGGTAAGTTAAAGATATCTGTCATAGTTATTTAAACAATAAAATGAAGAAATAAAAGGAAACAACACAACTAACATAAATGACAAGAAATTAAGATGATCTAATCTGTTCTAACCAAGACAAATGATATGTAAGTAATATAGGTAACAGAAAATTATGTTTACTAAAACTTTATAAAGCATTTTGAATAGAAGTGGCACAATCAACTTCCTTGAAAAGTTTTTTGTGTCTCCTTTTTTATACCTCCCATTCATACTTTAAACTCTTTTATTATGATTTCTATCTAAATGTGCATTCATGAGGTCCTTCTGCTTGCCAAAATTATTCTCAGACTGTCTTATCTCTTTGTGGTATTTCCTGCTTTTTGCAAACATTGCATGACATGAAAACTCTGCTGATTCTCTTACTGCCCCCCAGATTTTTCTTCCCATTTACTTTGGGAACTCCTTTTCTTCTATATGGCCCTTAAAAATGTGAGTATTCCTCACAGTTCTCACTGAGATAGGCTTTCTTCTGATTCTGTACTCCTGAATGATCTCATATGCTGTTTTCAGCTATTATCAGTATATGCTAAAGATTACCAGATTTCCTTCCCTCTTCAACTCAGACATCCCTCCTGAACTCCAGATACAGATGACTGCCTCCTAGACATCAACATGTTGCTGTCCCACAGGCATTTCAAATTCAAGAAACTTTAAACTTAACTCATTATATTGGTCATCAAATCTGTAACTCTATCTTTATTTCTTCCTTGTTGAAGGGTATCCTGTCACCCAAACTCTAAATCAGGAAGTCACCTTCACTGTTGTCTCTCCCTTAATCTTCATGAATAAGCAGTGATCAAGCCCTACTCATATTCAGATTCTCTAAGATCAGCAAAATGAAAAAATAACAGCTTTTGAATATTTACGAGAATCTCATTATCTTAATGATAGTCTCATAACCAAATCCTAACAGAGATTTCATGACGCAGATTTCAGTTTGTATTTATGACAGTATTTGGCGTTAGATATTATTAAAAGATTTAGATTCTTTTATTGACCAAATGAAAGGCAAATGATGTCAAAGTATGCAATAATAACCAAATTGGGGAAAGTGGTGGGTTAAATTAATCATAATGTGGCATCCAATAGAATAGGCCAGTTCAATTCAAAAGAGCCTGCATGTAAGCAGGGAGCTTCAAATTCACATTTCTATCAGCAATCTAATTTCAGTCAAACATCCATTGTTAAATTTAATTGATTTTATTAATGGTAATTTATTGTTTCATAGTTTTATTTCTAACCATTTTGTCTATAGATTTATTATTTTAAAGTTGTGTAAGAATTATCAGCATATGGTGCATTACATTTAATTTTTTTCAATATATATTTAATAATATTTTAATGTAAGTCAAACTGAAATCTACAAGAAAATAATATTTAAAGTCAACCTGAAATCTACTCATTCCTATATTAGTGGCCTAAGAAACACTGTTTTATGAGATTCCCATGTCATCTTTCCTATCACATTGACTTTGAGACAAATTTGCAGCCCTTCTCTAGCAAATGTTTATGATTTAATGGAATATTTTTATGATTAAACTCATCGTGGTTTTGAATAATATCCTATATTTATTTTATTTTTACCTCATTTTTCTCATATGTTACCAACATTTTTTTAGATACCTTTATTTTTATTTATTTATTTTAAAGAGAGAGAGAGAGAGAGGATTTTTTAATATTTATTTTTCATTTTTCGGTGGACACAACATTTAATTTTTTTATGTGGTGCTGAGGATGAACCCAGGGCCCCACTCATGCCAGGAGAGCGCATTACCGCTTGAGCCACATCCCCAGCCCTGTTTATTTTTATGTGGTGCTGAGGATGGAACCCAGGGCTTCATGCGTGAGAGGCAAGCACTCTACCACTAAGCCACAACCCCAGCCCATTACCAACATTTTTTATGAAACTATATTTTAGGTAACTTGAAGGATGCCCTGAATAAGAATGGGTATGATTGCTTACTTTTAATAATCAGCAAGGGATAATAAACCACGTGAACCAGATGTGATATGGAGTAAAATTTACAATCTCAGGTGACCAAAGACCTGAGATTTGAGATGCAGATACACCCTTACACTCTTCTATAACCATTTTTTTCAGGAATAAGTAGACGTGGATGCTAATATCCGTTAATCCATATTAAAAAACTAATAAATTGGCTGGGTTTTTGTTTCTTCTCCCTTTTCTCGTGGGAAAAATGCTAGTGCCCTCTAGCGTCCAAAATGCACCTTGAGCATTTTGCCCTGCTTGTCAATTATAATCCAATGAAAGATTATTTTAAAAAATAAAATTTCGAACATTGACTCTTGATCATGCTATTATCCTACAAATAGCAATATAAAATACTGTTTTCCCATGTTTTCTAGACTAAGAAATACACATACAAAAATGAATCTCTGGAGGAAATGGAATTTTTAAAAAAATCCACTGTTTTCTAAGGCTTCACATCTTTAGAGCAGCTACCTTGGAACCCGGATAATCATCTTTTTCATTATGTTTTAATGCAAATTGTAAATGCGGCTTATTATAGTATATGATAATAACTGAAATTATAGGTGCATAAAACCCTAAAGATCTCGTTATTGGTTGTGGTGGAAATTATTTACTGAGGCAGGCAGGGTTGCTTTTATATCTGTTGCATCCTTTGCATTCTGGCATCCCCAAAGCAACCCCATGTTGGCTGGAACACTCTCCTTCCAAAGGCACATTACAATCTACAGACCAACCGGCAGCAGCGGGTAGGGAACCCGCCAAGGTGCTGGTCTGGGTGCCTTTACTGCGGACCTGAAAACACGCTTCACAGTGCTCAAGATTGGTACATGGCCGGGCTGCTGCAGCCTCAGCGCGGCCAGCTCCCCCGACTGCAGGTGGCATTCACGTTCCTCGGCAGCTGGGCTTGGAGAGGAATCCCAGATGCAAGGAAGCCCCTTCCCCCACCAGGAGGACACGGAGGTCGCCCCAAGTACTGAGCCCCAGCTTCTCTGGGCCCGCCCCTAGGCCCTGGCCCCGCCAAACCCGAGGAGTCGGCGGCGATTGGAGACAGGGGCGGGGCCCCGGGAGGTGAGCTGAGGAGGTGGGGCTTGGGAGGGGACAAAAGTCGGGAAGAGGAAAAGCCCTGACCCGCCCACTGGTCCCTGGATCTGTACAGAGGTGGTGTCACAGGCTGAAACAGCTGGGCCCAGTGAGGATTACCTGTGTGTGAGTGTGAGTTTGAGCGTGTGAATAACTGTGGCGCCTCCGGCTGCTCGCCAACGTACCTTCCCCTTCAGGTAACCTCAGGCTTTGAGGGGCGGCCCAGGTCCCTGGGTGCTGTGGGAGGCTTTAATTCATAAAAGGCTGGAATGTGGAAAAGAAAGAAAGCTCGGGTCTTGGCTATGGAGGGAGTAACTTAGCGGCAAGGCCTAAGTTCAAGTAGGGACAAATCCAGGTATTCAGCATGGGAAAGGGAAAAAAGGAAGAAGAGGGTGCTGGAGGTAGGGAAACCTGCTCTTGGGCATGGGAGAAAGAAATTGGGCGCTGAGGAAGTTGGATGCAGTGACAAGTGGAAGACCAGATCTGCATACGGAAAGGAAAATCTTGCTGTAGGAGGTTTCAAAGATGCTTAGAAGACCGTCTTGGATATAATAGGAAGAAAACATGCGACAGTGGGGAACTGGGTGCAAAGAAGGGTGTAAGCTGAGGACTTGGGCGTGGACAGCGAACTCAGGCTGCGAGGGACTGGCAGTGGCACATAGGCTGCGTCCGCCTGGGGGCGCGAGGGGGCGGAGCTCTGGTTTGAATTCAAAGACTGTTCCCTAGGACACCCCGGGGCGCGGTGGGGGTCGGGAAAGCATTCCTCCCTTGAGACGGGATTTCAAGTTCTAGGAGGGCGTTACTCCGCCAGCTCCAAGTGTCTGGGTGTTAAGGTCCGGGCACCCGATAGGGAACATCAAGAGTGGAAATCTGGAAAGAGGAACCCGTCCAGATTCCTTTGGAGCCATCTTGCACAATGTCCACAGGGACATCTGCAAGCTCACAGCGTCACCCGAGGACTTACAAACCCCTAGGCCAGCTAACAGACTACGGACCAGGGACACACCCTCGGACGCATCCTCAGATGTGTGCACGTAGAAAGATTTGTACTCCCTCGACCTTTATTTGGAAGGTGGACGTGGACCCAAAGCTGCCCTTTGCTCCTCTGGATACTCAGCACTGTACTTTAAACCAGATAAATCAGGCAGCCTGACTGGTATTAAAAACAGCTAAATCCACCTGACGTGTGTGTGTGTGTGTGTGTGTGTGTGTGTGTGTGTGTGTGTGTTTGTTTTAAGACTTTCTATTCCCGGTTTTGTTGTGTTTTAGGAGATAAACTGCAGTTGAGTCCACAAGATTGAGAGGAGTTGGTGTGACTAGAAGTCCGTTCACTGTAAAGGTGAGAATTCATAATTTCTCTTCTTCTGTACTTTCTTTGATGTGGCGATCCTGCCTTTAATTAGTTTTGAGGGCAAGCTAAGATACTGCAATGGAATGAGTCAAGAATATTTCCAATGATAAATTGAAACCGCTTTATTTCTTTTAGCCTAGCGTCTTCTCTGATCTGCAAGAGACTATATTTGGCCAGCAATTATTGTAGTTCTTAAACATAGCCTTTAAAAATTGGCTAAAAATTTGAGGTTAACAAAAATAAAATAGAGCAAGTGGCTCTTTTTACTTGAACTACCCTGTATTATTATTCCAAGTTTGTTTTCTGGAATTACACCAGTATGTCAGGAGATTGGAATTCAACTACCTTCAGATTCAATAAATGAACTGGTGGCTGTTCATTTATTGGGCTTGAAACAGCCCTTCTTTCAGAAGTTGGGGTTGGATGGAGACAGAAAACCAGAGAGGTATAAGAATTCAGTGAATCCAGTGAGATCTAAAGCCCAGGGCATTAAAATCAAATCCAGAAGAAACACACTAATGCCTTACATTGTAGTAACAATAATTCTTTGTTGTTGTTGTTGTTGTTGTTGTTGAAAGATGGTAAAAATTTAATAGATAATTAATGCAGGGAAAACTTAAATTGTTCAGTAATGCATTATAACACATAGAAAAATTATTGCAGAGAGTATGTTTGCATTCACTGAGAAGGAAACTAAAAAAAAAAAAACTGTTACTTAGTTTTGACATTTTAAGAACAGAGTCTGATCTATTAACTGTATTTGCCATTAAGGAAAAATAGCCCAGTCTTAACTATTGCATAATACTGTGTAAGATCATGGCCATGAAAATGTACTATCAAGACCAAGATAAGCTTGCCGCTGCTTTTATTTGTTATGTTTTAAAGCAAAGACAGGTATGAAAGTAGGATTAAGCATGACAGATTCATACACTTAAAGCTATACTATAAAATGTTCTTGAAATTACTGATAGAAGTAATTAACTCATCCTCAAGTTTGCTCATTTCTTTTATTCTAGTTGAGTTCTAAGTTCCCTGGTAAGATATAGGGAGCCTCCTGAATACTAATAAACAGGAATCTAGAACTACAAATTTGAGAAGTGAAAGTGCGCCTGGGGTTGGGATTATATCCTCATTTATCACAAGAAACTAAGGTTTACAGCTTACTAAGTATTAAAATTTTTTATTTAAAGGCCAGAATGCTTTAGCTCAACTGTTCAAGAGAGACTGTTTTTCAGCTTCTGATCTAATCTTCTTATTTATTTTTGTATTTTTTTTTTTTCAATTGATTTCTCCTGACTTTTCAGTTCTCATTCTAACTTAAGGGGTTAAAAGTAATTTGCAGTTGTGTTGCTGGGCAAAGTTTCTATTAAAGTGTCATGAGAAGGAACAGATTCTTTTAGCAGGCTCAAGGCCTGTGTCTCTTCGGGAATAAGCGTAAACCATGGTCTTCTTTGAAGGCTCACAGTTTCATTTCTTCCAAAGGATCCAGCTTTGTTCTTTATGGAATTAGATTAATTGGTATTTTGTACCCCCACATGTCATTTTTTAAAGGGCCATGCCTCCCTAAAACAATGCTGTTTCCCCCATCCCACCCACTAGTAGCTTATCCTCGCCTGTGAAGGGCTAGAGGAACCATGGAGGAGTTAGGATACTGAAGAACAAGACAGGGACATGCTTGGATCCTAGGCAGGGGACCTTTCCTATTCAGATTTCTCTAATTGAGAAGTCACTTTTGTATTTAGCTTCACATCTCTGAAGCCTGTGTTGTCTCTAGGAAAGCAGAGTTCTACCAGGAATTCTTTATCTTGCACAGTTCCACCAGGAATTCTTTGTCTTGCACTTCTGAAGTTATCTGGAATATGGGTCATAAGAACCAGTTGAATCTCCTCAATGGTATTTTCACCAAAATAGCCTTTTAGGAGAAATACTAGCACTTGCTGTTCTGCTCATCTTATGGGCCCAATAAAATGAGGAATTGAATTGGATAAATATGTTCAACTAGGATGATATTGTGAAAATAATCTCATTTCATAAGACAAACCAATAGTTGAGAATAGTGATTGCATTATTAAGGACATGTACAAGGTCAGACACCCCTACCCTTTAGCAAGGTGGCCTTGGGCAAAGCTAGTTTTCTCTAAAGGTAAAATGGTTAAACAATTTCCATCTTATAGGGCTAATAGGGCTGACACAAACCACATATAAAGAACACAACACAATGCTTTATACAGAGAAAATTCTCGATTCTGATGGTAAATATAATTGTTATTTGCTTTGCATGTAAGAACTATTATGAACTGTTTTTTTAGTAGTCACGTGATTGTTTATATTTCATTTCCACTTTATAATGAAATAATGACAAGGCATATATCCAATCTGTTCTTCTTTTTAGATTTATTGAAGTAAAAATGTCCCAAAAAATCCATGATGGTTCTGTGGTAGAGATGCAAGGAGATGAAATGACACGAATCATTTGGGAACTGATTAAAAAAAACTCATTTTTCCTTATGTGGAATTGGATCTGCATAGGTAAATGAATTATTCGTCCATGAAGCTAGCAGATTCAGAAAGTTTAATCTAAGTTATTTCAGGGTACAATTGGCTTTTAAAAATAGATGTAGCCATGTTTTGTGATCAGGCTTAAATATACCTAATGAACCTTCTAATTTAACATTCTAGTAGAAAAACTGGATTTATCATTATCTAGAACTCAAGAATCATAAGGGGAACAAATTTTGAGGGCTTTCTTACCTTGATTCCAGTGATGGTTTTATTTGTAATAAATCAGTGCCCATGAGTAGCACAATGTATTACTTGTGGAAGAGAAAAAAACGAGAGGATGTAAAAAATAGTAAAGTAAATTTTATCCTTTCAATCTCAATTTTCTATCATTCTCTTAATCAGTCAGTGGATGTTTCCTTTTCATTCTTGACCTTTCACCCTTTCATACAGCTGCTGCACTGAAAGAACCCTCATGGTTCTCTGAGACACCCACCTCAAGCCCCAGTTCCCTTAGGTCATCTTTGTCTCTTTGCCCCGTCTTTACAGTGTTTGGGGGCAGATGTGAAAGTATGTTCGTAATTCTCTCATTTTTTCCTTGTGTCTTTTATAAGCAGCTCTTGTTTTTGAGCATTCAAACTAAGTAGAGGCAGAATGTTTAAAAAGGTGAAGTGGCTGAAGCCTGGTAGAGTACAATATAGAGCAACACGTTTCAGACAAATTGTTGGCAACAATTAAGTGTCTGCCTCCATCCAGAAGTATTCAGAATGTGTCCTGAGGACCCGTTAACTTGCTTTGGTTTAGACTTTCAGTTCTCATGCTGTCATTAGACGCCCTTTTTAATTGTTCTAAAATTAAGGTGCTGATAATGTCTGTATTGCAGCCACCATGTGGTGTAAAGACTGTGCTTGTAGGAGTCCACAAAACATACAGGGAACAGAGCATAAAAACAGTTTCCAAGTGGGTTGAAGAAGCATTTCACAAACTCTCTCCTTTTTCAGAACTTTGCATGACATTATGTGAACTTGCAGGGGTTTACAGGGTCCAGAATAATAATGCTAGCCTCTTTAGTATAGACTCATAAGGCCTTTTAAAGGGGTGTCTTTATGCCTAGGCAGAAAAAAAAGTCAGTGGCTACAAACTAAAGAATTCTTGCAAGTTCAAATAAGTTTTAAGTTGTTCCAAACTTGCTGTTATTTCTGCTTCTTTTTGAAAGAAGTGTAGTGATTGATTGTTTTTGATTTTGTTTTTTTATTTTTGGTTTTGTTTTTGTTGTTGTTGTTTTTATGAAGACTCAGTAGTGGTCCTGGCTATTTATTTCTTCTTTTCTTTTAGAAATGTTAAGGGAAGCAGGAAATCCACTAATTTTCTGGTAGATTCTTCTGATGAGAATCATACTTAGGAACATGAAAACTGTGGCCATCCATCTTGTGGAGTTGGGATTAGACGTTGTCTATATTCAGCATTTTCTATGCAGGAAGATAAGAAAGTATGTGGCTTTGTTAGATTTATGTGAATTATCTAAAGTTGAAGCATTAGACATTTTTTTTTATTTGCGAATCAATCAAGATTGCTATTTCTGTGTTTGCATCAGCAATTGGGATATCTAAGGAAAGAAGATGTGAAAACTAAGAACAGAAATCTAGCGACTATTTGGCTTAGCAATTTTTGAGAGCTGAAAAACTTTAAATTCTTAGAGAACAAAATAAGTTATTCTATTATTTTGTTTTTACTACTTTCCATAAAATCATGTTTTTGTGTTCCATGAACAGCCAACATTCATTCAGCTCGGCATGACCTGCAGTATGGGTGTTGGTGTACGTTGAGCTAAAACTTTCTGGTGCATATGAAACTGTTGATGGGTTCTACTACTTATCCAATAAACTGCAGGCTTGTTTCCAGAACATAGAGACTTGCCCAAGAATTAGGGGAAGGTTCACCTTATGACTAACTGGCATAAATGAAGCAGTCATTAGTATTTTTTGCACAACAGTAATCTCTATACCCTTCACCACTTTAATGTCAGAATACAAAACATCCTTTAAGCCTTCCACCCCTTTATTTTTCAAGCACAATATTTACTAAGGGAAAATTAGGTAGTGCTTAGGTTTAACTTGTATGCTAATTATATAGAGGGAAGCCATGCCAAAGGGTTGTTCATGTGTTGTTATTGCCTCAAGATGGTGAAAAATAGGGGGCAATTTGGCAGAGTTCATTGTTTTCCATTCAATTTCTAGATAGACAGCTGCCCACTAGCCTAGTTCTCTTGACTCTTTACTTCCTTCTTGAATTGTCAGTCATCTTCTATGTTTAGGATACATCAGTGCTAAAACTTGACAGATTTAGGTGTATTTGAGGCCTTTATGTTCTGCATAGCAACCTCTGACTGTCACCAGTGGGGTCATGGATTATAACTTATTTATTTTCCTGAAGTATTGATACATTTTTCCCTTTCTAGCTATGACTTAGGCATAGAGAATCGTGATGCCACCAATGACCAGGTCACCAAGGATGCTGCAGAAGCTATAAAGAAGTATAATGTTGGCATCAAATGTGCTACTATCACCCCTGACGAGAAGAGGGTTGAGGAGTTCAAGTTGAAGCAAATGTGGAAATCACCAAATGGCACTATCCGAAATATTCTGGGTGGCACTGTCTTCAGGGAAGCAATTATCTGCAAAAATATCCCACGACTTGTGAGTGGAATGGATAAAACCCATCATCATAGGCCGTCATGCTTATGGGGACCAAGTAAGTCATTTGGGCATAATTTTCCATATATTTTTACATGACCCAGCAATTCTGATTTATATGGGTTTTTATCCTTATCTTTTGGTGTCTACACCCATTAAGCAAAGTTGCAAAATTTAGAAATTCTAATATGTATAGCTGTATATTTACCCACATTTAGGTAGAGGTAAATACAGATAAACTTACTGTAGATACCCATCTCAACACATGATTTTTGCCAAACATGTTTTTTTCTTTCTTTATCCTTTTGTTAGTTATATCACACAAATGGCCAATTGTTTTTTATTTTTTTTATTTTTTAGTAGTATCATATGATCCAACCAGATCAGTGGTTTTCAATGCTGGCTGCATAATAAGATCCACTTATGAATGATTCATTGGTTTGGTTAGGTTTAGCTTTACCTTTTTGGTTTTTGTCTAATATCTGAGTCCCATCTCCACCAGCTGAAATCTGAATTCAGGCTTTTGAATCAGTTCCACAAGTGATTCTAATGTACAGATAGGGTTGAGAACCACCAAATATGATATTAAACATGATAACTGGCTTAGTATTCAAAAGCAATCTAGTTAGAACATTTTTTCCTACTTGAAAACCAAAAATGGATTCTGTATTTCTATACAAATAGACTCATTGCCAAGTTAAGCAGAAAAGCTGGCAATTAAACAAATTCCAAATTGTGCTGAGGCAGGTTTCAGATTTTCATAGAAAGAAGCTTATGTCTTACAAGAACCTTAAAAACAGGAATTCCCTAATGCTAAAATCCAAAATCCGCACTTCTATGTAGTCATCCCTGTAAACGGTGTGGCCAGGGAAGATATTTCTGGGGACAGGGTTGCCAGCTCAGTCCCCAAGGAGTTGGTTAACTTTGTTCCACCCTGTGGTTCATACTGTCCCTTCATCCTGGCCAGGCCCCACACAGGTACCAGAGTCCCAAGCAAGGATGCATAGGTGGCAGTTCTTACCAATTCAGTCTGTCTTTTTTTTTAATTGTAGCATCAGTCATTTGTAATAATGGACATTCTGTTGTTTAAAGTCAAGATTAAAATTTTCAAATGCCAGGTTGATTTGCTGTGTAAATGTGCATAAACCCTATGCAAAGCATTTATAGTGCCTTGATGTCTCAGTTCTTCCTTTTGAGAAATGGAAACAAATCAGCAACCCATAGTGAATGACTTTATATGTCATAAGTGTTCTTTGTAGAATAGATATTTAATCTTTTTTTGTTATCTGAATGCTCTTTTACCTACTGTTAGTATTACTATAAACCTATAGGTGTGGCTGGTGCTTGTTAATTCCTAACTCCAAGTCTCCCAATTAACCCAAGTCTTTGAGTAAGTTTCGGTGCACGAATGACTTGTGAACACCTCATGTGTACCAGGCACATTTCTCCACTGGAATGGCTTATGCTCATGAGGGAGGTGAATAGGATTTGGGGGGGGGGGTCATCAACTGTCACAGCAGCTTCCAGATGATTTTTTTTTCATGTGGACAAGTGATAACTGGAACGACTGAGCCCTGAAAGTCTAAGTAATGATCCCAAGTCTCTGGACTCAGGATGCATTATTTTCATTATATCACACTGACATCTTTGTAAGATTGATGTGAGAATCAAATGACATCATCTTAAAGCATTTGATACATAGTAAGGACAAAGCATCAGCTCTATCATCATTTTCAGCACAAGTAGTATTATAATCCTCCCTGCAGCACAGCTTCCTCAGCCCATGGGCCAGGTAGTATCTCTTCATCACCCTGCAGCGTTTTTATTGATTTATAGGTTTATGACTCTTTCTGACATTTGAAAACTCTCTGTCACTTCTCACTTAGTATTGTCTTTATTAGGTTGGTAAGCTTCCTAAAGAAAGAATCTTGTGTTATTCTCTGTGTTCTCTGTATCAGTGCCCATAAAACTGTCACATACATGGTAACCTTCTAATAAATACTGACTGACTTTTTAATGTGCATTACCACTAACTAGAGGAACTCTGGACTATCTTCGTTTCTATCTCTTTAAAGATCTGCCAGATGTGGTAGCCTGTAATCCCAGCAACTCAGGAAGCTAAGGCAGGAGGATCCCAAGTTCAAGGCCAGCCTCAGCAACTTGGGAGACCCTGTCTCAGAGTAATTAAATAAAAAAGACTGGGAATGTAGTTCAGTGGTTATGCACCCTGAATTCAATCCCTAATAACAACAAAAAAAAAAGGACAAGCTATATTCTCTTGTTTATCTTGGTGTGCTCTTGTGCTCATGTGTGTTTCTCTATCTCTCTGTCTCTCTCTCAGATATATATATATATATATATATATATATATATATATATATATTTCCTTATAATTCCTATTGGGATATTTTTCTTTTCTTAATACCTTTTTCCTACTTATATAGTACAGAGCAACTGATTTTGTCATTCCTGGGCCTGGAAAAGTAGAGATAACCTACACACCAAGTGATGGAACCCAGAAGGTGACATACCTGGTACATAACTTTGAAGGTATGTATGAGTCCATCATAAGCTACATCTTCTTTTTTTAAAAAACAAATGATTTAGAAACATTATTACTGTTTTTTTTTTCAAAATTAGTATGTGACTGCCTAAAAATATAACCCAATTCTACACTTCTACGGACCAAAAATCTAACTTAAAAAGTAGTTGGTTCCATACCCTCCCATGCCATGAATAAGGCATGAAGGGGTTAGTCACTTAACTGGAAATGCATATAGGCAATGACAAGGAGACATTTATGCATTTGTCTTAAAATATGGAGGGAAGATTTGCAGGAATATCTTATGCACAAATGGTATAAATTAAACATTAATAGCCCCAAATCATCTGTCATGCAATCCTGCCCTTTGCTCTGGTGGGGTTTGTATTTAGAAATGGTTGCATTATTTGCTAAGATTTTCTCCTTGCCCTTCTGGGAATTTATCCTGTGAAAGTGAAACATTTGTTTTTGTTTTTTTTTTTTCTTCCCTGGCAGCTTCAAAGTTTCATTAGGGCAATCCCACCCAAAGGTTGCTGAAAGTACTCATTGAAACAAACAAATTTAAAAAATTTAAACAAACAAATTTTTAAAAAAGATAACACCTATATATCTTTTTTTTTCCTTACCTCCTTTAAATAATGTCATCTTAATAGAATCTACTTCTGTGAGTTTCAGCACCCTGGGAGTTGGTATGGGTTCAAGTTTCAGTAATAACA
Organism: Urocitellus parryii; assembly: GCF_045843805.1. Taxonomy (NCBI): domain Eukaryota; kingdom Metazoa; phylum Chordata; class Mammalia; order Rodentia; family Sciuridae; genus Urocitellus; species Urocitellus parryii. The sequence goes on along the minus strand of NW_027554049.1, from coordinate 3,353,197 downwards.
GAGTTCAACTAATAAAAGTTGTGAAACATGAATAATTACATGTAGCGTAATTATTTCCACCAATTGCAGTAGGCATGCTCAGTATCCTTCTGGAAATTACAAGAATTTTCATTTCGTATTTAAAATGCAAATCTTTCTCAATAATTATGGGCTGAGTACACCCTTAAGTTCAAAATACATGTTGGAAATTGTTAAAGTACATAAAAAACAAATTCAAAATTATTTGCCCATTTGTGAGTATATTTCTGTCACATTAGCAGGTTTTTTAAAATATATTTTTAGTTGTTGTTAGACTTTTATTTTATGTATTTTTATATGCAGTGTTGAGAATCGAACCCAGTGTCTCACACATGCCAGGCAAGTGTGCTACCGCTGAGCCATAGCCACAGCCTCCATATTAGTAGTTTTTGGTATTTCAGTATCTTTGGGATCCTGAAGACCATATGTTTTTCTTATTTCCGTGGTCCTTCCAAAACAAGTTAGACTATTCTTATCTAGAACTGATTTTCATCCTATCCTGTCCCTTGAAAACTCCTGAACTGTTCAGTTTGGAAGACTGCCAGGGACTTGAAGTCTAGGCTCAGCCAGGGGAGCCAAGAATTGGTATTTTGGTTGTGGAGATTCCTTTAACCTCGTTCCAGCTATCCCACGTTTACTTTCTTTTTTTCTCTCATTGCTCCCTGCAGTGGGTGGTGGAGTTGCCATGGGAATGTACAATGAAGACAAGTCAATTGAAGATTTTGCACACAGTTCCTTCCAAATGGCTCTGTCTAAGGGTTGGCCTTTGTATCTGAGCACCAAAAACACTATTCTGAAGAAATATGATGGGTGCTTTAAAGACATCTTTCAGGAGATATATGTCAAGTAACTGCCATTCTTTATTCCTTTTTCTTTCTTTTGTTTCCAAGTAAGCTGGCATTTGTGGTATAGAATTTGCATTTCCTTATCCCTTTGATTCTGTGACAAATCAAGTGAAAATCTTCAATAATCCTTAAATTAGATAAGAGCAAAACTAAGATTTAGCAGGAGTGAAATAAAACCACTCTAAATTGCTTTTGGAAAATAAACATGTTCTAAAACAGGGCCCATCCTTAATTTTTCACAGAGCCAGGATTGTTTAGTATTTGACTAAAGAACCCTGTTAGTGATAGAAAGTTCTGATTTGACAAATATGTCAGTTTATGAGTCAGGCCCATTTTCGTCCTTCTAAAAATCATTGTAATGATTGAAACTCTACCTTACATGGTCTTTTGAACTTAAGTATAAATTTATAACAACCTCGGGCCCAACAACCTGTGAGGTGAGCCTGTGTTAACTCTTCAGTTCAGATGCAGTTTTTCTGGATAAAAAAAATCTTTCCAAAGGCATTTTGATTCCCTCTTCCAACTATCCATCTGTACTAAGCCTAGAAACTGTCCCATAGTACATCTAGTTTCCTGAATGATATCATGTCATTGGAATATCTTTTATTCCCTTTGTTATATTATTTTTTCTTTTCAGCACCAAGATTGAACCCAAGGGTGCTTTACTAATAACCTATACCCCAGCCCTTTTTATTTTTTATTTTGAGACAAGGTCTTGCTAAGTTGCTGAGGGTCTTGCTAAATTGCTGAGAAGTTGCAATCCTCCTGCCTAAGCCTCCTGGGTTGCTAGAATTATAGGAATAGACCACTATACTCAGCTTCCTTTGCTACATTCTTAAAAGACTCTAAGTCTCAAGAATATGATCAGTACTATATTGAAAATTAGAAATTAAAGCAATAGTTGGGTCAGCCTACTGTATCACACCTTTCCTGCAAGGTGTGACAGGTGGCCAAATTGGGGTTTCATAGCCAGAGAATGCTTGAGCAGAGATTTAGCCTGTGTTAGAGTCCCACATTTGTGCTCTGTCTACTGAAAAGGCTGCTCCCTGTCCCCTTCTAAGCCTTTGGGAGAAGCAGATGACAGCCCTGAAAAGCCAACTTCTTTTTTAATTGTTCTAATTTTTCTCTTTTTTCTTAGGCAGTACAAATCCCAATTTGAAACCCAAAAGATCTGGTATGAGCATAGGCTCATCGATGACATGGTGGCTCAAGCTATGAAATCAGAGGGAGGCTTCATCTGAGCCTGTAAAAACTATGATGGTGATGTGCAGTCAGACTCCGTGGCCCAAGGTAAGGAGCCAGAGCAGCAGGTGAAGGTAGATGGAGCCTGCTAGCCCTGAGGTCATTCCATGGTAGATCTATAGTTTGGGAAGAGGGATTTCGTAGTCCTTAGTTGTAAAACTATGAAATGGTAGTGCTACAAAGCACCCAGATCCATCATTCATTTTCTGACACATAAAGAAATTAAGTTTAGATGGGGAAGTGGATTATTCAAGGTCACAGAGGAAATAAGCAGGGGTTTAACACTGCTGGCTCCAGTCTTAGGTTAAACTCACCTCATCCTTTTTTTCCTTGAAGTTTTAAAATGTCCAACAGGTAGCCAACTACCTGGTCCAGAAGTCACCCCCTTTTCCTGCATTCATTTTCCCTCCGGTGATATTATGAAAACCGAGTGTACTCAGGCAAGAAGGAACAATAAAGTGAGTGGCCTGGGTTGTCGGGCAACTGTGAGCAGTATCTCCAGGAGCTCATTCACCTGGCAACAGGTCCTGATCATGCCCCTACTGCCAGCCTTGAATCAGGCTGCTTTGTTACTGTGTGTGTGTGTGTGTGTATAAATATATATGTGTATGTGTTTATGTCTCTGTGTGTGTGTGTGTGTGTGTGTGTATATATATATATATATATATATATATATATATATATATATATATATTTTTTAATTTAAGCTTACTGCTTAGCTTTTAACAAAGGGGATTGTACAAAGAAATATTGAGCAAAGAAGTCCAGGGCCATTCACAGAAATTCCAGGAACCAGGTACTTCATGCCAGGGGAATTGGCCAAATCAACAGAAATTCCCCTTTCCCTGTTTTCCTCAGCACCAAGTTGCTGCTCAGTTTCAGTTACTCTTGGTAGCTGTAGGAACTTGATTCTCCCCAGATGAATTTTTGCATAGGCTTTAATTATGTTTACTTTCTCTCAGGAAGTACTACTTTTTCTCTTTGAAAGTTAAACATCTCTAATCAGTTTGAAAATCAGTAGACCAGACCCAAGATTACTTTTATATCAGATAACTGAATTACACAACTCTTTACCACCACCACTCCCACCTCCTCTGTCTCCAGATCCTTGGTGGTTTGTACTAAGTACATACAGAAAGGTGCACTGCTTAGTGGTGACTCCACAGAAGATGAGGAGAGCTATTCCTTGTCATCGGAGTTCTGGGAGAAGGACCCAAAGTTATTCCATGTTTAAAGGTTCTCATGGCAATAAAAAGAGAGTATCAAAAGAAATATTTCAGATGTAAATGACAAGTTATAAAAGTTTAAAGGACTATGAAGCAAGAGATCTGAAGTACCATGGGCCCTGATAAGAGACCTACTCAAGACCAGAGTCTGGTAGATCAGGTGATCTCAGCTAAATGGATGAAAACCAGCCCAGCTATCTTTTTGTTCATTCTTCTCTAGAGACACAAACTACTTCAGACTCAGGCCATTTCATTTATGTCCTCAGTTTTGACAATGGCATAAGCTTATATCCTAATATTAATAAATAGACAAATTCCCCATGGTCGGGTCCTGAATTCTCTAATCAACTTAATTTGAGTATCTATGAAGCCTCAAAGAAATACAGGGATATGGAAGAAACTATTAATTCCACACAGAAATTTCTTAACTGGGCTTAAAGATGACCAAAAACTAAAATGAAATTAGAGTAGATCCACTTGATCTCTGCCCACACAAAAGTAGCCATTTGTTTATTTATTGGAAGTTTACATTATTAACTTAATGAGAACTCATAGGTGGTGGCACAAATGTGGAAAGGGTCCCTTGAATTCAAGTGAAAAAGTGTACATTAAAAAAAATAAGTGAATTAACTTAACTGCTAGAATATGGTTCTCTGAATAGGAAACCATGGAAAAGAGTTGTTTTGTTGAGGGTATTACAGAGAACAAGGAAGAGCAATTAGAATGTTCTTGGATCTAACCCATCCTGTATTTATGAGCCTTTTTCCCATCCCCATGAGTTTATAGTAAATTGAAGGCAGGAGACAACTCTTTAATCCTTATTCCCTCAGAATAGCAGAGTATCTGCATATAATAACAACAAGATATTGAGCTCTTACTGTGCAGATATTTTTCTAAGAAATATGAATATATATTCACAAATTATATGTATATTCATCTAATCCCACAACAACACAGTAAAGTAGGTCCTTTTATTATTCTCATTTTATAGGTAGGAAAACTGAGTCACAGCAGATATGAAGTCACAGAATAGGGTGAAAAACAGGCAGTCAGACCCCAAACCCTCCATCATGAAGCAGGTACCAGAGATAAATGAGAAACAGCTCAGGTTCTCAAGATCCTTTGACTCTGAGATCTGGATACTTCATTTTCTGAAATGCAGAGGAGCTACCAATGACTTCATGTGCTCATGCTTACTTTGCTTACCAAGACCTGACAAGATTGAGTCTTTTGCTCTCAATGCTGAGAGACCAGTCTTCTCGCAGATGGACCAGTACTTAATGCTCTGCCACCTACAGGTTATGGCTCCCTTGGCATGATGACTAGTGTGCTGATTTGTCCAGATGGCAAGACAGTAGAAGCAGAGGCTGCCCATGGGACAGTAACACGCCACTACCGCATGTACCAGAAAGGACAGGAGACGTCCACCAATCCTATTGGTAAGATGGTGTCTACTCCTACATCGATTTCTGACAAGAGTGTTCTCCAAAGGAGATCTCCAGAGGAACTCAGGCACATTCCTTAGGCTACTCAGTGTTTTGTGTGAAAAGTCATCAGCAAGTAGCTAATGAATTCTACTAATAGGAGCTATTTTAACATGCTTAATAATGTTCTCAAAATGTGCTTTTCTATTTTGTAGAAGAGTATACATTACAGAAAAGAATATTATCAACAAGTGTATCAACTGTCCCTAGAGCAGTGAAATGTCACTGGAGGCTACACATCTAAAAGTCACATGGATAGATGCCTCCAACAAGGTGTCAAGGTCAGCACTTTAAAAAGAGATAGCAGCCTAAAAAGAGGAGACCAATGTAGACATGTAGACAAAAGATATAGAGACCTTTTCTAAGACAGAAATGCCTTAAACATCAAGCTCTAGTACCATACCATTAAAATGTAGGTGTTTTTACCCACACTTTTTCTTAGTGCATTATAGTTGCATAATGGTGGGGTTTGTTGTTACATATTGTACGTGCACAAAATATAACAACAAAACTTGGCCAATATCACTTCATAGTACATTCCCCCTCTCTCCTCCCACCACCCCCTGGTCCCTTTCCTCTGGGGTTTGGGGTATTGGGGGGGGTAGTTTCTATTTGGGAAAGTATTTCCAGCTTTCCTAAAACTTCTGCCCTATATGGATATCATCTAATAAAACCCACAACCTAATTTTTTTAAATGTTCTGTTTGGGGGAATTGTGAAAGATTTGGGAATTCTTAGACCTGGGATGGCTGTTTCTCTTTTTTAGCTTCCATTTTTGCTTGGACCAGAGGGTTAGCCCACAGGGCAAAGCTGGATAACAATAATGAACTTGGCATCTTTGCAAAGGTTTTGGAAGAAGTCTGCATTGAGACCATTGAGGCTGGCTTTATGACCAAGGACTTGGCTGCTTGCATTAAAGGTCTACCCAAGTAAGTATAAGATGCCCTGAACTCTGTGGTCAGATTGCCATTTACCCTCACCAGCATCAAAACACCAGTGTTTTTTGTAATTATGTAAATTGATATTCATCATCCTTTTTAGGGGTCACTAGACATTATCTATGTAGTGTCAGACAGTAAACATTTCAGATTGTGTATGTGTGTGTGGGGGTTCTGGTGATTGAACTCAAGAATGCTCCATCATTGAGCTATATCTTTAGGATTTTTTTTTTTGGCAGGGTCTTACTAAGTTGCCCAGGCTAGCCTTGAATTTGTGATCCTCCTGCCTCAATCTTCTGGTAGCTGGGCTTACAAGCTTATGCCACCAAGCCCAGCTACATTTTAGCTTGTGGGACATACAGTCTTTTGGGAACTATGCAAATACTAAACTTGGCATCTACTGTTGTGGCAGGAAGGTGGTCATAGATAATACAAAGATGCATAGATACAGCAACTTGCCAATTATACTTTTGTGTACAAAACCAGACTACAGGCTAAATTTATTCTATGGCTGGGCTATAATTTGCTGATCTAGTTAACAGTAATTGAATGAACAACTTATTTAATTTTAAGAAAATGATAGTCAATTAGGAAAAAAGGGAACTCAGAGTCTAGCTAATTCCATCCCATTATTTTCTTTAATTTACAAATGAGACAAATAAGTAGCGCAAGTATAAGATGTTCATTGATTACTATCACTTCCTTAAGTTCCACTAACCTTCAGTACAGTGGAACTTACTGTGCATTGATTGCCTTGGGCTTTTCTGAGGACATGGTAACCAGTATTCCATTGCATTAGCTGCTAATCAGATAACTCTCTCAAAGTCAGAGTTAGTTACCAGGACTCATCTTAAGAAATTTTAGAAAAAATTAACACTAATACCAAGTCCCAACTGGTATATCCTCAGAGATTTCAGTACACCCAAATAAAGTGCATATACTCAATCACTGCAAATTTCTTAACTTGAATTTCCATCGAGAATACAATGTTTGAAATGTTCCAATCTGTATAGTGTATGTAGTATCTATAGGATCTTTGCAGCCTATTTGATGGGCATGTACCAGCAGGATTATGTCAGTTAATCCATTCTTTTTTGTTTTTCTTAAATAAAACACTGATAGAAACAAGAGAATTTAAGCTTTTTTAAGAACATGTAACGGTGAATGAGAATGTAGGTAAAGGCATGGCTATACTCTCAACAGGTTTTATTATTTCTAAGAATTAAGGAGTAGGATGAGTCTGCTCTCATTGGATTAGTCTAAACTGAAACTTTTGATAGTTTCAACCTCAAAGCTACATGGCATGGAACCTACTGTGAATGTTTTTGAGCCTCCACTGCAGGATGCCCAAGACTGGGTCAGCCCTATGAACTGGAAACATAGCCATTGTCAGTATTCTTGTAGCTTGGTAATATTAATCGGTTGACTTCTAGAAATAGATAGAATACTATGTTAAATAGTGTTTTTAGGAATTTTTTCTCTACCTCCTACAATATTAGAAAAAAACTAAATTTCCATCTTTCCTTTTTTCTCTCCTTTTAGCGTACAGCGTTCTGACTACTTGAATACCTTTGAGTTCATGGACAAACTTGGAGAAAACTTGAAGATAATACTAGCTCAAGCCAAACTTTAATTTCATGTCTGGGCTTAGGAGGATAAGTGGTCTTGGTAACTAGGTCCACAAGTTTACATTTTTTTTTTGTATCACACTCACAGGTTAAAACAAAATCAATTTTATAATTTGTTTGTAAGCTGGAGTTGATCTTTTCTATAAGTATACACCCTTTTTCCTATATATACAGTAATTGCCACCTTCCTGAACGTGGCAGGGAACTCTTTTTAAATTGTGTTTTATTTTCTAGAAGCAGCCTAGGAGTTACTTTCATATTCAATGTTATTCCTTCACATGTTCCAATATAAATGACCAAAATCAAGAGTGCTCAAAAGGGTTAACAATAGCCACAGTATTGTTCCCTAAAATCTGTATAATATAGTACTTTACTCCCTTCCCCTATTGTCCATGACTGTGGGCACTGGGAATTTTGGTGTTACAGATGTCCCAGTATATGAGGTAGCTACACATTGAACGTGCACATGTCTAGAACAAAGAATGTAAGTGTAACTAAAACATGTTGAAGTCACTGCAGTCATTTTATTTCAAGAGCATAGTGAATGTGTCCAAAGTGCTAAATACTTTTGAGGACACTGGAGAGTTCAGAATGCAAAATAAATACTTCCTAGAGGTTTATCTTCTGTATTTGTCTTTTCTTCCTCCTCTTCTGGCCTGAGGATTTTGCTACCCTAAATAGCATTTTATCCACGTGCAATAATGTAAACTGTACCTTTTTTGGACTTCTCCTGGCCTGTTTCATTTGTTTTATATAAATGTGATTTCTCAGAGGTTGATATTAAACACTATTCTAGTCCAGTCTTCATCTGAACTGTTAATTTTAATTAAAATCAAGTGCTAATGACTCTTTTCTGGGTTTTTATTTATGCTTATGCCCAGCACATTCTGCCTCCTTGCCATAGGGATTTGATCTGGGGTTGGGGGGTGGGGAAAATCTCTGCTCTCAAGAATTAACTGGGGGGGAGGGGGGATGGATAAGTAAACAGTGAGAGGTGGATCCCACTACATCGAGAGGAATGAGAATGGCCAAAGGTCATTACTAAAGGAGTAATTAGACAATAGATTCTGTCCATGCACCGCTGAGGAGTTCAGGCATTATCTTAAAGGTTAGTAGCTAGCCAATTAAGCCTTTTAAGAAGGAAGGGACATGATTATATTTTCATTTTTAAAAGTAGCACTTAGGGCAGCTCTTTAAAAAAATAGGTGATGAGGGGTAGAATGGTGAATGAGGGGTAGAAGTCTTAAGAGATTGTACAACTGTTTTTAATTAGAAACCAGAAAATTAGACTGATTAACTTAGAGTTGGAGCTGATATTCCCTTAAAGCCCCTTGATGTCCAAAAAACTGGTGAAACTTAAGTTCCTTCATATTATTGAACCTTTGGCCTTTCAAATTACTTCAACATTTAAAGTTTACATCTAAAAAAATTGTCAAATAAAATATATTTTCACTCTTCTCATCTAAGCCATCATAACTATTAGAGGACCCAGTTCCCCTTCCACTGATATGATTTGAATTAATTTAAAAAGCAGGACTGGGGATGCAACTTAATGGTACAGAGGTTGCCTAGCTTGCATGATGCTTGGGTTTGATCCTCTATTATCCCTTTGCTCTACATAGCAGCCCATGTTTGTTCAGCGTTTCATGGGGAAGGTAAATGGGGCCTTTGATCAAGATTGCAAAATACATTGATATCCACTAGTGCTCAGGAATCTATAACAGATCGGGCTCTTTCCACCATCTGCCTGTTTCAGGTTTGGGTAAAAGAAGAAAATATCGAATGTTTTCTTTTGCCAACAAATGATAGCATGGGATTGGATGATCTTTAAGTCCCTCCATCACTCACAGATCCTGGGAGTTCATGAGTGCTGCTCCATTGGCCACCAGGATCAGCATCTTCCAAAAATACTTAATGTTCTAAAATAATCAGATGAGCAGATGCTGACCAATACCTCCACAGGGTAATGGTTTATTCTGAAACAACTAGAGAGTCCAAATAGTTGACCTGGAAAATGTGCTCTTTAGCAAAACATTGATGGTAGGAAGATCCAGGGACAGAAATGAAGAGAGTTCCAGACTTTGAAATTCTCTAAATGTTGCAGATACTGTTCCTTAGGAGGAATTTTTTACTGAAAATATTTAAGTGTTAATCTTAACAATTAGAATCACAGCTATCCCCTGTGTTCTACATGAAATTTTTCTAAGACACCAACTCATGACTTCCTATTTCCCACTTCAACATTTTTATATAATAAAAATTTCCCTGAAATTAAGAGTTTGGATAAAGAGAGAGGATTAGAAGCTAATCTAAAAATAATAATGAAATCTTGATATTATGTCAACACTCAGTAAAATTGCTATAGACCTATCACTCCTCTCATATTGGAGGTTTTATTCCATAGTCCCTATTTTTTTAATGTTAAGGAAAATAACTTCTGAATTGCTGATTGCTCTGGAAAAAGAAACAACTTTGAATTTCCATGATATCTCAGGCTCTGCAGGAGTAGAAATTCGCAGGCATTGTAGCATTGTTTATAACTTTTAGTTTTGATGCTGTTCCAAACTTACAGAAAAATTCCAAGAATAGTATGAGGACATTTTTACTATTCCACCATTTGATATATCATATTCCCTCCACTGCCCCATGCATGCAAATATGCTCTCCCCCTCCTCCCCCACACTCCCTGAGCTACTTTAGAGTAGTTTGAAGATATTTTAATCATTTGCTCCTAAATACTTCAGTGTGTATTTTTTTTAAAAAAACACAAGGATATTCTCTTATACAAACACAGTGAAATTATCCAAATTAGGAAATCTAACATTAATACAATGCAATACAGTATTAATACAATATTAAAATCTCAACAACTGCCCCAGTGATATTTCTGGCTTCCCCTGTTCACCTTCAGGATCATACGTTGCATGTAGTTGTCATGCTTCTAGTCTATCAATTCAAAACCAGAAACTAAAGAATACTTTATTTTGGATCTTAGAATCTGCAATTTGGAAAACAGCTCAGACAGTTCTAAATCATGGTTTCAAAGAAGTAGGGGAAGCAAGGAGCTTTCCTGGGCAAACAGTTCTGAATTATGACACAATGGCAAAAAAATTTTACACAGGAAACTTCTATTGAATACTGGGAAAGAACGGGCGCTGTTAGATAGGTAGAAGATAGAGAAAAGAACATATGTGCTTAGTAAGAATATCTGTGAAACTAGAGCTCAATAACCTCTTAACCCACATCTTGAGTCTCTGAACATGATATAATTATCTGGTCATTTCAGATGCCTGCACTCAAAGAGTGGAGGTGGCCAAAATTGACATTCCCAGGTTCTCAGGCATAATCTGGAGATGCACATGAGTGCTACTTCCTTAATGGTGTGTGCAAACTCGTGTGTTTTGCAGTACTCGGGACTGAACCCTGGACTTCCCATGCTAGGCAAGCTCTACTACTAAGCTACAACCCCAGCCTTCCCTCCACTCCATTTTCAAAAACTCTTCTGGTGTTGCTTTCACCTGATTTTCCTTTTTATTTTCACACTCCACTTGTCTTAAATAGGTCCTCAGCCTTTCTTTGTCTTCCTAAACCTTGACATTTTTTTAATAACATAGGCTAGTGTAAGGTGAAGGAAAATTTTCTCTCTCCTCTTTGAAATTTCACTGAAATAAACAGAAAAAGACAGATTAAATAGGAGAAAAGGCATGCAAACTTGTTAACTTACAAAAGGAGAAAAATCACAGGAATGAGATAAACAACTCGTCCATTATTCAGAAACTTTCCATTATTCAGAAACTTATATACTCCCCTTGTTCTGGTATATAAGGTGATGGAGGTGAAGAATGGGTGATAGTGAAACATCTTTAAAAATCCATGGGCTTAGAGAACATGCAATATCCTGGGACCTAGTCCCTTGGCCCTGCAGAACAGACAATGGGTTGTAAATGATTCTCTGTGGGTCCAAAGTAGAGGACAATGCAGTGTGACAGAAGTCTGCCCAAGTGTGTTGACAGACTTTAATCTTTATACTCACCATATGTGTTTAGTTTTTTCTGGTTAATATTTCTGTAAAAGGACTGAAGACAATTATTGTGCTCTTCTTTTGGATGATCAGGTGAGGTAGATAAAGGAACTTTCAGAGTGCACCAAAGCAATATTGCACCCTTAGTGTGTAATAGTGGGGAGAAAGGGGGAAGTGTGCATGGTGTTGGTTTGCACCAATACTGGTGAAGTTATCTTTGCTCGATTGGTTAAGGTAGTTCTTGTTTCCTCCACTGTGGATGGACTGTTTTCCCCTTTGTAAACACATAGTAGGCAGAGATGCCATGCATGCATCATCAAACTTCACTCATAATTTACATATGACATAATTATAATCAGTGTTTATATTCCACTGTAATGAACAGATTTTTCTTCCTCTATTTATCCATTTATTCCTTCATTGACATTAGTGTGTACTCACAGATTCTTATTTTATTCCATGGACTATAATCCATCACCATCATTATATATTTTGATGTTTCAATTGCCTCAGAGTTGGCCAGGTGTGAATTTCATCAAGTAGGGTCCTGAGAGAACTGTAACATTAAGTTTTTTGTAAGCAGTTAATTTGACAAGAGAAAAATACTTTCTGTATATATTAGAGCACCTAACATCACCAACCACTTTCTTAATTGACACTTCTTCTGAAAGGGGCTATCACACACAATCTTCTTTTTCTACCAGTAAAATGTCTCTGTCCTTGCCTTCTTTCTAGATCTGACCTCCCACCAGCCCCACCCCAGTGGCTCAGCAAAAATTGTTGTTGGGAGATTGCCATTTTCAAGATGGGATCTCCAGACTACAGACTTAAAAACTTAAAGGTAGCATTAAAAGTCAGGTCTGGATTAGAAACATAAGAGGATACTAAGGTGCTGGGACCACCAGTTCCTAACCCTTTGGAGAGATGTGGAATCTACTTTTTGTTGTTGTTGTTGGTACTGAGAATTGAACCCAGGAGTGCTTAACCACTTAATTATATCTCCATCCCTTTTTATATTTTATTTAGAGACAGGGTCTCATTGAGTTGCTAAGTGTTTTGCTAAGTTGCTGAGGGTGGCGTGATTCTCCTGCCTCAGCTTCCCAAGCCCCTGGTATTACAGGTGTGCACCGCCATGCCAGGCTTGGAATCCACTTTGAAAGTTCTATTTTTAAGAATGAATTAGAGGAGCTAGAGTTGTGGCTCAGTGGCAGAGCGCTTGCCTACCATGTGTGAGGCACTGGGTTTGATTCTCAGCACTGCAGATAAATAAATAAAACAAAGGTCAACTGAAAACTAAAAATATTTAAAAAGAAGAGGAGGAAGACAAAGACGAAGAGGAAGAAGAAGGAGGAGGAGGAGGAGGAGGAGAAGGAGAAGGAGAAGAAGAAGAAGAAGAAGAAGAAGAAACAACTAACATCTGTGGGCTACATGATTAGATGATAATCCATGGAGCAGGGCAAAGTAGGATTGGGACGGGCCCTGGGGGGCTTCAGGGCAGCTATCAGTGTTCTATTTCTTGACAAGGGTCATGATTCCTGGAGTGCCTTGTAGTAATTTACTAAGTTCTACCTTTATTTTGTGTGGTTTACTGTATCTCTTTCTTTTGAACATGAAAAGTTTTTAAAAATGTACCAGGAAACCTATTCTGAATCCCTTTGAGTTAGCTGGCATATGATCATGTTCTCCTGGAACAAAGCCCAGAGCCTTCGCCCCAGCGCTGGCTTACCTTCCTGACAAACCTTTACTTTGCTATCAAGAAAGTGACATCATTTATTTCAGTCACATCATCCTCAATCTTTTCAAACATAAGTCAGAAAGTTGCTCTCTAAGAAAATGTTCTGCCATCCAACTGGAAAATTCCCTAATCTTGATTGGACCATACACCAAGTATTATTTCTAGGGACCTCTGGGGCTTCTTAGTTGGTTTTATGGACCTTGATTTCCTCACCTTGGGGAAGCCTTGATGCTTTCTTGTTAGAAACATTAGGGGTTAAATCTTTCGTTTGGTTTCTGAATAAGAATAATTGTTTTCCTGGTTGGCCTTGCTTTGTTTTGTCTGAAAAAAAAAATTGTCTTGAACATTATTTATATGTTCAGAGGTTAAGCTTTAAGATATACTCTAACTGAACTGAATTTTCCTATTTTTCAAGACATGAAATTTTTAGATTGCAAATTTTTCTCATGCTTTTCCTACTGCAAGAATTTTTGAGTCCTACATGGTTTCAATGCTAAAAATGTCCCAGGTACACTACAAAATGTCTAAACTATATGACAGAAACTGATAATTTGCATTTTTGTTCTGGTGTCCTAGAGCAGCTCTTGCCTATTTAAAAATTTCCATGGTTTCCAGTTGCAACTCCTTTTAGTAGAATTACTCAGTGAGTTCTTTTGGTCATATATCTACTGTTTCTTTTGGTCATATATCTATTTGTATTTACATGGACATTGGTGACTTATTTCCTGCAAATTAGTTGCCCTATCCTTGTACTATTCCATGAAGACTTATAACTTGGATCTCAGCCAAACTTTTGAGTATGTTTTTTTCCATCTTTATGGGATGCCCCGACCGGCAGGACACATCAACGTGGGCAGCGAACCTAGATGGGGAGGAATGAAGGGACAAGAGTCACGAAGGGTGACAGCAAGACAAAAGTTCTGATCAAGCTGCAAACTTTTATTGTTCACCCAGGGGTATTTATGGGCTGGGGATGGGGGGAGCTCTCTTATCGGCAGTTGCTAGAAGTCTTCACAAGGTGAAATAGCACAGGATGTTTCAGGAAGACAGATGGCCGCAGGATGTCTCAGGGAGATGGATGGCTGCAGGGTGTCTCCCAGGCGAGATGTCTCCTAGGGGGCTGTTTCTTGTAACTGTCAGGCTATTCTTTGAAGGAGAACTCCCTTTTGGTCCCTGGCACTGTCAGGCTATTCTTTGAGGGAGAACTCCCTTTTGGTCCCTGGCACAAATGTTTGGAATAAAAACCTTCATATTATAATATATGATAAAAATTGTTCAAAGATAAACATTAAAATAAAAAAAAAACATGATATTAAACACTGGATGGGATTGAACTATGTTTTTAAATAATCTGGTCTTATGGAACAGGGATGTAGCTCAGTGGTAAAGCACTTGTCCATCAGCATAAGACTGTGGATTTGACCCAAAGACCACACACACACACACACACACACAAAATTATTATGTAGAATCCACATAATAATTCTAAAAACTCAAAGTTTGCTAAGACATAAAGTAAAAATAATCCATGCTTTATAGAACAACTATTTGTGACTTCACTTTCTAATTGTAGTGTTTTATGTCAAATATGAAAAAAATAGTTCTTTTGAACTAGACAGAAAAATTTAAATTAATGAAAATCATTTCCTCAGGGAAAAGTACTCAACACATGATATAAAACCTGTCCCATCATTCCTGAAATGAAGCACCCTGTAATGTGCATCATACATGTCTAAGTGGGAGGGTGGACCAATAATCAATAGAGGACTCCTACCTTGTGATCTTCTCCTCAACCTATACAGCTTTCTCCTGCTCTATTACTAGCGTTCCTTGCTTTGGATTAGTTGAAATACATGCCTTTTGTGTTTTGTGACAATCCCATCTTTTTGTTAAAAAATGCCTCTCTATATCTAAACATGTATATATAATGTGTGTGTGTGTGTGTGTGTGTGTGTGTGTGTGTGTGTGTGTGTGAGAGAGAGAGAGAGAGAGAGAGAGAGAGAGAGAGAGAGAGAGAGATCTTTTTTTCCCAAGGAAATATTGAGAGTCTTCATTGAGATTTACATGAATTTAGAAAATTTAGTGTTGTCTGAGATTTCCTACAATCTATTGTATCCTCCTGAGCTGACCATAGTAAAGAGCAAGACGATATCTAACAAGAAGTTTCACATGGTCAAGGATGCATCAGGATCTCAATAGTGATATGCAGTATTATTGAATGAGCCTCCTCTTTGCAACGATAAAAGTTCATGGCTACCAAGCAATTCTTTGTATTTTTAAGGCAGCAGTGCAACAGTAAAAGCATCTGCTAGTTCTGTGTTAGCTAGATTGACATTCCATTCAAAATTAAGCTGGGAAATCTGAGCCTTTACTCTGCTCTTTGTGTTCTCCATCAGAAATAGTAATTGTGAACAATTATCTTGAGTGAAAGTGAAACTTTATGTAAGGTCACTTTGCAAACTGCCCACAAAGGGCAGTCATGCTTCCTCTGCTCTAAAGTATTTTGGGTCCAAATCTCAAAGCAATTTGGGAATGTCAGAGTATCATATGCTAACCTTTGGGGAACTGGAGGTTTGGAGCTAGTCCTGGGGGTTCACAGGGGCCAGATGCCAGTTCTACTCCTGGTAGAGTATACCCACTGGGCAACTAACGAGAGCCTCACTATCAACAGCCTTACCTCACGGTGGTCATGAGCATGATACAGAACAACACACAAAGAGGAAATGATACCCATCAATACTCAATTTGTTGTTCTTTTATCTCACTTCCCTACTAAGAATAAACCCAATTTTGCTAAATCTCTTATTAAAGTAGTATAGGCACTACCTCTTCAAATTTGTTTCTCACTGACTTGACTGCCCATTCGTGCCACATAACCTATCTTCTAATCAAACTTAATTCCTAAAATATGCCTATCTTATAGTATAATTTTCTATTATTTAATTTTCTATTATTTTTATTATGTAGTTTCTTTTGCTAAGACACTCTCCCTGAAATGTCAACTTTATCCCTATTTTACCCATCCTTCCTCATTTGTACAAAATCTACTATTCAAGGAATTTCTTATTTCCAGAAAGATATGAATCTTTCCCCTCTGTTTATAGAAATGTTTTCTATTTCTTTGGAACAATTTTCACATAATAGGTCATGCTGATGTTATTTTTTTTAATTTTTAATTTAAGGACAGGTTTATTTTAATCTTCTACCATTGATATTCAAAAAAAAAAAAGGTGTCTGGGGTAACACTATGTGAAATAAGAACTAAAAACTGTCAGGCATTTCAACCAATATTTATAAAACAAGCAGATACTTAAAGAGCTCCAGAGTATAAAGAATTTGAAAGCCAATGCTTTTTTCTACTTAAATAAGAAGCTAAAGTGTTCTGTGCTAATGTGCCCTTGTCAGAAAAAGGCCAAAAGTATGAAAGTACTAAAATACAAGTATAAAAGTACTAAGAACAACTTTTTGTTCCTGTAACTTTTGCAAATTATTTATCCCTTGAGTCTTTTTATATAATATTTGATTGCCTTCCTCGTAAAAGAACTTATCTCTCTCTCTTTCCCTGTCCTGCTTATTAAAAATTTTTCCCACACACAAAAAATTCACTGCATGTCCTTGATGCTGTTCTTAACTTGACTGATAAAAGACATAAAGGTGTCATTTTGACAATTGGATTAAATTTAATTAAAATTATCACATACTGTATTATTATTATCTTCTTTAATTTCTGTTCACATTGTAGCAGAAACACGGAGAATAATTGTAAAACTTGATTTCTTCCAGTGCAGTCTTTACCCGAGTTAGTCCTCGTAAGTATATATCAGTTCTATTTCCTTTTACAACTAAAACTATTTCATATCTAATTTTATTTTCTCACAATCACACATGTCTAACTATTCCTTCTGTTGTTAACATATGTGCTCTGACTTTACTAACAGGGCTGATCTTGCTTGATTTTCTATTGAACTCATATCCTTGAGTTTTCTCCATAGATTGTTGGCCTTCTTAAGTCATTTATCAATTCTTATTAGCATAAATGTAGAAGTAATTGAAATTCTGGGTTATCACCAACTAAAGTGACATGAATTCTTCCCTTTGACACTTCTCTCTTTTTATTGTACAATGACTTTTGTCTGGTAATTTATGCATACTTTGAATAATCCAGTTCAGTTTTTTTTGTGATATGAAGCACAAGACAGATTTCTGCAATGCAGCTACAAAATATTTTATATTAAGGAAGTATAATATATGATATCCTTTATACTTAGATGTGCTCCGATGTGTGGAATGTAAGATCATGGAGAGACTGAATAGAAAAGATTCACATTTATCTCTTTCTCTGCCTAAAAATGGAAAAAATGCGTCTAGCTAAACTTACCAAAATATATACCACATGGTATTTTATAGGCATGTTAGGCCTGTCACAGGCATAATAATTCAGTAACAAATAAAACAGAAGAGTTTTTCTCAGTTCAGCAAAAATTTCCTTATACATCCAGGATTTGTACTTCTAAGTACTTTTTCTCTCCTTCTCATCACTCATATAGAAATCATTACGCTTGGGGTTCTGAAGTCTTTAAATGTTGGATTTTCAAGTCCATTTAATTTGATATTATCACAACTTGGGTAGGCCTTTACAAAGAATAAGGGAAAGTTATGTTTATACGTTAGTCTCTTTGAGCTCATGTGTATCTTCTGCACTGCTCATTGGCTAGTTTAGCAGACAACAGAGTAAACACAAATTTAATCCCTATACAATATCTACATTATACTCACCAGTTTGTACATAAGCTGCATCTTTTACCTATATTAGCTCACTCAAAATGTACACTATTTTTCAAATATATGACATTTCATTACACCAAATCATAAAACTAAATAATTTTGAATCTCCTCTATTTTCAGGCATTACTGTTCTCTCAGTCTGTATTCACAAACTCTATCCTAGATAATTACAAGAGCCTACTGACTGTCTCCTCATTCTTATGCCACATGCTTCTGGACTAATGTTTATAAAAGAAAATCTCAGTAATGTAACTTTCATATCTAATGTGTTTAAATGATTCCCCACTAACCACAAATAAGTCCATACTCCATAACATCTCATACATTTTCTTGATTAGAATAACTGTTTTCAGATTCATTTCTTTTTACCACCCTCCTTAAAAATTACCTGCAACTGTTCTTTGTAGATCCCATAATGGAATGTTTACTCTTTAATATCCATATGCATCCAAGGCTTTCCTTCACCTACCATATGGTCAGCTTCTTACTGAAAAATATGATCCTGTTAGTCTCCAGTGTCTTAGACAAAATTAATTAATCTCACACTAAAAGCATTCATTATTATTATCTCTCCTATAACTCTAGTATATGTTTTAATGTGTTTTGAATTAGTGTCTTGAAAGCAATGGATGGTCTGTACTATCTTTGAAATCAAAATCTTGTAAAATCTCCTACACTTAGTGTATATGCCATGAAACTTGAGTGAAATCAATTTGATTTAGCAGATTTTTATGTATGGCCTACTGTAGGATAAGATTTATTTTATGAATATATTACATTTTCAAACCATGGTGTAGTATGGTTATGCAGTGTGGTTAAGAACTTTTATATATCCTGTGTATAATATCATGACATCTAATTTGTGCAGAGCAGCTAATCTCAAGAAATGTTCCCTTTTAGAAAATGCTGCTTATGCTTTAGATCTCTTACAATGGAATTCCTCAGATTTCATCCCATCTTTATCCTTCACAATTGAAGCTCTTTTTTCAGATTTCATTTCTGGCTGATGTTCCCCTTCTCAGAGTTTCTTTCCAATTACTTAATATCAAACTCCTGTTTTATTCTTAGTGTCTCCATTATCAGTTCAAATGGATAATATTAAATTATAGTTTTATTAAATGGATAGCATATTAAATTATTAATGTATTAATTATGTGGGTAATATTAAATAATGGTACCTTCTAAATTATAGTTCTTCTCACTATGAACTTTATTAATGCTTGTTGTTTGAGGAGGAAAAATCGCCTTGAACTCTATTCTTCTATTAATGAAAACATATTTCGAGGGCTGGGGATGTGGCTCAAGCGGTAGCGCACACGCCTGGCATGCGTGCGGCCCGGGTTCGATCCTCAGCACCACATACCAACAAAGATGTTGTGTCCGCCGAGAACTAAAAAATAAAAAAATTCTCTCTCTCTCTCTCTCTCTCTCTCTCTCTCTCTCTCTCTCCTCTCTCACTCTCTCTTTAAAAAAAAAAGAAAACATATTTCGAGTTCTAAACAAGTGATTCACATGAAAACTTATTATCTAAAATAATCTTTAATTCAAATATTGATTTTGCTAAAATTAATGAAGTAGAAATACATTTATAAAACATGGGAAACTGAAGATATCAGAGACCATACATTTTCAACTATGAAGTGTAAAAATAGAAAAACAAAAAATAGGATACAAGTAGGCTAAAAAAATCATGTGGGCAATTAGCAAAGTAACTAGAAAGAAAGGCTTGCTCTCACAAACTCCCAGTGTAGGGTTTTATTTAGCATCACATAGCCTTTCTCAAAAATTAACACCACTTGCAAGCCTGGGAAGGAATCTGATCTGAACTACAGCTAAAAGTGTCCTGTGTCCTAGACATTTGGATGACACCTTCATTCCCATGTGAAACTTGGAAAAAGTCTCATTGCCTCTGTTTCTTAGATCTTGAGTACACCTTACCATGGAAATTAGGTTTGCTTTTGGTTATTCTGAGAAAACAAGTGTCCATTCATACTTATGTTTGTATAGCCTTTGCATATTGAGGAAACTAGATATTGCTTTTTTTAGAAATCAGTATAGTGTGATTTAAGCAATGTATGCTATTGACTTACTTAGATGCAAACTTGCTTCATGTGAATTATGCAATTGCTCTTGGCAACTATCTGAAGCTGAATTTTTATGCTCTGTTAAGCATCCAATCATCAAGACAGCTACTGCTACCCCTGCCATCAGAAAATTATATTTCCCTCTCCTTACATTTAGTGTGTGCTTTAAAACTCACATTTATTCAAGCTTGCTCAGGCCAAGTTTTATATTTCTTCTTAGTGCTGTACTGATTATTCACCCATGTAACTGCACTGAGAATTAGCATCAAAATGGAGATATGAAGACAACCGTAATAAAGATGTTATGAATACTCAAATCTTCAGATCCAAAACTTTCTACTTTAAGAGTGTAGCACATAAATGTCAGAGAAAAGCGCTAACCTTTAGATTTATGAAGAGAACTCTAATGCCATCCGGTGGGCAGTTAAGGAAAATCTCATTTTCCTTTTACTAGGACAGCTATATTTAATGACAAGACCAAAAAGAGAAAGACATATAAAAATTTCATAACTACACCTTTTCAACACAAACATTTAATATAAACAATATATAATTCATATAACAGTAGTGATTACAAAATGCATATATGTAAATGTACCTCAATGAACATATATGTTTATTCACATACATCATGTACACACCTACATAAGAGAAGAGATAGGGAAGTAAATAAAAGGATAAAGCCAAATGTTGACAGCAGTTATATATTACTAGTGGTGTTTTTAATTAAAACATGAATATGAATTACCTTTATATCAGTGAGTGAAAATATCAATTTACATGAAAAATTAGCATAACAAGTGAGGCAACTCAATAGCAACATGTTTTATTTTTTCTGCTTTTATAATAGGTAGATGAATTTGGTATATAATGATAGGTTTTTCTAGTCAAGTTAGATAATCAGGATGTTATGGTTTGGATGTGAGGTATCCCCCAAAAGCTCATGTGTGAGACAATGCAAGGTTTAGAGGAGAAATAATTGGTTTGTGAGGGTCTTAGACCAATCATTAACCCTAACTCCTAATCCCCCTATTGGAGTTAACTGAGTAAAAACTGAAGGCAGGAAGGGTGTGCTTGAAGAAAGTTGGGTATTGGGGGCATGCCTTTGGGTATATACTTTTAATCTGGTTTGTGAAGTCTCTTTCTCCACTTTCTGATCATCATTTGAGCTGCTTCCCTCTGCCGCACTATGCCATCCTGATATTCTGCCTCACCTTGAGCCCTGAGGAATGAAGTAGGATGTCTATAGACAAAGAGATCTCTAAAACCGTGAGCCCCTAAATAAACTTTTCTTCCTCTAATTGTTCTTGTAAGCTTTTTAATCACAGCAGTGAAAAAGCTGACCAAAACACAGAAAGAAAGATTTCATACTGAATAAGGACACAAGAGGTCGAAGAGATGTTTCCATGCTATACATTCTCACAGGACTAAAATATTGTCATCCCATTTAATCAGCAAGTATTTATTGGGAGCCAACAATGTGCTAGGTACTCTAAACACAGAAATTAAATATACATCCATCTTCAAGAGACTCACCTATAGGGTTCAGAAACTCAGAGCAGTAAGTACCATGATGAAGATCTACACTGGATGCAAGGACAGTATAGGCATAGCACCAAACTCAGGCAGGATGGGGGGGGCAAAATGAGCTACTCAAGTGTCCTCATAGGATATAATTATTGAGCTGAATTTTAGAGATATAAAGGAAAATAAGTATTTAGTCACCAAATGGAAAAAGAGAATGAAGCCAAAGCCTCTTTAGGCAGAACAAATAGGCATGAACTCTCTGAAATACTCATTCCCCAACAAGATATTAATATTCTGTAAGGACAAGGTCTTCTATGACAGTCAAAGTCCCCTTTCCATATGAATTTCTGGGATAAATGGAAAGATGGCAGACCAGTTTAAATCACAGAACCATAAAGTTTTGATATCAGTGGACGATTCTGGGTTGGTCATGTTCATTCCTAGACCAAAGTCCCAAGATGAAATTATGATAAAAAATAAGATAAATTCTTCATCCTAACTATCCAATAACAATCTAATTTCAACCGCCCTAATTTCACCAACTCACTCTAAATTTGAAACATTATTGAGTGAAATCAGCCTCCCAGTTAATCTGACTCTTAAAGATCATTACATCTTATATTATCTATATGCATTATATATCTTTAAGTTGAAAAAATCTGGATACTTAATTTTTTTCCATGAAGAGTAGAATCAATAGAAGAAATTTACCAGAAACATCATAACAGATGTTATATGTATTCATAGCATCTGTATTTTGGTTGGTCCTCTGAGATATTCATTCTTTACATAACTCCCTGGGGTTGTAAAAACTACTGAGATATCTAGAATACGTGTGTGTGTGTGTGTGTGTGTGTGTGTGTGTGTGTCATATATACACATATACATACATATATATCATATATACACACATACACATAGATATGTGTGTGTATAATTTGCAACACAGATTTGAAAAGTAGAAGAAAATGTTAGCAAAATTCTTTCACTATCTAATTTAGCTATATGAATTCATCAAGAAATTTTGTTATAAGTGGCAGAAACCCAGCTTGGAAAGGGAAACTTTATTGAATCTTTCAATAGATGGGACAATCAAGTGCAGCCTCAGAGACTCAGGGAACAAGAACTTCGGTGCTGTTGGGAATCTATATCTGTGTCTACTCTTTGCAGGTTATTCCACTCAAAACTGGATATATTTTTTCACAAAGTAAGGAATATCTGCCATGAATTGGTTCTGGGCCTGAACCTCATGCATACCACCATGTGAGAATGACAGACTCTATTACTTCCTATTTATAAAAATCACAAACAAATACAATGGACCTAGCAATAGGCAACTGGATGGTATATTATGTAAAAATTCAAGATTCAGATTAAAATTACCACTTTGAAATCTTTAAGGGGGCATGAGAGTTATTTTGGCTAAGTTACCTAATCATTCTTGTCTCAGATTCTTCATTTCTAAAACAAAGACCTCTGCCTTATTAGCACTTTGAAAATTAAAAGTCTATGCAAATGGATAATCTTGTTACTAGTATTAAATGTTACAGGGTTAAGAATTGTTAATGCTTTATGCAGTGTCCTGTCTTCCTTTCTCCAGGGAACATTCTAGAAAGTACATTTGGCCCAAAGTAGTGGAAACTTCAGACAACTAAGAAAGATACCTTGACCTTTAAGTATGTTCATATTTTCTCTAGAGGAAAATTCTTATAATGCTACATGAAAGCTTGTCTTGTGTATGGTTTGTGAAGCTAAGTTTACACACCTCAGTAGAATGGAAGCCCAAATATCTAGAACTAAACATACTGAAAAAAATATCTAAAATCTAACATGAAGACACATGTGGGCCTTTCAAGTAGCATACATATTCAGACTTATCAAATGATTCTTAAAGCCCTTTTAAATAACAATAATTAAATTATTCTTCCAAAGTAAATTTGGAATATAAAAGGAATAAACAATTTTAAAAATGTGTGTACAATATGTATGGCAGTGAAATGTTGACTCAAAAATTAGATTTTAAAAATTTTGATAAACTGCATAGTATAGCTGTCAAGGAAACTTGAGGACCTACTATGTATCCAGTCACATTTCAGGTATGATTTACATAGAGCTGAAAATCAAAAGGCCTGTTTGGTCATAACACTGAGCCCAGCATGGAGCCCAGTGGCCAGCCCTGAACCAATATTCCAAGATGGAAAAAGGGACAGGTCACACCCAGCCTGAAAAATTCAATGATCAGGAATGGAAAGACAAAGATAATCGTAAGAGAGAGGATAACTAAAGTTTGCCCAATATCTTCTAAGCTGCAGTCCAACTAACTATGGCATCTTAAGTGATATTAACAGACATTTGTGGAAGTTTTCATTCATTTATATTTTAATATGCTACTGTGCAGTTGACTATTTTTATTTTGCACACTTTAATTTTAGGTAGCATCTGTTAATGTATCAATGAAAAACAATTTCATGTAGAGCATAATTTAAGAATTCCCCTACCAGATTTATATGAATATCATCTTAAGAGAGTCTATAATCCTTTTCTCATGTTTGAATCTGTCTGGATATTGCAGAGGTGAGATTTTGTAGTAACAGGCAAATGGTAGGTCTAACAGGAAGGAAATAATAATATTATGGCAGGAGTAATGAAAAGATAATTATTGATCACTGACAAGCAAGGATGAGGTTTTCTAATCAAACAATGACATAAAGATTTTAAGTATATGGAAAGGGAAGTCCTGAGGTTAATGGTTAGGAATATTTTGAAGGAAAATACAAGCAGCAGAGTACAACAAGGCAGTTTAGATATCTTCTGGGTGTTTATAATTGTGGTACAGAGTGAGATAGATGTGATGGCCAAGGCTGTTTCATGTATAATGCTGTTCAGCCATGTTCCTGGTAGTGACCAACCCCTGGTCCACTTCGGCTTACTTTCTCTCACTGTCACCAAGTAGCAGCAGATGTGCTTTGGTACAAGGGAGTCATTGTTCATCCTCTATAAAATGTGAATACAGGCATTTGTGACTACAAATCATATGTAGTTGAAGTCCCTAAATCAGGATTGTACACATTAGAAATCAATTAAATTTTAGCCTCTCCTAGGCTTTACTAACATGTTTGCCTGCCTTTCCTTTTCCCCATGGAGTTTTCCATAAATGAACATAACACACAGCATAATTATTATACGTGTGTATGTGTGTACATACTATAGACTGGGCCAATAGGTGAATAAAGCAGAGTCTCTGAAATACTGAACTTCTTAATGTTAATTTGGAATATTCATTCTCAGGACAGATGTCCTAAACTATGAGGATACACAGACTATACCCACCAAAATAGAGGTAACCACTATCTTGATACTATAGTAACTGTGTTCCTTTGTAGTTTAGCTGCCTAATAATATATTTTTAAACATTTAATTTATTTTTTCTCTATTTGAATTTAATAAAAAATGATTTAATCTCTGTGTTATTCTCTTCTCCTTATTCTTGTTTTAATATGCATAGAATAGGAAGACTAATTAGTTAATACATGTTATTACTTTATAGGAAAACTTTGTAAATAGAAACTCAGTATAGAAAAAAAAGACTGCCCTTGCCAAATGGATGAGATTATGTTGGTCTTTTTTTCGTACTACATTAATCTTCCAAATCAGAGTACAGTCTACTTCTACATGGTAGTTGGCTTGAACAGCCCAAATGTCCTTTTCCCTTTTTGTTATCCTTTGAGGATCAAGGCTATATATTTCAGGGCTCGTACTGCCAGCTGGCTTTTAGTACAAATCACTGGCAAGAATGAACACCATGGAACATAAGCCTAGAAACAAACTTTGAAGTAGGTCTCCTTGCTCTGGAGGGCAAATATCAAAGCTGATTTGGTTGGCAACCCAAAGACAGAAAATTTCACATAAGGGTGAGTTCTACTCTATTTGATGTCTAGGATTTCCTCATTTCATCTGAGAAACAGGAGACGGTCAGCAGTAAGTGCTATTAGTAAATTGATGTTAATGTTTGTAAAACTTTGAGTTAAAATATAAATATTTCAGATCTTTGCTCTCATAAGCCCCCAGGAGGTCTCAGTTTTTATATAATAAGAAAATGGCCTATGATGTTCAGCCAGGTAAAAGACTTCCTGCTGTGAGAAAACCCATTCTATTACAAGTTCTGGATCAGTACTATAGACATAGGCATACTGTGGTACAACTTTTGCTTGTCTTCTGTGATGAGTACCTCCATTAGCCTTGGGTACCTGAATAGAGAATTGGTATTGGGAGAAAATCCAATTCTACGTTTGCCCTTTGTCGCGACCCCTTGCCCGCAAGGAAGACGCAACTCGGGAATCTTCTCTCAGCAGTTTATTCAGGTCCTTGATACTTTTTCTTCTCTCTCTCGGATGCCCCTCCCAGCCTTAATAAAGCACCTCAAGCCCCAATGCGAAGCTGCCACGTGGACTTTTCTCATAGGGTGCCAAGTCACAGCGTGCCAACTCATTCTGATAAGGAGTTGTTTGTCACAGACTACAGGGGAAACCAGCGCCATCTTGTAATGGCGGCCACAGTTCACAGAAACGGCTCACCACAGCCCTTAATTATTTGTTCTCTGTTTTTGCTTTCTTTCTCCTTATATCCCATTTCAAAAGAAGCAACCTGTTAAGTGTAATCCTGGCCTTTGCAAGTATTTAGTCTTTTGTTTTTTTATCTGAGTGTATCACCATTAAGTGACAGAGACAAAAAATGGCAAAACCTACCATGAGATGAGAAGAAAACCATTAAAATCACATCATTGGGCAATATTCATTTTGAAATGTGTTACCTTACAAAGGAGTATTATTAGGCTTTCTATCACAATTTGCTACTAAACCTGGAAATATAGGTAGGACTTTGGCATGTTTTTATAATAGTTCTGTAAGACATTAACATTGGTACACTTTTTTTTTCTTTTCTCCCTAACTACATATAGATTAAAACAAGCTATTATTAATTTGCTTATATATATATATATATATATATATATATATATATATATATATTATTAACAAGCTATTATTAATTTGCTTTCCTATATATTTCTTTCTTTTGATTCCCCAAACAACTCTCAGTCAGAAAGGGATTATTCAACAAATATTTGCTGGGTGTTTTTCAACTGAATATATTTCACTATGGTAAAAAGATGGTACAGAGTTTAAACAAACCTTGTCCATACTCTTGTAGTCTAATTTAACAGGGAAGCCTAAGGACAAATTATTTGAATGAATTATAAGCAGCGAGAAGATAGTTATCAAAATGATATGAAAGAGAAATTGAAGAGTTATCACATTGTAAAGCAAGGGGAGAGAACTTTTACTAAGTTTTGACAGTAACATGTCCTTTTTTTATTCCTTCTTCATTCCTCTCCACTTAATTTTAATTTTTTGCATACACTATATTTGTTTTTTTTTCTCTTAAAAGACTCACTCCAGAAGACTTTCTGTTTTTTCCAGGAATAAGTTACGTTTTTTTCACTTGATCCATGGTGTTTAAAAATGAGAGAGACCCCAAGGAACTGGCATCCAGCTTTCTCAGATTTGTCTGCAATGCCTAAATGATAATATTACATTGTTTGCATCATCATGGAAGCAGTCACTGTTATTCTTGTATTTTCCCCACTGCCAATCAGGAAACAAATATTGGATTCATAATGTTTAGAGTCTTCTGAGCCTTTGAGGGATTTTTTAAATCTTTATTTATTCTCTTCTTATCCACCATGACATTTTCCCCACAGATTTTGTTGTTTATTTATTTATTTTTTTATTCTTAATCAATAAAGTTGTAAATAGAGTCTTCCAAAGCCTCTATTTTCCTAAAGAAAAAGAAGAGCAAATTTCAGCACAAAACTCAGAAATTTCCAGTCAAAGTCAAATAACTTGGGTTGAACCCTATCTGGAGGGACTCAACTCAGTAAAGGGAATCGAAAGTTTGAGCACATTCTGACAGGGTTAATAAGAAGTTGATTAGGTGTTACAGCTCATTATAATTTTCACACAAAGTATTACCTTCTGATCGTCTTGATTCTGTATAAAATAGATGTACTATAAGCAACAGCATGAACTGCATAAGGGTCTGAGATTCTCCCCTTGCCAGAAGACAGGGAATGTTGAAAATAATACTCTAGAAAAGCTGACAAACAGAGCACAAAGTGCTTAGAGGAAAGATTTTAGGTTCTAAGGTTGTCTTCCTACCAATGAAAGAATCATATGTTAGGAGAGCAACATCTTTCATATTGAAATACCCAGAAGTCACAGATGCTTTGTTCAATAAAAATGTTCAATTTATGTATTTTTTTAGTAGAGCATAAGAAAATCTACCTTCATATGCATTGCTTACTTCCATGAGCTAGCAATGTCCATTGGGTATTGTAGTTGGTGAAAAAAATGTTTCCAGAATCTCCAGGAATCTTGAGAGCTACAGAACTTCTTAGGACAAAAAATGTACAATTGTAAAGAGGACATAGTGGCCTGTTGGGGGTGGGGATGGAAATAACCTCACACTGTGCCAGAAATGGAAGGCCTCCATAGGTCGAAATCTATGGCTATGACTTGAAACAATGAAGGACAGATCTAAGAGGTCACAGCCATAAGAAGGAAGATCTATATAACAGAAGCAAGGGACTTCATTTCTATTCATAATAGCTAATGATGTCTGGAAACCTCTCCTGTGAGCAAAAGTAGAAGAAAAAAATGAAGCTGTCCACAGATGTCCAGAATCTGCACCTTCATTTGTTGTACAGTCACATAAGAGAAATGACCTCTCCAGAAAGTTCAATATGAATGACTAAAGCTCTCTTTAATGCTACAAACTAATTCCAGAGCTCAGTAGGAACTCCATGCTGCATTTTCAGGGGGTAAAAAAAATCAAGTAAATATTAATATATATTTTTCCTTGCGCCTTATTTTTAAATTTTTACTATATTTTTCTGTATAAAATAGGAATGACTATTTCCTTTCTTCTACCAAATATTATAGACACTACAAGTATGCAATTGAAAACAATAGAGTGCTCAGCTTTAATTATAGCATGTAATCATGATACCTACTCTAAATAAAGGACATGTTTGTTTTCTTATTTTTAATAAGGGTAAAATCTTTTCTTTGTTAAATTGAATATGCCTGTAGCTAAATGAATAGCTTTGCCTTTGCCTGTATGAGCACCAACACTAAGTGCAGGAATTACCAAAGGTGGATGAACACTAGAAAGATAATATATGCATATGTATATATCAAAGATATGCATGCATATATGCATATTTTTATATATGTGCATATAAAGGTTAGGGAGTTACTTTCTCTCCTTTTTTCTAGGAGATTGATATCAGAAAACTTTATTTTTTTCAACAGAAGATCTGAAAGTACTTTGGAAGCTGACTGTGAAATATTTTAGAAGGTATATAAAAACAATAAATCTTTGTGTTTATAGTCTTATTATAAAAATACTGATATCTGGTGATGAAAAAATAGAATTTGAGCATCTATGAATATAAAGATACACTATAGCAGGCATGAAGTTTTTCTCAATTAAAGCAAGTTCTTGTATTTGAATACTATTAAATATTATTTGAATAATATAATCATAACTCAGAGTATATGCTTAATAAATAACTTTTTTAAGATTATAAAAAGGAGAGGTAGATGGAAAGAGAGTGAGAGAAAAAAGTTGAAATAAAATGGAAATAAGACAGAAGTCACCCCTGATCATCATCTCAAAAACTTCTTTGTGCTTTCTTGACCCAAAATTATCGTTGGTACTTCTCTGCTGCTTTTCTTTGCCTTGTCCCTTTCCGAGAAACACAGACTAATTATATATCCATCTTTCTCCACTTTTTATCTTTTAGGTTTTTTTAAATTTTGTAAACCATTACAATCTGGAAAAATTAGTAAAGTCCATTTCTGACCAGGTCATTTATAAATGGCAGCAGCCACTCTGCAAATAATGAGTTTTCAGATCACTTATCAGAACACACATTGGTGGTGTCTGAGTCCTTTGTATGAAAGTACTGAATTAAGGAAAGATCACATGTGGTTCTATGTTTTTTTATGTCCTGTTATCAAATCATGACTTCAAATCAAAAGAATGAAAATCTTTTATATGAGTACAATTCCAGAACCACATCCAAGTTTATGGAATAATCCAGTCGATGAATCCAGTGAGTGCCACAATAACCAGTCATCATTAATAAAGTAGATTTTTTTTCTAGAAAAAGGAGGCTTTTCTGATAAAATTTTCTTTCTGGTAAGGATGAACTAACTTTCATTGTCTAGAGATGAAATAAGCTACTCAGGAACTACATCCATGTGGGTGTGGATGTCTTGGGATCTTATGCTCCTGTGTATAATTAATACATGGTTCTAGATCTGAATTAAGTGTTATCTACTCACCAGTTGCATCTATCATAGCTGAACTTTCCATGTCTCTTTTAGCAACAGCTGAGGAAAATACTCCTTAGGATATGAACTACCTGAAGAAAGGGTAGTCTGAATGCATTAGTTTGCCATTACTTAGCTTGAATGCAGCCCTTCTCCAGTGAAAACAGGAGAAATAGCTGTGTTTTTCTTCATTCATGGCCACAGAGTCAATGCTTCAGTGACCTACATTAAGCCCTACTCAAAGAATAGGGCAAGAACAGAGCTTAATATTATTGTGTGCCAAGTTTATGTTATACTATAAGTTTGTATATCTATGTAACTATATATGTCTATCTGACAATCTAATTCTAACACATCATATATCCCCAAAACGTATATTTTGCCCATGATCACACAACTAAAAAATTCTAGATCTGGGTTTGAATCTGGATCCATTGGACTGAAGAATCTCATGCTATTCTCATTCCAATTTACTGTTCTTATATATAAAATATATATAGCTTGAAGAACTCTGAAGAATGTTTCAATCTGTTTTTTGTTAAATACTAATCAGGCACCAGGCAGAACTTTATTCTCAAATTCTATGAAAAGCAATGTATGACTTTTCCTGATTTCAGAGGCAGTACATTAAATAAAATTCTAAAGATGTTTTTCTATACAGTAAATCCGTTTCAGTCATTCATTCAGCAAATAGGTATTCAATATCACTGCATGCCAAGCTCTGTTCTGAGCACCTAATCTGGAGGTGTACCATTGTGGTGGAGCCTACCTTCTATTTTATGCAGGTGTCTGTGTGTGTTGCCTAGTTATGTCAAAAAAAAAAAAGGTACGTCTTTGAAAAGGATCTTAGTAGTGAAAGAGTGAAAGGTAAAATTGAGAAAATTTTTGGGTTAAGCTTAACAAACCATGAATTCAACAACATACATCAACTTTCTGTATGCTAATTGTTAAACCCTAGTGACAGAATTCAAACAAAGAGAGAAAGAGAAAGAGAGAGAGAGAGAGAGAGAGAAAGAGAGAGAGAGACAGAGAAAGAGAATATGTATTATTGAAAGTTTTAAGATTCACATTTGCTTTATATAAAAATAATGTGAATGCCTTTAGTCTAACATAGGGTACAAATAGCATCAATATTTGAATCTCACAATGGGTTTGGCCCTACCTGATTGATATGCAAACTCAACCTCTGTTTTCCATGGTATCCCCAGTAATGTCTGTCTGGTATTTCAGAGAGGATTTCTTACACGTATACATATACTCATTTTTTTTTCAATTAAAACAATCTTTTTCTGTTGGTGGGAAACCTTATTAAATGTAAGGCTATTTAGTTCTTTCAAAATGTAACCATCATATCAATGAGAACTCAATACCCAAGTTTTGTGAGAAACAGACAAATGTCCTATTAGTGCCCTTTACTTTCACTTCTCCCCTTGTTCTCACCAAGCATCTGTACATTAATGTTCAATTTATTCTTTCACAACAATTCCCTCTTTTAATACCCTTATCCCCCTTTCTTAATAGGATAAAAAAAAAACCCTTATGCATGTCAAATCACACAGATACCTGGAAACTCCGTTTACATGCTCAGTCTCATAAATGGAATCCAATTTTCATAAGGCTAGGATGGTCACTGGATTTTTTTAGGCTTCGTGTTTCTCATCATTAAAATGTTAGGTTTCAAAGTTTTATGACTATTTTTCCTATCTTTTAATACAATTTTAAGAATTGCAAAATGTCTGGGTCTTGTGGAAGTAGATCATTAATATCATTGTTTTTTAGAATCTTTGTTTTTATATTCCAGAAATATTTTAACGTGATAAAACTTATGTCTCCCTCCAAATTTATTTGTGATCTCTCTGAGAGTGGCTGAGGAATTCAAAATGGGAAAGAGACAGTGTTATTATAAAGTGTCTGTAAAACAATACAGATTTCAAGAAAAGAGAGATATGTATGTCAACGCTGTAGATTTAAAGAAGGCAAATTCCTTGTTATACAGTTAAGACTTTAAAAAAATTCTGCTATTTCTTTTCCATAGTAAGAAAATAACTGATATGTTTGCTAAAAACTTAATTTGTCACTTAGACAGATGGATCTTTGAATGCTGGGAATACAAGAGTATTATATAAATAAAACATGAAGTATATAACCAAGAACAACATCAAAGAACTGCTAACCAGCACAGATCATAGATTACACATATGATGCAAATATGAATATCAGTCTATAAAAATAATTATAGGAGCTCTGAAAGACTTTTTTTATTGATCTTTCTTTTTAAAATTTTATTATACTTATGTGCCACTTGTATAGCCTAGTGGAAATGAGGTTTATTCCACACATATTCCTCCTTATATTCCCTCTAACCCTTGATTATGGAAATAATACAAGTTAAGTCTGCAAAAATCAGGGAAGCATCCTTTGATATAAGCAATATTTCAAGTAATGAGAAAGCACAAACTACCCAGATTGTTTGTAACTATTTATTTATAAGAAAGTATGAATACTTCTGTGTTTCCATGCATGCTCTCCACTTGTAGACAATCTGATACACAAAGCGTAAATTTAGAATAGGCTGCAGTTGGTATATTGAATGTGCCATTTGTAAAATCTTGGTCCCAGGGAGGTGGTATTAGGAGGTGATATGGACCTTTAGGAGGTGGGACTAGTGGGTGCTCCTTGGGTCACTGAATGCATGCCCTTGAAGTGCATTGTAGGTCCTGGCCCCTTCTGGTTTATAAGGCCAGCCGTTTGCTCTGCCCTATGTTCCAGTCATAATGCAATAATCTGGCCAGAAACCCAAAGCAAAGAAATGACTTTATCTTGGACTAGAACCTCCAAAACCATGAGCCAACATAGACCTTTTGTTTTATAATTGCCTCAAGCATTTTGTTATAATAATGCAACACTGATGAATATTTCCTCTTTCATTGAACAGACTTAAACAATACTCTTAAATCAAATGTTACAGCACATCTGTACTTCCTTGAAACTCTAAACAAACAAACAATAGAGAAAAAAAGATAAAGAACCAATTTGGACTAAAGTCAATTACATTTAGGTCAATTATGATTATAATTTATGATTTGTGGTTATTACCAAAGGTCAAAAGAAAGCCAATGTTTTCCTTCCAGTTAAAAAATAGTTGGCTGGGGACACAGTTCAGTTGGTTGAGTGTTTGCCTTGCATACACAAGGCCCTGGGTTCTAATGCCCAGCACCCCCCTCCTCAAAAAATAAAGCTTAATTGCTGTTTTATCCATTTAATTTTCTAGCAAAACTCCAATGAATTTAGAATCTATAAACGACCAAGATTTCAGGGTTCCTCCTCCCAATCCAGAATACTACATCATTTTTCTTTTCAATAAAAGAGGACAAGATACATTTAGAATTTTGATTATAATTTGTAAACACTATCTTATAAGCTAAAGTTCTGAAAATTTTAATAAACTTCTTGGAAGTTAAATAAATATTACATGTACAAAATGCATTGAATTAATATTCACTTATTCAAACAAATTGCATATTGCTGAGTGACTCATATTATTTTCTACATATTTTGGAAGTGACATGTTTTCTCTTCCTTTAC
The DNA here is from genome assembly GCF_045843805.1 of Urocitellus parryii. NCBI lineage: Eukaryota > Metazoa > Chordata > Mammalia > Rodentia > Sciuridae > Urocitellus > Urocitellus parryii. The sequence continues at coordinate 3,319,684 of NW_027554049.1, read as the reverse complement.
TTTTACTATTTATTGCTAATAGAAATTGGTTTGCCATTTTTGTTATGAAGATGAAGTCTCATATATGGAAACATTTTCTAATACAACACAGAGTAGAAAGGGATTACTGACAAACTAAATTTTCTGTTTATTTAAGTGAAGTGTATTCAAAATGAAATGCCAAAATGAGAATATCTTGCCTGGTATATTATAAACATGCTTGATATGTTAAAAATATTTATTTTATAAACATCGTGATTATTTTTTTCATGTACTTAAAAATATTACCAAAATTCTAAGTATATCTTGTCCTCTTTTATTGAAAAGAAAAATGATATAGTATTCTCTAGTGGGAAAGTGGACCCTGAAATCTTGGTTGTTTATATATTCTAAATTCATTGAAGTTTTGCTAGAAAATTAAATGGATAAAACAGCAATTAAGCTATTTTTTGTGGTGCTGGGTGTTATTTTCATATTTTTTTAGATATGTTAATACTATAAAGTATATTAAAATATTTTATAATATTATTAGTAATATTATATATTGCTGTTGATAAAATTTCTTCACAAAACAATCCAGATGGATTGCCATGGGTAGGTGAAGAAATCATCTGAAACTTTCTTTGAAGGTGTTCACTTTGGACAGTCTACTTCATCTGGTGTCAGTTTTCATAAATTATATATTTCTAAATTATTAAAAATTTTAAATGACATTTTTCAAATTTATTTGTATATAAATTATTAAGAAAGGCTTCTTCTTATTCTATTAATTTCTTAGCCATGTCTTCATTTTTAACTCTATTGGGTCAATTTTCTTTTTCCTTTTCCTTTTATTTTTAATTGACCTTTCAAAATGTAGCTTCAAGCCTTCTCCCCAATAAAAAGTTTTATTTAGTTAAATTACTTAATTTTTGATTTATTTGATTATTATGGTCTTCTTCTTCTCTGAAAAGACCAATTATGTCTCTGTTGGATGCTAAGTCTGCTGAAGTGTGCTGTCTCTGGGCAAGGTTAGTTGTCTGTGGTTCTCAGCTGTCAAGGACACTATTGGGAGGTAGGGCTTTAAATATAGGTCATTAGGTCATAGAGCTTTGTCCTCTTGAATGTATTAATAATGTTACTGTGGGAGTGAGCTACTTGTGGGAAAGCAGGCTTGTTAAAAAAGTGAATCAGGTTCCCTCTTGATCTCTTGCTTGCCCTCTCTTATCCTTCTACCTTCTGTGAGAGGTGACACACACACAGGCACGCCAGGTTCTAGTGTCATCCTTTTGGACTTCTCAGCCTCCAGAGCAGTGAAATAAATAAATTTCTGTTCACTGTAAATTATCTAGTTTTGAGTTTTCTGTTATAAAGGAGAAAACAGGCTGATAAACCATCTGTACATCAAGCATTTGAGAAATATGAAGGATATGCATATATAGTACTAATAATGATAATGGAAATTAATGGTGGTTGCTAGAGATAACTGATGCTTTCAAGAGAGATAATGTAAGGCTAAAAGTGATTAGCTGTCAACTAAAGGCTGATAAGGAAGTCTTTAAGTCTGCTTGACAGCATCTAAACTATGTTTTCTGTAGTTACAAAGGGGGGAAAAAGTAATAAGGACCAGACCCATGACTTAATCACAGCAGTAACAGCTCCAAAGATGTTCTGAGTCCCAACCTAGACAGGTTGGTAAGCCATGTTCAGGACCTTGATAGGAAAATAATTGAACACTGAAAGGGGCCTCTAGGTTGAATAGCATTCAACGATGGCTTTTTAAGGAAGTAATCTTGAAAGTCTGGATGTAATTGGAGATATTTCTGAGCAATCTCTTCTATGGAGTACAAATCCCATTGTCTGCCCTTCCAACAGTATGCCTTAAATTCTATCAGTATCAAGTTGTCTTTTCCAGTGCATTGACCCTGAGTGATGTCCTGTATTCAGTAAGCCCCAGTCATCAAGCACCAAATTTAGTACTAGAAGCTTAGGAGTGATTGGCCTGTCATCAACTGAGAATAAGATACTATTTTTCTCAAGGAGGAAAATAGAGCAGAAATTCAAGAAGGATGAAAACAGAGTTATATCAAAAGCAAACTATGTCAATCTTCTTCCCAATTTTTCTGGCCATTACTGACAACTGAGGGCCCAACAGTGTCTAATAGCAAGTATAGAAACCTTCCCAATTTTTACCATTGACAAATAGCTACATTTTTCTGGGTCTCAATGGCTTTGTCTATAAATCAGGATGATATTATTTTCACCATGCACATTCTCCACAAGTTCATAAAACTACTTGTTTAGTACAAAAGTTATAATGTTAGTACGGTAATAAGGAAAGCTATCATTCAAATATTCACTTACAGCAAGTGGGGGCATGTGTCAGAAGAAAAGTTCAGTCGCCAAGACAAGTTTGGGAGAATGTTTAAAACAGAGGCCAGCAAAGGTTACAGAAAACCGCAAGTAGAAATAGTCTGAAGACCACCAGTGTTGTCCTTCACCACCTGCCCACTTGGAAGATACTTTCACATTTTAGAAACTTATCTGTGCTACTTTTTTTTATTTTGCTCTAATAGAAGAAAGATGTATAGAGAAATGTAAGTTCCAAAATAATCACTACTTGCCATCTCCTAGAAGCAGCCCCCAAGCGATTCTCCAACTCTATTCGTTGAGCTGGGCACCGAGTCCCCAGGACACTCATCTGTTTACTTTACCAAGTCAAAAGTCTTAATCTCACTGGAGAGCCTCACCCCCCGGCCTCTCTTCAAGTTCGTGGTCCAGGCATCTATGAAATTTCACCCCAGGTCACTGTGCTCCTTCTAGTCCCCATCTCAGTGGAGTACCCAGTTGCTCTAAAATTTCCCACTCTTGGCTACTGACTTTTTCCTCCAAAGAATGTCTATTGTACAGAAATCAGTTCCACTTTTTTTTGTACAGTGATAAAAGTAAATGGAGAAAAAAATGGCACTAAATTCCTGTATTAGAACAATCTGAATCACCCAGAGCTGTATTAACTATTCTAATTTTGATCAATAGGTTGTAAGTATGTTCACCTGGCCTTCCACCTATCAAGAGCTCAAAGCATTGATAAGCATGGACTCATTATATATTGAAAAAGAAAACTTCTGGATAAATGATTGGGGATTCGAAAAACAAATACATATGAAAGATATTTTGTTACTTGGGCCATGTCCCCCTTTATTTTCAATGTGAAAGAAAGATCTTTTCCCCATCATCTTAATGTCAGTGCTCTTCAAGGTGTGAGGAGAAATTTTTGAGTTAACTGCCTCTTTTAAGGCTTCCATTTTGGTGATTGTATTAGTGTGCTAGGGCCATCACAGAGTATCATGAGCTATAGGAAATGTATTTTCTCACAGTTCCTGAAGCTAGAAGCTGCAGATCAAGATGTCAGAAGGATGGTTATCTTCTTAGGGAGGCATGGGAAGGATCTATTCCAGGCTCTCTCCTTGGCATGTCAATGGGTTGTTTTCTCCTAAGTCTCTTTATTATCTTCCCTGTGTGTCTTTGTGTTCAAATTTCCAATTTTTGTAAGGACACAGATCATACTCTATTAGAAGCTACCCTGCTCCAAGTTGACATCATCCTAACTTAATTGGTTGCATTTACAATGCCTTATTTCCTAATGTCATGTTATGAGGTAGTGGAGGTTGAAATTTCAACATTTAAATTTGGGGGACACACAAGACACTTTCTAAGACTTAATACAAATTTTAGATACTTATCGAGGAAGAAGGAAAAAGAACTTAAAACATATGATAGAAAGGAACTAAGTTGGAACTTTATTATTTTGAATATCTAGCTACTCAATCTTAGAAAACTCCTAAAACAAGAGTAGTCTTTTGGGCAGAGATCTATATACCTTTATGTCAACTCTGGACTGTAAAACACATCAATCATGAAGCAGGATTTGTTTATGAAAGGCTTTTTATCTCTTGTGTTTGTGTTAGGTAACTTCATATTTTAAAATTTATTTTTACTTTTTCTGATTGTTATATAATAATTGTATGTATTTATGGGATAACTGTGATGATTTGATTTATGTATACATATATTGGGTAATAATTAAATCAAGGTAATTAGCATATCTACCACCTTCAGTGACTATCATTTCTTTATGGCAAATACATACAAAATCCTTTTTGCTGGCTATTTTGAGATACACAGTGCATTATTGCTAACTATATTCACCCTTATTGTGCCATGGAGAGTTATCTTACCACAGAATTATACAAAACAGCATCTCTCTACTGTAGTGAGACAGTCTTATATTAGCAATAATAAAAGATATTCAACATTTGCACATGAGACTTCTAACCAAAATTGTAACAAAACCTAATGACTATATCAGTTCTTTCTAACTCATGAAAAATCATAAATCTTTTTCATCAACCACCATATTTTTTAAAATTCATCAATCCTTTGTTTGAACTTATTAATGAGAAATCAACAATTTGAGCCTCATTTCTCACTGACTTAAACCCACTAATTATTTGGATAATATGAAATTATGCAAACTTAATGCATATGCATTTTTAAAATAAAATTTTTTCTTCAGTAAAAAAGCCATCCACTTCCACTTAGACCTGTTCCATGTAACTTATGTAAAGAACAGTCAGGGACTAACTGATAGACATCTGAGTTATTAGTGTGTAATAGAAGATTTAAAGTGTTGCTTTTCAATTTAGACCAAAGCTTCAGAATGCTGATAAGGCTTCCTTTGTGTTTAAAGTGTTAGTGAATTAAATACAATCATGATAGGGAAGTATTCGGGATTTCAATATAGGCTGCTGTCAATTTTAATTAATGATAGGACACTGTTTTCCTTACCCATTCTATTTGTTAAAATTTATTCTGATACCTAAATGCATCATACAACTAATAAAGTAATATTTGCTTTCTTAAATTTCTCAGTTCCACAAGTTGTTTCTTTTAAAACATTTCATTCAACATGTTTTCTAGAATGTAGTCTCTAGTTTAAAGACAATATAAGGTCAAAACTTTTAGCTCATTTCTATGCAGGCTCAAAGAAGCATGTTATTTAAAATATGAGCTTCTTGGACTAATTTTCATAAATATCTGGTTTATTAATAAGCCTATATCCTATGTCTTATTCATTTTCCTTGACACTACAGAGGGATTCTGCCACCCTAAGAGTTATAGTTCCCATGTATAATGTGGAGATTTTATATTCAGCTTTATGGATTTTCTTTAATTCTTAAAAATAACCCTATCAGATATATTCTGAATAAAATAGCAACAATTTAAATCTAAGATGTCTGCAATAAACAAACAATAAGAAGAATAATTGGTTCATGTATGTGGAAAGTCCAGAAAATTTAGGATTTCAGGCCAGTTCAGAATTGCAATTTTAATTTCTGTGGCTCTCTATACTTATTTGTGTGCTGTTTCCATTTGAGAACTGGTTCTCTTCAGCTTTACAGACAGGACTGGGGCCCTCATAGAATGCATGTCTAATCGACTCATCATGATAAGCTGGAGGACTACCCAACTGTTTTCTTCAGCTTCCATGGAAGAGAAGAGAAAAATATTTCCTAAATGCTCCAGAGTTTGTTTCCTTATTTCTTGTTGGTGTAAATACAGTCATGTGCTTCCTATTTCTGGGATGGGCTAATGGGTTTATAGTAGTCTGATCTAGCTACACAACTAAAATTTGAGTACATCTTATCCAAATAATATATCTGAGGACAGAGGAGAGGCTCTTGAAGGAAATGCAAGAGCATCAGAAGGAAGAAATAGATACAGGTAATCAAGCAACAAATGCCTACTATGGTAGGCTTTATGATTACCACTTACTAGACAAATTGAAATATGGAGAATAAGTTTTGCTTGTGTCAAGATTCTTCAGCTACTAAAATATACTTGAAAAATACATAGTTAATCAGAAAAGAGCTTCATCTGCAAAACTAAGTTCTTATACAGAGGTTTAGTAATATTAAACTACTTTGACAGTTGATAAAATCTTGTCTCAACCTCAGTGTATCTGTTTCTATTTTTGAATTAAAAAAGCATTTACTTAGTTTTTATAGCTATGACATAATTAATTATTGACTATCATATATTAGCATCAGTGGCCAAAAAATCATTTATTCCCACATTATACAAAAGCAGTACAATGATTATCACCAAATACCATGAACCAGATACAACTTCTGGTTGTACTAAATATACCTAGGAGGTGCCATTTGTTATCAAGAATTTTAACTGGATAATACAGTAACAGAGTTCCATAAAGGTTATACTCCTGAAAATGCTCTTTACTTAAATAGGTCCATATTTGAAAAGAATGCAGTTATGGGAAGAAAATATGCACTCTGTACATTTCACACAATTGCAATGCCTTCCTGCCTTTGCTAGTATTGCTGCCCTTATAGCCTCTAAGTCATCTGGTTCCAAGTAATTCTACTAAATTTTTACTGTAAACACAATTTCTATCTCTTTATGATTTAAAAAATCTCAAATGCCACATTGCTTTTGTAAACCTGACGTTGCAACATACCCAGGGAAGCTGTTAGGAATGCAAATAAGAAGGTGACTTCGTTATAATATTCAGAATGGTAAAGCCTCATGAAATTGAAAGCACAATTTTTAAGATACCATTAATAACAACTGGTCTCCTCTTGGTGTTCTGAAGCAATGGAGAAACTGACATTGGAGCCCCATGGGAAGGAGAATTACTGCTTGATTAATGGCAACCAAACTGCCCAATACAGCAGAAAGCTAGGGCTAAGATGGAAATCCCTTTGCCCTGTTACATTCCTGAACAATTCATACCCTGGAAATACCTATTGGACTCAACAGACTTGACCAGCCAGCAAAAGAGAAAAGCTTAGAAATTGTAACAGTGGAAGCAAGTGCTGACTCATCTGGGTAAAACAGGAGGCAATCACAAAGGAGGAACCTCCCTGCTTCTTTTCACCACCAGGTATAAGTATACAAGAAAAAGAGCTGAGAAAAAAAATAGCAGAGATTTAACCCAGTTCCCATGAACCAACAAGTAAGAAAAACAAACAACAACAAAAATTCTTAAATTAAAACACATAAATTTTAATTTTAAAAAAATTCCAAAATACATGCCCTACCAAGTTCTTGTTGTATAATTGTTGTATGCAGATCAATAGATTTTTTCCCCCAGTGGTACTGAAAATTAAACCTAGGATCCCTTAACTGCTGAAGCACATCCCCAGCCCTTTTTATTTTTATTTTGAGATAGGGTCTTGATAAATTGCTGGGGTTGGCCTTGGAGTGGTGATCCTCCTGCCTCAGCCACATAAATTGACAAGATTATAGGAATGTGCCACCAAAACCACAAGATAGGATACTAATTAGAACAAGTTATACTCCAAGTACCTATAATATGTCAAAATACACTCTGCTGTCATGTATATCTTAAGAGAACAAATAAAAAAGTTAAAAAAATAAAAGATACTTTGACTCAAAGGTATTATTTCAGTAAGTAAAACACTGTGACCATGACATCTGCAAGTATCTCAAAATAAATAAAAATAATTTCTGCTAGTAACAAAGGCAGTGAAACAGAAATAAAAAAAAACTTTTTGGTGAAGCTAGACAATGAGGAGAAATGACCAGCAGTATTCAACGAGAGAAGAGTCTCACTGTATGGTGAGGTGATACTCAGGAGAAGCTGAGGAGAGCACAGTTGGCTTTTCATGCCTGCTCAGGTTTGGGGTTAAGCAGAATGCAGGTGCCTATAGGAAAGATCAGCATGAAAAAATCTGACCAAAGTTTGGTAAAGACAAAGCAGGGGGTGAGAAATGGGTCATTATAAACACCGGTCCTCTTCCTAATCCAATTCCAAGTAATTCTCTTCTGGCTTTACCACTGAAGGCCTTTTTGTTGTTCAGATGGGAATCTTCTTGTACCCAAGGCTTTATGCTTGTTTCTGGAAGGTATTGCTGGTAAAATTATCCATTGGTGCTTTGCATAACTGGGGCAACTGTGCTGAAAACCTTCTCTACTGGGTTTGCCACTGGAATTGAAAGAACACAAAAGTCATTGTCTTTACCATCCCACTGAAACCATTTCTACCCTTACTTGGAAATGGTACATTCCTCTAAAAGGTTCCTATTTCAGTTAATGCTTTTCTAGAAGTGAAGTAAGTAATCCTAATCTGTCATGAACCAATAGAGCATTTCAATAATCCAAGTTCTTCTCAATTTTCTCCAGGTAGTTTTCTACTGTTACACTTTACTTCTCAACTTGAGATCTCCCTGCATCTTCTGTAGGATGGGAGAAAGAATTTGTTTAATGGAATACACATCTGAGCAATACAGTCTCCCTTCTTCTACATATTCTACTTCTGGGTTCTCTTACATTTGCCAGGAGCATCAGTTTTCTTATGAGACACTAAATATTCAAACAGATAGCCACATAATAAATAGTCACAGAACTCTGACCCACAATCTCTGTAGCATCTAGACCAGAAATCTAAACTAATCAATGCAGTATAGGCCCATATGATTAGGACTTGGTCAACAATGGTCAACTTCCCCAATTTTTGTCCCTGTTCCAACCCATGAACTAAGAACCAACCAGAGAAAGCCAATTATGCTCTGGGAACCAATCACATAGAAAAATTGACTTCCAGATAGTTGGCTTGCCTTCAGATGCCTCATTCTGCAAAAGAAAAAATTCCTTATACACTTGTTAAAATGGCAAGGAAATTTTTAATCAAGACCATACAAGAAAGGTCAAGACAATCGCAATAATAGATATTGAACTGAATACTGCTGAAATGAAAGGCTGGAGGATTTTTAAGCAGTGGGAAGAAAAAATATTGGAGGACTTTAGAGGGAAGGTAGGTCAATGTGATGAGTCCATCTGGAATTACAGAAGTTAGACTCCTACTCTCTTCAGAGACTGGGAGACATGATCTCTACCTTTCTTGATTACATTTCAAAATATTAGCTCACAGGCCCTTGGAAAAGTTTTCTTAATTGCAGAATATTTATATCTTAAAGGGCCAGAGGAAAAACATGCAACTTTCAGCTTTCTAAAATGAATGCACTAAAAATGGAGGTCAAGGGCTGTGGTCAGAAAGAAGACTATCTATGGTTTAGTTAACCTGAGGGAACACTGTGCTACCTTGGCAGTGCCAGAAGCCTCTAGTCAGAGGGCACTTGAGGACTTCCTGTTCTTTATCAGAAAGTTTTCCCACTCCCATTCCTGTCCTCCAGTCTCTGCTGAACACAGGTGATGGTGACTGGCTCCCTGACTATAGCCACCTCCAAATAAAATAGAGCCCTTTATCCTCACTGGGGTTGTCTTCATTTATTCCTACACTTGGAATATTAAATTCTCCTATAATGATCCTTAGATATTTTTATCCATTTTCATGTATGGTGACTAAAATGAACAAAAAGAAACCAAGTGATAAGTAATGATATCTCCTCATATTTCAAGTCCATAAAAAGGAATTCTACTAAATTGTAAATTTAAGAACATTAAAAACAACTGTGAATTTTGACCCCATTTCTATCTGGGCTCACATACATACGCATGCAAACACACACACACACAAAACTTGCAAAATACAGTAATTATGAGTTAATAAATAAATAAGTGCAAAATGATAGAGAGCAAGGTACACAGACTCCATATTGGCAAGGATGGACAGATTTCATAGAGAAAGTGAAATTTGAGCAGAATCTTAAAGGAGGTTTGTCCTGGAGCTTTCTGGGGAAGTATTCTCAAAAACGCTCTGTGTGCTTGGTATGTCTGGGAAATAGCAAGGAAACCAGCAAATAAAAACAGTATTATCTGAAGGAGATGCATGGGAGTGGAGGGAAAATGGGTGAGGTCAAGGAGACAGTGGAGTGGGGGGGGAGTATCAGACGACACAGGACCACAGATTTATAAGGGCAAGTAGAAATGCATTGGCTTTTCCCCTGGATTAAACAGATAGGCATTGGAGGGTTTTAAGCAAAATTATCGTTGCAATAATTTTATGTGACAAAGAGAAAAACACAAGGCAGAGCTAGTCACAGTACTTGGCCTCTCTCTAAGGCCACTCTACCACAAACCTGGAAGAAATTCTCTAACCAGACACTACTAGTGCAGGGTTTATTATGACAAGATGGGGCTGGGGAGCCTTTTATCCTCACTTACCACTCAAAAGAACCTCTATTCTCCTGAAAAATCTATGCCAAGTGGAAAGACTTCCAGTTCCTCAAATGAGTTGGGGATTGACCAATGAGTTGGGGATTGACCAAATGAGTTGGGGATTGACCAAGGCCACTTGTTCTGACAGTTGGAAACTGTCTTAAGTGCTTTCTCCTCTGCTTCCCTGATCTTGACAAATGTTCAACAAGCTTTATCTTTTTGTCTTTTTTTTTATTTTAAGCCTAATTCTGCTGGAGGTTTCTATTTATCAAAAAAGGACTGCCAAGAGAGAAACTATTACAAAGAAAACACATTTTGGTGGCTTATGTAGGATTATTTCCAAAAGGTAATGTAGATTCCTATGAAAAAGATAGGATCAAAATTCTCCAGGAGCCTAGCTTGCTAAGCCCATTATCACATTCTATGTGCTACTATTAGCAGAACAAAGTCAATCAATGCATTTTGGTCAATAATCCTCTCAACTATTAACAGGGAAAAAATGTGAGACTCTAAATGAAATATCTTGAGTTCGATAAGGTGCTCCTTATACTGAGAGGAGCAATTTGCATGTTAGCACGGAAATACGATAGGGTTTTTAAAAACCCTCTTCAGTCTCCTAGTCAACTTGATTGTAAAGGATATAATCATTGCCTCTTTTCTGTAAATTGCATTTAATAATTCTGCATTTTCCCCACCATTTTCTACTGAAAGACAGAGATAAAGAATAAAAATTGAAAAGAGTAAGCAAGAGTTTCCTCGCATTTAAAATGTTGTCAGTTTTCCATGCTATGTAATGTAGAGGTAGGTGTTTCTCCCTACTGGGGAGCTCCTACTTAAACTTAGTGAAATATCAATGTGGTTGATAAACTGAATTCCCAGAAAAGAGACTACTGTAAAGGCTCAAGGCCAGGAAGCAAAAGTTATGTAAGTCACAGAGAAGAGAACATATCCTTTAAAATATGCCCTCTCTCTTACAAGAGCTGCTAATCAATTGAAAGAGATAAAGGTGTGTGGGGGGCATCAATGGCTGCCACGTCTATAATAAGAAACCTAATTTTATGCTATTATCTGTTTGATGGTTTAAGCAGAGTAAAGTGACACTGATCTGGAAATGTGAGGATGAAGCAGAACAAGAGAGTGTTTGTAACGGGAATAATTTCAGGCACCCATGAGGCTTCACATAAAACTCATTTGCACATAGACAAGGCTCTCTTATGGACGATGGATAAATGTAATTCGTAGTTACCAGAGGAATTTTTTTTTTTAACTTACAAGTAGTCTAAGACAGAATAATGAAATCCAGACTGAAATTGTTTTAAAAATTAAAGCAATTTTAAATGAATTGAATTTCTAAATGATTAGACATTCATGGTGGACAGTTCCTTTAAATAACTAATGCAAATTCACTTAGTTATTATTGTAATATTTAATATTCTTAAACAATACTGCCCAAAGAATCAATATCGCCCAATGGATATTTGCCCATGTGAAAAGGGGTCATGGATTTTTAATAAATATATGAGAGCTTTCAGGTACATTTCACACAATAGAAAACATATATGAACTTTAATCTTTTATCCATGATCTTCCTGACAAGTAGAAAAGGGGATAAAATTTGAAACAAGAAAGATCAAAGCTGATTAAAAATGTACTAGCGCCATCTGGTGTGTGAAATAAAAATCATTATCTACTTTAGCAGCTAAATCAACTCTCTTTTTGTGGGCTTAGTGCAAAGCGGTTATGGCATAATTAAGCCATAATTCTTGCAATGGGATTCCCTTTACGGCTAATGCCCAGATGTGAATATTTACCATTTGGATTGGAACTCAATGAACCTAGGAACGTGAGGCTGGTTCAAACAGTAAGTTGCCATTATACATATATTCAAATGTTTCAGGAAAAAAAATGTGCTTCAACTCAAGAATCCACATAAGTGCTACAGTTTTCCTCTCTATGTTTCTTAAGAAAACCTTGATTGAAACTGGAAAAGTGTTTCTATACTTTTAGAAACAACATCTCTATAAAAACATAGGAGAAGCAGATGGGGAGCATATTTTTAAGGAAGAAACTTTGAGGCTTATAATGCTAATGCACTAAGATAAATTTAGCAATATATATAAAAAATAGAAATCTAAGTAGTGGAATTTAAGTGGCTTGGAAATTTATGCACAAATCTATTAAAAGGACTTGAAAAATAAACTGCACTTCATGCCGTTCCGCAACTGATTTTTAATGTATCTATACATTAAATGCAATAACTCTCCTGTTCCCTGACATTCCTGGTATGCTTTGAGCTACAGACTTCCTTTATTCATTCCTTCTTTTCTTTCTTTCTTTCTTTCTTTCTTTCTTTCTTTCTTTCTTTCTTTCTTTCTTTCTTTCTTCTTTCTTTCTTTCTTTCTTTCTTTCTTTCCTCCCTCCCTCACTCCCTCCCTCCCTCCTTTCTTTCTTTCTTTCTTTCTTTCTTTCTTTCTTTCTTTCTTTCTTTCTTTCTTTCTTTCTTTCTTTCTTTCTTTCTTTCTTTCTTTCTTTCTTTCTTTCTTGGATTATACCCAGAGGTTCTTAACAACTTAGGCACATCATAGCTCTTTTTATATTTTGTTTTGAGATAGGATCTCGCTAAATTGTTTAGGCCACATTTCAACTTGTGATCCTCCTGCCTCAGTCTCCCAAGTCACTGGGATCACAGGCATATGCCACTATGCCCAGTGAGCTACAGAGATTTCTGACAATTTCAAAGACCATCAGAATATTCCTACCTAAGAATATGCATACTTACAACTCAGAAGCAGTCAGCCCTCTGGTATCAAGAATTCTTTAGACTTCCTCTTTACGTTTTGGCTACATTAATGAGACCTAATAGCATTGTGCTTGTTTCTTTAAATAAATACATTTTCCAATGTTGTAGCCATGTTCCTTCCGCACAACTAAGTAAGATGCAGCACATAGCCCAGCCATAAAGAACATGAAAACTAAAGTTATAGCTTCTTGTCATATTAAATAAGAATTTTGAAGAGGGTATCCTCTGACTCTTTAGTTATCAAGAAATCAAACTTTTATTAAAAGACAAAAACAATAAAATAGTGAAAATTTTGGGACTTTAAAATGGCAGACTTTTAATATTTGATAACGGATAACTGAGATCATTGCTTCAAAATAAAACAGTTTTACAAGATATCTGCTGGATGTTGGAATCTACTTTCAAGTGATGGTAAGAAATTTTATGTTCTTTCTGTCTGCAGCCCCGAGCAATCATCCCTACCAAAAAAGCAGAGAACAAAGAAACACTAGGGAGCTGGGCAAGCTTATCTTCCTGTCCCACTAGAGAACTGATGGATGGGGCAGAGGAAAAGAGTGGATGCTGGGACTGGGCTGTATCAGCACTGGCCACTTGCTCTCACCTGAGAGGATGCTTCGAGGAGCAGGAGAGGTCTTTAATACAGACATCCAAAAAGATTCAGGAGAAATGATACTGTTTATACCAAGTCATGAATTTCCAAAATGACTAATAGACAACTTACAGTTTGACTTAAAGCAAGATCAATAATTCAGTAACATTTTCCCCTGTAATTTAAGAATAATTATGTTAGATGCACTGCACTAAATGTCTACTGTGTTCTAGGAATAGCTCAGTGATGAAAAAGTTATGTTGCTTGCATAAAATCAGAACCCACATAATTCAAGACTAAATCTCTTGTAGTAATAAACATAAAATACAGGAAATATCTTCCTGGAGTACATAAATTTGCAAGAAGTAAGGAGTATTTTCTGCTTTGAAACATTTGTTTACTGCTTAATAAAAACTCAATGTAAACTTTTTTTCTATTCCTTTTTTGTCCAAGCATCAAGAACTCTGTGTCCTTATACAAAATTTAAATGGTGTGGAACATCAAATTTGCATCAAAATCATGTTTTTCAAATTTCTCCATGATCTGTGCTTGACTATATGTTGATTTTTGCACACTAAAATGTATGCTCTTTAAAAGAATTTTTTAAGTCAACATTTTGTCTTGATGGTATTTTGGAATTCTACTTTAGTATTTTTTCTTCTCTTTCTTTTTTTTTTTTTTTTTTTTTGGTACCAGGGATTGAACCCAAGGGCACTTAACCACTGAGCTACATCCCGAGCTCTATTTTGTATTTTTATTGAGAGACAAGGTTAACTGAGTTGCTTAGCACCTCACTTTTGCTGAGGCTGGCTTTGAATTTGTGATCCTCCTGCCTGAGTTTCCCAAGCCACTGGGATTACAGGCTTGTGCCAATGCGCAGAGCAGCGTTTTTTTTTTTCTTTTTTAAATTTCTGATGTTAATTTCAAAAATTCCAATTTTACATTAATAATGTAATATTAATTAATGAGCATCTGGATGAAATTATTATATACTATGAAGAAGACCTTAAATTATAAGGATAATAATTTTAAAAATCCCATAGTGGTAAGATTTACAGCATACTAACAAAGAATGGTAGATATTTGATTACCAATTAGATATGTCATTATACAGCAAGAATAACAAACAACAATTCCCCAGCCATCATAAAAATCTCTAGTACGTTGAATTTTAAACACAAAGTAGAAATATTAAGGTTTCCATATTCTGAAATTTGAAGTTCATATAATCCAAATTAGATAGTGACATGTATAGCAATTACTATCTTATAAACATGAATTCCATTAAATATTTTATGAGCATGAATTCAGTTAAATTGGCAAATGCTATTATGTCCATTAATGCATGAGGGATCTAAAGCTTATACAAATTAAATAAGATCTATAAGGAGAAAAAGTTGGTAACTGACAGATCCAAGATTTTAATCTACTTTGCTCATTTCAATAATTTTCAAACATGGCGCACCCTGGGACTATAGACCATGAGCTCTCTGTGACAGTGCCATAGTAACAGCCAAGAAACATCAGATATTTTCTTTAAGAAGATGGTAACCCTAAAGAGATACACACACACAGAATGATACATACTATAGGCAAAGAAAGTTTCAGAGAAGACCATCAGCACTTTGCTGCCCCAACATTCCCCGAACATCTACTACAAGCCAAACATTGTCCAGGTGTGGTGTTTACACACAACTCTGACCTCAGTTCAAAGAGGAAGGAATCCAAGTTAGTGCTAATTATTATGCATAGCAATAAGGGTTTTTAAGGCTTCATGTAAGATCTTGTAAGGACACCAAAGCAGTGATTAATGGATCCTCTCTGGTGGAATGAAATATGTTTTAAGAAAACATATTCTGGAAGAAGTACCTGTAAGAAATATTGTTGGTCTAGCATGAACAATGCAGGTGAGGAGAGTGGTGCAGTTCATGCCCTGCAGGAATTAGCAAGTGGAGGGTTTCTGCTGTAAACCAGGAGGAGCTGGTTGGAGGGACTGCAGTTTATTTCAAGAGGGCTGGACTGGAGGATTGTGCAGCAGTGGCCAGCAGTGGAGGGGACAAAATAAGACTTGGGAACAGAGGCCAGCTCAGAAGCACAGTTTATATTTAAAACAGTTTGGAAGCTTTGGGGTATTTTAATCCAGGAGCTCATGGATCAATTTGACAACAATATAATAAGAGATAAGAGGGGCTTGGCAGAAGAGGCTGAAGAAAAAATTTGTTTTTAAAAATAGCTAGTGAAGAAAATGATGAGTCTTTTAATTAACAGATTAAGACAAATATCCAATATATATGACAACTTGTTATATAATAGTGACCCATTAATGGTAATTACGAAGTGACAGAAATATATTTTATCTGTTGTTTTGAATTTAAAAGATTTCATAATGAAAAGTTAAACATGTAAATACTACCTAAAATAAACAATATGAATTGGTTTATTATATTATAAAATATTATGAAAATATATAGTTATTAATATTAAAATGATTATTGACAAATGCAAAGATTAAAATATGTGCTTACGAAATTATTAACTGGATGATTTCTAGAAGAGTTACAATTATAATTTTCTACAGTATGAATATTTTTATAGTTCTATAAAGAAAAGTTGCAAAACTCTAAAAATTTTTTAGACTGTGATATAGTTAAGAAAGCATGTGGAAACAGAAGTAAAAAAAATCATATCTCATGAACGGGGTTGTACTTAAAGATGTAATCTATTCAAATTTTCTCAATTAGTGAAAAAAAGAAAAAAAAATAACACATAAATATAGTATTTTCATGTTTAATGAGTCTCCAATATATTGAATTTTAAGAAAGTGCATTATAATTTTATTATAATGTTTTGTATCTGTATGTAAGAAAACATTTTTTGGTATAACAACCCTCCTGTTTTCCTACATTTGTACTCTAGAAGTTATCAGAAATATCTTAAGATATATGTATGTCTTATGAGATATATATGTGTATATGTCTTATGATATATATATATATATATATATATATATATATATATATCTTATGATATATATAAGATTAGGATATAATTTTGCATACGTAAAGAAGCTGCAAAGTTTTATGATATAGGAGGTAATACCATATTTTATACAACTAAATTATCGTAGAACAGATAGCATATTTAGTAAACAAAATTAAAAGCCCATGCAAGAATTTAAAGGTGTCATCTTAGCAGTCTGTGATTCTTTTGGCTGCACAGAAATGCATAGATACAATAGCACATAGGATCTGGGAAATCGAGTAGTCACAAAACTGAATTCTCTATATTGTGAAGAGGTGGAATAAAAACTTCAAAATCACTGATTTCATTTCAGTCACACGATTTATGAATATATTTGCTTAAGTAAACAAGTTGTTCAGCTTTAAAGATATAGGAAGAATGCATACAGTATAGCATAATCGGAAAACACAGCACTGAATAATCTATGAAAAAACAAAAAGCTATAAAATGTTCAAGAACCCTGAGTCTTCCAAGAAATTCTTCTAGGGTTTGCATAAAAGAAGTTAAATAGTCTTTAATTCTGTGAGGCAATTAGAAATGTTATTTAATATAATAAGTAAAATATTTGTTTTTTACTATGCATAGTTAATGAAATTTATCAACATATCTTTTAATATTTTGCCTTTATCAATAATCACTTTATGCATACCCCATGGTTATATATAATGGAGATTTCTTATTGTGGTTTTTATTTTCATTTCTCTGTAGATTTTGTGTGTACACACACACACACACAAAAAAAAATCAAAAACAAAAGACTCCCACCTGATTTGAAATTTTGTCCAAGAATACATAAGGCTGAAGTACAACGTAATGTGATAGGAGCGACCCATTCTGGAAGTGTAGAGAAGTTTTTTCAAGGACATAGTACCTGTAATAAATCTTGAAGAAGAAGCTTAAGTTTAATGGAACTCAGACAGTGTAACAGTAAAATAAAAGTTGTATGACTTTTTAAGTTGGACAAACATCCTAAAAAGCATAATTTGCTAGTATTTATTTTGCATTAATTTCATAATTTGATTGTCATCTAATATTTACACCTATTTAGGAGATACAATGTAAAGTTAAGGTTCATATATACATTAGGTACTGATCAAATTAGAGTAATTAGCATATTCATCACCCAATTTTTTAACATGTCTTTTCGCTGAATATATTCAAAATACTCTCTTCTAAACATTTTGAAATATTTGAACTCTATTCATCCTCCTGTGCCACTGAGTACCAGAACATTCTCTTCATAGTTATAATATAGGGCTTACTGGTCAACATCTCTCCTGCTTTCCTCCCCTAATTCCCCAGGCATTTGTGACCACTATGCTTCTCTCTACTAGTATTGGATCAAATCCAAAAGACAAAGTTTTTAAAGCAAGAATAGTAAAGGCAGAGTTTTCCTGCCAGAGATAAAAGTATAAGTTAGATTAGAAGATTATAATATGGCTAAGAACAAACAAAATAATAAATTCAAAACAATTAGTAATCTAGAAATAGACTCGTGAATATATCGAATTTTAGTAGGTGATAAAGGTCTACTTTAAAATAAAAAGGATAGACTTCGCAATTCAAAACACTAAAAGTTGGTTGGTCATGTAGATAAAATAATTTAAAAGCTGTGCATGTAGCATACTTTACAAATATAGAGAAATAAATTCTAGATGGTCAACAATCTAATTTACATTTCAAAAAAGAACTAATTTTAGAAAGAAGTATAGAGAAAATTGTAATTTTGGTGTGAGGACAGCTTTTTATAAACCACCTATATTTAAGAAGTCATAGAGAATGAAAAATCACAAACTTGACCAAAGATAAAATGAAAATCGTACTTAACAAAACTATAAACTTTATGATTTCTGATTTTCTGCAGAGTTAAGAATTGTGTTATGATTAGTAGAAATATTTGATAATGGTATAACATTTAATGGATTAATTTCCAAATTATATTAAATGATCCCACTATTTAATAATAATAATAATAACAACAACAACAACAACAACAATAGATCCTTAAGAGAGGCTAATGGAAAATGATCATAAAATATAATACTAAATCTAATTAATAATTCTAATAATAAAATACAAATTTAAACAGAAAAAAATTTGCCTTTCAGATTAAGAAGAAATCATTAAAAATATACAATATTGGTCCATGATATGGAAATGTACATACTCAGAATGTTCTTAAATATATGTATTGGTAGACCATTTTGGAAAATAGTTTTAGCTATCAAAATTTCAATATTGTGAATCCTTTCATTCCATTCTTCCATTTCTAAGGATTTTTATGAGCAAAAATATGAGCAAAAAGGGTAAAGTTTCAATTGTAGCTACTCTATTTTACAATCTCTTATATATTAGTCAAATACAAGAGAGAAATAGGAACTGTAAGTAAAAAATTCTGTAGATCAGTGCTTTTTGGTATGTGAGTCACATACGTCATTTAACACATTCTAGTAGTTGCATCTTGAAAGGTAAACACGAACAGATGGCATTAATTTTTATAACATATTCTATTTGATCCCATATATCCAGAATATTATAATTTTAATTTATAATAGTATAAAAATATTAATAATATACTTTAATTCTTTTTTCTTACTATCTTAAAAATCTGGGTTGTAAATTACAAAATACCATGTAGGACGTGCAACTCAATTAGGAATATCTGAATTTCAAGTATTGAATAGTGATATGTGGCCAATGACTCCCCTATAGGTATGTGGATCTCTACATTGCAGTGGGTCAAGGGTAATTTTTTACTGCTTTCTTCAAATAAATGCTCTTCATTCAGACTTATAAAGCCTGCTTGTGACAAAATCCTCCGTTATCACCTCTAAGTTAATCAGACACTAACATCAAGCCATTTATTATGCTTTTATTAATGCACGATTAGTGCAAAGACCTGAGTGACACCATTACCAACTCATTGTGGTTAGCAAAAGACAGAATTAAATAATGGGAAAAGAATTGACATTTGTGATCAATAATATCTGTTAAGTGAATGTTGAATGAAAGGGAATGGGCTTTAGTAATTGTAGGAAAATTATGCAATTAAGAGCTGTGTGGACTTGATCAAACCATTTTTCATTTCCAATTGTAGGACTTGTGGTTTTAAACTATCTTGTGAGGAATCAATACAATAATTTTCTGAATTTCCTCATTAAACTACTATCTTCCAAAATGAATTAGTCCATGAACGACTTGTAGACATAAGTAGAATTCAAACAATTTAAGTAAATATAACTTAAAAATTGAAATTTGGAAAATTAAGATAGGAAGATAAAATGATAGCACAGATAGAATCAGGGCTCAATATACATAGGAGTTTTTTCCAAGAAATTTTTTAAAAAATCAGAATTTTGTTTTTTTCTTTCTATTTGTTCTTGATGTTTTGCAGTCAGAGTAATGAACAAAAAAGATGATTTGATTTATAAAGCTGAATCTGTAGTGGATAGGTACATTGGTTAAGTTATGCCTGAAAATAAAACCTAGGCATTCCACTTTCAAAGTTTGTGACATTGAGCTTGTCTGCATCTCAGTTTCTTAAATATAAAGGAGAGAGATAAAAATGGCATCCAACTTATAGGGGTTTGAGATTATTAAAGGAATTATCATATGTAAAATTCATGGTAAAATGCCTGCCATGATTAATGTGATGTAAACATTAGCTGCAATTATTTACTCTTGAAGTTAAAAATACAGATATAATATTTGTGTAGCACCCAGCAAAATGCCTGACATAATAGTGACTTAATAAATAAGCTAATTAATATATGTACACACTTTAAAAACCATGGTTGGAATGGTTGGCACATTCTAATAAATAGGAGAAAATCACACGCACACTTGAGGACATAAAAGAAGTTTCCCCAACTAACTAAGAGAGATAAGTTAATCTTTTCCTAAGAGGTCTGGATTGCCATCTCTGTTGATTCTGCTGATGTTGCAGCCATTATCCCTTTGTAAGTGAGCACATAAAAGAAAGAAATAATCTTAAGGAGTAATACATAATGGGGCTCTAAAATGGAATACAGATATGGTATGAACAATTTGAACAAATTTTGTCCGTTCAGTAAGTGACCATTGTAAAATGTGCCACATTGTCAAGGGTAATATGGTTCTCGATGTGTTTCTCTTTGATATGCTACATAAAATTCTATTCTAAAGCATTCCTCTACCTGAAGAAGTAACTATAAACTAAGCCATGCTATCAACTTAAACAAACTCAATAAAGAGCTGTTCATTGAGCTGAATTTACATACACATTGTCAAAATCCATTATGACTTAGAACCTAAAGAAAAACAAAAACATTTGTACTTGCCATGTTTTTTCCCTCAACTTTTCTATCACTTTCAAAGGATAAATTGCTTCTGCATGAAAATGTAATTAATATATATTTATAAACAATTCAGACAGTAATAATTTTGGACTCTAAATTTTATGACTGTGTAGAAGTGTTTGCACATAAAAGGTATGTAATTTAAAACAAGAATGTATAGTTTTCCTGCTTACACGAATTCCATATTCAAGTAGAACTTATACAATAGATTATTGATAGAATTATGCGCTTCTTTTATTTTCCCAGCTCATTAAAATTTTTCTTATTTTAATTTAACTCCCCTGAAGAATCTGCTGGTGCTCTCTGTGTTTGTCAGGCTGATAAGTACTGTGCTGGAACCCTTCACAGTCTCATCTAAAGCAAGGACTATGTGCTCTGCCCCTGGGAAGGAGAATGAGGCTCATTAGTTTGCCTTCGAGTATTGGGACTTTTCCTAGTCAGGGGAAAAAGCTCTAATATTTTTACACAAATTTTTTATTTTAGGGGATAATCATAAATATCCCCATAATAACTTATACCCCTTCCTCAACTTTAAACTTGAATTTTATATTCCCAACATCATGATACTTTATCATTCTTAAAGTCTGTAAAAGCTAATTTTTGGATTCTGTTTGTTTTGCATAATTAATTTATTATTTATAATCAGTAGTAGAAGTTATTCAAATTCAAAACATGTGCTTTATATTACATTAATTCTTTAAAATGCAAGTGAAAGATTCACCAAATTTTCTGCACTATATTCTCAGTATGCTGAAAAGACTCCCAGGTGAGAAATATATTTGTACAGAATTTCTATACTGACATTTTAAAATATGTATTGAACATTCATAATCTTATCATCTTGTGATTCTTTTAGTGTCCCAAATCATTTATGTACATGGGAATTTAAGCAATAATGAAACTAGATGTATTCCAAATTGCTTTTGTATTTGGAAATTAGCCAAAACATTCTTTAAATGGATTCAAATGAGAAATTAAATATACAGTGGTCCATTGCATCTGCCATAGTTCCCACTTCCTGTATTCAATCAACTGTGAGTCAAAAATATTTTGGGAAGAAATTGACTCTGTACTGAACATGTACAGACTTTTTTCTTTTGTCATTATTCCCTTAATTATACAATATGACAACAATTTACATTTAGAAATAATAAGTAATTGTGAGATGACTTGAAGTGTATAGGAACATGTGTCTAGGTTACAGGCAAATACTCTGCATTTTTATATGAGAGCATCTGCAGATTCTGGGATCTTCAGGAACCATTCCTCAGTTGCTACCAATAAGCAATACAAAACCGAGGACAGATTAAATAAATCACAATATGTGCATAGGAAAAAAAAGCACTTTTTCAAAATATTGTAGACAATATTATATATCAATAAACATACGGAAATAATTTGATAATTTGCTAAAATTTTAAAAAGTGTAAATTACAAAAAGAGTCCTGATTATTTATATAATATAGGTGTATATATAATATAAACATAATGTGTGTATAAATATGTGTATATATGTGCATATATGTATATATTCCATAAAATTATAATGTGTGTATATATATATATATATATATAAAATGTAAATGTGTGCATATATATATTATTTGTATATATATTTGTATTATTTATATATATAAAATATAAATGTGTGCACATTTATATTATTGCTACACATGCAAAATGTTAATTCTTTAGGACTGGTTGGTTACAGTTAATTTTTTTAAATTTTGCTTGTTATTTTTGTACTTTCTAAATTTTCTATCATAAAGATTATTTTCTCTGCAGGGAATAAATAAACACTTTCTAGAGAGAAGAAATTATCCATTAAAGTATCTGGTAAACACATTATGACAGGTTTTAGCAGAAAGAATAAAAAAATAGTTGTATTTACAATACCCAGCTCATATTGTTTACTTTATTTGTTGTGATCTTTTAACCCGGTCCAACTTCAGTAACTTTAGGCATAGCCAGAAGACAAACCGTCCTCTGTAATGTCAGTGTCGCCTAGTGATGGTGAGGCTCCCATAACTGTCCTATCCATCTTGTGTTTATGTACTCAGCATTTCTGTTTGTCCTAGTTTCACTTTACTTTTATAGCTTGAAAATGATAAAACATAGCAATTACACACTCCACCTGTCCTGGATTTTAACCAAGGATAAAATAAATCACAACAGCTTTGTACTCAGTTGAAAATTAATATTCATAGCCCAAGTAATGAAGAAAAGTTATGGAAATATCATGGAAGTCATTAGGTCTGTGGATGTCATTTTTGTACTGTCTAAAAAAATAAATTTATAACAGTCATCATTTTTCTGTCCTTAGTGGGTCCTACAATGGAAACTACAAAAAATATCACAACTTCTCAGAAAGCTGGTGGATGCTGAGAACAATGTTAAGACTCTAAAAGGCCTTGATGTTTAATCTCATCAGGGTCAAGGGAGTATTTGGGAGACTCCATGTAGCAGAATAAAGACAGGCTGTCAGACTTTCTGCCAAATAAAAGTTATAAGGCAAAAGAAAACCTAATTGCTACACTCCCTAAAGAGAATGAGTGAGCAAAGCAAAGCAAAACAAAATGAAAAGCTATAGTAGCATTTCCCTAAAACATCAGTTTACTGTTTACTCTTTTCAAAATGCAAATTCCAAGCATTTAATAACTTACTTACAAAGTTGTTTGCTAATATGTGTGTTTTAATAGTCACATGCATTTAAGGTAAGCATTACCCTATGATGGTTTCTTTTATTTAAGAGTGAAATATTCACTTTGAATCTACATCTGAAAGGAGATAGAATATATAAAGTTCAAACAAAACAAACAGAAATACCTCCCAAAGTCTTGCCTGAAATTAGGATTCAATGTGATATGAAAGAGTGAAATGAAAATATTATATAAAATTCTCAATTTAACCCTATGCAAAAGTTGAAAACAAACTCACATACTTTTTCTACACCTAACCCTCTTTGCTTGTTAGAGTTACCATCCTGCCTAAGTATTTGCAGAAGTGTGAATTATCAACTCTATCCTAATCTGGGTTTTGTTTAATCCTCATATTTTCATCTCACTGTCTTGAATGATTGTCCACAAGCAGTGAAAAGGTTGAATTTAGCTGACAGGAAGTAAGGAAGAAATCCTTTAAAAAGGAAGAAGGGAAGTGGCAACCAACATATATAAAGGCTTTTAATGTATGTAAGAATAATGATAGGCACTTGTACATGCATTACTTCATAAAAGGATAATAATAGTTGTGAAAGTAATGACAGTAGTGACAGCATACCTTATACAAAGAACTCAATAGAGTACTCATTTATTTATAGACAGAGACATGATAGTTATTTTAATAATTTTATATATAAATAAATGCATTTAAAAGCTTTAAGTCATGCATTTATGTTATATATAAATAATTTTATGCCAAATATAACGGAATCCTAAGATGCATCCTAAGATGAAACTTTTGTTATTATGAATGTATCAATGAAAGAAATAGAGAAATTCTAGAGGCTTTTTGTTTCTAGTCTAGGATACGAGGAGCTTACATGTCACTGCTGTGTTCTGACAAGTAAATTGCTGGACAAACTAAAAGTCAACAAATCTTTTTTAGATTTTTAGATTTAGTCAAAAAAATTTTAGATTTAGTCAACAATTTTTTTTTAGAAAGTGAGGTCACAAAGCAATATGCTGCTCCCAAATTATTAGCAGATATATAAAGAGAATCACAACTTACAGAGGCAGAAACCCACCCATCAGCAGAAACCTTTTTGAGAACTTGGGCTTTGCCGAAGAATCAATGTGAGCAAGACTGAGAGCGGAAAACTCACAAAAGAGCACCATGACTTTATGAGCTGTACATCCAGGAGCTATAGGTACTCAGTGAATACAAAAGAAAAAAAAATCTCTCATGCTTCCAACAGGTGGGGAGGTAAACATTTGAAAGTACATCAGAGCACTGTGTTCTTATAAGACCTGCCCTCAGGAGAAACTATTTTACCAGAGCCTATCCTTATGGAGTTTATCAGTCACCTAAACAAGCCACAGGAAGGGAAATACCTGACTTCAACCCCTCTAGCAATCCTGTTCTGCTTATGTAGGGGTAAGGGCAGGGAAATGAGACAAACTGGTGAAGATCACAATCCAGAGGCTCAAAGATCAAAATCACAGGCTCATCAATAGACTGAGAATAAATCATAGGACTGTAGAATGCCTTACAACTAATGACCTTTTACTGTAGTTTTAAAATCAGTACAACATATCCTATCAACAAAACTTATAAGTCATTATAAAAAGAAAAAGCATGGTTCAAGGATCCTGAAGAAACACAAAAATGACAGTCAGAAATGGCTGGAATGTTGCCATTATCAGCCTATTAACTTAAAAAAAATTGTTTTTACTAGGCTAAGGACCTTAACAGAAAAAGCAGACAACATGAAAGAACAGATAAATGATGTAAGCAAAGAGATAGAAATTATAAAATGTAAAAGAATTCCTAAAGAATGAAAACATGGTAATAGAAATGAAGGGTGCCTTCAATTAGTAAGTACACTGTCATGACTGTGGAAAAAAATATATATATATATATATATATATATATATATATATATATATTAGCTTGAGGATCTGACAACACAAAATTCAGTATGAAAATATAAAGCAGACAAAAACTGAAAAGAAAAAGAATAGAATATCAAACAACCACGGTACAACTTCCAAGGATGTAACATGGGGAATGGGAATTCCAAAAGAGAAGAAAGAGAGAAAAGCAATATTTGGAGGAATAGTGACTGAAAATTTCTCCCAAATTAATGTCATATATCAAAACACAGAATCAAGAAGGTCAGAGAACATCAGACAATGTAAAAGTAACAAACGTTACACCTATATATGTCATATTCAAGCTTCAGGAAATCACAGATAAGGAAGAGATCTTTGAAAGAAGCCAAAGGGGGAAAATGCTTTAACTATAGAGGAAGAAATATAAGAACTTTGTCCAAGATCTCCTCAGAAACCATGCAAGCAAGAAGAGAATGATGTAAAACATTTTAAGTGCTAAGAAAAAAAACCCACTAATAGAGAACTCTGTGTTCTGCAAAATTATACTTCAAAAGTGAAGAAAAATGCATTCTTGAACAAAATAATAATAATAATGATAATAAATAAATTGAGGAATTTTGTTGCTAATAGATCCTGTCTTACAATAAATGTTCAAAGAAGTTGCTTAGGAAGAACAAAAACTCATATATGTCAGAAATTAGGATCTATATAAATAAAAGAATAGCAATGAAGACTGAATAAATAAATGTAAATTTAAAAACTTTTATATTTCTCATTCTTAATTGATCTGGCAGAAAAATAGTCTGTTATAGCAACAATATATCTGATATATATGTTAATAAATAACTCTTGTGCAAATCTAAATATAAGCATTGATATTTGCTTATGTATGCTTATGTGTAAATTGAAATGAATAACAGTAATGATAAGGGAGGGATTAGGAATATTTTGTTATTATAAGAAATTCATGTTATACATAAAAGTTGTGTATTGTTGTTTAAAAGTGGACTTGGATTAGTTGTATTTATTGTAAATATGAGAGTACTAAATATGAGAACACTAAAAAATTTAAAGAAGTTAACAAGTGCTAAGAGAATTGAAATAAAAAAGGCAAATAAATAAATGGAAGACAAAAAAGAAACTAAAAATGACAAATATGGTAGATATTATTAATACCCATTATTTTCTTAAATACCAATGGTCTAAATACACCAATCTCAAACCAATTTTCAGTGTGTGACAAAAAGCTAAACATAACCACATGTTGTCTATAATAAACTCACTTTATATGTAAAATGTAGAATACAGCAAAATGATATAGAAAGATAGAACATGGCAACATGAAACAGAAAGTATGAGTACCTGTATTAATTTTAGACAATGCTTGGGATATTATTAAGAATCGAGGGTCATTATATTATGATAAATATATCAATAGTCCAGGAAGACATAGAAATTCATAATTTGTACACAAATAGTAACAACAGAACCTCAAAGTGTTGTGAGTCAAAACTAACATAATGGCAAAAATATAGATAAATTTACTCTTATAAATGGATAATTTACCCCATGACTCAGAAATGAATAGAATAGATCCATCAGGAAGAAATTTTAAAAAGACAGTTGAACTCAACAACATCATTAATCATTGAATAATGGACATTGGTAGAATCCTACATCCAGCAACAAAGATTACACATTTTTCTCAAGCTTACATGTAACATTACAATAGTCCTTATGCTGCTTTATGAACGCATGTTAACACGTTA
This sequence comes from Urocitellus parryii, assembly GCF_045843805.1. NCBI lineage: Eukaryota > Metazoa > Chordata > Mammalia > Rodentia > Sciuridae > Urocitellus > Urocitellus parryii. The sequence goes on along the minus strand of NW_027554049.1, from coordinate 3,292,499 downwards.
ACAAATTAAAAGTATATATTTTATAAATATATACTTTTATATCTCAGTCCACAGTAATACTAAACTAAAAATCAATAAAAATGAAAGATAATTGGAAAATTCCAGGGTACATGAACACTAAATGATACACTTCTAAATAACACATGAGTCAAGAAAAAAATTATAAGATAAAATTTTAAATAGCTTGAAGTAATTAAACATAAAAATAAACTTATCAAAAATTTTGAGATGTAGTAAAAACTGCTTAAAAGTACATTTCCAACATTAAATTTATATATTGGAAAAGAAAAAAGATCTAAAATCAATCTTCCAACTTACACTTTCAGACACAATAAAATGAACATTACATTAAATCCAAATTATGAAGTATATAGGTAATAAAAATTACCAAAAAAACCTCAATAGAATTGAAAACAGAAAATCAATAGAGAAATTCAGTGAAACTACAAGCTTCTTTATTTTAAAGATCTATAAAATTAATAAGACTTTATAAGATTTTATCCATGTTAAGAAAAACAAAGAAAACAACAGTTACTAATATGGGTAAGGAAAGAGGGGCACCACTGCAGATCCTATGAACATTGAAAGTTTATTAAAAATACATTGTCCACCACCCCTAAGCCCCTAAATTTGATAATCTAGATGAAATAGTCCAATTTCTTGAAATACACAATGTGAAAAATTTACAAGAAGAAATAGATGGCCTGAATAGATTTATATGTAGTAAAGAAACTGAATCAATGATAATATTTCAAAACAGAAATCATCAGGCTCAGATAGGTTCAGTGATGACTTCTACCAAATATTTAAATAAAATTTACTAACTTTACAATCTCTTCAGAAGATATGAGTAGAGAAAACACCTTCTAACTTGAAACTATAGATCAATATTGCTCATGAACATTCATATAAAAATCCTCAACATAATATTCCAAATGATATCCAGCAATATGCAAAAATAGTTATATTACATTACCAAGTAGAATTTATCTCAGGTATATGAAACTTTCAACATTTGAAAAATCAATTAGAGATCCAAGATGGTGGGCTAGAGGGAGGCTGTATTCCTTGTCACTCCATGACCTGGAATTCAAGTAGTAGGAATGCTGTTTCACCGCAAGTTATTAGGGTCCCCCCACCAGCTGCTCCTATTCAGGAATTCCAACAACCATGTTGGCATAGCCTCAGCATTCATGCAAGACACCCAGCTGCCTTGCTGAGCAGGACCCCTCGCATCAGCACCCATGCAGGATCCCGGGTCTCTGCTCCCATGTTGACTCCCATCTACTAGGATGGGGTGCCCCAAGTAGCCTCCATCTTGGGACGCTGCAACCACTGACAGTCACATGCACCTGGGGACACTGGAACAGGTCTGGAGACAGCCGCCAGCCAAACCCTACATGCCACAGAGCTGCATCTCTGAATATGCCAGCCAACCCCATTGCCAGCCCACCTTGATACCCCATCTCTGAAATCAGCCAACTCCACTTTGGGACACCATTGTTGCCACCTTGAGTTTTCCTTGCTATCACCAAAACCATATTTATTTGAGGCAACCTCCCTGTTTGGGACACTGGCTGGACCTAGAAGCAATATCAAGATACTTATAGTCCCCCAATTCCCCACTCTCCCTTGCAGCCACTAACCTGACACAGTGTTTGCAGCTACATGGCCAGTAGGTAGCTCACAAAGCCTGGCCCTAACCTGGCCAATACATAACACTCTCTGCAACAGGGTGAGCAGACCCCAGAGCTCAGCCCAAAAGACCTCCATAGAGAGAGGTAGAAAGGGAGGGGGTGAGATACTGTTTCCAGGCTAAAGTATAGACCCAGAATGGTGAAGTCTGCAGGCAATATAAGGAGAAAAGACCAGGCACCCACATCATATGAGCAGGTCCCAAAGGATATCCTTGGGATATAGTCTCACAATGGGGACCTGCAAGTGCTATTCCCTACATTCCCCAAAACCAACCCTCCCACCCTATTAACCTTTACCATCCTGAGACTGGAAATACCAACAAACAACAGACAACCCCACCTATTGGATGAGAAGGGAAGCAGGACAGAAACTAAAATTCAATGGAAACAATCCTTTAATTTTCCTTCGAGATTTTCTTTTCTTTTTCCTTTTCTCTCTCTCTTTTCCCACCCTCACATCTGCAACATTTATGAAACCAAGTACTTTTTATGTATTAAACTACTAAGTATTGGGGTGTCTGAATTGTATATTACATTTGTGTTGTATTATAGTTGTTTTATATATTCTTTTATCTTCTATTTTTACATTTTTTAGATTTCTTAATTTTTATGTTGATTTGTTTTTTGTACTCTCTCTATTGTCTTCCCACTTGTTTCTCCCAAATCACTTTCTTACTTTCCTCCTGCTACTAGCCAACTTCTTTTGATTCCTCTTTCACACTTCCAAGGACCTAATAATTCTATATTCTCACTCCTACCTTCTTAACCTCCTGACCCTACACCCCCAGTTCTCTCTTTATCCACCATCAGAAACTGTACACCATTTTGCAAACCTACTGTTTATATTATAGATAATAATTGAACTCACCATTTCTCTTTATTGTGACAAAACCATGAGTGTCTTAATAGGAGTTATTCCATTTAAGGATGTATGTTGTTTGTATTGAAATCTGTTAATAGTGCTCTCCCCTTTAAAAGAGAGATACTTGAACCCTGAAGGAACACTATAAACCCATAGGGTAAAAACTGTAACACCTCAGATCCACAATGTTAGAATGGAAGACACACAAACAACATGAAAAAACAAGGTAAGAAAGTACCCAAACACATCAAGATACTACATTATTAGAATTCATGGACAGAACAACAGAAGAAGTGTCAGTGAAGGAGCTCAGAATGTACAAAATTAAAATGTTCTGTGAATTAAAAGATGGTATAAGAGAGCAAATACAGGCAGCAAAATATCATTTCAATAAGCAAATATAGGAAGCAAAGGATTACTTCAATTAGGAGATAGTCTCAAAAAAACCCAGAAGTCCTGAAATGGTGAAAACAATAAAAAATTAAAAACTTGATAGAAACCATCACCAATAGATTAGATCACTTGGAAGACAGAACCTCAGACAATGAAGAAAAATATATATAATCTTAAAAATAAAGTTGACTACACAGTGAACATGGCAAGAAATCATGAGCAAAACATTCAAGAATTATGGGAAAACATGGAAAGGCCATTTTTAAGGACTATTGAAATAGAGGAATGCACAAAGATTGAAACCAAAGGAATGAACAATCTATTCAATGAAATAATATCAGAAAAATTTTCAAACATGAAGAATGAACTAGAAAACCAAATACAAGGGGCCTCCAGGACACCAAATGTACAAAATCACAACAGATCTATACCTGGCACATTATAATAAAAAATGCCTAGCATACAGAATAAGGAGAGAATTTTAAAAGCCACAATATGGGAAAACCGATTAGGATCTCTGCAGATTTCTCAAACTAGACCCTCAAAGCTAGAAGAGCCTAGAATAACATGTACCCATCTCTGAAAGAAAATGGATGCCAACCAAGAATCTTATATCCAGAAAAATTAAGCTTTATATTTGATGACAAAATAAAAACCTTCCATGATAAACAAAAGTTAAAAGAATTTACAACTAAAAACGCCTACATTATAGAACATCTTTGGTAAAATATTCCATGAGGAGAAAACAAAAAACAACAATGAAAATCAAAAAAGGGAGGTATTACATTAAACAAAATACCAATCAAAGGAGAAACAAAGTCAAGTTAAATTTTAAAAAAATCTATCATCTATCTATCTATCTATCTATCTATTTATCTATACAAATCATGTCTCAATAATAACACTGAATGTTAATGACATAAACTCACCAATCAAAAGACTATACTGGCAGATTGGATTAAAAAAGTAAAAGACCCAAGAATATGCTGCCTTCAACAGACTCATCTAACAGGAAAAGACATCCACAGACTGAAGGTGAAAGGTCGGGAGAAAACATTCCACTCACATGGACTGCAGAAACAAGCACGGGTTTCCACCCTCATATTAAATAAAGTGGACCCCAGGCCAAACAGAACACTAAAGAAAGAAATTAAAGAAGAACTTAGAAGATGGAAAGATCTCCTTTGTTCTTGTATAGGCAAAATTAATATTATCAAAATGACCACGCTACCAAAGGCACTATACAGATTTAATGTAATTCCAGTGAAAATCCCACCAACATTTCTCATAGAAATAGAAAAAGCAATCATGAAATTTATCTGTAAAAATAAGAGACCCTGAATAGCCAAAGCAATCCTTAGCAAGAAGAATGATGCTAGTGGCATCACAATACCAAATCATAAACTAAACTACAGAACAACAGTAACAAAAACATTGGCATCAAAATAAATGTGTAGGTCAATGATACAGAATAGAGGACACAGAGACAAACCGACATAAATACAGTTATTTCATACTAGACAAAGGCACCAAAATATATACTGAAAAATCAATTAATGTAATCTGTCACTTCAAGAGACAAATGGAAAAAAATCACATGATCATATCAATAGATGCAAAAAAGCCTTTGACAATCTAACACAAATTCCTAAATAAAAGTTCTCACAAAAGTAGAAATAAAGAGGAACTTCCTCAATTTGATAAAAAATATTAACAGCAGTTTACATTTAGCATATTACTTAAATGGTTAGAAACAAACACTTCTGCTAAGATCAAGAACAAGACAAAGATGTCCCATCTCATCACTGTTTTTCAATATGATACAGAAAATCCTAATTAAAACAATAAGAAAAGAAGAGGAAATAAAAAGTATATATTCCAAGAAGGAAGAAATCAAACAGGATATTTTTATGGGATATATAATCATCTCTGCAGAAAATCCTAAAACATAAAAAACAACCTTCTTAACCAGAAAGCAAGTCTAGAAGATACAAGATTAATATGCAAAAGTCAATGACTTTCCTGTATGTAAGCAATGAACAAATGGAATATGAAGTTTTAAAACATTAGAATTTACATTAGCACCCCACAAAAAATACTTATGTAAAATCTAACAAATATGAATGATATCTATCTGAGAAAAACCACAAAACTGTCACAGATTGTATAAAAATGAGTTAAACAAATTGAGAGAGATTACGTGTTCATGGATAAGAAGACACAATATTGTCAATATATTAGTTCTTGTCAAAGTGTTCTATATATTTAACACAATGCCAAACAAAGTTTAAAAAATGACTTGTAGATATTGATAAATTGATTCTAAAGTTATAGGAAGAGGCAAAATACTCTTCAGAATAGCCAATTTTATAATCTTGGAGAAGAACAAAATCAGGCTTTAGGACTGATTAAGGAATAGACAAATAGATCAATGAAACAAAATAAAAAGTAAAGAAAGAGACCCATATAATCAACTGATCTTTGATGAATTGAGCAAAAATGACAAGGTGGAGGAAAAATAGTGTTTTAAGTAAATGATAATGGATATCCACATGCTAAAAAAATGAGTTCTGACAGTCATCATATATTGTTACATTGTTCACAAAAATTATGTCTAAAACTATCACAAATCTAAATGTAAAACATAAAATTCTAAAACTACTACAAGATGACATAGGAGTAAACCTCATCTACCTTGAGTACAGCAAAGACTATTTAGATAGCATAAGTGGAAAAATGATAAGATGGACTTCATTACAATTTTAAAAATTCTATTCTGCTCAAAGAAATGGCAAGAGAGTGAGAGGACAAGACACAGACTAGCAAAATATTTCCAAAGATGCACCAGATAAATAACTGCTTTTGAAAATATCTAAAATATATAAAGAAACCTTAAAACTCAACAAAATTGCAATGAACCAAAGACCTGAATAGATAATGCACCAAAGAAGATACACAAATGGCAAATAAAAATTTAAAAAGAGTTTCAATACTATATGTGATTAAAGAATTGTTAATTGAAACATCATTGAGATATCACTACTCATCTATTAGAATGGTCATACTGACGCAATGGGTACTCTCATGCATTACCAACCAAGAAACAAAATTGTGCAGTCACTTGGGAAGACAATTATGTGGTTACCTACAAAACTAAACATACCATATGATCTTAGTATTTAGTGAAACAATTTGAAGGATTATGTCCAAAAAATTTTAGATTATAGTTGTTTGTAAAAATCTTTATTTATGATTATCACAATATGCATGTAGTCAATATGCCTTCATTGAGTGAAGGGATAAATAGATTGTTGTACATTCAATGAAATATATTATTTGGTTCTAAAAGAAATGAACTATTGAGCCATGAAAAGATATAAAGGAACTGTAAATGTATATTACTAAGTAAAAATAAGCCCATATGAAAAGACTACATACTATCTATATATTATTTTTCCAACTATATAACATTTAGAAAAATCACAGAACAATTAAAGAGTCAGTAGTTTCTAGGAGCTAATGAGTAAAGAGGTATTAATATATGAAGTTCGTAAGAGATTTTAAGAGCAAATTTTGGGGGCAAATTTTATATGATACTACAATAAGGCATACATAATATTACACATTTACCAAAATACACAGAATGTACAATGCCAAGAATGAATCCTAGCTGGGTGCAGTGGCACATGCCCAGTGGCTCTTGAGGCTGAGAGAGGAGGATTGGGAGTTCAAAGCCCGAATCAGCAAAAGCTAGGTGCTAAGGAACTCAGTGAGGCCCTGTCTCTAAATAAAATACAAAATAGGGTTGGGGATGTGATTCAGTGGCAGAGTGCCCCTCTGAGTTCAATCTTCCAATACCCATACCCCCCAAAAAAGAATGAATACTAATGTAAACTATGGACTTTTGGATAATAATGATCCATCAATGTAGATCTATTAATTGAAACAACTGCCCTGGGTAGTACAAAATGTTGTTAGAGGAGGAGTTTGAGCATGTGTAGGAACACAGTATATGAAGGCTTTTACTTTCAATTATTCTGTGAACCTAAAACTGCTATACAAATAAATTTTATTATTTATTTTTAAACTTGAATTTGCAGATGTTTTAAGGAATTTTCCCAAATAAAATATTTGGTAGAGAGTTATGTGGGACTTCAAATCAGGTTCATGTTACTCTGATGGTCTCTTTGTAATGCCAAAACATCCATGTGCACTTAAAAAACTAAAGATGAGGTAGTGTCAATTGACATCAAAGACAAGAGATTGTCTCTGAATTAATGGGAAGTTGTTTTAGAAAAAGCAAACTATAAACTAGCTTAAGGAATGAAAATATTTGCAAGTAAATGTGAAAATGCAGGCAAACATAGAGAGTTAGACATTAACAGACCAAGATGAAAAAAGCCAATTGAAAAATTGAGAGAGGAAAACACAGTCACCTCAGAAAAGCAACAATGAGACAACACATTTAGTCCAAATGAGGTGCATAGAAAGATGTCCAACTTTATCAAGAGGCTGAAATTCAAGATTTAATCTCAGAAGATATATTAAGGTGTAACGGAAAAGCAAAAAAATGATTTAGAAGACAGAGTTGAAATTCTGTTAATGAAAAAGACATTATTTTAGGTTACAGAAAGCTTGAAAAAAGGAGGAAGATTTCAAAATATAAGGTTTAAACAGCTGGATTATTTACCATACAGAAATCAACAGTCATGATGACATGACATTCAAACAGTGCCCCTGTACTCAGTTTTTTCTTTCATGGTATTTGTCTACCTAGGGTGATATTTGTTTTAACATTACCTGCGTGTATATGTATTATAGTTTTTACATTATGTGTCCCCCAAAAGCTCATGTATGAGACAATGCAAGGAAGTTTATAGGTGAAATGATAGGATTATGAGAGTTTTAATATAATCAGTGATAGAGAGTAACTGAGTGGTGACCCTAGGCAGGTGGGATGTATTTGGAGGAAGTAGGTCATTGGGGGTGTGCCTTTCACATTTATACTTTATCTCTGACCAGTGGAGTCTCTCTGCTTCCTGGTGCCATGCTGCCAGCTGCTTTCCTCAGCCAAACTTTTCCACCGTGATGTCTTGCCTAACCTCAAGGCCAGAGGAATAGAATTGACCATGTATGGACTGAAACTTCTAAAACTGTGAGCCCCAAAATAAATTTTTCTCTTCTAAAAATTGTTCTTGTCAGGTCTTTTGGTCACCGTGACCAAAAACAAAAAAAAGTGACTAAAACAGAATGTGAGTGCACTCATGCAATTGTATATGCATGCATGTAATTTTAAAGTGTCCAGTTCCTAAAGGTTTTCCTAATGATCCCTACAGTTTTCTTTAGAAAGAATAATTTTTGAAGTTCTTCTGTTTATTATTCTGCACATTTAAACAAATTCATCATTTATTAGCTTTCCATTTTGAGCCTGTACTATGCTGAGTTTCAGATAGATTAAATAGATAGATAGATGCATACATATAAATATATATGTATATGTACATATACATATATATATATATATATATACACACACAGAAATACATAATATATGCTATTTACATAGATCAATTAAAGCTACTTCTATCAAACACATATCACTTTCCCCTTCAGAAGCACACTCTTTTTATTCTTTTCACACTGCAACTTCAATCATATGTTTGCTTAATTTGCTTCTCATATTAGAGTAAAAGCTGTTTTATCAGCAGCCTGTCAACTAGAAATCTCTATTTATGGGTGCTCTTGCTCATTTGCAGTGCTCAGTCACTCTCCAAGTTATGAAATGTGAATCTCTGATATATAAAAATAACCATTTGCACAGTGCTTGCTCCTCTTTCCACTCACTTAAGATTGCTCCATCACAGCCACAATTCATAAACTTTCCCAGTATGAAAACAACACCAAGGGAATTCACTAAGTTGAATTGCTACATCAAGTCAAGAAATGTCAGCATCCACTAAATATATGCTGTGTGTCAGGTTCTGTATTTGGCATAATGGATGTTTTATTGTTTCAAAACTCATAGGCACATATAAAATACAGATATTTTTCTCCATTTAGGAGGGGTCATAATCAGGGGTCAAAGTGGCACTACTGACTGTAGAAGTTCACACGCAGTAGAAATGAAGCCAGTATGTGAGTGAGGTCATGCTTGCTCATGGTTGCATGCCTGAAGGTAGTGTTATTTTATCTGGCTCTGCCAACCGAAGAGACCCAATACAGGACATAAAGGAAAATACCAGGAATTCTATTGTTCTTCCTTAAAAGCAAATGGATTACTTTAATGAATTGAGTCATTTTAATAAGATACTTGGGAATGTAAATTTTCTGTTTACTTAGAAGAAAGAATTCAAAATCTTTTCTACCAAATAGAGCATTATATGATTCATTAAACCATTTCTTCTATTTTTTCCCTGAGAATACATAAAAGGTCACCTGGCACCCTTTAACTCCCTCCTAAATGTTCATTTTAATTTGAAAGTGCATGCATTTTAATTTCTTATAATTTCATGTCTTAGTGTCAAGCAAGTTCAGCAGAAAAGAAAAAATCTTCTGCAGTGATTCTGATCTATTTTTACTCTATTGTCACTGAAGCCACATATCCTTGTCTGCTCATTGGTCTTTCTTACATATTTTTCATAAATATGTAATAAACATTTAAATGTGTTTTCAAATGAAGGTGAAACACCCAATACTTTATTTAAAACAGTGAAAAGTATATTTTTACCAAATAGAATTGCATTTAGACAAAATAAGTAAACAGATAAATGTTTTCTTTTTTTTTTTTTATTTCCAGGGCTTTCTAGACTTTTCTATCAAGAAAATGAATGTCATAATTTATTCATTAAAGATTTTATCTAGAAAAGAGTAAGTATCACCCAGGATGCTAAAAATTGGGGGAAGAAGTAGAGAAAAGTCTGCAGAGCAGACATTGAAAACTTAAAGGAGGAAAAATCTTATAAGAGGAAAATAAAAAGAATAGGCTGCTTTCGTAATAAATAGAGTTACAGCGTCCATATTTCTTCAAAGAATTAACAAATATGAGTTTGGAACTAGAGGGGAAAGTAGTTGGAGTGAAGGAATCTTCCTCTTCAGAGGCTCTCTTTAATAGAATTTTTCAATAAAGATATGTTATTTTAATTCAAAAATAAATGAATAAATGTGGGGAGATCCAATTAGGATCTTTGATAGCATAATGAAACCAGCCAAGATTCATGCAGCTCATCATTTAGTGAGAGACACAAATAACTTTTAGAGAGCATTTCATAAAGAGCAGTGGAATGTGAACTAATAACATAGGAAGGCTAGGAAGTTTCTTTGAATTGCCTTTAAAGAACCATCAAATACCTTGTAGAAAACAACAGGTGTGCTAACCCTGAAAATAAACATGTGCAAAACAAAGTGAGTCAGTAAAGAAATTCATCAAAAAGGAAAGATCAGTGGGGCTAAGTCCTGACAGGGTCTACTCGGGGATCATTGTGAAGTTAGGATTGATGGCCATAGGTTTGTCAACATATTCCAGAATGGAAATTTCATCAATAGTACAGGTGCACTAAGATAAGGTTTGCCCTGTTATTAACATTAACATATGATTAACTTATAGATGGAGCCCCCTCTGAATGGGATGGTCACCAGAACAGTTCCAGAAAGGACCAGCTTGGGTCAAAAACTTGTCTACCCAATATAAAGAAAGATTAAACATCTGATTGGTGAAGATTGCAGAAGGTGAACCCAGTTCTCCTGGTAACTATCAAACAGTAATAAATTTGGAAGGAGCTAGCATTCAACTCCCTTTGTCACTCTCTGTTTGGAGACAACCCAAGCTCTTTCTCTATTGAGAGTGTTTATTTTTTATTTGAGCCTTATCTTCACTTATAAAAAAATTCTCTTGCTAGGTTGTTTTTTTTTTTTTTGTGTGTGTGTGTGTGTGTGTGTGTCTGACTCTAAAGTTTCTTTCCTCAGGACACAAGAACCTAGGTCTGGGGAAAGCTGAGAGAAGAAAGACCTTAGCTATAAAAGAGGGAAGACCTCCCCCTTCCACAGATTCCACTCTTTTTCCTCCGGGTGTCCTTTTTCCTCCGGTGAGAAGTCTTTTCTGCTTTCCTTTAATAAAGCTTTTATTTTCCACTCAAAAAAAAAAAAAAAAAAAAACTAGGTCTGGAACTTCAGCTCCACACTTACCTGTGACATAATCAGTGTTCATAGTGTTTCTTTTAAGAAGTATGGCATTGGAGAAGATAATGCTAAGTGAAGTTAGCCAATTCCCAAAATACCAAATGCTGAATGTTTTCTCTGATATAAGGAGGCTGATTCATCGTGGGGTAGGGAGGGGGAGCATGGGAGGAATAGAAGAACTCTAGATAGTGCAGAGGGGTGGGAGGGAAAAGGAGGGGGCAGGTGGTTAGCAAGGATGGTGGAATGTGATGGACATCATTATCCAAAGTACATGTATGGACACGATTTGGGGTCAACCTACTTTATATACAACCAGAGATATGAAAAATTGTGCTGTATATGTGTAATAAGAATTGTAATGCATTCCTCTGTCATTTATTTTTAAAAAGAATTAAAAATTAATAAATAAGCTATTTTTAAAAAGTACCAAAAACAGAGATTGGTAATTTAAACCAGAAGCTCAGTAAAGTTTTTCTGATATGCCCTACAGATGAAAAATCAGTAGGTATTATAATGATGAGGTGAAAGAGAATTCGAAAACTGTGGGAATCTTCCACAATGAGATTATCAGAAAGTAGAAAACTGCATGAAGAAAAAGCATGATAAGTCCAAGCAACTCTTAATGGATCAATATGACACAGTGATGTTCTTAAAAGTAGTTTTTGGTTGATTTTGTCTTGTTTTGTTTGTGTACTGTGTAAGCCATATGACTTCCTCATTCATAGAAACCCAGATGTACCATCTTCCTGAATCCCACATTTACATCTCCTCTGATTGAACTTGATGTTGTGAGGTGGTCCTGAAGTCTGGTTCTGCCCTATTGCTGCTACTCCTCTAATGCATGCTGAGCGCACAAAGACAGACTCACACTCCCTGAAACATACTGCACACACACACAACCCTAAAAATTTTCTGAAAGTGCTTTGTACAAACCTTTTGTCCTTTAAGGCACAATTTTCACACCATGGAGCTGTAGTCTAGAGTATGAGAGTAAGGGCTCAAAGAAAAGGAGATGAAGTGGTAAATGAACCATGAAGGGCTTGTAAATCACTTTTCAAGTTCATATCTGAGTTCATCTTTGAGGTTAAATATGAGCTTAAAACGCATTGAAGGCAAAGGAGAGATAATAATGACTGAAATGAGAAGGGGGTGAGTGAGGGATCCCATTATGCTTTAAAGAGATTACTCTCAGCCTAGTGCCAAAGAGTTAATTATGAAACCCTTGTGACAACAGGTGAGAAATGATGGACCTCAGCTAAGGTCATGACAATGAAGATAAGTAGAAAGAAGTCAATAGACTTAAGACATGTTTGGGAGGAAAAGCTGTTAGATGTAATGATAACTGGATGGAGTACTCCAAGAAAACAATACTTCTTTCTTGAAAACATTAACAAAATTTATCAAAATAAAGAAAATAGAAAATTAATGAAGGTAATAAATAAACTTTATTGAGATTATGTTCTTTGTGGAAAATTTACCTTATTTAGTAATCTCACAGGGCTGGGGATGTGGCTCAAGTGGTAGCATGCTTGCCTGGAAATGCGTGTGGCCCAGGTTCGATCCTCAGCACCACATACAAACAAAGATGTTGTGTCCACCAAGAACTAAAAAAATAAATATTAAAAATCTCTCTCTCTCTCTCTCTCTCTCTCTCTCTCTAAAAAAATAATCTCACAAAAATATAAACATAAGCTGGGCATGGTGATGCATACCTGTAATCCTAGCAGCTAGGGAGGCTGAGATAGGAGGATTGCAAGTTCAAAGATTTCAAAGCCAGCCTCAGCAAAAGTGAGGCACTAAACAACTCAGTGAGCGCTTGTCTCTAAATAAAATATACAAAAGTTCTGGGGATTGACTCAGAGGTCAAGTGCCCTGGGATTCAATGCCCAGTACCAAAAAAAAAACCAACAAATTTATATATATATATATATATATATATATATATATATATATATATATATACACACACACATACATACACAAATAAATAAAATAAGAACTTTAAGAGAAATTAAACAAAAATGGCTTTACTAAAATATGTATAGTTAGTGAAGTTTATTGGCATATATTTAATAAATATACTTACATATTTACTGAATAAGAATAAAAACTTACTTTCCAAATATTCTAACCCAGTACTCATTGCTCATTGCCTTTAAACTGCTTGGAATGAAAAAGTATGATAGGCAACTTAACATTTGCAATGAACAATTTCTATACATGCCATTTTTTTGTTCATCTATAACATATTTTACATTTATTATTTAATTCAAGGTTTAGTACTTTCTGAATAATCAAAGCTCCCCAGCCTCATTTGAGACTATTCTCATGAGGCTACTTTTTAAAAAAAGAAAAAGAGAAGAAAACAATTCATTTCTATTATTTTTCAATATACACTGCAGATATGGGAAATAACTACTCAAGTGCAAAAAGGCCCATAGTGGATATAAAGATCTGAATTACTGTTTGTGGTTAAGGCCCTGCTGACTCCAAATACAGAGGGAGGTTGAAACAAGAGGATCCCGAGTTCAAAGAGTTCAAATCCAGCCTCAACAAAAGTGAGGCACTAAGAAACTCACTAAGCAACTCTTTGAGTCTGATCTCTTACTATTATGGTGGCTAATTCCAAACTCTATTTTAAGGCTCATTTTTGGGGACCCACTGACCTTCACCAGAGTCTATATTATCAGGGTTCACATGGAGGAAATGTGACTGCTTCCCTTAACCAGTGTCACCCTGAGCATGTCCATGCCCATGATAAGAATCTGTCTTTTACTTTACTGTAATGCTCAGTTTGTAGCAGAGATGTAGAGAGGGACAGCCAGAACCTGCCTTCAGATCCTTTTTTCACCTTGTCTGAGCTCATGGAACATAGAGATTTGCCGGTGGAAATCTCTCTTAACCTTCTTTTCCTTTTCCCAAATTGCTGTGCCCCTCTGCCCTCTCCCAGAGTTCTTATTTCATATTCCGGTGGCACTGAGAGAACTCAGTGAACAACCAGTTAGAAAAAAAAAATGCAGACATATCAAGTTCTTATCTTGGGGTGGCTCCTAATTTGCAGTGAGAAGATTAAGTGTATTGGCTTCTACACATACAAGTTGAAGGATAACAGGAAGTGGAAAATATTGTTCTTGTCTAATGAATTCATCTGTCCCCTACGTTCAACTTTCATTCTATTAGTGGGAAGGAAGAGGGCAGGAATGTACAATACAAGTTCTACAGGAATGTCACCTCTCCCCAAACCACGAGGTGATTTATCTAGGAGTGAGGAGGAAAATTCTCTAATCTTAAAATATGAAATACACCAAAACTTATATTTTTAGCTATGTGGTTAAGGCCTTGCTGACTCCAAACACTGAAGCATCTGTAAGTCTGATCTCCTATTTTTATGGTGGCAAATTTCAAACTCAAGATATCTTAGGTCTCATTCTTTGGGGATCCACTGACCTTTATCAGAGTCTTAATATCAGGGTTCACACAGGAGAGGTGGCATTTTTCCAGGGTAAATTTTACACAGGGCAGTAAACCTGTAGACTAGAAAAGAGAATCAGTTCTTATTTCATATCTTAAGAACAAAGAACCTGCTATAGATACTTTAGAAAGAACTCTATCAGCTTCAATTCAGAAAAGAAAGTTCATTCAGTGGCTCTTAAAGAGACACACATCTGACCATAGCTTTGGTCCCACCTGGTCTAGGAGTTTTAGATCACCATATTCCCAGTACTATTCTAAAGATATTTAAAGTGATTGACATTGTTGATATGAATGTATGCTTGTGGGTGTATTTGTTGCATGTATGTATGTAAAAGTTGAAAGAAAATAATTTTACTTTATAGGGACTAAGATAACTACTAAGGAAAGTAAGCTAGCATTTTCCCAGCTCTTATTAGAATTCAATTCCAAATATAAGCAAAATAATTATAGTATGTAGATCATATTACAATTTGGGAAAACATGCTTGTTCATTTTTCTAGCAATCATCTTTCCCAAATCCTATAAAGTAAACATTGATCTCTGAGTCCTTATGCAATACCAATTTGTAAACTTGGAGCCACTTAGCTTCTTAAATAGAAACTGTAGTAAACACTGAGGCCAGAGAAATAATACATCTTGTGAAAACCTCAAGGTTTTGGACACCATTGTGCTCTATTCACCAGATGGCATGCCACCTCATCCAGGCTGCTATTCGTTTAATATTTATTACCTAGATGCTAAGCCAATCATGTTTCTCAGATCTTATCTCATCTAACAAAGGCAATATTTGCTATTGGGTTTCCCTCTACTCCAATTATCTTTTTGCATTTTCTGCTAAAGCAAAACGTTTGCAAAGAAGAAATCAGAACTCTCTCTGAAATGCAGCCAGAGGGAGCTGCCAGTGAGCTAGAAACAGAAAAGGAATATGAAACACTATCAACCACTAACAAGAAATGGAAAGACAGGAACCAAAAAAAAAAAGAGGAAAAAGGAATCTCATCACACACACACACACACACACACACACACACACACCTATACATACAATGTATAAACGCAGCACATCTTTAATGGTGATGTTCATAGCTAGCCAGATCTTTATAACAGGAACTTCTGTTTGCATGTCACTTCATATTTTCAAAGCATCTTTATAAATCACATCATTTGTTTTTTATAACAATCTACCTAGGCAAATCTCTATTAATAATTTTCTAATATCTTCCTTGTTTTACAGAGAGAGAAAAGATGCTAATGCATAATAAATTAAAACTTACTTGAATAAATGCATGTTGTTGCAAAGAGCTTAATAGCTGTTAAAATGCTTGCACTAAAGTAAGATTGGAACAGTATTAAAATCACAAATAATTAAAATATACATTTTGATAAATTTTTCCAAGTGCATACTTGCACAATCATTATGAAAATCAAAATAATGAATTTACCCATTACACACAAGAGTTTCTTCATGCAACTTTGTAATCCCTTTTCAATCTCCATCCTGTCCCTTCATCTTCAGGCAATTATGGATCTGCTTTCTGTTATGACTTTAATTTGCATCTTCTAAGTTCTTCATAAATAGAATCATATGATATGTATTTTCTTTTATCTAGATTTGTTCATTTGCAATAAATATTTTGAGATTCATCTAAATCATGCTATGTATCAATTGTCAATTACCTTTACACAGTGAACAGTATTCCAACACATGGGTACTATTCATATATCACAGTTGATTCATCTATGCACCTATTCATAGATACTTGGTTTGTTTCAAACTTACATATAGTGTATATAAAAGTGCAATGAACACTCATGTACAAGGTTGTGGGTGCACAGAGATCTCCTTTTTCCTTTGGGATCTCTGCTTTTAGACATTTGAAACATCTCTGCTCATGATTATCAAAAATTGGAGGAGAGACCTAAAGAACTATTATAAAAAATTAATGACACTATAAAGGCAAAATATAATGAGTAAATACAAAAAAATATGCCAATTATTTTGACAAATTAGATTAAATGATAAATTCCTTCAGGACAAGATATACCAAAGCTTAATTTTGGAAAAATTTATAACCTCTGTAGCATTATATGAGCTAAAAACTGTATTTATAATTAAAATCTTCTGAAGCAAACCTTATACTCAGATGATTTTATTGGCAACTTTGACCAGAAGTTGAAAGAAAAAAAATTACATAACCATTTTGGAGAATAGAGGAAAAATATTTCAGTTCATTTTATGATGCCACTATGATTGTAAAACAAGAACCAGAAAGACATTATCATGAAAGAAACCCCAGACTACCATGTTCCACTGAAATATACACAGGATTTTTAATCAAATATTAGCTGACTAAATTCAAAAACATGCTAAAAGAAAAATGTATCATAAACAAGGTAGAGCAATTGCCCAGAAACCATGTGTTTATATTTAAAACTCAAGCAATAGAATTCACCACATTTATAAACTGACAAATAAAGCCATATGGTGATCCCAAAAGATAGTTAAAGAGAATTTGCAAAATCACGAATCCAGTAATGTTAATAATTTCTCAAAGTAGGAATCAAAATTAAATTTATAAAATTGATATGAAAAGTGTAACAACCTGTAGCTAAGTTTACATTTACTTGTCAATGTAGTCCCACTAAATTAGAAACAAGGTAAATATGTATGTAGATAAAATTGTTATGTAGCTTCATACTAAAATTTCCAAGCCAGTGCAATAACCATGATAATTAAATAAAATTAAATAAATAAAAAAATTAAAATATAATTATTTATTCAGTGAATATACAACGTAGATGATTCAGCAAATCATCTACACAGAAAATGCTATGAAGTCTACAAAAATAGCTACCACAAACCATAAGTGAATTCAGTAAGGTATAAGAATATATTTTATATTCAATTCAGTTGTATTTTGCATACTATTAACAAATATTCAGATATTGAAGTTTTAAAATATCATGTAAAGGAGTATCAAAATTTGGAAAAATTTAGTTATACATGTACTTCTATCAATGCCAGAATTCAGCACCATGTTTATGACATACTTATAAAAGAAGTTAAAATTGATCTAATTAAATTGAGAGATATATAATCTTCAGAGATGAGAAATACTAACAGTAAGTTAGAAATAAAGTCAAAATTTCAGGTTTACAATCAATAAATTTACTATAAGTAGACAGTTTTATTATTTACAATAAGTACAACAGAATAAAAATATTAACATAATTATCAGATTACATACTAATAAAAAATGCAGCTACATACAATTTTTATAGATGACTTTAAAGTATAAGGAGAACAAACAGTTGAAAGAAAATGGATTAAAAACTGTTATTGTTCAGATATTAGGTGTCCTCCAAAAGTTCATGTGAGATCATGCAAGAAAATTTAGAAGTGAAATGATCAGGTTATGAGAGGTTTAACCTAATCTATGCATTAATACCCCAATAAGGATTAACTGGGTGGTAATGTAGGCAGGTAGGGTGTGCATCGAGGAGTTGTGTCATGGGGGCGTGGTGTGCCTTTGGAGTAGATATTTTGTTCATGGTGAGGAGAACACTCTGCTTTCTGTTGCCATGTCCTGGGCCAGTTTTTTTTTTTTTTTTTTCTCCCACCATGATGTTCTGCCTCACTTCAGGTCCCCCAAATGGAGTTGGGATGTCTACGGAGTAAGACATCTGATTTTGTGCGCCTCAAATAAACTTGTCCTCCTTTAATTAATGTTCTTGTCAGGATTTTTGGTCACAGAATCAAAAAAGCTGACTAAAATAAAAACATAGATACAAGCATAATCTAACCAAAGAATGCTAGTTTAACATGTAAAATAAACACAGCATATTTTATGTCTAAAGGAACTTAGTATACTAATATATTCTGAAATTATAAAGATAATTTTTCTAGATAATGTCTAGTGGATAATTAACTTCATAAACTTAACAACAAAGCTTTAAGCTAAATAAAGCGGAAAGGAGGCTAAGACAGAAGAGGATGAGAAAAACTAGAATTTCAAGAAGGAAACAACTGCTCGTGCTTAGCTCAGGTTCCAACTTGAAGTGTATATGTGTACATGTATGTATAAGTATATATACATATATATATATATACACACATTGTAATGGTCAATTTAAATTGTCATCTTGATTGGATTAAGAGATGATTAAGAGGTTTATGGGTGTGTCAATGAGGGTGTGTCTAGGAATGATTGGCATGTGGGTTAGCCAACTGAAATGGAGGCCCTCCCTATGTGTGGGCAGCACCACCCAATAGGATGATGGCTTGAAGGGAATAGAAGTTGGAAGAACATGGAAGCAGCAGTAGATGCAGGCTCAATTCTCTTGAATGGGGCCTTCATTGCTGCTGCAATCATTTAAGGATATCAGATTCTTACTTCTTTACTCTTCCAAAGCGGACTCTACCAGTGATTCTCTAGAAGCTTTCAGTCTTGAGCTAGGGTAGCACCATTGATCCTTCTTGTTCTGGGGCTTCAGCCTCTCCAAAGACTGGTCACTTAAGCCAACCTAATAAATACCCTTTTTATAATTATACTTCTTGTTGATTCTCTTCTTCAAGAGAACCTTGACTAACACATACACACACAAGTATACGTATATATTTATATTCACACACATATGCATATATATAATAGCTTTCCATAAAAGAAAAAGATGAATAATAATAGTGACATGTATAATATAATTCAGTGAAGCTCTTTGATGAAATGGATTTAGAAAATCCATTTTTTAAAGTTTAAATTATTTGTGTGACTTTGTTTAATAAAAATGAGATAGTTCTTTAGAAGTTCCGAGTGTTCAGTTATCATTTGTGTTCCTAAAGCTGGATGAGAAAATGGATTTCAAGGACAAAACAAATAAAATATTCAGAGTGAGGGCTGGAGTTGTGACTCAGTTGTAGAATGCTTGCCTAGCATGTGTGTGGCACTAGGTTCAATCCTCACCACCACATAAAAATAAATAAGTAAATAGACAAATAAATAAATAAATAAAATGTCTATCAACGATTTAAAAAAAAAAAATAAAAAGAAGCTCTAGCCACAAAAAATATTTAGAATGAATATTTTACATATTCAATAAATGAAATAATAATGCTAATATTGCAATAAAATAAGTCACTTGGATTTTTGGGTATCCCATTGCATATAAAAATTACATTTACACTATAAATGGTAATACTATAAGTGCTGCTTGTCAACTAACTTTATAAAGTATTTGAAATCCTTTTATTAATCATTCCCAGTATATTCATACCATATTCCCAGGAGTAGACTCAGCTGAAGTTTCCACTTTATTTGCTTATCCATAAGAAGTTTCATCATAAGATCTAAATACTAAATACTAAATACTAAATACTAAATACTAAAGTTTCATCATAAGATCCAGCAATTTTGTTCTACCTATAGGCTCCACTTCAAATTCTAGTTCTACTTCTCTCTCCAAAATATCTGTACTTTCTTGGAGTTTTGAACTTCTCAATTTCATCCATGAGTGTTACAATCAGCTTCTTTCAAATTCCTATTGACATCACTGTTTTGACCTCCTTTCTCATTTTCTTGATGGTATGTGAAATGGTGAATTCTTTCCAGAAGGTTTTCAATTCATATTTTTAGGGTTCATTAGAGGAATCACTGATGGCAGCCAGATAGCCTTAAAAATATATATTTCTTAAAAATAGAACTTCAATGGACTTCAGAATGGATATTATGTCAACAGATATGAAAATAACATTAATCTCCTTATTCTCCATCAGAACACTCAGGTAACCAGGTGCATGGTCAATGTATCATGATATTTTGAGACTAAATTTCTGGAACAGCAATGAGTCTGAACTGTGGACTTGAAGTCTTCAGTAAACCATACTATAAACAGTTGTGCTACATCATTTAGGCTTTGTCCTTCCCTTTATGGAGTTCAGGAAGAGTAGATTTAGTATAATTCTAAAAAATCCTAAATTTTCAGAATGGTAAATTGGTATTCACTTCAACTTAAACTAACCAGTTGCATCAGCCCCTTCTAAGAGAGTTACCCAATTCTTTGAAACTTGAAGGCCAGCCATTGACTTCTCCTCTTTAGTTATGAAAGTCCTATATGGCACTTTCTTCCATTATAAGGCTGTTTCTTCCATGTTGAAAGTCCATTGTTTAGTTACTTATGTTCATCAATTATCTTAGCCAAATCTTCTGCATACCTTGCTGCAGCCACTACACAGCATTTGCTGATTCACCTGCATTATTATTGTATGAAGATGGCCTCTTAAACTTCATAAGCCAACCTCTGTTATCTTAGAACTTTTCTTCTGCAGCTTCCTCACCTCTCTCAGCCTTTACAGAAGAGAAGAGTTAAGGCCTTGCTATGGATTAGTTTTTGGCTGAATGGAACACTGTGCCTGTTGTGATTTTCTATGCAGATCTCTGAAACTTTCTACCATATTAATAAAAGTCTGTTTGTTTTCCTACCTTATAGGAAATTGAAGGTGTGTTCAATGGAGTAGCACTTTCAGCTTCATAGAAGAACTTTTTCTTTTCATTCAAAATATTGCCAGTTGTTTGATGCAAGAGGCCAGGTTTTTAACCAATCTCAGCTTTTGACATGCCGAACTTACTAAGCACAATCATTTCTAGCTTTTGACTTAGAGATTTATAACTCATCCCTTCACTTGAACATTTAGATGCCATTGTAGGGTCATGAATTGGCCTAATCTCAGTGTCTCATAGAGATGGAGGAAAGGACAGTCAGTGGAGCAGTCAGATCACACATGACACTTACCAATAAAGTTCATCATCTTTCATTGGTGTAGTTCATGACATCCCATCACAAGTGACATCAAAGATGACTGATCACAAACAACTTCAACAGATGTAATAATAATAATACTGTTTGAAATATTGTGATCATTGACAAGTTGTGACACAGAAACTTGAGTCATATAGACATTGTTCGAAAAATGCTGCTCGTAGACTCGATCATCACTGGATTGCCACAAACCTTCAATTTGTAAAAGTGAATAAATAACTAAATAATTGGTTAACTAAAAACATTTGAAAAAAGCACAATGAAACACATAAAAATAAAACTAGGTATAACTATATGCAAAATTGAAAGACGTGAAGAAAGTGTATGTGGTGGAGGCATTGGTAGATAGTAGTTTGGGGTGCTAAAGGGAAACAAGTGCAAAGAATGCACCAGAGCTGCTGTATCTGAAAAGCTGCAGTCTTTGCCCTGCCTGTCCTGTGCAACACAACAGACACTCAAAATTAATTGAAATGAAATTATGGGTATCGATATCATATATGCACTTCATATTGTACAGATTACCTTTGCTGCAGTTTAGTTAATGTGATAGTCTAATGTCAAGTGCAAAGGGGAAAATCATGAATTTTTGGAGTGGTGTAATGCAGGTTTTCTAATGATTTATTACATAACTAGAAAATCAAGCATGAATGAAATTAAGAAAAAAAAATTGGTTTCCTTAACGGTTACAAAAAGACTCATTGAGAAGTGCAATGTGATAAGATACCAATACCAGGGTATAAAACATATTTTACATATATTTATATATAAATATATAAAAATACATATACATATGTAAATATATAATATTCTGTACATATGAGTAATACTGCCCCCATAGTAAGATTTTTTCGATATACATAAGCTTCTACAAATTGCACCATTTTGCTAAAAGTTGAGATAAGAAATCCATCCTTATAATACCTATGTGTAAGTTTAAAACCCACTTATGTTTATTCCCATTTTATTTGTGGGTAGGTTTTAAAATGTTGGACTTCAAGAATTTCCTTCTAAGCTCTTAACTGTTTAAGCTCCTTAAATATTTAAAAAACAATCTTGACTATCTTCATGTTTTCTTAGGTGGGAAATAAATCATCTGAGGAGGGGATCCCTTAAGAGCATGGTTTATCTGCAATGCAGAACTTCTCTCTGCAGAAACAACCAAGGCAGAATTGCTCAGCAGCATTGCTCACACAATCAGTCTCAACCATTTCCTGAAAGTTATACCCAGATGCTGCCACAAGATTTGGGGTTTCAAGTAGCCTAGTGCACCCTGAGATAAATTCTTTTATTTATATTTTAATAGATACTGCTAATATTCCAAGCATAGGCAGATACTCTGATTTGCACATTTTTTTAAAGTCCCTGCGGTTCTATCACAGGACATAGCCCTCTTCTGGAAAGCACTATGTCAGCGAAAGGCAGAGTACTGCATAAAATCTGCACTTTACAAGCATGGACGGATTCTTTAAAAAAACATAGCAAATGTAATATTTTTTTTTCTAGGAGAAATCAAGCACAAGTGCTTTGTCTTTGAGTGGAAGTTCCTATTGAGAATCAGCGGAGAGAACTCTTAATAAAGATGCCTATTTCAGCATTTCCTGCAGAAAGCAAGGAATTTCACATGTGATTTTTCAGAATGTGTCTTGAATTAATTTGACATTAATTATTCACTTGATAGTCCAAATTACACATTTTCTTTGCACAAAAACCAGGTGTTCTCCAAACACCCTAAGCATCTGCTGTCTTTTACACACAAGTCAAATAGGGATAGCCCCATGAAACAAGAACATTACAAAAGAATTATTCTAGTTTTCTCATTTGGTGGCATAAAAAAGGCATCAAATAAAAACATCTTTTTGTTACTTATTCTTTCAATAAGTATTTTTAGATTTGAAATAAACTACAACATATTTTAACAGGTATTTAAATTACATTGACTTAAACCATCTAGAAAATTTTATTTTCATTTTAATTACCAGAAAATCCAAACCATCTTATTTTCTGCCATGGACTATTAAAATGGCATGTTTATAATCATGTTGTCCTAAAAACAGATTTTTGTCCTTTTGGAAAGCATTAGAAGTTTATAATCATTTCATGACATAAGCTCCTGAGGTGAACTGAGTTCCAATGATTAATCAGTGAAGTTATCCAAAATGTTAGTTGCAATGCAAGGTCTTATGCTTTTTAAAGCCCAATGTCAAGGACATTCTTTACACGAAAGGCAGGAACCTCCGTGATGAACAGGATGCAGCAGTGGAGAGCTACCCAGGTTTGACCTGTACAGAGAAGAAAATGGAAAGCATCTTGTCTTGCTGTGCTCATCTAACCCAAAGGAAACATTTGGTATGCTGTGGTTGCTGAGATACCTCCACACATGAAGGTAGATTCAGCACTACTGACAGCAAGCCCTTCCTCTTCCCAGATGTTGTGATTAAGCTCTTATACATTTTCTGTAAGATCGAGTTTGAACAAAAAGAACATTCATTCACAAATCATGTGATTGCAACCCAGGCAAGGAATAAGCAAAATGATTGCTTGTTCACTCTGAAGTGATAAAGGGCATATTTTTCTGGAAAAAAATTATTTAAGCATCATATATTATTACATTTGCCTGCCCAAAGAATGGCTCAATGTAACTATTAGATGACCTACTTCTTTAGATTTCCATGGTAGATTAGGTTTTGATATAGCTATTGTATTTTTTATGATGATAATTCCTTGCTTTTTTCCCTTCTATTTTGAATTCTCAGCCTTTCTAGAGCAAAGAACAAACAAAAAAGTGATAAAGACAGATGTGCCTCAGCAATTTTAGTGGAAAAATTAAAATTCACAATGCTTTTTTTTATTGGTTGTTCAAAACATTACAAAGCTCTTGACATATCATGTTTCATACATTAGATTCAAGTTGGTTATGAACTCCCATTTTTACCCCAAATGCAGATTGCAGAATCACATTGGTTACACATCCACATTTTTACATATGACAAAATCATGGAATTTGCAGGGAAATGGATGGCACTAGAGCAGATTATGCTTAGTGAAGCTAGCCAATCCCTAAAAAACAAATGCCAAATGTCTTCTTTGATATAAAGCGAACAACTAAGAACAGAGCAGGGAGGAAGAGCAGGAAGAAAAGATCAACATCAAGCAGATACATTAGGTGGGAGGGAAAGGGAGAGAAAAGGGAAATTGCATGGTAATGGAGGGAGATCCTCATTGTTATACAAAAATTACACATAAGAGGTTGTGAGGGGAACGGGAAAATAAACAAGGAGAGAAATGAAATACATTAGATGGGGTAGAGAGAGAAGATGGGAGGGGAGGGGAGGGGGGATAGTAGAGGATAGGGAAGGTAGCAGAATACAACAGTCACAATGCTTTGTTATTTAAAATGTGTCCCAAAACTAGATCTGTTAGTGTAAAAAAACAATACACCTTTCAAATATGCAGAGTAGTCTTTTTTAAGTGGTCTTTAAAGAAAACAAGAAGAATCCCTCTTTTTCTTGATACTCTGCTCTCAACTCTAAAGGTAATTTTGTTTAAGAAGCACATTTCTTCTTTTATGTTCACCTTTGTCAGGCATTTTTACAGTGATGGGAAAAGTAAAGTCATTATCAATATTTTAGTGAACTATTTTATCAAGTAACATTTCATTTTCTATTCCTGATTTATCTCAATTTTAAAATTAAAAAAATACATCAGACAATTTGTTAGCTACAATTTTATTTCTCCATTACTAATGATAGTAAATGGGAAACTTAGCAAACTAAATATTTTATGTTTCTGGGTCCATGACAGAAATAGTGAAGGTGTAAGTATTTTTCCACTCAGTAATTTGATTTGGCAAATGTAC
Organism: Urocitellus parryii; assembly: GCF_045843805.1. Taxonomy (NCBI): domain Eukaryota; kingdom Metazoa; phylum Chordata; class Mammalia; order Rodentia; family Sciuridae; genus Urocitellus; species Urocitellus parryii. Next base: position 3,267,229 of record NW_027554049.1, on the reverse strand, counting down.
GTATATCTGCAATAATTTTAACATGATTAATACAGGAATATATTTAGATGACTATAATATGCCAGACACAGTTATACTCAAGAAAAATAATGAGTATAGTAAGAAGACACTGTCTGAACTCTCAAACATTTTAGTAAAATGTATTGTCAAAGCTCTTCTCCTAGGAGTGATGTCACTGCATGGCAAGTTGGCAATTATTTGAGGAGTTATTTCAATAACTGCACAGCTCTTTGTCTGATTAATGAAATTGCCAATGGATTTATAACTCCTGTTACGGAAATGTATCATTGGAGATTTGCTGAATGGTGTGTCATAAATTCCAGACACCTGAGAAATTACGACAGAATTTTATTAGAACAGCTACTTTCATCTCCCTTTTCCCACTAAATTCACTTCTCATTATCTACTGCCGGCACTGCCTGTTCCAAGAAGAGAGAGAAGAGGGCTGTTTGTGACAAATATTCTGTTTGCTAAAGCTATTCTTTTTTTTTCACTGTCCACACTATCTAAATTTTCTTGTGGTCAATATTTAAACATGTCAAAGCACATCCAAAGAGAATTAATGTCATTGAAGACAATTACTTTGGACTCCATAATGTTTTGGCAACTAAGGGCAGATCCAAAAATATTAAGAATCCAAGCAATAAGACTCAGCAGAATTTAAGTTATGGCCAAATACTTTATGCATTGTTAGGAAGGAGGCCTCAAGCCGAATGTCATTAGATCCACACTGCATGAATTATTGTTCCATTACTCAAACCTCAAGATGCCCTACATGATTACAAAAGTACAAATATTTTTGTTGATTCTCTTAAAGAAGAATATGTGGTTTTTAAGATGAGCATAAAAAATGGAAAACTTAGTATTTGTAAGTAATTGCAAACATTTCTATTAACATGACTAAGAACTATATTGAAAACAAACATACAAATTAGCAAAAATAGGCTTCGATTTACATATAAACCATTATATATAGCATACTATTATAAGCTAATTTTTTCCCAGAAGATTATCAGTTTGAAACAAGTTTTTTTTCCCCTAACCTGAAAATTCATTTTGGAAAAAAATAAGATGTTGTGAATATTCTTAATTACTGATAAATGGTTCAGGAAAAAAAATAATAATACAAAGATAGCCACCCTTTACAATGTGGTCTCCCTAAAAGAACCAAACAAAACCAACTGCTCTTAAAGTTGAGTAAAGAGAAATAAGCATAGAGCAAATCTTGGTTCATAACAATAGGAGTAGAATATCCCAGAACTCTAATTTGTATCTTTATACTTAGAAATCAACGAAAATAGAGGCAGAGCTCAATTCACGATAGCAAGACTGTGGAACCAGCCTAGATGCCCTTCAATAGATGAATGGATAAAAAAAATGTGGCATTTATACACTATGGAGTATTACTCTGCATTAAAAAATGACAAAATCATAGAATTTGGAGGGAAATGGATGGCATTAGAGCAGATTATGCTAAGTGAAGCTAGTCAATTTTTAAAAAACAAATACCAAATGACTCCTTTGATATAAGGGGAGTAAACAAGGACAGGGTAGGGACGAAGAGCTTGAGAAGAATATTTACATTAAACAGGGATGAGAGGTGGGAGGGAAAGGGAGTGAGAAGGGAAATTGCATGGTAATGGAAGGCGATCCTCAGGGTTATACAAAATGTCATATAAGAGGAAAGGAGGGGTAAGACAAGAGAATACAAATGGAAGAAATGATTTACAGTAGAAGGGGTAGAGAGAGAAAAGGGGAGGGGAGGGGAGGGGAGTGGAGGGGGGATAGTAGACAATAGGACAGACAGCAGAATACAACAGACACTAGAAAGGCAATATGTCAATCAATGGAAGGGAAACTGATGTGATACAGCAATTTGTATACGGGGTAAAAGCGGGAGTTCATAATCCACTTGAATCAAACCGTGTAATATGATGTATTAAGAACTGTGTAATGTTATGAACGACCAATAAAAAAAAAGGAAAAAAAAAAGAAAATAGAGGCAGATCCCAGAGATGAATTGATTTTACTTCCTTCAGCTCATACCATATATTATGTCTGTAAGAATTATGATATAAACCAGCATGTATATTTCAGTGAGTCCCAGAGAGAGCCATGAAATATACAGGATCAAAATGTAGGAGGGGAGTGACGATTCATAAACAATAATGAATACCAGTCTAAGGCTTCCTCTAAACCTCCTCGCATAGTAGCTAGAACAGTGTCTATCATGTCCATACACACCTAAGTATCGTGACAGTCCTTTGCATTAAGTACTAATATTATTCCTGTTTTACAAATGAGAAAACTGAAACAGAGATTATTCAGTGGCTCCATGATAGAAGAGGGATGAAAGCGTGGCCATCTGACTTCAGAGTTCACACCCTTTTTCTCTCTAATACATAGACCTCAAGAGCATAATTCTTCAAATAAGCCTGTGAAGAAGATACCCAATAATAAATCTCAGTTAAATTTCCTCAAACATTTATTTCATTCATCATGGTTAGAGAAATGGTTATCTCCTCATTTTCTGGTCATGTTTCTTTATTTTTATCTCTCCAAGTCCCATGCTCTCCATTTCCCCACATTTCCACATTCATATTTTGTAAAAAAACAAAAAAAAAGTATTTTTTTAATTTTTAAAATGATTGAAGTACAAAAAAACAATTAGTTCATCATTGACATCTGTGGGGCTCAACAGGACAGGTAGAGTGATATCCTTTAGCCACATCTCTAGTCTGGAATAGCCATTGATTATTAAGTTTAAAAAGTCAGCTAATATTTTTGCATTTTAGTTTAACTAAAAGAAGGAAATGGAATTTATAAATTTTACAGACTTAAAATATCCATTCAGATTCCACTGTGGCAACACCTGCTGATTCTCTCTTTTCATTTTGTGAATGAGCTTTCTGAGTGTTGCACTTAGAGACTACCACCAATCAAAATGTAAGAAATTCATATCAACGAAACTGCTTTAGTATTAATTTCAGGTAAAATGTAATTAATAATCCCATATATGTCTAATAAAGCTATTAGGTAGAATAAATAAAGAGAAATGCAGCATGCATTCTAGTCACATTATACAATCTCTGTGCAAGGCCCTGAACCAAAATCGGAGCCTACTTAATAGGATTATTGCTCTTCTTCAATTTCTGAAGCCTAAAGAGAAAGCTTAACAGAAACTGAGGCAAGGGGGTGATGAATGATCTTTTGTTTTAAATGTGACAGATCATCTCTAATGAGATGTTAAGTGTAAACAATGTAACCTGAACCTCTTATCTATACATGTGGTATTGGAGAAAACATACAAATCCTTTTAAAAGCCTCAGCATTCTCAGAAACAAATCTCATGGAGTTCCAAAATCCCATAAGCATGGAATTCTCAGCCAGAGATACTGGATCAGAATCAGAGAACAGAAATAAAATATAAAGCAAACCAGTCAAACTTGCCCAGTAGGCCTTGCCAATTATTGAATAAACCCAAGAGCTTTTAGAAAAGCCAACCAAGGGTAGTAAAATAAACCCTATAACTTGTCATTGGAGTTCCAGTGCCTTGTAGCAAAAACCCCATCCTTGTTTGCAGGTGTAAGAAATTTATATGTGCATTTCTCAGGGCATAGAGCTTTCTGGATGACTGGCATACCAAATGAAGTAAGAATATCCCCTGAAAAGAGACCAGGCTATGTCCTTTGAGATTAGTTTTCTATAATTCCCGAAGTTATATTAGATGTCCTTCATAGTCCAAAATAAGCATGAAATAAATAATGTCAATTATCAAGGTGTTTTTATTTATAGGACTTTTTCAACCTCCTTCAAGTTGGATGTCAGGTAATAATTTTATCTTGATACATATACCAAGTTCATTTTGACCTCTAACATTTTATAGCTGGTGTGTGTGTGTGTGTACTTATAAATGGGGTGTGTTTATGTTTACTTGTATTTGCACATTCCAGGTCTTACCAGGTTCATCACAGGATTTGTAAAGTATAATGCTGAGATTTGTCTCTTTGGTTTACTATACTGGAGAGGCCCTATGAGCTCTATGCATAGTCATAAAGGTCAAACTCTTGCTATGCATCTTCATATGCAATGAAATGCTGCTTAGTTTTGCTGGAGTTCTTTTTAAATCAGGAAAAAAAATTTAGGAAAAGGAAAATCTACACAGTCCATGTTCAGAGGTGTATCTAAATAGAGCCATTTAAAAACTTTTTTTTATTATTATAATGCTTTTAAGAAAGTCCTTGGTTGCTAAAAAGCACACATATTTTTCATGCTGAGGTCTAAGACTGTAACATTTAGTATACTTCTAGAATGTCCTGTCACATCATTAAATCACATCTAAAGGCTTTATAAGACTAGAAATTATTTACATCAGACTTTAACAAAATCTTCTCAGGGAAGGACAAGTTGTGACCTAATAAACTATCTTCAACATGAGGAATAGGCACTGTCTCCAATAAGAATTTCAAATGACCTTTTTATAAATGAACCAAGTGAATAAAATTCCTGTTTCCTTTTTTGTGGCTTCTTGCTACATGTCTCATTTCTCTGATTACTTCTACAAGAAATTGGCATATGGGGTTGGGACCTGTTTTTATTTCAGATGATCTAGCCACCAACTGACTACTGAAACACATCAAGAGCCCTTTTTATTTTTTATTTCGAGACAGGTTCTTGCTAAGTTGCTTAGGGCCTTGCTAAGTTGCTGAGACTGGCTTTGAACCTGACTGTCCCTTTTTATATACTACAGATAATAAAGCTAGAAGTACAAAAATAATATTAAAACCTGTTTTATAGAAAGTCAACTAGTTATATCAGTCTCCCTTTCATCTCAAAACAAAGCAAAAAATAAAGAAAGAAACAAATACAAAATTGGAAGAAACCACAAATGTGCCATTGTTCTCTTTTACTTGAGTATTTTCTGTGATCTTTGCATGGATGCAGCTCAATTTTATCTTCCAAATCTCAAATTGAATATTAATTCCTCAAAGAGGGCTTATCTGGCCCCAAACTAATGTTTATTTTTCCCCATTCTTGTCTATCGCAACTCACCTTTTGGATTTCTATAGCATTTACATCTGCATAAATAAATTGTACAGTTAGATATTGAAGAGATACCAACATATGTTTAGTTAAGGTGAAATGTACTACAACAGGATAAAGAAAACAATGACAAACTAAACAGATGAAACTTATCAGGAGCAACATTGGGGAACTTTCTTGGTGAATCTGGCTGTTCTTCCTCTTTAGATCACAAACCATAAGTTCATTAAGAGGTCTTTTATTCTTTACTAAGCACATAGGTAACACCAGGTTGCAAACTATCAATCTGTACAATTTTATTAAACAACATAGACAAGATGGTTCAGAATGCCTCCAGGAGAGCTTCAAATTTTATACGGCACATCATAAATCACTATTTAGTATGCTTAATCTCTTTCTGACCCAAGAAATCCCTAAACTGACCAGACTTTAGTTAGATATAAATATAGTTACTACAAACCAGTTGCAAATTTACCCCTGATATATAATGTCAAGCTTTAGTTCTGTTATTTTATTTTATTACTTTTGCATGAATTTATAAGTCCTGTTATTTATTATACATCATTTGTAGGATCTGGGGCCAGAAAACAAATGGAGGCCCCAGGCCAATGGTCAGCTCATTCTAACACTCAGGCTTAAGAATGTGAACAGCATTAGCTACTTTGGTCGACTCTCAAAACTGATTGAAAAATGGGGGCTCAAACAGGCACTAGAAGCAGGTTTTTAGTAATTTGAGCAGGGACCCTGGATTCCCACATATCTGAAAAATGGACTTGAAGTATATATTGGGGATACAGGCTTGAAACACTTGGCCTGTGAGCAAGGCAGAGCCACAAGTGGGCCTGCATATAGCTATCTAAAGCAAAGGGATTAAAGTGGGGACCTCATGTATGCAAGTCTATTACCAGTAGTGTCTATCCCTTCTGTGTTGAAATTAGCAACCTAGATCATAACAACAACCATGGTTGTTTTCTGTGCTATTGAGAGAGTCATTTAGCAAGGTGCAGAGTGGGCACCCAATGAATATTGAATGGATATGTGATTAAATGAATGAATAAATGAGTGAGAGAAAAAAATGACAGAACAGAAGTAAAATGATTGCTGAGAATATAAATCAATATTTGATGCTGACATTTTTAATGTGACATTGGAGTACAGAAAATGGTTGGGAATAGGAAGACTACAGATTAACACATAAACTCAAATTCTTATAAACAAAATATTATTATTAATAGAGATATTTATGTTCAAAGAGTAAAATGTGGATTCAAATCAGCAGTATGACTTGAGAAGTTAGTTGTATAATTCATTTGTCAGTGACAAATCTAATGAATTAGTGATATAACTTGAATATTAGAGATACAACTTAGAATCTCACTGCATGTTTTATTTAAAACTTGATGCACTGTGCAAATAAATCTTTAAAACATAATCCTAAATCAAACTGTAAATAAAAATATAAAGAATGTCAGTCTGAAGCAGTCAAGAGGGAAGATGATTAAATGACCGTGGGTATTGACTTTCATGGAGAAAAGAGGAAGCTTGAAATGAGGACAGAGAAAGGCTAACGAGAGGAAGTAGAAAGGGATGTTTATCATAGTCTCATGTCACCACCATCAATATTTATTGTGCTTGGCCATTCTGTACTTTGCATTGCAGTAGGTGTTATGAGATACTATTCTATTAGCACTGGTGCTGCTGAATCATCTGGAACTGGAAGTGGGCCAGATAATAGAGAATTTGGTTGTCCAACTAAGTTATGTTGGCTATTTATAATGAATTGAGAGAAGCAAACACTTCCAGACTAGATGGTATTGCAAAGCAAAAAACTGATTGAAACTATAATTCAAGCATTTCAAGGTAAAAAAAAAAAATCTAGTTTACATTGTTCCTCTATGTTTTGTCCACACCCATCTTCCTCCCAGTTTTCATTCTCATGAGCATATGGTCACTACCTCTTAAAACAAAAAACGAAATCTCAACATCCCCAATTTAAGTCTTCTCTATTGACATTTGCCCTCTCTATTTGTCTGTCCTCAACAATCACAATTATGTTTTGTGTTTCAATACGACCCTTATTTCTGCTATTCCAATTACTTATAGGTGTTACATTCACACACAGAAGAGGAGGAAAAATATACCCCATATTCTTTTTTTAAGTATTCAGTAATGTATTCCATATTATTTTAAGTTATAACAGTCACAATCCTGATGCAATGCCCTTAGAGAAATAAAATTGAGGAATATTTGCTTCTTGCATTGTTTTGTACTTAGTTTTCACCATTTGACTTCTTTGATTTGGCTCCCTGATAAAAGAAATATAAGTAGAATTTATCCTTATGAAATACTTCACTTTTAATTGCTATGTTCTAGTAATTCCAATTCACTTGCTTAAAAGTATCTTTTGAAGATAAAAGATTGGTTTCTAATTTAGATTGGTTTCTAATTTAGAATGACATACTTTTTCCTTTAAAAAATCTTGACCATATCTTACACAATCCACCTGGGCAATCAAGTTCACATACGCAATGTGTAACTGCTATGATGCCATTGTTTAATGGTTTGTTTGCATGGAAGCCTTTAAACCACATTTCTGTCCCATCCATTCCTCATGGTCCACTCAGAGTTACTTTTGACCTGAAGCCCACTTCCTCCTTTGACTGCCTTTTATCACATTTATTGACCATATCACTATTTGCCAATTGAATACTAATCCCCTAAGGAGTTCCATTCTGCTCTTGAATTATGTTTTTCCTTCAAATATGATTCTTCAAGTATGATTTCTCTTGTTGTCCCATAAACAGTATTTTATTAAACATGTCATAAACTGCATTTTGGAAGAAACCTTACCTCCTACTTCTTTATCTTATATAACACTGCAAAAAGCTGTGAACTTAGTTATATATCAGAAGTTTTAAATTTTGACATTTTAGTCACCAACATATTTCAATAAGTCTTATGCTTGGAAAACAATTTTATGTTTTCTAGTTTATTCAAACTTTGTAACAAGGCTGTACATTATCAGTCACCTATTATAAGTGATAGAAAAAAGTTCTAGAATGTCTGTGTTACACAACAATCAAAAGGACAAGAAGCAAACCCAAATCAGATGACTCCAAGGGCAAGAGACCCTTTCCTCCATTGGGGAAGACATAAGAACTAAACAGTTCAAATACTGGGCTTGAATGTGAAATTACAAACGCCTGAGGAGGGATGTTTCACCAACAACTCACAGATGCATACCCCGTGAGCAGATGAAAATAGCATAGCCAGAGATGGGCAGCATCTGTGTCTTTATTACATGCTCACTTTGCAAGGTAACTCTGCATCTGTGCTGCCCTTGAGGTGGTTTTATTAATACATTAGGAGATAGAATGCTTAAAATTCACAAAAGGCACAAAAGCAAATATAAGAAAAATCACACCAGTGGGAAAAATGTGTAAACATTCATGTATAAATATATATGTATATATATATATATATATATATATATATATATAAATGATATATATAGATCTATATATATCTCATATATATGAGATATATATATATATATGCACTGCACAAAGTGTTTTTCTGTGTGCGTTTCCTCTAAATAGCTGTTTAGATGGATATACTTATACAAAAGGCTGCAGGTATATTGGAAAATGGAAAAGTATAGTCTCCACATAAAAACTTCATGATTTATACAGATGAAAAACTAATTTCTCATGGGTACATGTTTCAGGGTTGCACAGTTATCACTGTTTTCTCTCTTATGGCAGAGGCTAGGGCTACTCTTCTCATTTAACAGATAATAAAATTGCTGTGCCTCAAGTGATAAACAAAACTAATGGCACAAGTAGAAAGGAGTCTGGACCATTTAATTGCCAGTTGTCCATTTTTACTATGAAATAAAATTCCATTTTTGTACTTGTTGATTGATTGTATGTCCTCCTCTGAGAAGTGTCTGTTCAGGTCCTTGGCCCATTTATTGATTGGGTTATTTGTTATCTTATTGTCTAATTTTTTGAGTTCTTTGTATATTCTGGTTATTAGGGCTCTATCTGAAGTGTGTGGAGTAAAGATTTGTTCCCAGGATGTAGGCTCCCTGTTTATCTCTCTTATTGTTTCTTTTGCTGAGAAAAAACTTTTTAGTTTGAGTAAGTCCCATTTGTTGATTCTATTTGTTAACTCTAGCGCTATGGGTGTCCTATTGAGGAATTTGGAGCCCGATCCCACAGCGTGTAGATCATAACCAACTTTTTCTTCTATCAGATGCCATGTCTCTGATTTAATATCAAGCTCCTTGATCCATTTTGAGTTAACTTTTGTGCACGGCGAGAGATAGGGATTCAGATTCATTTTGGTGCAAATGGATTTCCAGTTTTCCCAGCACCATTTGTTGAAGATGCTATCCTTCCTCCATTGCATGCTTTTAGCCCCTTTATCAAAAATAAGATAGTTGTAGTTTTGTGGATTGGTTACTGTGTCCTCTATTCTGTACCATTGGTCCACCCGCCTGTTTTGGTACCAGTACCATGCTGTTTTTGTTACTATTGCTCTGTAGTATAGTTTGAAGTCTGGTATCGCTATACCGCCTGATTCACACTTCCTGCTTAGTATTGTTTTTGCTATTCTGGGTCTTTTATTGTTCCATATGAATTTCATGATTCTTTTATCGATTTCTACAAGATATGCTGTTGGGATTTTGATTGGCATTGCATTGAACTTATATAGGACTTTTGGTAATATCGCCATTTTGATGATGTTAGTTCTGCCTATCCATGAGCAGGGTATATTTTTCCATCTTCTAAGGTCTTCTTCTATGTCTTTCTTTAGGGTTCTGTAATTTTCATTGTATAAATCTTTCACCTCTTTTGTTTGCTAGCAGTCAGAGAAATGCAAATCAAAACTACCCTAAGATACCATCTCACTCCAGTAAGACTGGCAGCCATTAGGAAGTCAAACAACAATAAGTGCTGGAGAGGATGTGGGGAAAAGGGCACTCTTGTTCATTGCTGGTGGGACTGCAAATTGGTGCAGCCAATTTGGAAAGCAGTATGGAGATTTCTTGGAAAGCTGGGAATGGAACCACCATTCGACCCAGCTATTCCCCTTCTCGGTCTATTCCCTAAAGCCCTAACAAGAGCATGCTACAGGGACATTGCTACATCGATGTTCATAGCAGCTCAATTCACGATAGCAAGACTGTGGAACCAGCCTAGATGCCCTTCAATAGATGAATGGATAAAAAAAATGTGGCATTTATATACTATGGAGTATTACTCTGCATTAAAAAATGACAAAATCATAGAATTTGGAGGGAAATGGATGGCATTAGAGCAGATTATGCTAAGTGAAGCTAGTCAATCTTTAAAAAACAAATTCCAAATGACTCCTTTGATATAAGGAGAGTAAACAAGGACAGGGTAGGGACGAAGAGCTTGAGAAGAAGATTTACATTAAACAGGGATGAGAGGTGGGAGGGAAAGGGAGTGAGAAGGGAAATTGCATGGAAATGGAAGGCGATCCTCAGGGTTATACAAAATGTCATATAAGAGGAAAGGAGGGGTAAGACAAGATAATACAAATGGAAGAAATGATTTACAGTAGAAGGGGTAGAGAGAGAAAAGGGGAGGGGAGGGGAGGGGAGGGGAGGGGGGATAGTAGAGAATAGGACAGACAGCAGAATACATCAGACACTAGAAAGGCAATATGTCAATCAATGGAAGGGAAACTGATGTGATACAGCAATTTGTATACGGGGTAAAAGCGGGAGTTCATAATCCATGTGAATCAACCATGTAATATGATGTATTAAGAACTATGTAATGTTATGAACGACCAATAAAAAAATAAATAAAAAAAAATTCCATTTTTGATGGTGGTATTCTGACTCAAAGGCATTCAGATAATGGATACAACACCGATGTCTCTCTTTTATGCAAATATGATTGGTGTCAAGTCAAGCAAATAAACACTCAAAATGTTTTGCGGCTGCTTCTGGCTTGATTGATAAAAAGCTATATCTCTAACACTAAAGCTTTTCTTATTTTCCATAATCCAACCGTGTGTCTGAAAGAAGGAAATACATTTAAGATTGTTCTTAAAATATAGGAGATTTAACCCTCTCTTGGAAAACACTTACTATTTGAATCCACAGACATCCTCTTTAAGGATGACTTTGATTAAAAATAACAGATGATGATATCATTAGACTTGGCTAAATTAAAGCCAAACATAAAAGAGCAGAAAACAGGGCGGGGGGTGAGGAGTAAGAAAGAGAAAGAAAAAGGAAGGGGAGTGAAGGAAGATACCATGGAAGGATGGGAGGAGAAAAATGAAAAACACAAGATGCTAAGAAAGGGGAAAGGAAAGTTTTTACCATCATTATGCAAGGCATTTAGGAAGGACAATCTCATACAATGTTTAAAGCCATAGAATCTGACACAGGCGTGAGGTTAAAATTTTCACGTACATATAATATGTCTTCTAAGTATGCATCTATCTCAACCTTCTAAGAATTTGTGCTACAGAAATCAACGTTTGTACAAATATTTACTGCAAGTGTTATAATAGTATGTATGGAAGAAAAGTTGCATATAATCTAAATGACCAACCCAAGAAGTCTGTAAATTATAGCATGTACATATGAAATGCAATCTTTCAAATAATGCTGTTAAAGAATAATGCTAGATGATCAAGATATGTCATTTACTGTGAAAGGCATAATATAAATTAATATTTCTTAAAAATAATCACCAGCAATATTTGATAATGTACATTGATTTATATGTTTTACATGCATGGAATTGCTTTCAGTCATGTCAGTACATTCAGGCTGTTTCCACAAAATAACATAAACTGGGTGACATACAAACAATAGAAATTTATCTCTAACAGTTCTGGAGTCTGGGAAGTCTAAGACCAGGGGGCCACTGATTTGGTGTCCAGCTTCCTAACTATCTTTTCATTGTAAACTCACATGAAAAGGAGCTCTCTCAGTCTCCTTTACAGGGGCACAAATACCATTCATGAGGGAAGTGTCTTAATCACTCAATCACCTCTGAAAAGACTCCACCTTCTAACACCATCAAGCTAGAGGTGGGGATTCAACATGTGAATTTTGCAGACACACAAACATTCAGACCCCAACAATGGTTACTACTGATTAAAACATTCTCAAGGATTTTTTTTTCACTCTTCACCTGTAGTTATTTACTACTAAGTTTTAGGCAAGGAAGTTGTCCTGTAAATTATAGGAATTTTTTGATAGAGAGTTCATGCATATTCCCTCTTTAGAAACATCTCCTAAAATACTAATATTTTCAATATAAAAAATCTATATTCTGAATTTGTATTGCTCAAAATTTCTAAAAATTGGAATATAATCCCATATGCAGGTATCAGCCAATAGAAATATAACTGGAATTACACATATCTATTTTTTTTTACTAAAAAGGAATTTTATAAATAATTGCTGAAATTTGCAGAGTGCATATACATATATATGTGTGTGTATGTATATATATACATACACACATATTTGTATAACATGCACTTCTCTAAAGCATTTTATATATAATTTCACAAATTTATAAAATGTACTTTTATTTTATTTTTTCACCCTGATTTTCTGTTGATATTTGTTAAAAATTCTAACTGCTTACCCAGAAAAGTACTGAATTCTCAAGTGTTATAATTTTAAGAGCAGAGGAACTTTCAAAGAGAAAATAAGTAAAACAGTAAGGCTAGCACTCAAAATACTATAATCATACTCACAAACTATCAATAATTAATTAGAGCTTCTTTTAGAAAATAAGACCAAAAAAGAAATACCATCCAAGAAATCAAAGGCCACATCACACACTGGTCCACTTCCCCTTTCCTCACCAGTTGTTCCCACTCTAAAATCACTGTCTCCAAAGGAAGCATGTCACAACTTGACAGTTTTTCATTGTCCTCAAACTCCTGTGCACTTTCAACTGTGTGTTTACAACTTGTTTCCCTGTCACCTCAGTTCAATGGTCTCTTTCCATTAATCTTTGCCCAGGAGCAATTACCTGTATACCTTGCTCCTGTAACCTTGGATGCTACTACATTGAAGTTTAGAGAGAAAATGACTTAAATACCAGGTTCTTTGTTCATAATAGATATAAATGATATCCATTCCTAAAATTTGAATATAGGATGGCTAATTACTAATGGGTTAGCCTAACTTTCATTCAATATCGTCAAATGGACAAGATTCCAAAACCTGCTCCCCCCAAATTCATAAGATGGTTAAATTTTTATTTTTTACCACCCTCTCTTCCCTCAGGATTTACACATTCTTCTAAAAAAAGTAGCTAATAAATATTTCAAAATGAAAAGACTTTTGAGGAATGAATTAAAAATGTGACAACTCCCCATACAAACACTCTTATTACTGAAAATAGGCTAAGGGAAAAGAGAAAATCACAAACTTAAGAGACAGAACATCATTTTTCTTTCTTACAATAATTTGGAGATAGATAGTCTAGGGGAAGTTTAGCATCCATATGGAGGTCAGAAACAGAGCCCCTTCTCTTCATAGCTTTACTGTGCATGGTTTTCCTTTTTAGAACACTTGTAGCTTCAGGAAGTGCTGGAGCTCCTGTCATTTTGTCTGTTTCCAGCAAGAGGGCAAAGAAAATTAAAAAACAAAAACAAAACAAAACAAAAAAACACTTCATAATCTGGTAAGACAATTCACAGAATTTTCCTTACTACCTTCCACTTGCATCTCATTGACCAACTCCTAATTGTGTTTGTGTGGCAACAACTACTCTAAGGGAGGCCTGGAAATCTGAGAAAGATTGGGAGGATGGGCATTGACTACCAGCAAACTCCACCACATGCACTTCAGGTGCATTCACAAATATTTTTATTCCAGTCTAGGTGGTGTGTGAATGTGTGAAGCCCTCACCCTCACTCTATGTCAAGAATCCCTGCTAACAAGATGAAGACTCCCATAGACTAGGAGTCTGGCTTCAGGACATCATAGTCCTGTTGGACTGTGACCCATAACATCAAACCCAACAAGAAGAACTCTTTGGCAATTACACAGAATATGTATAGATAACTTATGTTTATTCTTAACATTTGCTTTCATCTGTATGGACAGAATTTCAACCTCACTTAGAAATTTTTCTTTTTGGCCCGGCACAGTGGCACATGTCTGTAATACCAGCAGCTTGGGAGGCTGAGGCAGGAGGATCAAAAGTTCAAAGCCAGCCTCAGCAACAGCGAGCCACTAAGTAACTCAGTGAGACCTAAATTGTCTCTAAATAAAATACAAAATAGGTCTGGGGATGTGGCTTAGTGGTTGAAGGTCCCTAAGTTCAATCTCCAGTACAAAAAAAAATTATCCTTTATTTTTTGTAGAATAAAGGATATATCAGATGAACCTGCTACCAAGTTCTTTCATCTATTAACTGATGATGGCCATTTTTTCCCTCTTACTTCAGCCTTTTGTTGTTATTTCTTTTCCCGGAAACTAATTTGATTGGAAATCTCTGTGAGGAAAATCTGCTTGAAGTTTGTTGTTGGTTTTATTGACTTTGTGGCAAATAGTCTTTTGTAAGGGGTTCCAGAGAGTTGAGAACTGGTCTAGGAAAAAGATATGACTGTGAAGTGGCATTAGCACAAACAAATTTTGTTGGAGGATGTGTTGGCCAGTTTATAGGTAGGAAACATTTGAGGTTATGACCTGAGGTAAGGAGGTAGAGGAGAGGTGAGGGTGTCACCATCTAGAAGAGGAGGAGAGTACTAGGAACTGCTAGGTGAGAGCAGGAGGGAGGGGTTTACTTGTTGAAGTGATGTCACTCAATAGGAATGCCTGAGGTTCTCTGAATCAGAAAACTCTGGAAGCTCCACAGCAGGTTGGGGCCTCATAACTGCAAGACCCTTGCTTATCAAAAGTCAACAGCTGTCAAGTGAAGTTTCACAGAATATGCAAAACCAGCACTAAGGAGGTACCCTAGAGGCCAGTGCAAGGCGACTCTTTGGTTCGTTTACACAAATCAAACACTGCCTTTACTACTGAGAACTAAAGGTGAATTAAAAGTCTCCAAGTGTCCACATTGAAGAGAATTTGTCAAAGTCTCATTCTATCATGTCAGTTGGTACTCTGAGTGGGGATGGGGATGAACTTCATTGATGAGTAAGGGCCTTACACAATTTCCTGATGTACCTAACAGTTTAGAATGGAACCCAGAGGAAGAAGTCTTGGAAGATTGGACATAGCCTTCAGTCTCTGAGCATCCCTTGGAGATGTGGTTGCGGAGTGGGGTACAACCATGTATTATCATTTTGTACACCAGGATAAGAACCTTGACCCCTACTGGTATCTCTTTTTACTGTGGCTCTGACAAAGCATGTGTAGAAAGACTTAGCTGCAAGCTACAATCAAGTTTCCCCCTTTCTTTGAATTGAGAAGGACGATGTGATGAATGTAAAATTTGGTACCATGCTCACTATTCCAAACAATGGCATCTGATAAATCTAAAATGAAAAGGTGAATTTCAAGAGGAGTTGACTAAATTCAAATGGTTTACAAATAAGGTATTTTGCCTGCATTTCTGAACCATTACTGAAAAATGAAATGAATTCTAAAGCTGACCATCAAGAACTGAAAAAGAACAAAAGTGTTTGACAAAGATTAGTATGCCTGTAATATGAACCTTGCATTATAGTGAGTTAAATAACATGGTAATCTTGCATATATTTTTAGGTTGATAATAAAGGGCTGCTCTGATTTTTGAAAAAAAAATATTTCTATCAGTTTTCTTTGAGATTTACAGATTATCTTTTTCCCTGAGCTTCATAGAGCATTCTGAAAAATTAGTCACTCATCTTGAGTGTACAGTTATATAATTATGTGTTGAAATGTTTTATCTCTTTGAAGATAATAGTATGTTTATTCTGTCACACTCTATTTGATGATTCTGAATTGATACACATAATTTGGGGGAGATAGGCATCTATATGACTTAAATTATACCCATATTTCCTTTATCTTGAGATGTGGAGACTTGTACAACATTGGAAACTACTTGGGGACAGAAATTTTAAGAGTAATTGGTATAGGAAAAGCAGTTGTTCTGATAAATACCCAAAGATATATTTCAAATGATCTTCCAAGAAGAAAAGATCACGCTTTCACTTTGCTGCACATTTAAAGGAAGTTCTATTGGATTCTTGACCTCCTATTTTGTATCAGGCCAAAATACTAGTTCCATTGTATAAGTAGATAGAAGTCTGGTACAATATGGACTGGAAAAGTAAAGCATATCTTTTAGGTTACAGAATTAGTAGACATTAAATAATATATATTTAAGTTTTCAAATGTCATTGCTATACTGCAAGTATCTTTTCAAGTGTTAGACTATTTTCCTAAATTTATTCTGATATTTTATTTTCTATATGTTCTATTCATGTAGGTAGTTTACTTAGGATGAGACTTCTCAAGTAAGTAGAAATAAAAATAACATTCATGAGAAATGATGATGGCCAAATCTTTGGCCAAATCTTAATGCCAAGAAATGCTATGTCTTCAATTTAGATAATCCTCCAAGCTTATTATAATACATTTTGCCTTGCTAAGTGTTAAAATAGGACTGCATACAGTAGGCTGTGGGCTCTGCAGTGTCAGGCCTGACTTCTAGTGGTATTCAACAAACAAAACATTGGATGTAGGGTTCGTAAAATTAATGATTAATAATAATTCCAATGAAACAAAGATTTCATCTAGGCTGTTTACATGGAACACATTCTGGAAAAATAAATATTTGCTAAAAAGGTGTGAAGTTTCATTATTTATGTATATATTCTGACATTAAGTTCTAAGTAATGAGCACCTTGATCATAGAATGTTTTTCAGTATCCCTATAATCTAGATTGACAGGTAGTATTTTCAAAGAAATATATTTTACTACATTTTACTAGAGAAATTTAAGGAGATACTTGCTCATACCAATTCAAGACCTTAAATTTATAATTTCTCAGAATCTTCTGTAACTATGTCATAAAAATATATCAAAATCCCAGGTTCACTTGTGAGAACATGGTAAGAATATAGGATAAATAATTATTAAATGACTCAGTTCCTAGTTGACAGACATAAATAGTATTCAGTTACTCTAAGAAGGTCAACCTGTAGCCCAATGATAATACTTCAGGTTGTAATGATCTACTGTATTGAAACAGAATCTTGACTTCAGACCAATTTTCTCTGTACTTTGAGTCACTCCAACATTGAATTCTAAGCAATATTTCTATTCTCTCTCACTATGCATAAACTCTATATAGAATAAAGGCATTCCCTAGAAGCTTTCAGAGCATTGAACTTATTTATGTTAGGGAAAGAATTATCAAACATAGTAACCTGACTAAATAATATTATTAGTTATCAGTCTAAGAAAAGGGTATCATTGACAAAAAACACTGAAAATAATGATTAATTTAATGTCTCTTATAAGACTTCTTGTTTTGCTCTATTTCCCAAACTGTACTTAAACATCAAAAAACAAAGTTCAGCTGTGTTTGTCTCCCTTCTATATCTGGCTACATGTCTTTTAATATCATCTTTATAATTTTGTGGACAGAAAAGTTATTCTCAGAAATATCTCTCCCATTTCTATATATCGTTAGTATTATTCCTCATGTCATTAATGGTTCTGGAACTAGGATCTAAGTATAACTTCTGCTAATTAGTCTAAGTAATGAGCTTTGGGAACAACATGCAGTCATTGATTAAATTATTTATTCAACAATTAATAGCAAATTTGGCCCCAGACTTTGTCCTAGGTAGTGGTGCTACAATGATGAGCTGTATTGAGCAGCCCTCTCCAATGAAAGTAGAAGTAAATATTACAAAAGTTAAAGTATTTGAGGCAGTGAACAGAGATTGACCTGAAAGATAAAACTTTGAGAAAAAGTAATCATAGAGCTGAGAGCTATTATAAACACAGAGAAAGAGCATTTCTTTACAAGCAAGCAGAAACCACAAGTTCCCTGTAATAGAAGAAATGTCATTGGGGCTGACTAAAGACATGAAACACAAAGAATGTGGGTAAGGAACAAGAGTTAGCTGAGCAATAATCTCTCCAAGATGCATATATTTTTTCCTTCTGCTCAAAAATCAAATCACATTTTTCAACCGGTCTTAGTATTCATTTTAGTAATATAACCAAGTAATCAATGGAGTAAGAATGTATACAACCTGTGCTATATTCCAATCAAATAATTTAAGTGGTATTCCTTCAGGCCATCCCTCAGGTTATCTATTCCTCCTGGTAGCATGAAGATGATGAAACAAGTGGCCTCCAGTTTATCTACAGGAGAAACAGCCTGAGCCTCTAAATTAATGAATGAGGGATTGTTGTGGTTTGAATATGAGAGATTCCTCAAAAGCCTCTGTGTTCATTCAGGAATATTCAGATCTAAAAGGATTGGCTTATGAGAGCTGTAACTAATCCTTCTGCCCTTCCTCTATGATGTACCTCCCCACCTTCCCTAGCAATAGAGTCAGCCCACTGTTGGTAGCCATGAATGAATTGTGGGCTTGTCTGAGCCATCTCTAGGTGGAGGTGTACCCCTAGGAGAACTCATTGATCTGAGACTATTACATTGCCTTGGCAATGTCCTGCTCAAAGAGAAATTGGTTCAGACAGCCCTAGGTCCAAACACATCTCCCCAGAGGTGGAAAGAGATACCAGTGTTCCCAAGTAGCCCCTAGGTGACAGCTTCCTGAAGGAGGAAGAATTACTGTGCAAGTGATAAGATTCCAATCAGACCAACATCCCACAGCCTCTTGCTTTTTGTGTATCTTACAGAACCCTTCCTAACCACAAAGTCCTTTGATGTGTTCCCCTATAAAATAAAGATTGGCAGGCTTATGTTCTTTGTTAGGCTCAGACCCGTCAGGTCTTTTCTACCTGTAAAGCCCCCACTTTATATTTCTTGTGTCTTTTGTCTTTATTTCTTAATAGTGTTGTCCAGCCTTTTATTTCCAGCCCACTCACACCTTTTTACAGTTACTGATTCCCTCACTGTGCAGGTCATGGTCAGAACCCACCATGAACTAACTCTCTGAAACTGTGAAACAAAATAAACCTTTTCTCCTCTAAATTGTTTTGTTGGGGGGGCATTTTGGTCACATTTAGTTAGATGACTAACACAGGGATTAATGCTAGTCAATCAGAATTCTCACTTTGAACTGGAAAGATATGAGACTTATGTTTCTGCTACGCTTGATACAGTATATATTTTGATGTTATTTGCTACTGAAACTTAACCTAATATGACTACTATAGAAGTGCACAGATTGAAGTGGGTTATTGCAATGACAAAACTTAAACATAAGGTGTTAAGTGACAATCAATCACATATTTTGCCAAAAAAAAAAAAAAGATACAGACTCATGTTATGCAGTGGCAAAACATAAGGATAAAGCATTGCCTGAAATGAATGAAAAAAGAGATCATGAGCCTATTGAGCCTCTAACTTTAGAAGATATTAGAAGGGATTAAATGTAATTTTTTGATGTTTATAATAGGTATTAAGGGAAGAGATGAGGTCAGTCAAGGATTCCCAATGGAAGTAAAGGGGAACAGAAATTCCAGAAATTTAGAACCACGGGAGCTTTGTCTGCTTCTGAGAATTTCAGAACCTAGAAATAAGACAAGAAGTTTAAGCTGCAAAGACTCATCAAAACTTCTCTTTTTTACAAAGGAATTCAGTTCAGTGGCAAATGAAGAAAAAGGCTATATATAGCCTTCTAAGTCATGCCTGCTGTTTTACAAACTTCAACAAAGCCATCAATACCTTGAAAGAGATGGGCATTGGGTGGCTGAGTGGGGGGAATCAGGGAAGGAAGCAAAGAAAAAAAGCAGGTTTAAGAACTAACCTAAGAAAGAAACTTGAGAATTCTGGAGATAGCTGGAATCACATGAATCAGATGTCTATCATATTTTTGAGAATCTTCCCAAGAAAAAAAATAAACTAGAACATCCTTTGACTGTTGGTGCTATGCAGTAACCCATGGACTACTCAAACAAGAACTAGGATGTGAAGTTTGTATGCCTCCGAAGTTGGCACACTACCATAGTCAACTCATGTGTTCATTGTAGAAAACATACAAGGATAAGCCCTCTAGAAGCTGGCACCTCCCACAGAGCAAATCCTCTGTGTGAGAAAAGCCTTCTTCTGCTAAG
The DNA here is from genome assembly GCF_045843805.1 of Urocitellus parryii. Lineage (NCBI taxonomy): Eukaryota > Metazoa > Chordata > Mammalia > Rodentia > Sciuridae > Urocitellus > Urocitellus parryii. Next base: position 3,246,968 of record NW_027554049.1, on the reverse strand, counting down.
ACTGAAGGACTTCAAGAGCCTGCCCCAGAGGTTTCCATCATTGGCAAAGACAAAAGGCTGCTGAGTATCCATATTGTTGCTTGTTTGTTTATTCACAATAATCCTGATCTTACTCTAGCCTATCTTCCTTTCCTTTGGTGCATACTAGGTTGAATTTCCGAACGTCCTTTGCAATCATATGTACCATATGACTGATTTCTTAATAGAAGATGAACAGAAGAAATATGTGCCTTTTATAGACTAAGGCTTTTATAATAAAGATGTTCCTCCTTCCATGCAGATCTATCCCTTCCATAGCTAAATGAAGGTGTTTGAGAAAAGAAAGTCACAAGAAGGAAAAAATCACAGGTCCCTAAATACTGGCATGGAGAGTTATCCTCTGACCAGGATCACCCATGCAGAGGGTTAAATGGAAGAAAACTAATATACAATGTAATCAAGTCACAAAATATTCAAGTCTATTATTTACCATAGTTCATCCTATCATGACTAACATAGGGGATGTATTGATATACAAGGATGGAAGTAGGTATAAGGGAATTTGAGGGCCTTATAAAATAAAATATAAATAGTATGGGTCATATGTTCCATAATATTTGGGCAAGGAATACTCACTGCCCCAGACTCCCATCCAATATAACTTTATCCAAGACGTTTTATTTTTAATAAAGTGTTATTTGCTCCAAAATAAGCTTTTATGGGTTAGAAATTTTAATTTTTTTTACTTCTAGTTTCAACCATGTATCAATAAGCAGAATTTCTTTGTCAGACCCTTTGCACATGTAATAGAACATTCTTCCTCAGAAGAGTTCACCATAAAAATGAAGGATTCTTAGTCACAAGCATCTAGGGAAAACTTTCTCCATCTGTTCTGGTTGGGTAAATTCTTCAACAGTGTTACTCATGCCCCAAATTTAGTTTATCAGCCAAGTTTTTGATAAGCTAAGCTGTAACCTGAGAAAAGCACAAAACAGTCAGTTGAGGAAATCAGTGGAAATTGTGGGAAATTTATGAATTTGAAAAGTGTAATATGTAATGAAATAAGAGAGTGAGCAGACCTATCAGTCTCAAACAAATCTACAGTAGTTTCAAAATTTATTTTATAGAATAAACCTACAACAATTATTTTTTGATAATCCTGTTTTCCCCAAATAAACATTTTCACCAGCAATGCACATAATTTTTTCAGATTAATAAAAAAATTAAGAATGAATTTGTGCTACTGGCACAAAATATTCTAACTTTTCTACTCACTATGGGGGTTGTGATAGTATAATCAACCACAAAGGAACTAGAAATGCAAATGTGCTCAGAAAGAATCAGCAGTTATTCCAAATGCTATCTATTTAAAGAATACTGTACCTGAAGAACATAATTTAACACATGCAGCAGTGAAAGGTGTATTTATACATCACTGTGGTGCACACCATTTCATTTAGATCAAATAATTATTCATATAAATGAGTTTCGCACATCTTTAACTTCAAGGTACTATGTGCATTTTAGAAAAATGGAAGAGAAAGCTATTAATATATTGACTCCATCAACAAAAGAAAAATACTTTAAGCAATTAAATGGAGGCAGTTTTAATAATGTCATCAGATGTTCCAAATAGAAAGTAAGTTTTGATAATTCAGTAAATTGATATTTGTCATCCATTTCATAGAAACAAAATAAAATATTCAGAAGTCTATTCACTCAAAAGTGAATCCACCCAACATTGTTATGAACAATATTTAAATTCTTTTTCAAAGGGCATCATGAAGGTCAAACAATAGTAAATGTTCAAATACAGCACAATGTCTTTCTTATACACTGCTTGAGGCCAATGATTGTTTTATAGTTGTCAGTCAAAGGATGCTCTAGTCTTTTTTCTAGTGAAGTTCCTCAAAAACACATCAGGATCATGTCTCTTTTAATTTCAGTAAGCTCCCTATGTGAATAATTACTCTCATTTTTTTTTCTATTTTCTTCCCATTGGAAAGTCAATAGGGCAAAGCCATGGTTTCTGGTGCTCCCAAAGACTGGCTGTAACCTACCAGAACCAGTGGACTGGGAAAATACTGAGCCTAGTGCTAGGGAACAGCACCTCCCATAGGCTTGCATAAGGCCTGACGAGAGGATGCACATTTTATAAAGGATGTTATCAGAAAAAATATATGCCTCACATATCTCTTCAATATAAAGTTCACCACAAGCCTACCCTCTCATAATTTGTGCCCCTACAAGTACATATTTGTATTTCCCACAGAGACATTTACCTTCATCTATGAAACATATATTTTTCTAATTTAACATATTCAAATATTGGTCATGACATATTCAAATATTGGTCAAATTCTGATCACGTTGGCCTGAATTCTGCATACATTTTATATTTTTTCTATAGTTTGCTATTTTCAACAATACCATGGAGACTGAACTGAGGCTATAATTAGCAAATAGGGTTAACCACCCTCGTATGCAACTCTCAATATATACCAAAAATAATTAACCAAACAACCCACAGATTCTTCCACTTTCTTATACCAAAGTTCTTAGTCATTATTGACTTACCACTTTGTATCATAATCTAATTTGATGCAAAGTCTGACAGCTATTCAAATATATTGATATTCTAACTACTTTTCATCCACTCCAGAGCCTCTACTCTAGTCCAAGGCACAGGTAGTTTTCACTTGCACTTTTGTTATCTCAGGTGGTTTTCATTGTTCTAACTGTGTTCCTCTGCAGTTTTTCATTTATCTGCCAGAGTGGTCCATCTCCAGCTCAATTGAGATTAGACCCTCCTCTGCTCAATGCTCTCCAAATGATTTCATCTCATTCAGAAAAATAACTGCTTATCCTGTTCTAAAGTCTGTTTCTTCAGAGAAACAGAACAAATTGACATGTGTGTGTGTGGTGTTTGAGTGTGTTTGTGGGGGGAGGGGGAAGAAATTCAAAGGAATAGGCTTACACAATTTATAAGCTGAAAATTCATAATATCTGCAAAACTATGAGCTAGAGACTTAGAGGAGATCCAGTTGTGCAGGTCCAATTTCTCCCCATGGGACACACATTCATTGTAGATCACTTTTAGGGACTGCTGGGACTTGAATCTAGATATCAGTGTAGAAGTAAAGAAGGATGGTTCAGTGCATCTTGCTCTTGTCTTGAATGACTATTGCTTCAAAGGAGGCCATTACAGTTTCCTTAGGCAATGTGAGAATTATCCTTTCACAGGGGGTAGCTAGACCTCTTTCCCTGGCAAAGAAGATTCTTCAGGTTTTAGGGGTTCATTGTTCCCAGACTCATCAACATCTTTTTCCATGACCCCATTCTAACTTTCAACTCATGCTCCATATCAGCAATAGGCCTTGTCGTCTGGGGAGGATGAAAATTCAACTTTTGTTGTAATTCAGCCAGTCACCTGATGATACTCATTCAGCATTTGATTTTCAGTCTTTTCAACCCTGCATCTACAGGAGATAAGGGTCTACTACAACTCTCTTATATAAGCCCTTAGGTTACTGATGCAGTGCTTGAGCTGGGAATTAAAATCCCTGAGCTCGCCTTTTATTCCATCACTTTGTTCTGCAACATTAAGAACAACCAGCCAATATTATTATATTCATTACTTTTCCAAAAATGTTTGAAAGTTTCAAATACAGTAACCTGGTTCTTGTTCCTTCTTATAATCAATTGATTAGGAATATCCAGTAGAGATATTTTGCAAATACCTATTGCCTGATCACACATGGACTATCAGTACTCTTTTGTCTATCAGACAGATGAGAATTAGTATCCTTAAATCTCAGTAGATGAGAGTAAGTTCTATAAATCCCAGAATGAAATTTTAAAAGCTCCTCCCTTATATTCTGTTCTTCTAGGGCCATTTTCGGTACTAAAATTATAATTGTATCAGTAGTCAGATGACTACTAAAGAAAATGGTGACATTTTCTTTCTCCATTCACTGGGCACCTGGGCTGGTTCCATAACTTGTCTTTTGTAATTTGTTCTGCTATAAACATTGATGTGCCTATATCACTATAGTATGTTGATTTCACTTTTTCCCAATAAATATTGAGGAGAATAATAGCTGGGTCATGGGGTGATTGTATCCCTGGTCTTTTGAGCAATCTCTATACTAATTTCCAAAGTTGTTGTACTAATGAGCAGTCCCATAAACAATGTTAAAAGTGTTCCTTTGCCACCTTTTCATCCATTCCAGCAATTATCATTATTTATAATATTGATGTTTGTTATTCTAACTAGGGTCAATTATCATTATTTATATTATTGATGTTTGTTATTCTAACTGGGATGAGATGAAATCTCAGTATAATTTTGGTTTGCATATTTCTAATTGTCAATCATTTTGGACTTCTTTTTTCATATATTTGTTTGCCATTTGCTTTTCTTCTTTAAAGAAATGTTCATTTAATCATTTGCCCATTTATTGATTGGATTAAGATTATTTGGCTTTTTTGGGTGGCTTTTTTTAGTTCTTTTTTCCCCACTTTGTTTTTAATTGGTGCATTATTGTTGTACATATTGATGCGATTTGTCGTATATATTTGTACATGTGCACAATATAACAATATAATTTGGCCACTATTATGTTCCAGCATTTCCCCTCACCCTCCCACCCCCTTTGCTCCCTTTACTCTACTGATGTCTCTGATATTTCGGAGAGCCACCCCTACCTTTGTTTTCATTTTTCCTCTCTAGCTTCCACTTATGAGAGAAAACATAAAACCCTGACACTTCACCTTCTGAATTTGACTTGTTTTGCTTAAAAGGATAGTCGCTAGTTTCATCCATTTTCCTGCAAATACCATAATTTCATTATACATTCTGCATATTAACCCTCTGTCAACAGAGTAGCTGGCAAAGATTTCTCTCCCATTCTGTAGGTTCTCTTTTTATGCTGTTTCTTTGCATGCAAAAACTTATTGATTCTTGGATTTATTTCATTCTCATTAGGGGTTTTATTAAAGAAGTCAAAACCAGTAGTTATATGTTGTAGTGTTAACCCACAATTGCTGGACAACTTTCTAGTAACTCTGCTGCATATAATTGAAGCAAAGGGAAAGTTTTAATGACAAAAATGATGAGAAGTATGTCAAATATTTTGAAACATCAATCTTTGGATTCCATGTTGAATAACTACAAGGGCATCCTCAGTCTGAGAGTTGCTGGGGTGTTGTCCCTGTAGAAATATTTATTGCATACAGTTAGGGGGTTTAGTGTGAGGTTGTACTTTTGGCAAAGTATATTATGATAGTTACTATCGGAGTATCATGCTTAAGAACCCATGCTAATGAATGCTTGATAACTTCCACGTTTCATTTTCCTTGTTGTTTTTGCTGTTTTAGGTTTGACAAGGTCACTATGTCTCTCTTGGTGAGGACAGATAAATAAAAACAAATGTAAATATAAAAATGTGATTATGTAACAGTTTGGATTCCATAACATTAAATGAAGGAATGGAAAGAACTTTTAAAATAAAATAAAAAATAAGAGCTCATAAAGCATCAAATTGAGATGTACCTTAGTGAGCATAAATTTCAAGGTCAATAGGAAGTCGTGGAATGTTATCTCTTTCTGCATCTTTATAACCCTGATTTTTTCCAATAGCATGACACAATATTAAATCTGAGTAGCTCTTGAGTTGAAAATTTAAATTATCACACATGTGGCTGACTTTTAATATCAGCTTATTTTGATGTTTTCTGCTCTCTTTAGTGTGTTACTATGATTGATATTTTTAAAATGTTTCTTAAAATATTTGTAAGAGGATATATGTATGACATCTCTTCCTTTTCTATTGAAAAAAATTGAATATATGTACCTAAGATCTTTATTTTTTTTTTTTACAGGTGCAAAGTTCTTAAAGTAACAGTATTTAAAAGTTAACCAAACAGTGACTTGGAAATGTCCTAAAGACATGACATCATTTTGCTAATAATAATTCAATTCTTAGTCTTTTTTAGTAAATTTAGTAAAGTGGTATATCCAATATTTGAAAATAGATCAGATAAAAAAGAAATAACTGATTGCATACTTTAGAAAGACAAGTAGAGTGAAAATCTTTGTCTTTCTTTTGAAAACCATGTTAAATTCTGGAATAAAAAGATTTTGTTTTACACAGATTTCAAGGAAGGTGAATATTAACTTCTAAAATTCATGGCTTTACGAAGCTGACTAGTCTATGATTATAAGTTTGACATACATTGTCAACTTCCTATAGCTACAAAAATAGAATTAGAGAAGGATGAATGTGACATTACAATTCAAGGTCAAATGTTAATCAAGTGTTCATGTAGAAGAAATAATTAATGGATTGGATTCCAGGTGGTTCAGCAAGAACAGAAGTGATCTGAATGGTCAAAAGACCAACTTGTTTATTCCTTTATTTGTTAATTGAGCATGTACCCATTAAGTGCCTATGATGTTCATAGTACTTTACTAAGCACTTGGTAAATATATGAATGAAAATGCCCCATTCTATAAAGTTAATAACATAAAGCCGAGATCTAGTCTTTGTCCATTCTTCCTTCCTGAGAAATAAGTATTTAAACAAGGAGATGAAGAGTATGTAAGAATGAACAATTTGCCCTGATATGTAGAGAATGTTCTTCCAAGCAGTATGAAGAGTTTGTGCAAAGGCTCTGAGATAAAAGGGCAATGAAGAATTAGATTAAGAATTCCAGAGTAGAGGGAATATAGACTGGGCAGGGTGAGGTGGTGAGACCTCCATGGTAACAATTTATATAGATGTCACAAAAGAAAATCAATGACTCATGAAGCAAAACTTTGACAGTTTTTGGCAAGAAATTTTCATTTTAATTCTAAATGTCTATTCTTCACTGGTTGATAGTTAAAAAGTGCTGCATAAAACGCCTAGCTTTAAGTTGGAAACATTAAAAGTTATTTACAAAATTAAGATGTCTCTCAAAATTATTTCTGGCAACTTTCATTCCCTCACATTCTCTCTTCTGCAGTACACACATGCACACACACACACACACACACACACACACAACACAATTGAATTTTATTGCTCATATTTCTAGGAGCTCCAAGTCATCTTTACTTTTTCCTTTCCCCATCACACTAGATTTAAAGAATAAATTTATTTGATGAGAACAAAGCATTCCAAATTCCCCAATAACCACAAAACCCTTGAAGGCTGTGAGTAAATGAATGTACACGAGATGGAGTTCATTTCATTTTTTTTTTTCAAAACTGTGGATTTCATTCTTGTCCAGAACTTTATTACTGTGTCCATGTTCATTCTTCTGACCCCCGGCCTTGACAGTGGAAATATTACTGCTTCCTGGGGAAGGATTGTAAGTGGTAATGTCTACACACCTGATGGCACAGACTCACATTTCATATAATAGCTACATAAGCGAGACTATGTTAGTGGTATTTATGAAATATCAGCTCTATTTCTGTTCTATCCAAATATAAATTGTGTGATAAACATGGGTGTTAAGAGGATATAATAAATGTGTCAGATAAAAGAAGTCACTTGAAAAATTGCTCTTTAGCATTAATATGTACTTTTAAAATTACTGTTATCGAAAGTATACTTTGGGTCAGGGTAATAGATATTTCATCAGAAAATAATTCTAGATAATAGATATTGTTATTCTCACTTGATGAGAAAAGATGATAAGGCTTATGAAATTTGTGGCTCAAGTTCATGGCTGACAGAATTAAGATCAGTTCTAGGACTTTCCAATTCTAAATTCCATGCCCTTAAGTCCTTCACCATGCTTCCCAAAAAATGTCTGTTTCTCTTGTTCCTGGTCATAGCTTTCCAAGTGCTTTGAAAATGTTATGCTAATTTCTCTACACGAAGGCTAATAATCTCCCTTTATATGATATATGGGCTTTTAGTATAAAATGGGGGACCCTATTGATTCTCTTGTAAAGCCATGTTTATTTAGTCTTTAGGATAAAAAAGAATTGATTTTTTTCTACCTCATTTTCTGTTTCCATTTTTCTTCTTCTTCCTAAATACAAGAATCCTATAAACAATTCCTCCACTGACTGAGCTTTCCTTCTAAAAGGTATTATCTGAATATAGGGTTTTAAATGTGACTATAACAGTCAGTCTCAAAACTTTTCCTCCTTTCTACTTGTCTGGATTTAAATCCACTATTTAAATTACCTGAATGTCAACCAGATTTATAACCTTTGAGTCATATTTTATTACTTCTCTCTGCCCCTTATTGAGAACAGTGTTAGAACAACTTGTAATATTGCTTGTTCTATTTTTACTTTAAATGAAAGCCCAGATTCAATTCAGGAAAACTTAATATATTATCAGTTACATTCATATGCCAGTTTCTCAAAAAATAACCATAATTTTCCATAAAATAAAATATATATGCATTAAAAATAATGCACCTCAATCATGTATTTTTCATAGTCTTTTTCTGTTTGTGATTTCTATGAATAGTATATAGATGTCTTTGCTGAATATATGACTTGATAGGTGTCATATAGGAGAAAAAATGGGGAAAAAATGGTCCAAGATACCACTTGTGGAATATCATTTTGTGTCATGCATTTTTTGAAGCTAATTAAATAGTTTTGTTTTCTTTTGCTCAGGGCCTTCCCTCCTGGGCCACTAACCTTTCTTGGACAAGCTACCTTCTCACCTGTGTGATTTCACAGCACCTAATACTCTGGGTCCTGTAGTGAATATACATTTGGCAACTCCACAACCTTTTATTGAACTTCTGTATCTCCGAATTTCATTGAACACTGTGGGAGCTCTAGGGATTCTATGTTAACTTTCCCTCCTCTTTCTAAAGCCCATGTGATGTGTTTCTGATGGTCAAGATGTTATATTTGTGCTACCTTATGACCCTCCCATGATTGCTGGGAATTTCTCTACCTGGTTCATTCATCCTTTATGTCTATTCTGTGAGCTAACCTGAGACTCTCAGTATATGCCCTTTTGCTTAGGTTAGTATCCTAACAGTCACATCCTCTATCATTTCTTATGAACATGACTGCTAGCCTATCTTCTTACTTGTAAAGGTAATCAGAAGTTTAATCATTTATGAGACTTCAAGTAAAAAAGGAAAAAAAAGCATTCAGAAGTTTAGAATGTTAAATGAAAACATAAAAACATAAAAATTTATGACATCATAAAGAAATATATTTTTCATTTTTTTCAGTAAAATTAGCACCCAAATTGCAGCAACACTAGTGCTTACATTTAACCCAGTGAGTAGAATTTTTGCTCCATTTCCCTCTCTAATAAAATTCTCCTCAAAAAAAGAAGAGGAGTGATTCTATTTGTTTGAAGTACAAAAATTCATATTAGGTCTGGAACATCCAGACTTTAGAAATTAATATCACTTTAAAGAAATATGAAATGTACTCAAAGGAAAAGTACTCACTTTGAAGGTTCTAGACCTGACCAAATTAAACAATTCTTAAAAATATTTTATTATAGGTGGGGATGTGGCTCAGTGGAAAAGTTCTTACCTGGCATGCATGAGGCCCTGGGTTCAAATCCCCAAGCACCTAACAAAAAAATAATATTTTATTATAGATTATTAAAATTAATTTATGGAAAAAACATAAAATTATAATTCCATAATACACAGAAATTTTAAAATAAAAGACTGGAAATATTAATTTAATATATAATAATGATTTTTATAATACGATACATTCATGCTGTCATTAATTTTAATAACTGAAAACAAATATTAATATGATTTTTTCTTTTAAAAGCACTCTGACATATAAATATATATTTATATGTTTATGTTTAAATACATTGTATTTGCATATGCATAGAAATATAGATGATTTATAAAATGTATTTACTTCTATAAATGAGGCATATTAAACAAAAAATATTCTAAGTAAGAAAAAAATTAGGCATAGAATCCAAATCACAAATCCAAATCCAAATCACACAGAACATTTCCAAAATCATGGTATTAGTTTGCTAGAGTTGCTATAACAAAGTGTCATGGACTGGGTGACTTAACATAAATATATTGTCACATTTCTAGAATCTAGAAGTCTGAGATTAAGGTGTTGAAAGTGTTGGTTCCTTCTGAAGGCTGTGAGAAAGACTTGATTTTGTGTCTCTGCTCTAGCTTCAGGTGGTTTGTTGGAAAATTTTGCAGTCTTTGGCTTATAGGAGCATTACTTCAGACTCGGCCTTTATTTCCACATGATGTTCTTGTGTGTGTGTGTGTGTGTGTGTGTGTGTGTTGTGTGCATGTGTGTGTGCGCGTACCCAAATTTCTTTAATTTGTCAAAGGAAAGGAATCATTTTGTATTTGCACCTATACCTAATGATCTTTTCTTAACTAATTAACACTTCAAAGATATTTCTAAATAAGGTCACATTCTGAGGCACCAGGAACTAAAGTTCCACAATATATATTTTGAGAGGAACACAGTTCAACTTACTAGAGACACTAAGTGCCATAAAAAAATGTAATATGTATTAAAATGCAGATTATAATTAAATGTTGATATATCAAATAATTGATCTGGAGTCATCAAAATTGTCAATATGATGACCCCTCAAAATGAAATTATTAGAAAAGAGTAATTTTATATTATAGTACAACTATGAAAGCTGCAGATACATGACAAATAATTGAAAGGAAATATGGAGAAGTAAATATAATTAGAGAAAAAGAATTAGGTCTGTACTGTGACCCTTTCTTTTATAATATTGATTTAATAGTAGTGCAAATATCAAAAGGGAATTGATATGGTAAACTATCTCATATCTGTTTTCCTAGGGGAGAGCCTGATTTACAAGGAGGAGCCTCAAGTAAGCCACTCCTGCTGATACCTAAATCAAATGTAGTCACAGAGGAGCAAAGGGAATACACTTCTAACAGCAGGCACACAAATTGCATGCATTCAATAGTTGATAAGAATGTGTTATTCTCTTGAAAACTACCTATACACATAAAAACTCAATATAAGTAGCCAGTTGGCACAGGGGAGCAACTCTACTTGCCAAAGAGCAGTTGAGTGAACATTTTCAGTTTGGAAGTGATATGGAAAGTAAAGGCTGCTCTTGCCAGCTCAGGGAAGGATAATAAGCAGTGTTTCAAAGGAGACTGCAGAACAGTCCTGCTACTCCAACACCTAATCCCAAGAGAGCGTGAAGTAATGGTGACGAGAAACATGGCAACTATGAGTTAGAAACAAAGACCTCATGAATAAATACTACCACAACTTCCTATAAAATGGATGCATATATTAAAACACAGTCTGTATATCCTTATGCCTGAAATACACAGGCTATTCAGTGGTGGGAATGGTCCCTAAAATAACAGAACACACCACACCATGGTGTTAGTTACCATTATTACAACAGTTCTAGACAGTGTCTGTGGGTAATTTGCATTTTTGCATTACCCACCAGAAGAAGAGAATTTTCTCTTTTATTTAATGTAAACACAAATCACATTTTACTTATGTATATTATATATATATATAATATACATATTACTTATGTATATTATATATATATATATATATATATATATATATATAATTTGAAACAATATCAGAATTACAGGAATATTTAATATTTACAAAGACTCCCCTTATGACTTTTACTTATTTTCTTTAATGTTAGAATTTAATGTTAAAGTCTCATACAGCCAGTTTACATTTGTCAAATAAGATATTAACTGGACTTCAGCTTTCACTAATTTTACCAAGAAGACTTTTATTTTTCCAGAATGTAATTCTGGATATTATAATGCATTTATGGGGTATAATGTTATGTTTTGATAGATGTATACTCCACTTAGCATACTTCTTTTTTTTTGGTGCTGGAAATCAAACCCAGGGCAAACATTACAATGCTGAGTCACATACCCAACCCTGTATAGCATTTAATATACATAATTTGAAAACAAAGATAATGGAGGACTTTAAGAAAAATCTTACATTATAATCAGCTTGCAGATTATACTTTATTATATTTTATTTTATTTTGTTTTGGTACTGAGGATTGAAAACAGGTCACTTAATCACCAAGCGACATCCTAAACCCTGTTTTTATGTCTTATTTTGAAACAGGGTCTCACTAAGTAGTTATGGCCTCGCTAAATTGCTGAGGTTGGTCTCAAACTTCCAATCCTCCAGTCTCAGCCACCTAATTAAACTGAGATTATAGACAATACCATTGTGCAGAGCATCGTTTTTAAAATATATACTATCTCTGCTTTTGATATTGAGATCAATATCTACATTTTTGGCAAAGACTAAAAAATAAAATGGAAAATTACTAAAATTATCTGAATCTTTTTATGAGTCATTATATCCTTCTATCTTGGGTACACATGGTTCTTCACAGTTTACATAAGTTCTAAATATAAGAAAAAGGCTCAAGAGCCTATGAAATTCCAAAGTTTTAAAAAAGATCTATAATGTCCAAATATCCTACCTCCAGGCAAGTGTTAAATGCATTACTTATAATACATTTGGCTATAAGTACCAGAATATTCAACTCCAGTGGCTTGTATAAATAATAGTTCATTTCTCTCCTCCCTTTTCTTCCCTAAATGAACAAATCTAGGTACACAGGTTTTGGGGTTTTTTTATTTGTTGTTTTTATACATTACAGTAGGATTCATTTTGACATATTATAAATACATGGGATGCAACCCATCCCAATTTTGATCTATTCTTGTTGACCATGATGTGGAGTTACACTGGTCAGGTATTCATATAAAAGCATAGGAAAATTATTTCCAATTCATTCTACTGTCTTTCCTATTCCTACCGCCCTCCCTTCCCTTCATTTCCCTTTGTGTAATCCAATGAACTTCTAAGTTTCTCCTCCCTGACATCCCTTGTTATGGGTTAGTATCCACATATCAGAGAGAACATTCAGCCTTTGGTTTTTGGGGGACTGACTTATTTTACTTAGCATGACATTCTCCAGTTTTATCCATTTACTGGCAAATGCCATAAATTCATTCTTCTTTATGGCAAAGTAATTTACCCCTGTGTACATTTTCTTTACTGACTCATCTATTGAAGGGCACCTAGGTTGACTATTGTGAATTGAGCCTCTTGCTATAAACTTAATGTGGCTGTGTCACTGTAGTAGGCTGATTTTAAGTCCTTTGTGTATAAAACAAGGAGTAGGACAACTGGGTCAAATGGCGGTTCCATTCCAAGTTTTCTAAGGAATCTCCATACTTGTTTCCAGAGTGGGGGTTGTACCTTTTTGGAGTCCCACCAGCAATGTATGACTGAACATTTTCCCCCACATCTTCACCAACATTTACTATTACGTGTATTCTTGTTAATTGCCATTCTGACTAGCGTGAGATGGAATCTCAGTGTAGGTACAGAACTTCTGGAATTGCTAATTCCTACAGTATTTCCTTCTCTTGTATTTCCTTCACACAAAATAGCCCCTGAAGATCCACCATGACCATTGGTGCTCAAGAAAGAATAGAAGTGGGAGAGTTGGGTGACAGATGATGCTTACATCAGAAAGCAAAAACTTTCTAGATCCTCCACAGACTTCCATTTACATGTCCCTAGCCAGAAAATATCACATAGGCAAACAATGTTGTGAGGGAAGGTGAAAATGAAAATGTTTTCTTTTTCTTCCTCCCATAATGTAGGCAAAGAAGTCACCTTAGAAAATGACTGTGATTAATTAGTCAACATTATTTTAGTAAAGAAATTGGTTACTTAACTAATTAAATCTCAAAAACTATTTTAGTTCTTCTTCCTTTTATAAAGAAATGTATATTTTAGTATCATCCACATTTAATTACAGTTGTCATCATACAATAGAAATAGTTCAAATCAAAGCACTCCACACACTCAACCAATTAGTAGCAGGAAATACTGCTGGATTTGAATCATTGTTTAAAAAAGATACATAACAAATATATAAGAAATGAAAACAAGGTCAACTAGAATTCAAAACTATAAAAAGAAAATAATCTGTTTGGAAGCTATTATGTTAGGATACCTACATGTATTTATTCATTCAACTTATTTTATTGCCAATTCTTTTTCATTTTTAATTAAACTTTGTTAATACATAACTGACATACAAATAACTGCACATACCTAAGGGAGATGATTTTATTGTTTTGAACATAGTCAAACACTCAGATACCACCAGCATATTCCTTTGGGGTATTGTTTGGTTTTGACTTGGGGATAGGGGTTGTTTGCTTACTTGTTTCTGTGATAAAAACATTTAATATAAGATCTGCCCTCTTAACAAATTTTGAAGTCCACAATACTAAATTGTTAGGTACTGTGTCGCATAGCAGAACTCTAAAATGTATTTATCTAACAGAACTGAAACTTTACACTTATTGAACAAGTCCTCATTTCTCCCAAACCATGGCAATTGCATTATGTTCTCTTCTCATGCCATTTTGACTATTTGAGAACCTAAGTGAAACCATAGGTATTCATCCTTTTGAGATTGGCTTAATTCACTTAGCTTGATGTTCTCCAGTTTTAACAAGTTGCAGAGTTGCCTCATTAAGGTTAAGATTCCTCTCTATCTATACACATATTTTCTTTATCCATTCCTGTCTATGGACCTTGGGTTGTTTCCATCTCATGTCAATTGTATACAGTACTGCAGTGAACATAGGGAGGAGACAATGTCTTGTGATATTGAATTCAATTATTCTGAGCATATGCTGAAAACCAAGATTTCTAGATCATATGGTAGGTCTATTTTTGGGTTTTCTGGTTTTTGTTTTTAGGGCATATTCATGCTTTCCATAGCTACTGCCCCATTTTGTATTCCTTACAACAATATACATGAGTTCCACTTTCTACACAATCTCATCAACATATTATCATTTTTTTCTTTTAATAATAGCCATCTTAACAAGTACGCAATAACATCTCATTGTAGTTTTTATTTTCATTTCCATCTTTTTACATACTCATTGGCTATATTTGTATTATTTTGGAGAAATGCTTGTGCAAATCTTTTGTGAATTTTCCAATTAGACATTTGGGTTAGTATTATGGTTATAGGGGTTCCTTATATACTTTTTAAAATTAGCACCTCATCAGATGCATGGTTTGCAAATATTTTCTCACAGTCTATACCAGGTGCCTTTACATTATGTTCATTGTTTCCTTTGTTGTGCAGAAACTTTTTAGTTTGGTGTAGTGCCACTTGTCCATTGGTGCTGTTGTTGTCTGTGCTTTGGTATAATATTCAAGAAATCATTGCCAGGACTAATGTCAAGAAACTTCTCCCCTTTTGTTTTCATGTAGGAACTTCATAGTTTCTAGTATTAATCCATTTTTAGTTGGTATTTTGTCTTAGTGTAATTAAGGGTCCAGTTTCTTTTTCTTTATTTTTTTTAAGCATAACAGATATCCAGTTTTCCCATTGTCATTTGTGGAAAAGACTTTCCTTTTCCCACTGGGTGCTCCTGGCACCCTGTTGAAGGTCAGTGGACTGCCTATTTCTGGGCTTTCTATTCCATCGGGGAGTGTGTGTTTTGCTAATATGATACTGTTTCAATTATTAGAGGTTTGTAGTATAATTTAAAATTAGTAAGTGTAGTGCCTCTAGCTTTACTTTGCCTGTTCAAGACACACTGCTAATTATGTCTTTTGTGGTTCTAGGTGAACCTGAGGATTTTATTTCATTTTTGTGGGGAAAAACTATTGGAATTTTGATAGAGATTACATTCAGTCTGCAAATTGTTTTGAGTGTATTAGACATTTTAACAATACTAAATATTCTAATCTTTGATTATGAAATATCTTTGCATTACTTGTGTCTTTGATTTCATGTTTTACTGTTTTCAGTGTGCACATCTATCACCTCCTTGGTTAAGTTTATGGCTAAGCATTTTTATGCTATTGTAAATGGGATTAATTCCTCATTTCCATTTCAAATGGTTAATTGTTACGAGATCTATATATAAATTCTGCTTCTATTTCTCTAGTCATATATGTGATCATGGGGCTGATAGTTAACTTCTCTGATTTTTTTATCAACTTTTCTAGAGAGCACAGATAATGATAATTTCTTCTTTGGACTATTACGATAATTTTGTAAAAAATGAACATCAAAAGTCTAACAGGTTAAAAGTCTAATATTTCTTTAAAAGTTCTCTTTTCCTATATAAGTAGAGTAAGTGAAGTGCTAAAGATCAGAGTCTGTGAACATCATATTTTTTGTTACGGTTTTAGTTGTTCCTAGAGGCTAAGAGATTCTGAAGGCACAGAGAATCAGATTACCATTTATTTACAGTTGAAGCTAACCAACCTGAACTAATTGTAAATGCTTTTGACTTGTTAAACTGTTTCAAGAATCTGAACCAGAAATTGACACAAAGAGACAAAAATATAGCTTACAAGGGTATATTGAAACACAAAGGCACATCATTGTACTAATCTGGCAAAACACAATTCTTCTATTGAGAGTTGCAGGAGGTAGGAAATTGGATGACAAGCACCAGAGAGCACACTATATGGAATCAGAGACAACTCAAGATTTCAGAAGGTAAGAAGGAACTTTCAGAAATAGGAACATCTGTGTGCATTCACATTTATCTAGATAACTGTCTCATGACTCAAATCAATTTGTAATTTGGCAAACTATCTAAACATTTTATCTTCCTCTGATAATGGCAGAGGAGAGTCTAGATTAATTCCAGCTACTGTTTTTGAGCTGAAGTTTTGTACGTGTAAGGTTGGCAAGGAGAGATTAAAGTGGCTTGTAAAGTAGGATACAATGAATTTAATTACTACATTAAAAGTTACAAATAACATATAAATGTCTTTCAGTGAATTTTGTACCAGACACAGATTTCATAAAAACCAGCAGTAAATCCAATACATAAGCCAGGGAATAAAAGACTGCATTAATTTTTGGATTAAATAAATGGAGTATGAAGACTATCACAACCAGCTACATGACTAAGAGATGCAGAGAAAATAATATAACCATTACAAATTTGAAGCAGATTCTGCTTGGAAGGAAATGAATCCTCCACATAGACATAGCTCCTCAAAAACAAGAAGACTGACTTAAAGTAATCACAGACATCACTTCAATAAAAATGGGGAATTCATTGGCACTGTATTTCGTGAAGAAATACTTGAACCTAGTACAGAAACATCTAGAGCATATTATTGGTATTTGTGCTATGACTTTGAAGCTGAAATCTTAGCATGTTTGCACAAGTGTGAGCATTACATTTGGAATTACTTTGTTTTAGGTAACTGATAGTTTTTACTTAAAACAGATTCAACTGGGTATACTGGAAACCACCAAAGTTATGAAGACATTATCAAACATATTATTTCTCATTCTAAATGATAAAGTCTGTAACATTTTTGCAATGGTTCCAACATTCCACTTGTTTACATGCCTTGCATCAAAGAATGGAAAACTGTCCTTTAATCTGAAATTGTCAGAAGCTGTGCCACTTTCAGATTTGGAGCCTAATGTGCCACTCACTCATTCAACTGAGAGACTTCTATTAACTTCCCTTCCTAGAGTTCTATGCATTTGGTGAAAATGATATGTCTTTACAATTTGTATGGAAAATTGGGTCCTAAGTCCAGACACAATGAAGCCAGAAGTTGAAATTCATTCTGGTGTTTTAAGTATGTCTTCTCCAGTAATAGACATATGTTAAATATGTTCATCCTGCAATAGTATAACTTGTACTAGTAATACTCACTAATAAATATACTATGAAAATTATCTTCTTCAACCATTTAGGCCAAGTTCTGGGTAGATCTATCTGTTAGGCTTGATATTTTTTGAGATAGGCTCTCACTTAATTGCTAAATTACTTAGGCTGAACTTGAACTTGGAATTCACCTGCCTCAGCCTCTGAGACACTGGGATTACAGATGTGCACCACACCTGGTTTAATTTGCTTCTGAAAAGGGGGTAACAACCTGACAAAATATCCATACCCAAATTTTGATACAATTAAGACAAGACATAATGAATTACAAGGAAAAACATATTAACTGTTCATACTTAAGGGAGAAGAAACAACTCCTTTTTAAAATATTGGTCCTGTAAGGCATAGGGGCCCTTGCATGTAATCTCAGTGGCTGGGGAGGCTGAGGCAGGAGGAATAGAAGTTCAAAGCCAGCCTCAGAAACTTAGTGAAGTCTTTAGCAACTTAAAAAGACCCTATTTCAAAATAAAATATACAAAATTAAAAAGGTTTGGGATGTGGGTCAATGGTTAGGCACCCCTGGTTCAACCCCTAGTTCAAAAGACAAAAACAAAAAAATGGCCAGAGTTACACAGACTGGTAGGATTCATTGTCACATTCATACATGAACATAACAAATTTGATCAATTTCATCTCCAGTACCTTCCTATGCCTTCCCTATTCCCTCCCCCGATTGCCTTCTACCACATTGGTTTCTCTTCTATTTTCATGATATGCGTTTTATTCTTTTTTCTTTCTAGCTTCTACATACAAGAGAAAATATGATCTATGATTTCCTGAGTCTGACTTACTTCTCTTAACATGATGTTCTCCAGCCCCTTCTATTTTCCTGCTAATAAAATAATCTCACACTTCTTCATGATTGAGTAAAACTCCATTGTGCATAAATACATAATTTCTTTATCCATTCTTTCGTTGATGGATACTAGACAGTTTCCATAACTTATATGGGTATGCATATATCTCAACAGCATGCTGACTTTAATTCTTTTGGATAAGTTCCCTGGTATAACTCAATCATGTGGTGGCTCTTTTGAAGAACTTCCATATTAATTTGTATAGTGGCTATTCTAATTTACATTCCCACCAGCAATGCATAAGAAAATTTTTTTGATAAAGTAATGATTCAGGGAGACTTTGCTATGTCCCAAAGAAGCACTTCCCAAATTGCATTCCATTTATGAACACCAATTTGTGACATCCTCTAAGAATAAAATCCATAGTTAAATAAAATTTGTTGTATTTAATTTTCAAGCTTTTTGAAGAAACATTATTTTCTTGACAGGCTAAAACACACTTTACACACCCTGACTCTAGAAAATGGTGAACCATAAAATGGTGGGGGGAAGTGAACCTTTTGGGCATCTTATAAAATCATTTTATCTATCTATATTCTATCTATAAGTTTTAACTTTAATTAATTAAAAATCAATTAATTAATTCAAGTTAAAATTTATAATAAATAAAAAATTATAATAAAAAAGATTTATAATAAAATATTTCACACTATTTTATCAAACTAATTAAATATTTGAGCATCTGTCGAAGCAGCAGGCTGTGTAGATTTCTGTTAACATTTGTGAACCAGTAGCATTGTACTTATGAAAAAGTTGAAGGCATTCCCACTATAAATCTTAAAACTAGTGTGCTGATGAATTACTGAGTAGAGTTCATCACTGAGTACAATTTTAGTTCAAAAAAGAAATGATGGAATTGTATAGACCAAGTAATTTCATATCTAATCACTGTTACCAAAAGCTTAGAATCATTATTAGCAATCTTTGCATTAAGTGATCAAAAATTGGTTTTGGAAGTAAACACTTTCATTTTCTTCTTCTAAACACTCCTGTGATAAGACTGGAATGTGCCAGGCTTAGCAAAGGATTCACCTCAATCAATACCACTGGAGCAAGAAGAAGATTGGTCCAGTGATTAATTTCATGTTGTACTTATGGGAATAAAACAGCTGAGTATATTTGTCGCTATAATCTCTTTTCCCAAATGTAATTACAAATGGAATTGATCAACTCATGTGTTTCTACTGATGCCAAAGTGGGCATATTAGAATTGGTAGGGTGTGTAATAATTTAGTACAGATCATCAGTCCTTGGGGCTACAGGGAATTGAATATTAGAATCTTATTTTAAAAGAAAACAATTTTTCTTCCTCAAGTTCCTTCCCTCCTTGCCATGCCACAGAGAAAGTTAAACAACTTTCTCTGTGGCATCTTTGTAGATTCTCATGAAAAAGAGCTAAGAATTGGATATTTATCAGGAGCATGGTAGAACTGGAAGAATAATAGGTTTTTGGAAATAGACTTTCTTAAAGATATTCCAGTTGTGATAAACTCACTTTCTTGGAGTATCAACTGCTGCATCTTTATCATGTGCATGATAGGTATCTTGCAGACTGTTATACAGATTATACATGCTCATCCTTGTAAAGTAATGAGACATTTCCAGAAAAATGGCAATCAACTCATAAACCAGTTATTTAAATTCCAGGCTTTATTTTCGCTGAGTAACTCCTATAGGAAGTGATGATAGAAATTTCATCTAATTTATATGCCTTATTGAGCATTTATGAGACTTGACACCAACAAAATATCCATTTCTTGTACATAACAATTGGTTAAGGTGGGCTTACATGGCAAGACAAATCAAGGGAAAATGTGACTGAAATGAACTAAAATTTGCTTAAGATGTCTACAATCTCTTTAGACACATACCTACAACAATATAATCTTAAATACTAAATCATACATCATTCTTCACTTATGAATATAATGAACCATAGCTCCAGAATAAAGAGCTCAAGTTAAGTATTTTTGTTAAGTGATATGAATTTTGTTAATTCAGAAACACAAAAAAGTTCCAACTTTCTTGACTTATCTATATTTTTGAAAACTTAAGGTTAGTCTATTTATTATTCCAATATACACACACATTGCATTTCATACTACTTTTCCCGTTCTGATTTATTACATTGACCTGAGTAGTTTCCAAAAAAAAAAAAGACAAAAAAACTCTGTGTATGTCTATGTGTGTCTGTGTTACACTTTCCCCAAGTTTTGAGGACTTGAAAAATCTCTTATCCAATAGGATCAGGTTAGTATAGCCTATTGTGCTATGAATTTTCCACCAAGAAGCTTTACTGCACCATCCTACAAATACACAACCAATGAGCAGTTCCACTCTGATACAGCATGTTCTGCAATGTCTGTTTCTATGCCACAGAAATCGACACATCTTTAACTGACACATTTTCCACTTATTTTGTACTATCCAACAGTGTAGATATCTAATGGCTGAATAAAGTTATACAGATGAGACATTATATTTGCTAGAAATAACTGGGTGGTAAAAATCAAGTTATACAAAAGCTCATAATGTCCACAAGAGAATAGTTGATACAATATAAAAAACTCAATAGGCAATTAAACAGTAGAAATACTTTGACCTTGTGAAGGACATTGTAAACTTCACTAAAACCAGATGAAGGATGAACCAACAAATATAGAAAGATTGTGCATGTGCCCTATCATGGTTACAGGGGATCTGAAGACAATGCCAGAGAATGCTGAGGAAGGAGAATCTGTATAATTATTCCATGATGGTCACTGAATTCATTCATTTTACTTTGAAATAAAAATATCATGTTAAAAACATGTGCTGTTTTCATGTATATCAATATTAGTCTTTATAATCGAAATTATATAAATCCATGTATTCTAATTATTCAGAATTCCTCTGGAAATTACATAGTCATTTCTATCCTTTTGGCTAGAGACATGCAATCCAATTGATTATTATTTAATCTTCGTCTGAACTGACAAGTTACCATTTTCTTCTAAATCTTGAAAATGTGAAAATTGCTCATGTAAACAATGAAATCAGATAGAAACATGAGCAAACCATAAATTCAGTACACAGATGTAATTATACATTTTCCAATAGCCACATTAAAATAAGTCAAGAAATAGGTCATTTGCATAAATTTTGTTTAATCTAGCAATCTAAAATATCATCATTTCAATTTGCTAATATTCCAAACAATTTTTACATATTGAGAATTTTACATTCTGCTTTTTGTTCTGTCTTAAAACTGATGTGTGTGTTCCACTATAGGGCAGCTTGAATAGAACCAGCCGCATTTTGAATGTTCAGTAGCTTCATGAAGCCAGTAACTATCATATTGAATCACATAAATATAGATAAATGATTGAAGACAATTGCTCATTTTGGAAAAATACAGAAAATTAGGGGGAAAGGCCAGTCTTCAAAAATAGGGAACAATGAGTGCAGCAGAAATAAAATGTATGGTATTACTCTGAATAACAAACCTCAGACTAGCTCATATGATATTTAGACTTAAAAAAAAAAAGTTTGGTTTCTAGTGTTTCTCCAACAATGGAAGTATTTTCACTTATAAATGCAGGAGAAATTCAAACTAACATAACTATCTATTTTCCATGTAGAAAAAATAAATCCAAATTGAAAAGTTAGTTATGACTAAATCAAGCAAACTTACCACCAATCATAGCATTGCATAAGTTCTTCTACAAAATATGCCAAATATTTTACATCTTGTGTCTTAAAGCTTTTATTAATCCAAGTAAATAACAACAATTAGAATCCTCATTTTGACAGATGACTAAATTGAGGCTTCGAGAGGTTTAGAAGATAGCCCAAAGACAAATGAATAGTAAGTGGTGGAGCCACACTCTGACACCATGGGCCACGTGCAGCCTTCTTACATAGACCCTACCTCCTAACCTCAACATAGACAGGAGCAATTTCAAGGTTTAGGTGTACTTCTACATCAACTATTTTTATGTTGCTCTGAGATGATTCTTAAAATAATCTATTCCAATGTTATGAAAACTTTATTTTTCTCCCCCACTTCTAGCATCTAATTCCACTTTTTTTCGGGGAGGGGGTACCTGGGATTGAATTTATGGCCACTCCACCACTGAGCCACATCCCAGCCCTATTTTGTATTTTATTTAGAGTCAGAATTTCACTGAGTTGTTTAGCACCTCCATGTTACTGAGGTTGTCTTTAAATTTGTGATCCTCCTGCCTAAGCCTCCCGTGTCCCTTTGATTACACGCATACACTGCTGTGCCAGGCTAGTTCCTCTTTAATTTTATCTCCAGGAGAAATGTAAAAAAATAAGTAATTAAAAGACTGGGGGACTAAATTTGTACTATAAAGAATTTTTGTTTGGGTTGTATTACATTCAGGATATTTTTGCAGAAATTTTTCCTCCACTTTAAATATATGATCTTTGTTTTAAAGCGGAATAAACATTCTTTACTCTATATGACTGAGTTATTTACCCTGAGTGTTACCAGCATAACTTTCTTAAATTTAGCATCTGTTGTTTATAATCCCCCTTTGTAGATATCAGCTCTCAGGTGAGCCCACCTTCATGAGAACATTAGTAACCGTGTTCTTGCCTTCATTATCATCCCCATGGAGTGTTATAATTGTTTTTCTTTAATCTATCAAGTCAATCTGCAAGGTGCTGGCATCACATCCAGCAGTGTGGGAACACATCATTCCCTTTGAAACCCTTCTTTAATCATCCATTCCTTCTTTTCGTCTTCAGAATCTTACCCTGTAAGTTTTTTTCAAAGTCAACCAGCATCCATGAGTTCTCTAATGCCAGATCTTTGTACCTTGATCCTGTGAAAAATGTGGAAAAAAAAAAGGCATAAGCATAGGCTTGAAAGGTGATTTTCACTTGGAACAGATTAAGAAGACTGAAAAATATAAACCTTTTCAGACAATGGTATGAATTGCTCTGAGACTTATCCAACAATTTGAAATGAATCATCTTACTACAATTACTCAAGCTACAGTAGTCACACCCTCTTTACATTAACAGAACTCTGAAAAAGGTGTTGTGTCTTTGCTTCACTTTAGCCTTTCTTCTTATTGAAGTGCTGAGTGGAAATATTTAAAAGAATTTTATGCTTTCTGTTAGCATTTGTTGACATTTTCAATGTTTTGAAAAGGTATGCCTCTCTGCAAACATGCATAGATCCATATTACATATGCATCATTTGTTCATAACCTTGAGGAGACAACAGAGGCCTCTGAAACATTATCCAATTACACACCCGTATCTGATGATAACCCTTCAGTGTGTGCTTACTATGTAGAAAGAGGCTTTTAATGATGGCTATATTTTATTTCCCTTCAGATTCCTAAAATATAAAGCAAAGCCAAATCATAATGTAGACCTAAGAGAAAATCAACACTTGAGTCTTGTACTTCTGATAACCTTATCAGACACATTCACAACAAGACGTTAGAGTGCAAAAGATGGAGACACTTTCTGGTACTAAAATGAATTGCTCTATATTTCTCTTAAGCTCTTGTCATCTGTAATTCATGTTAGTTGAATATTTTCTCTAACTCAAAGTCACATTCTACTTTGACAAATTGACTTGTGGGTAATTTCCTCATTCTGTGAACAATTATTCAACTCTGATTTTACTGTTACCTAAATTGGTCAGAACTTGTCTTTATTTTTGTTTTGCTTTCTCAAAGAAAAACAAAAAGGAATATAATTTCAGCCAACTTTCTTTTCATTAACAAAATATGACATTACATTCTGTTTGGCTGATGAAAGGTAAACTAGGTTCATGATGGGGTTGCAGGTTGGGGATTTAGAGAATCTTTAAAGATTTAGTACTTTAATATGGAGAGAATTAGTCTATAAAGCTGAAATTGGAAATTTATTCAGAATACATTTGCATGTGTTCCCTAAAACAGCATTTCTCAATATGATCTTTTCTCACTCTCATCTCTTTTAGGGAAAAAAAATGTTTTCTAACTGCAGAGAAGAAGGACATTAAATGAAGAAAAACATGCAAATGGTGGTTTGGTGTCTAATGGAACTGTAATCTGTTGGGTATTGAATAGGTGGGTTTTTTATTTATTTTTTGCGAGGGGGTGCTAAAAAAATGATACTATGACAAGAGACTTCTGTTCTAAATCTGCACCCAACCTGGGTTTGAGACGATGACCTTTTTGTGTCTGTTAGAAAATGTTCTCAGCAAGGTAAACCTCACAGATATCTTAAATAAATAGAATATATTCATCTTCCTTAGAAGAGTGTCCAGATTAGGTTATATGGGCTAAATATGGTATATCCATAATAATATCATGAGTCTTTGTTTTTATATGCATCTACCTGTTTTGTGTTTTGTTTCTGTTGTTTTGTTTTTTGCTTAACCATATGTGTATAAATACAGGTTGGGTGCAGATTTAGAACAGAAGTCTCTTGTCATAGTATCATTTTTTTTAGCATGACCTCGCCAAAAAAAAAAAAATCACCTATTTTCTGCCATCATTAGTTATATGATATACCCCTAAGCATCATATCCATATCCTAACAAGAAGTAAAAAGGGTAGAAGGATCACAGAGCACATGGAATCTGCCCCTTTAAAAAACGTTCTGAGAAGCTCCATCAAACAGTATCCATATGTATCTTATTGACCCTATGCATTATTCAAGCTTATCTGGACCAATAGGATACACACACACACACACACACACACACACACACACACACACACATTTATATATATATATATATATATATATATATATATATGTACAAAATCTAGATACATTTAAACACTCAGATACACATATTATACATTGTTTATTATATATATGAATATATATGCATAGATTTATAATATATACCTAGTATTGGCTTAGGTGATCACAAAGGCTGAGAAGTTCCATAAGCTTCAGTCTATAAGTCAGAGATCCAAGTTAGAGAGCTAGAGACCCAATGATACCAATTCCATTCTAAACGCAAAGGCCTGCGAACCAGGAGCATCAAGAGCAAGAGAAGATCAATGTCTCAACTCAAGCAGTCAGACAAAGGAGGAGGGTAAAGCCAACCTTTTACCACCTTTTTGTTCTATTCAGGCCTTCAATGAGCTGGATGATGTCTATCCACATACAGGAAGGCCATTTGCTTTACTTGAGTAAACAATCTAAATATTAATTTCTTTCATTAATACTTTCACAAGTATACTCAGAATTAATATTTAATCAGATACCTGGGTATCCTATGATTCAGTCAAGCTGATATATAAAAATAATCATTACACTGGGTCACACAGAGAAGATGAATCCTTGATTGATCTAGCTTCTATAATAAAAGAATATAAGATAAGAGGATGGCTTTTAGTGAATTTTAGTGGATTAAAATGACCATTGGTCATTTCTCATGGACAGGATCAGTACACTAAGTTCTGGATCTGAGCCAAGTTCAGTTTATTTCAGCTAGAATTACTCCCATGTTTAAGGCTTCAGTTCTGCCCCAGAAAGTTGCCCCAGACTTGTTCTTATGGCTTCTGGGAAGCAGTCTGAGGGAGAGAGAAAGAAGCAACATAAAATATTTCTGGAAGCCTAGACTTGGACCTGGTACATTACTACTTCTGCCATGACAAATTAAAAGACCAGCCTAAATTCATGAAGCAGGAAAATGGTCCCCACTTTTTCACCAGCAGAACTCTAAAGTTATATTGAGAAAAATGTGGATTTGGCAAGAAATTTTTTTCATTTAGTTTATTACAAATATAAACAAAGGAAAAGTATTCCAACTACAGGATCTAGTGTATGTCACAAACTCATTGTGTAAACTCAACTGGCTCATAAAAAATTCAATCTTAGTCTCATTGCTCATTTAATGAAAAAAAGAACCCTACTTCACCTTTCTCATGAGCTAGTTATAAATAAGGCATAGATGGAAGAATGCCATAAAAACTAAAAAATAATACTACTATACAGTTAAGGAAGAATTAATGAGTAGGAGTTAGCTTCCATGTGTGACTGATTACCTAGGGAACTTGTAAAATATAGCAAAAAGCACTCAAAACAAAACAAAAGCTTACACTAACATATCTTTTTTTTGCTTAAAATATTCAGTCTTATGAAAAACAATTCTATTTCAAAAAACAGAAATAAATTATATAGGTCAAATAGATCTCAAAATGGCATGTTAATGAATTACTTGAAAGTCTTGTAAAAACTCAGTTTACTGGACCTCAAAGAGTTTTGGATTCAGAAGGTCTGGTTTGGGATATAAAATTTTGCCTTTCTAAAAAGTTCCTACCCTTTAGTTTCCCTTCAGATTGTATGAATCTTTTACTAAAACGTTCCTAAATATTGATAACGTTGCTGTTCTGGGAACCACTTTTGAGAATGAAGAACATGTCTGTTTCATTGAGACTGCACTGAAATCATTCACTTGAGCATGATTCTTATCCTCACACAGGGACCAGCTTTGACAGTTTACTCCACATGTCGGGAAGGAGGAAAGATGGAGAACTGCACACCGGCTCAGGACTAAGAGTAGCAAGAGATATTTTTTCTCATTCAATATTGGTCAAAGCAAGCTATAAAGCCCGATCTAATTACAAAGCAGTAACAAAGTAAAATCCTTTCTTCCTTGAGAAGAAAAATATTGGTTAAAGAAAACAGTGATATCTACTAGAAAAATCCAAGTAGAATCTGTAGCTAAATGGTAATGGTAGTGGAGACACAGGGGACAAATTATCTCAAGATTCAGAGTTTGTCTTATTGGGAACAATTGAGTCACTGACAGAAATAAAAATTAGAAGTTTCTTCTAATTGAAGATAAATTCAAATCAAGTTATCCTGGATTTCAAGCAGCACATTTACAGAAAACTAAGTGAACATGTTCATCAGGATCTTGGAGTTACAGTCCTGGAGAGGGAGTGTATAGAGATACAGAATTAAGTCACTGGAACTTAAAATATAGTTCAAGTAAAAAATAATGGGTTAAGTGTTTGAATATGAAAATAGTGGAAGATAGCTGGAAAAGAGCTCAGGACTGATTTCTTTATTGTGCTGGTGGTGGTGGTGGTGGTGCTGGGGATCAAACCTCAGGGCCTCACACATGCTAGGCAAGCACCCTACCACTGAGTTATATCCCCAGCCCAGAACTAAACTGGGATCGCTCTTCACAGTATAGGAAATTAGAAGCAACATGAGAACCAGTAAGGAAGTCCAAAAACAAAAAGCAAAAGAGGCTCCATAGAAGCCAAAGTTAAAGATTTTCAGAAGAGAAGACCACAAGTACTCACTGGTTGGATACTGAGACCTGAGAGATAGTACTTATATTTGTCAGTTAAATAATAACTAGCAATCATTGATAGATGTTTCAATATATGACTAAAATACAAATATGAGTATAAAATAATTTAAGAGATAGGAAAATGTTTTTCTTCATAGATAAATTTATTGTTTTTACCCAACATAGTTCACAGTCATAGTAAGCATCCTCCTGAATGAGGATGAATTGTAAAAATTAATGAGTTCTTGACAAGTTTCTATGAGGTAGTTTACTTTATTATTCTCACATTTCTAAATGCCAATGGTTATAATATTTTATTATAAAGTTGAACATAATATTGCTATTAATTAAGAAAGTGTTCTTAACAATTTCTTCACTTTCATAAAGAGAAACACAAGGTAAACCAATAATCCATATCATTAATCCACTAACACCATACACACACACACACACACACACACACACACACACACACACATACACATACACACACACACACACAGTAGTTGGACAAGAAATGCAGCCAAGGGTATTTTATTCTTACTCTAATATTTTACCAGATGGCCTTACTTTACAGTAACTTTCATTGTATTATTTATCTGTATACCCACCAAAAAAATCTCAATGTTACAACAAACATTGTTTTCTCAATCTCACATCTGTAGACTGGTTGAGGTGTAATCGAATTAGGCTGCACTTACTTGGGGTCCATAACAAGAGATGGATTCTGTATGGGGTTTTTCCATGTGTGTCTTATCCTCCTTAGACATGAGCCATATTTTTCTGGTAGTGAGGGGAAAAGCACAAAATCACAAATGTGAATTCACATTTCTAGCCCCTGCTTATGTCAGGTCCCTTGTTCAATTTGCCAAAGCTAGCATGTTACTCAGCCCAACTGTAATGTGATGAGGAAGTAATTAGCTCTTCTAGTCAAAAGACTCATAAAGACCAATTGCAGGGATGAGGGACACTGGTATGCTGGAGCCCGCTTGTTTCAACACATGAAAGCCCATCTCAGTAATGCATTCAATGATATCATATTAATAGACCCAAACTTACCATGATAAGATTATTTACACCATGCCTATCAACAAATGCTAAAAACAATCAGGAAGTTTGTATATTTGTTTATTTTTGAAACATTTAATGCATTTTACCACACATTATATTGATAATCCACATATCTTATTACTAAGGTCAAAATACTGTGTTATTAGCATGTTAGGAAACAGTGATGAGCAAGATATTGGTGCTCTGTTTTTGTGTTTTTCACCAGCAAAAGTAGACAGATAGCCAAGTCATTCTAAAAAGTGTTGTGATAGGGAAAATATGTATGGTACATGACCTGGAGGAAAAGAAAATATTTTTCTACTAACTCCTCAAAATGTTAAAACAAGATCTGAATCACACGTAGTTCTGAAGCATTGAAAGTTCAGAATGTAATAGAAGAGATATGTTAGCATTTCTGTACACAGTTCTCCATGCTACTGTGACTCTTGATAACAAGTTTAATCATCCATGACTATCAGTCATCACAATAAGCACTAACAACACAGCTAACAATGAAATAGCAAGAAATTTTATAATTTAATTAGTCTTTATTAAAAATAAGTGACTGAATGATTCCAGCTGGATTGCTTTCATTGTATTCTTGAATGATGTTTTAGTAAAAATACTATTGCTATCCTTTTTTAGATTAAAAAAAAACAAAAAACTTTTAAATGTTTCCACCTTATATATGTTCTTCCTATTCCTACTTAACCCATAAGGGCCGGGAGTGCATTATCCTTCTTGCTTTAAGATATCCTGTTATGAGCCAGTTATTTAGGAATTTCAATTTATAAGGTTTGACAACATTGTAATTGATTGCAATAATAAAGTCCTTACCAAAATCTGAATTACTTTAAGGGAATTTGCCTTGTTTTCTTAAGTGTTTTGCAAGTATGATAAGTAGGTTGCAGTGCTTTTCCTGACACAAGTGCACAAGAGATATATGATCTCTTTTAGCGCACATAGTGACAAAAGATCAAGCTGTTGGGCTGTAGGCTACAACAAATTGAATATATTGAATTTCAACTGTGCTTTAATGCGGTCTTAGTTTTTATGTTACAGTCCATTCAAGTGATACCTTTGCACACTAGTGCCATAATTGCACCCACATGACTGATCCGTGGAGAAGTGGTGTTTCATTATTTTAAGCAGGCATACATGGTTTCAGTGCAATGAGCCTTAGTTTATTTGCATTACAAATTAATGGTAGGATTTACATAATTAATATCTTGCTTGAACTACTTTATTATATATCTGTACTAAAACTTCATAACACAGTTTTCTCTACTAAACAAAATGGAATCTCATTTCAATTATAGCAGTGAGTTTTCAAGTCAGGTGAGTAAAGCAATGATTACTGAGGCATTTAGTTATATTAAGATTTTCCTAAAATGAGAGATGACAATGTATTTTTCCCTTCAATTCTAGTATTGTATTTGAAATGAAAAAAAACTATAGTTTGAATCTTCAGTCTCCTCCAAAGTCCCATGTTCTAAAAGGATTGCTTCCCAGCCTATTGCACTGTTGGGTATGATGGAACTTTTGGTGCAGTGTATGGTGGAAATAATTGAGGTCATTAGAACATGCTCTTGAATTGGGATATTGGGACTCTGGCGCTCTCTATCTATTTCTATCTCTATCTCTATCTCTATCTCTATCTCTCTTGCTCTATTGCTCTCTCACTCTCTGCTTTCCAGCCACCATGAGGTAAAACACTCCATGGCCAGGTACTCTGCTGTATTACTGTAGATCCCATATGTCAATCCAAGTAAACACAGAGAGAAACTTCCAAAACCATAAGCTCAGATGAATCTTTCCTCCATATAAATTGATTGTCTCAGGTATTTTGTCACAGGGACAAAAATCTAACTCTGATCAAATATTACTAATTGACTTTGAGTGATAGCTTTATAATCTGATGCAGAATAGCAATTATTTTTTACTGATAATCTTTTTCATTGGAGAATGGAAGAGAGAATTTATTTTACTAACAACTACTCCTGGATTGAAAATAATAAATTCCATATAAAACTAGGGTTCTTTTTAATTATTAAGGAAGTTTAAGAAGATTGTAAGTGCACAAGATATAAAATCAGTGAATATTTTCTATATCTGCCTGCTAATCAGAGAAAAAGTAGTATTTTATAGCAATAGTGACACTAATCTGCCAACAGCTTTCCTTAAAAGAATCTCCCTTTTAAGGAAACATTTTATAATTCCAATTTCAGCACCTGATTTTTATGCATAAGACTATCTTTTTAAAAACATATATTTTAAGTTCTTTACACACTTTATATCTATAACACATGACAGTAAGGATGAAACCTCATAATCTAGAATTCAGCATTTTTATTCACTAAAATTAGCTTCTTACTAAGGTGTTCTAATCTCATGCCTGTAGAAGTAAAGGAAAAGACAATTAAATCACTTATTTTGATGTTTGAAGTTAGTATTTTTAATTCAGTTGCAGCAATGTACTAGATAATTTATTAGTTTCTTTCCCACTCTGATATTTTATGATTTTACAAAATGTTCACTTATCAAAAAGTAGACACATTAAAAACCAATCATTCAGATACACACTTCAAGTGTTTAAAGAATATGCACAGTATCAGATTACTTTGATAATTAATTATCCCATTTAGTAAATTTAATCTCTTGAGAAGTTTCCTGTTCCATCTACTTGATTATAGCAAAGACAGCATTGTGGGGTGGTGTACTATCCAGTTACGTTAAGGCAGTGGGATAAGTTGCTGAGAGACCAAAAATGTCACCCAGAGATGCAGTATGGGACATAAAGTTTATTGAAAAATGCCTATGGGGAAGATGATTGGCAATGGGCAGGACAGACACTTTGCCAGAAAGTCCAGTGATGATGGTCTAGACAGGGGCTTCACCAGGAAGGCCAGTGATAATGGGCTGAACAGGAGTACATCCATTGAATAAGGTGCCTCCAGTGCTTTGTCAGAAAACAGTGATTCCCCTCTCACAATAATGTGTCCAGTGGCAAGTGGCTGTACAAAAACTTCCCCCTTCATGTTGTTTGGTTCTGCATCAGTTACCACAGGCATGGAGATTTTTATAGATTAAGGTTACAAAAGCAGTGACATCATCAGTTTAGCTTGGTTTATTCCATTGTGTGCATTCCAAAGAACTAGCTTCTAGGGCAAGAAAGCAGCTTTCTACAAATAACACTAGCTTGCCCTAATTCTGGCATATTTTGGGGGACATTCTGGCCCAAACTCACTCATGTTCCATTCAAATTGGCTAAGGTTTTGAGAATGGAGCAGGGCATTTCAGGTATATGGTGTTTTACTGTCCTCCCTTTCTCCAAGGATGGCACCAGAAAAAAAGTCATGAGTCAATGTCAGCATACAGGAACATTTCTATTCATGTATTAACTTGCAAACTTTGATTATTTTCACTTCTTTAATCAATGACTCTGTAGTACACATAAAAAAGCAAATGAATCCTATTATGGATGATACCCATAGTATATAAAAGACAAAATAAGGGTTCATAACAACATTCTTAGGGCAAAATATTGGAGAACAATAAGTAAGTTAAAACTTAGTTAAATTTAAATTTATATAGAAAGCAATGGAGGAAGTTTTCTAGGGTATGATAATGTTCTAAATCTTGGTAGAAATTTGGATAATATATTGAATTCTACTTTATGGTAGACAAACAGTGATTTATTGGTGTTTTAAGGGATTTATATCTGCCTTTTAAAACCTGTAATGAAATAAAATGGCTTGATGGATGAATAAAAGGTTAGAGAAATATATATATTTATGTATAAAATTTATATATATATATATATATTCATATACATATGTATATATGTGTGTGTATATATATATATATATATATATATTATGAAGTAAATAGAGGCAAATGTTAATTGTAGGCTCTAGATTATGTGTATGCAGTATTTATTGTATGATCCTTTCAAATTTTCATTATGTTTTAAGGTATTCCTAATAAAATGTGAAAAATATCTATGCATTTGGACTTAAAAATATTGTGCAATGTTTGACATATAGTAGTATCCTAATCATTTTAGATAGAATAAATTGTCAAATAATTACATAAAAATTAAGTTTAGTAAATAAAAAACATTGGGGAAAAATCTTAATATCAGATTTTTAAAAAATATTCTAAGGTTTTAGATAACGTTGCTTATTCTCCCAGTAATGTGCGATGGACATGAAGAAATCAAATATGATTACATA
The DNA here is from genome assembly GCF_045843805.1 of Urocitellus parryii. Classification (NCBI taxonomy): domain Eukaryota; kingdom Metazoa; phylum Chordata; class Mammalia; order Rodentia; family Sciuridae; genus Urocitellus; species Urocitellus parryii. The sequence goes on along the minus strand of NW_027554049.1, from coordinate 3,213,828 downwards.
TAATATAATAAACGAAATGTTCAAATCAAGGAGGTAATAGAGCCATTTTGTCCTGGTCTGAGAATTTATAAATTATTGCAACATGTTCCAGATACTCTCTTTAACAAATATGTTACAAAAAGAATAATGTATAAAGAAAATGACTAGGAAATAGCAAGCTCTGATAATCATGCCATATAAGAAACAGTTAAAAGAACTAGAGGTCTTTCCAGTGGGAAAAGGAAAACTAAATGAAGAACTTTGTAATGTATTAATGTTTATCATCCACATTACTTAACCTTTTTCACATCCTAATTTCAGCTTAGTTTTCACCTCTTGTAGGATGCTTTATCCTACAGTCACAATTTAATTAATATCTTTATTCTCTGAACCTTTGTTCAAATAGATATTTATTTTATTTTATTCTTTTAGTACCTGGCACCTGGGACCTTACAACAATTGCTGTTGTTCTTGAACTTACCTTTACCTATTCTTACACATGCATGTACACACATGAGATGCACACACACACACACACACACACACACACACAAACAAACACACACAGTCTCAATACTCAACCAGAACATAGGCCTCATGAATTTTATGCATCTTTGTATTCCTAGACCTTATTCATATATTTTATAAATATATATTGAAAAATCATTTTGTGCTAAGCCCTGTGCTGAGATGGGACTTAAGTTTATCTTAACACTGAATCTATTCATAAACAGTATATGATCTAAAACTAGATATATTATGCAAGCATTGTAGTCAGTACAATGTTGGGCATAAACAAGATATTATAGAAACCCATGTGAAGAGTTCATCTAGCCCAAATTGAAACAGGAATGAGAGGAGTAGAGACCTAAACAAGTCTTCAAGGATGGATGAACATTACCATTAGTATGCATGTGATTAAGACAGAGTTACATCATGGAGGAAAAACAGGAAGAACTATATCTTAGGAGGTCTCATAGGTCGAGATCACTGTATTGGAAAATCATGTAGGGAGAGAGGGTCACAATGCATAGGATGCATTTCTATTGGGCACTTTTATTTTGTTTTCTGCTAAATGAGTATTTGGTTTGATAGTAGCATTTTTGTATTAAATAACTACTAATATTTCATGTAACCAAGTGCTCTAAATTAGAACATTTCATCACCTAGGTGAATTTTGGGTTACAACTTAAGCTGTCTCCTATGAATATAACCAATTCTAGATATTGAAGATGGCTATAATGGTTATATGAAGGGGGGAAAGGCATTTTTTTCTGAAGCAGAATCATTAATCTAATAAGTAAATCTAGTAGTTGCAGTCTCTACAACACACAACTAAACACTAAACTAAAACACAACATAGTCACTAATACTATTTACCTACAGGCAGACTGGTTGTCTTTTTAGTAATCTGAAAACACTATAGAAGTTCTTAACCTGCAATTCATGGACTCCAAATTTCAAGAGGTCTAAACACTTAAATTGGAAAAATTAAGATATTTTCTAAACTGTCCTTGGAAGTTAGCATTTCTTTTCACTATAAAAAAGGACAACAAACCACAGTAGTATTGGCAGCACCTATGACTTGTCCTCAGTCCAAATCTCTGACATTTTCATATCACATTGAAGTTGTTACAAATGCATGAGTGTTTATTAGTATGAGTGTTTATTAAACAAAGACTTTGCAATGAGAGTAAATAGTAGAACGATTGCCAGAATCTTCTTAATGTGAAAATAAAGACATGTTCATTTCTGTGCCATGAACTTATTAAATTTTTTTGATAATCACAAGGCCTATAATTTTTAAACTTTGAAATCCATATATCATTTAATATATTTAAAATATTCTTCTAAGAAGTTATCCACAAGTTTAATCAAGATTATCAACACAAATAAATAAATTTTTAAAAATAATAGAAATTTCATAAGATTTCTGATTAGTAATGAAGTTGACATTTTTGTTTGTATTGATTTGGGTTTTTTGTTTATTGGTTCTTTCCTCACATTGGGGCTCTCTTTCAAAAACATTTTATAGACTATTTTGTTATGCCAATTATACATTAAATAATGTTTTTTTACATTTTTATTATTTATAAACTTCTATCTTTATCAGTCCAAAAAGTATTTGCAAGTGGGACAACAATTGTTAGTTATATTTTCCAACTTTTTGGGTAGAGAAACAATTTGAATATAATATAGCATGCTTTTTTTCTGTCAAACCCACCTTGACCCATTTCTACTGAGACATTGAGACTCTCAAGCCATCCATACCCTTCTTGAACACATTTGCTTATATATCTTTCTTCTAACGTTATTTGTTTTTATTTTCTCCACTTTTAACTGGAGCCTTAATGTGAGAGTATTTGAGTACTGGCTTTCCAAAGATTCCTCTTGGTTGTCCTTGGCTTTGGGTTGACCAGATGCTGGTTCACTGAAGAGGTGGCCATCAGATGTCTGAATAACAGCAATGTCACTGCCAGCCCCAGGTGATGGAAATGCTCTTGGAAGCATTTTTATAGCCCTCTGATCCATTTCCTTCTGCTCACAGTAAGATTGCCTTGGGCTTAGCATCAAGACAGTCCTACTGCCTTGCTGACTTTAAAGGCCTTCCATCCTCCATGGATAAAAAAAGTGTGGATAATATTAGTAGTGCCTTTGGTGCCTCTATAGGCACATCCATCCCCATTTAAATACACGTTTTTATGTTTAGCCATTTATTCCTAGCTGTGAAATATCGCAACAGCTTAACCATTAGCATACTAATCCAGGCCTGAGGTCTGGAGAGATTTATGTTGAACATTTTTGATGCCATTATTCACACTATGTGTGAAGCTGAGTAAGACTTTCTTCTGAATCAGAGGAATAGCAGATTCATGCCCCACTGACTGCTCTGCTAAAAATCTAACTATTTTAACTACAGTGATATTTCGGTGTTTAAAAAAATATATGTTTAGCTGATGATGTCAGTTGGACACTTGAAAATATAAATTGCAGCTATAGCATCTACAAGAAACAATGTAAAAACATGGCTCTGTCATTTACCAGCTATATGACCTTGAATAAGGACTTAACTTCACTTAGCCTTAGTTCATGAACTATAAAATAATTATCAGTATGAAGATTAAATGAAGGAATATTGAATGAAAATTAAATGCAGAAATTAATATGAAGCCTGTTATGTTGTCACACTGAATGAAAGAAGGCTATCATGATGATGATTATGAATAATGAACACAGTTGTATAAGCTCTCCCAACCCAGATTGAGCTGAAGCAAATAGACACTTTGTTGTCAGAGATGGAAAGAACATCTGAGCTCATCTAGTCCACCTACCTTACCTTCCTACCTACCTTCCAATCTCACAAAGTAAGAAAGAGCCTCTGAGAGATTAAGGTGTTTAACCAAGGTCAGTTGGTTATTCATCTAACAGAAAAGCTAAGGCAAGATCTATTTTTATTGTTCAAATATTAATACCTAAGCTTTGTGACACAATGCCAAGGAGTCAAGGCAGGGCATTTTATCATAAAGTAGAAAATCTCCATCTCCTCTGTACAAAGAAAAAATTCTGGGAGTTATAAGAGCAATGAGCCCTTAAAAGAAAATAGCTCCATCTCTGCATGCCAAAGCTACCCCTCAGAGTATTTTACTTTTGTGGACTATACAAACACAGAGGAACTTGGTTTCAAATATGCCTTTTTTTCACATAGCATAAGGACATGGACTAGACTAAGATTGATATCATCATGGATTTTTTTATTGTTTTTATTGGTTTTATTTTTTAAATGCATGACAGCGCAATGTGTAATTTTATTAAACATATAGAACAATTTTTTTATTGGTTGTTCAAAACATTACAAAGCTCATGACATATTATAAAGCAATAATCCCAAATAATATGCTCCTTTAGCAAACTGTCTTCTTTTTTGTTTGTTTGTTTGTTTGTTTTTTGACTCACAGTTGGGTAGGGAGAGGGGAGCATGGGAGAAATAACGAACTCTAGATAGGGTAGAGGGGTGGGAAGGGAAGGGAGGGGCAGGGGGTTAGCAATGATGGAGGAATGTGATGGACATCATTATCCCAAGTACATGTATGAAGATATGAATTGGTGTGAACATACTTTATATACAGAGACATGAAAAATTGTTCTATTTTTACATAATGCCATATTTGTGACTGTTGTATTCTGTTGCCTTTCCTATCCCCTACTATCCCCCCTCCCCTCCCCTCCCATCTTCCCTCTCTACTCATCTGTTGTTGTTCAATTCTCTCCCTTGTTTTTCCCCCCCTTTCCCCTCACAACCTCTTATATGTGATTTCGTATAACATTGAAGGTTTCCTTCCGTTTCCATGCAATTTCCCTTCTCTCTCCCTTTCCCTCCCACCACTCATCTCTGTTTAATGTTATTTTTTTCCTCATGCTCTTCATCATGGATTTTAATATCAGTCTTTCTCCAACTGTAAGGCTTCTCTCATTCCCTACGGTATCTCCATCTGCTTTGTTCTGTCTTCTACCAGCAAGATTTTTACCAACTTGAATCCACTCCCTGTTCCTATCCCTGCACTGCACATCAAATACTCAGTAGCAACTGAAAGGTCTGTGTTAGTCTACTGTCACCATGACAAAATACCTTAAGAAAGCAACTTAGAAGAGGAAACATTGATTTTGGTTCATGGTTTCAGAGGTATCAGTCCATAATCAGCTGCATTCATTGCTTTTATACCTGTGGTCAGAATTGACATATTGCTAAGAATAAAACTGAGCAATAGCAATAAAACAATATTCTTTTTCAATAGTGTTTTTCAATTTGTACTTATAGGCTGTGACATGTTTTATATATATAGTTGGTCAATTTACAAGTGTATGTCAGGTACCAAAGAACATATAAACTAGAATTCTATGTAAAGGTAACCTGACTCTAAAAGCGCCAGACAAAACTTCAAAAGAGCAGGATGCTTGGAAAAATTTACAGGTACCCCAGGCACAGTGGCTTTCTTAGTGTTTTTGTTTGTTTGTTTGTTTGTTTTTTTAAAAAGGAAAAAATGGGCAGATTATCTCTAGCCAATTCAAAGTAGGCCCATGCAGTTACAGCCTTCTGGGTATATCCTGCCTTGTCCAGGATTATCCTGTCCAGATAATAATGCACTTTTCTATTGCCTTCATATTTCTGACCAAATGATCTCAGTCTTCCCCTGACAGATCCACAACCTGTTTTGGGTTGTTGGTGTATTAAGAAGTTCTGAGTGGGATCTGTAGACCCTAAAGATGTACACAGGCAACTTCAGAGGTGTGGTTTTTAAATTACCTGAAACTGTCTGCAAAAGGTTTGCATATATTTCCCTGAAAAAAATATGTGGAACTTTGCCCTAAACCCTAATTATCACTAATTAATTGCATTCTCATATATGTATACATGACATACTTGATTTGAGGCATTCAAAATCATATAATAATGATGGTTGTAGTATTTTCAATCTTACATACTATTATACATTACATATCTTATAAACTACTTTAATGCAAAGGTCTAGTCTTGCAAATATTATATCTCAGTTGGGACAAAAAATACTATTTAATTATTTATTAAATATTTCATTTTTCTACGTGCAAAACTGTTCTAAACACTTAAGGAATATCAGTTAATTAAACAATGATCTATACCTTAGAAGATGAACTTAAATTTGGCATTTAACAAAGGAAATAGTTGGAAAGCAATATTAAACTCATATAAAATGTACAGCAAAATGCTTATAGGCTACAGAGTACTTTCATTTAAAGTTTTACTTTTAAGAGGATTACTTGTTTTATATCAAAAATACCCTATCTTGAACAGGTGCTTCCTACTTTCAAATAATGTTATGGAATAGAATTTGAAACTTGCTGGGCCTTGAATCCTGTTCTAACATTAATAAATTTTATTTTTGATTTAGGTCCTCTCATTTAAGTTGATTGTAGAATATATGCTAACTTCAGCACAAAAACACAGAGATGAAATTAATGACAATTTCTTTTTTCTTACCCCTTTCTTAGAATTACATGGTAATTTGTGGTGGTACAACCTTACACCATGTATTGTATGGTCAACCCTTCCTGTTTGGATTTTTAGTTACTGCTGGTCCTGGGCCTTGTACAATATCATTTTTTCCTTCCAATTAGTAAGAGGTAGCAATCTATTTTAGGAGCACAGTAAATAGAATGTTCACATTTATTTGAGTTGTGAATAATACCAAGAATAAAAGCATTAGCAGGCAAAGTCTAAGAAATTTGGATGATAATGTATATTAAACCAAGCAGATAAAAGAAATTTCAGTTAAACATGGTAATTATTAAATATGTACTTCCTGTGTTCTTAAAAGAAATTCATGCTAGAGAAGGAAAAGCTCATATGTTAAAATATTATCATAATGTTTCATTATAAATGTGTATGTAATTTTTTAAAAAAACATTTATTTTTTAGTTGTAGTTGGACACAATACCTTTGTTTTATTCATTTATTTATTTTTATGTGGTGCTAAGGATCGAACCCAGTGCCTCACACACACAAGGCTAGTGCTCTACTGCTGAGCCACAACCCCAAGCCTTTAAATGTTCTTACTAGTGGACTTCCTTTCTCTTTGTGTGGACTAGTTATTCTTCCTTTTGTGAGCTTGAATACAGAATTTCCAGTTTGTTCCTTTTACAGGCTATTTGATAATCATAAAATCACTTCTCCCCTGCCACAGACTATACCCATTACCCACTGTGCCAATGTAAGCACTTAAGAGGGTCTGAGGGCTCAGAACAGAGAATTCCCTGGTCTACGACAGAAACAGTGCTTCTGATAATGAGTCAGAGTTGCCTTCATTGTATATGATGGACAGTACATACTGTCTTTGATTCACAAACATGTCCTCAAGATTGGCAGAACCTTACGAGTTTTATTCTGCCTAACCACCCCTCTTCTACATACAAGATATATTCATTTATCTTTGAATTCTTAATTTGTGGTATCATAGAAGGTATTAAATTTTTATCTAAGGTCAGAATGGGTTCTGGTAAACTATAAAAATGATGTTCTGGGAAGAATTGCTGTAATTGCTGTTCTGACAGAGTTCTTTGTGCTTTTGTATCTGAGAAGGGAAGGAAATTTTTCCCTTTAGTAATTGTCTTTCCTTCTCCTTAGAGTGCCAATTTCATTTAGTGGGACTATGTGACACACAAACATTTTCTCATTTCCATTTTCACATTCTTAATGTGCCTATACTCTCTACTGCAAAAACATCTCTACTTTTCCTTTAATCCTCATCTCTTTATCTGCTGTAACCTTTAGGTCTAACAAGAACTCACTTTAAATCCAACAAATAAAAACTCATTTAAAAAGTTTTCAGTGTCAGAGCAATGCTATTCCTGAGGAAGTAGCTATCAGAACCCACCTAATATAACCTTGAGGCACCTCAGCCCTAATAAACCAGAAAAGCCATAGGTAAGAGCCCCAAGCTCAGCACTTCAGATGAGCTCACCATCAGAATCAATTATCTCTTTGGCTCCTCTCCAACTGCTCAAGTTAATGGATTATGTACTTATATTAGTCTCTTGGGGCTACCATAATAATACACCACAGACTGGATGAATTCTGTACCAAAATTTATTTTCTCACACTTCTGGAGGCTAGAAATTCAAGATCAAGGTGCCAAGACTGATTACTAGTGAGGCTCTCTTCCTGGCTTGCAAATGGTTCCTTTACATTACAGGGTCTTTTAGAGAAAAGAATATACAGAGTATATTCGGAGAGAGAGTGGGGCAGGGGAAAATGAATTTCTTCTTATAAGAATATCAGTCCTGGGCTAGGGTTGTGGCTCAGTGGTAGAGTACTTGCCTAGCACATCTGAGGCACTGAGTTTGATCCTCAACACCACATAAAAGTAAGTAAACAAAATAAAGGTATTGTGTCCATCAATAACTAAAGAATTTTAAAAAGAATATCAGTCCTATCAATCAAATTAGGGCTCCACCCTATGACGTCATTTAACCTTTACTTCCTTAAAAGCCCTATTCTCAAATACATTCACTTTATGTGTTAGAGATTCAACATATGAGTTCAGAGGGAACACAATTCAGTCTATAACAGTAAATCTGTCCTTTCATCTATATTTTAAGAATTTGGCTCCTATCACTCCTTTTCTCTAAAATCCAATTGGCATGCCTTTTAAGTGACTTTAACTGGACTTGATTTTTTACCCTATTGTCTTTGTATTTCTGTTTCTTGGTTCCTCTGCCTTCATGATACAAGTACTATTTTTATATCCAGCTGTAGTGGTGCATGCTGTAATACCAAAGACTCAGGACACTGAGGCAGGAGGATACAAATTTGAGACCAGCCTGGGAAACTTAGTGAGAATATGGTTTAAAATAAAAAAATAAAAAGAGCTGGTATGTAGCTTAGTGGTAGAGTGCCTCTGAGTTTTATCCTCCATATCATAAAAAGTACTATTTCTATAGATCCAACTGTATAATCAAATTATCCATTCAGTTGTTTGTCTCCCAACCTCTTTCCTCAAATTAAAGCTTTTTCTGAGAAAGGATAGAATGATATTCTATTTGAAATTCCTTAGAAGTTGGTGAACCTCACCCACTACATACCTCCTACATACTCACCACCTCCGAACACACACACAGATGTATGGGCCTGTTCTCTTTACAAGCCACAGTCAGCTGCTGAGCAAACCATTCTGTGTCTGCAATCTTTAAATCCCACATTAAATTTCAAGAAACCTCATACTCTATAGTTTTGTTTGTTTGATTTTAATAATAACCAAATTACCACTGCCATTTAGTGGTGACCCATAAAAACTACAAATTTGGGTTTTTGGAAAGATAGAATAATTTTTTTTAAACATTGAACCTGAACCTAAAGAGCTGAAGTCAATTGCTGACAAAACTTTCATGAGTTTTGTTTATTTTTAGTACAGGGAATTAAACCCAGAGACATTTTACCACTGAGCTGCAAACCCATTTCTTTTAACTTATTTATATATTTAATTTTTTGAGACAGGTTCTTGCTAAATTGCCCAAGCTGGCCTTGAACTTGTGATTCTTCTGCTCAGTGTTCTGAGTTGCTGGTATTACAGGGGTATGCCACTACAGCTGGTTACTATGGGATTATTTGTGATAATTTTCTTATGTCTTTCACTAAGTTTTAATATATCATTGTGTCTACCCCCATCAATTATATTTTCTTTAAATTGAGCCATGTGTATCATGTGGTATATCTCCACACATTAAACTTGAGTATAACAAAATAAATGTCTCCATGGTTTTATGGTATGCTTTCTTCCTTGTCAGTTTTTGAACTCTTTCTGCTATCAAATATTATGAAAATTTCAGGTAAATGGCTTATATATTTTGAAGGATTGCAGGTGGGTTGGGAAAAGAAGAGAATGTATTTCAAGGGAGAAAAATAATCCTCTGAAGAACTTTATATACTAGTGAGTCCCAAAGAGAGAATAGAAATTGATATCTCTGGGGCAAAACAGCTCAAGTAGCCATAGGGCCAACCTATCTGAGCACATCTAGTTGATGAGAGACTATGTTGCCTTAGATTCTTCTTACTCCCAAATGTGCTTAACATAGATTTCTATATCCTTTGTGCTTTCAGTGGAAATGCTCCAGGAAGAATTGCAGTGATTTAAAACTAAATACATGCCACACTTTTCTTTCCATATTTTGTGGCAACTGACTGCAGATTATTTGAAGAATTCAGATTCTTAAATAATATATCTTAAACTTGCTGTGAAAACAAACAAAAATCCCTTAGTTTTGGATGTTCATTTTTAATGTACATTCTCTGAAACCCAGAATGTCATATGTCTGTCAGAAAATTCAGAGAAAACATAAGTCTTAATTCTTAAGTATCTATATGGCTACCTAATGCTGAAAGTTGAATAAAATTTCTCTTCAAATTTATTTCTGCTTTAATCATATTTTTCTTTAATTGAAAAATATTTTTTAAAGAACATATATGTTACATTAAAAGTACTATACCAAATGTTTTGTGCATGGACTATTTTTCTTTTTTTATTATTTTATTTTTATTTTTATTTTATTTTTGGTATAGGCATTGAACCAAAGGGCACTTGACCACTGAGCTACATCCTGAGTCCTTTTTATTTTTTATTTTGAGATGGAGTCTTGATAAGTCAGAATTGGCCTTGAACTTATGTTATCCTGCTTTAATTGCTGGGATTACAGGTGTGCTCCACCATGCCTGGCTATTTTCTCTTTATTATGTTTTCAACATTAATTATTAGAATAATGTATGTCCTTTTTATAAATTTTGTAAAATGTTATAAAGTAAATTAGTCTTTTCATAATTGTATCATTTTGAGATGATCATTTCAGCAAATATCTTTTCAAATATTTCAATAAATATTTGTATATTTTTATATCATTTTAATTTAAGAGTATACTATAAATATCCTATCATGTTATTAAGAAGGTTTTTTTTTTAAGAGAGAGAGAGAATTTTTAAATATTTATTGTTCAGTTTTAGGTGGACTCAACATGTTTATCTTATTTTATGTGGTGCTGAGGATAGAACCCAGTGCCCCACACATGCCAGGTGAGCGCCTTACCTCTTGAGCCACATCCCCAGCCCAAGAAGGTTTTAAAAATAATACCAAAAGGCATTAAGATATTTTATCATGGACAGTCCACAAATTTTAAGCATTCCCTTAATGTTGAGAAATTAAGTAGCTTTTAATTTTTTATTATTAGTAGTAACACTATGATAAACATCTTGATACTTAAATTTCTGAGGAAATTTCTCATAATTTCCTGAGAGTAAGTTCTTAGAAGTTGAACTATTGAAATAATAAATAATTCTTTTTAAAAACAAGAAAACATAATGCTGAGATTTCTAACCTCTTTGGATTCACAATCCCCTCTAAGAATGTGAAATAAGTTTTGTATTTCTTTCAGAAAATGCTAACAATTATATTGTTTCCTTCCCATACCATAATATAAAAATGGCATTTTAAAAAATTATGTGTTTCTTGCTCATAAAATTACACTCAAATTTGAAAATTAATAAAATAATTAATCTTGCTGAAAGGTATATTTCAGTAAGAATATATTTGTCTCAAATAAGAGTTTAAAGTTTACAGAGCAACACATGCAATTTGAGATCAGGAAATTACATGATTTTGATGGCTACAAATAATGAAAACACTTACTAATAAAATTATGTGGTATTACAGATATAATCAGAGCTAATGCAGCTTTGCCAGATGAGAGTAAACTTGTATCAAAATGCCTCAAAATTCGCCAAGTTTTTTCAGTTGACATCATGTCCCAACACGTCCTTTGTTCTCAAATGATGAAAGCCTTCTTCTGTCAAAACTTTCATTGTTGATGCTATCTGTTTTAGTAAAAGAGTTTTTAAAAATCATTTTTTTTAAATTTCAAAATCATGTGAGCACAAAGAAACTTCAAAAGAATTCTGTAATGGTTTTAGGTATGCAGAAATTTCTACCTGCAGAAAAATTGACCAAAATTTAGCTATCTTGGATCCAGTGAGCAGAAAGACTCTTTCTAAGTTTACAGAGTTTATAGAGTTTCTGGCTTTCAGTCTTCTCTTCCAGAATAACAAGCTTGGCCAAAAAAAATATTAAGAAAAGTCTTGTAAAATATTTCCATGGTAACAGCAATGGGTGACTGCAGGGCCTTGAATCAAAAGATTTCTCTTATTTTTATCACCAGTAATCATCAAAAAAGCCAACCTATTGTTATGAAAGTAAGCTCTAAGTGAATATATAAATAAAACTTTTTCATCTATTTCAATCAAGAACTTCAGAACTTGTTTTTTAGAAAGCCAGGAAAATCCTCTGTAGTCAGAAAATTCAAATTCTATTTCCATTTCTTTTCCTATCTCTCTTTTTTAAAAAAGGTGATTTAAGGCCAAGCTATCAGAAAGTTGATAAATTTTACCATATCATAGATGTAGCTTAAAGAGAGCAGTAGGAGACATAAGTTTCCTGTTACCAATACACAAAGGCACAGTAAATAACCTAGCTTTTGGCAAATAGACCTGAATAGACATTTTCCCCAAAGAATAGACACAAATGATCAACAGGTGTATATAAAAGATGCTCAAACTCCTAATCAAGGAAGGGTAAACCAAAACCATAACAAGATATTATATCACGTCCATTAGGATTTGCTAGCATTAAAAAGACAAGATATAAGTTTTTGAAAAAGGCATGAAGAAAAGGCATCCTTTTGTGGGAATATAAATTAGTGAAGCCATCATGGAAAACAATATGGTGGTTCCTCTAAAAACTAAAAATATAACTACCACATGATTCCACTATTGTACTACTAGGTTATATTTAAAGGAAATGAAATTAGTATACCAAAGAGATATCTATACTACCATTGGCACTGCAGCATTATTTAAAAATATAGTTGTATATGGACACAATACATTTATGTTATTTATTTATTTATTTATTGTGTGCTGAGGATCAAACTCAGTGCTTCACATGTGCTGGGCATGTGCTTTCCCACTGAGGCACAACCCCAGCCCCCAATGCAGCACATATTTGTGAATATAGTTAAGATATGGAATCAAACTACATGCCTATAAACAGAATAAGAGATAAAGAAAATGAGGTACATGTACATGACAGAATACTATTCAGCCTGAAAAAGAGAAAAATTCTGTCTTTGGCAACAACAAACATGAACCAGGAGGACATTATACTTAGTGAAATAAGGTAAGCACAGAAAGACAAATACTGCATAATCTCACTATGTTTGGAATCCTAAATATTCAAACTCACAGCTGTATAGAATAGACAACTTGTAATCAGAGGTTGGGGAAGGGGAGAAAATGGGACATGTTAGCCAAAAGATAACAATAATAAGAAGAAAATTATAGCATTTGCAGAAAAATGGAGCAGGAGATCATCATTTTAAGTCAATTAAGCCTCAGAAAGATGAGTATCATGTTTCTTCTCATATGTGTAATCTTGAAAAAAAGCAACATGAATGATAAAATTAGAAGATAAACTTTTAGGAAATGGAGATGGGGGATAGGTATAGGAGGGAGTAAAGCAGGAGGGGAGGGTGGATACAATCAAATACATTATACACATGTACAAAAATATCACGATGAATCACATTAATTTTTACAATTCATATGCACCAATAATTAAATTAGAAATTATTTAAAAACAGATATTTTGTAAAATGTATAAAATTCCAGTTAGGTACGAAGAATTATTTTTTGAGATCTATCACACAAAAAAATGATCAGTATGTGAAGCAATGGATATACTAATTAGGTTTATTTAATCATTCTAAGATGACATCTATGTAAAAATATTCCCATTACCCTATAAATATGTGCAATTACCATTTTTTGATTAAAATTTAAAAATGAAAAATATATTTAATCATAAAATAAATATAAATATATGAATATATTGTACATAAATAAAAATAAATATTAAATAAATAGGTAAAGTTTTAAAAGAAGTTGACCTTTGCCAATTTAGCTGCACTATGACCACATATAGAACAGAGGCTCACATCCTTTCAGTCCCGAGACAATCTTTCTCTCCAACAACCTGGCTGAGCAACAGGTGTTCAGAGCAGTAGACAAGACTTCTTTTTTTTAAAAAAAAAAAAAAATTAGTTGTAGATGGACACAATAACATTATTTTTTTATTTATTTGTTTTTATGTGGCGATGAGGATCAAGCCAGAGCCTCACACATGCAAGGCAAGCATTCTGCCACTGAGCCACAACCCCAGCCCTAGATTTCTTTCAGACTGTTTTCTGACTTTTATTTAGAAAGACTCCTTCTTTACCAAAGTGGAAAACAAGATTTGTGGTAAAGCACAAGAATAACTCCAATTGTATAAAAATGTACCAAGTTTTTTTCCCCATTGAAGTATTGCTTGGCAAATATTTTCACATTTTGAAGATACCAGTAACATCTGAGTTCCTAAAAGGGGTTCAAAACACAGAGATTATATTATTCTATTAGAATACGTATGACATAAATATTAGATGCAGTCTACACTGAAAGATATGAGTGGTTGTATCCAGTCCGTGGCTTACCTAATGTAAAAGAATTTCAGCATGCTCCAGTTAGAGACACAGACAGATTTATGTAAAAAAGCAGTTTCACATTCAAGAAAGAATGTGAGTCATCTTGAGAATGATGAGCTTTGGGGGCAAAGCAAGGAATGATATATTCAAGAGAGAATGCTGGCCATCTCCAGAGGGAGAGACAGTAAAACCTTGGTGTTAGATGTTAATATTTATACAGGGATAATTACTAGGGGATGGACTAGAAGTAAAACCAAGGTGGAGCTACACAATTTGGAATCAAGTTTTTCCAGTACTTGCACATCATCGTCATGTTACTTTTTGCAGCCAAGGATATAGGTCAAGGATACAGGCCAAGGGCACCATGAATTGGGATGCTCAGGAACAACACTCTATTTTATTTTAAAGGTTCATGGGCATTTCCTGCATTCCAGTGGCTCATGGTGCTTCTCTTTTGAGACTCAATCTTTTTCTGTAACCCAAAATTCCTATCTTAAGGAAATGAGTCAGCCTCTCAACCTTTATTCCCAACATGAAGATATTGCTCTCAATTTTAACAGAGGCCTTGTATAGTTAATTTCAGTAGTTTTTTTTTTTTTTGGAAAATATGGCTGCTTATTTTCTCATTCCATTCAATAAGTTTAGTTGAGGGTACCAGGGATTGAACTCAGGGCACTCCACCACTGAGCCACATCCTCAGCCCTATTTTCTATTTTATTTAGAGACAGGGGCTCACTGAGTTGATTAGCACCTCATCATTGCTGAGGCTGTATTTAAACTGATTCTCCTGTTTCAGCCTCCCACTGGGATTACATGTGTGTACCACTGTGCCCTGCCCATTCAATAACTTTTTAAATGGTATTAGGCCTAGGAAACAATTTCAGTCAGGATTTTACTTCCTTTACTGACTTGTCTTTATGTATATGGGTTTCCCACAAGAAAAGCAAGGAGTACAGGGCAAATATGACTAAAATTTTAAATTAAAATTAGTTTTTCTACTATCTGAATGCAAAGGGTCCAGATTTTCAGTTAAATCAGCGTTATTGGCAGTAGTCTTTCAAATAGTTGCAGATTCCAGGTTTCCAAGGGAGAAGAGTGCAGACCTACACAGAAAAGCAGTGATGGGAAACAGGAAAGTCTAATGATAATGATAGGTAGCAAATAGACATGAGCAGTAGGAACACAAATTTAAAGGATTTATTAACTGGGCCTACTGTGCTGGCCCCTGTTACATGCTTTTGTTTTAAAAGTAATTTGCCTAAGGCCACTCTGGCCCTGGGTATATTATATTCCTCCAAATACAACCTGCTATCTGTAGAGCTATTCTCAGGTCTGTGGAATTTAAGGCTCATCCCTGTCCATAGTAACACAAATTACAAAGAAGGTAGGACTTTTATGACCCTTACTTAGACCAAAGATTCCAAGAGTGAGGAAGACAGAATAATTGAAAACAAAACCCACCAACCATAAAATCTGTAAAAAGAGCAAGTTCCAATTAGAACTAGTCAGGGTGGATCAAGCTGACCAAGAGTTGCCTTTAGATATTTAGCATATGATTTTAATCTCATTACAATAGTAAAATTCTCCCCATGAGTTTTGCTTGTGGGTAAGACCATTTGTAGTAGGGACTTAAAATCTGATGCAATCCTATTGTCCATCAAAAGTTAACAGGTAGTACCTGGGCAGGACTCTGTAGAAACTTCCCTAAGACCCCCAATAAAACTGTGAAAGAAAGGGATCATGGGGACAGTCTCTTAGAGATGACCCAATGGGGACACTCACTCTTCCTCCTCCTCCTCCTCCTCCTCCTCCTCCTCCTCCTTCTTCTTCTTCTTCTTCTTATTCTTTGTACCAGGGATTAAACCCAGGGGTATTCTACCAATGAGCTACTTTCCCCACCCCTTAAAAAAACACAACTTTTTGTAACTGTATATGGACAGCATGCCTTTATTTTGTCTGTTTCTATGTGGTGCTAAAGATCAAACCCAGTGCCTCACCTGTGCAAGGCCAGTAATCTGCCAATGAGCAATAGCCCCAGCCCATCCCCACCCCTATTGATTTTTGAGACAGGGACTTGCTGAGTTGCTTAGGGTCTCAGTAAGTGCTGAGGCTGGTTTTGAACTTGTGATCCTCCTGCCTTAACCTCCAAAATCACTGGGATTACAGGAAAAAAAAACATATCCAGCTTTTCTACCCTCTATAGAGTGTTTTCTTTCTTAATAACCTTTGCTTTAATCTTGCTACTTGTTATGTTTTAGATATGTGTGAGACAATGCAAGTATCTTCAGAAGTAAATTAATTGTATTATGAGAGCTTTAACCTAATCATTGGCTTGCTCCACTGATATGGATTAACTTGGTGGTAATTGTAGGCAGTGAGGATGTGGCTAGAGGAAGTAGGTCATTGGAGATGTGTCTTTGGGGTTTATATTTTGTCCCCAGTTAGGGGAGCTCAGTTCTATTTCCTGATTGCTGTGTCCTGAGCTGCTTTTCTCTGTCATGCCCTTCTTCCATGATGTTCTGCCTCACCTTAGGCCCAGAGCTATGGAGTCAGCCAACCATGAACAGAACCTCTGAAACCAGGACCCATAATAGACTTTCCCTCCTCTTAGTTATACTTCTTGGGTCTTTTGGTCACAACAATGCAAAGCTGACTAAAACATTACTTTTTCTGTCTTGCCTGAAATTTTCTCCTGCAACACAAGATCCAAGAAACAAAATGCAATCCCTGACTAGTGCCGTTAACAATAATATTTAAACATATAATTTGGAGTCTCTTAACTATATGAAATATTTGATCTTACTTTTCCCATAATAATCACTTTACTATGGAGTAAAACAGTGACTACTTCAAAAAATACAAGGCTATGTGAATGTTGATCCTTCTCATTATCAAAGACCCTCACTCAACAGAGTAATCAAAGATGGGAGTTTGAAAAGGCACTAGTGAGATATAAGCTTAGCATGTGTTGCCAAGATTAACTAAAATGATGAGAAGGGAGACAGGAAAGAAGTGAATTGATACATACACTCTGCATGGAATGAAAAAATAATGAGTAACAGCTTGATTTTTTTTTAAATCTCCATGTCAATAACACTATTTGAACAAAAGCAGCACTTGAACAAGATGAAATAAAATACCCAGGCAGAACACAAATGGTTTACATTGGAAAGGTGACATTCCCCAAAGAAGAAAACTCCCCAGAAATTCAAAATGAAGGTAAAGGCATAGACAATCAAAGTGCACATTAGGAATATTAAATTCTACTAAGTGAACAAAGTGCTTAATTCATAGACAAGTACATCAAGAAAACTCTATATAGGCAGCATATTTTGACTGAAAACAAACAAGCATACATGCCAACCAGAGATGAACTCCTTACTATAACATTGTCTTTGGGGTTCATTTCATGTAACTGCATTATAAATTAAGTGGTCTTATAATAGGGTTCTTTTAATACCATAAGGAAGTGCATCCCCCACCGTTCAAATCAAGAGACACTAGATGGAGATCACTTGAGCTCTTTTGTATGTTTTTTGAAAGTTTTTTTGGGTATTATTAATTTTCATATTTCCTTCATTCAATTCAGCAAATATTTGCTGAGCACCCAATATCTGCCAGGCTCTGTGCTAGTAATAGGGGATATAAAAATAAATAAGGCATGGTCCCTATCTTAAAATACTATAAAGCCTAGTAGAGGAGACTGTAAGAAAACCAATAATATTAATATATGGTACCAATGGAAAGATAAAAGTATGATACCAGAGATACAAGTATAAAGCTTGTTCCTCAACTAAGACTATTAGAAGAAATCTCCTTACTTTTAACAATTTAAAGCCTTTGGCATCTTGGTCATTGACTTTTTCTTTTTCATGTACCACTTTTGCTTGGTAAACATTGCTGTATGTGAAAAAATATATTTAAAAAACTGTTTTGGTCAGCTTTTCATTGTGACCAAAAAATATGAGAAGTAAAAATTAGAGGAGGAAAAGTTTATTTTGGCTCACAGTTTCAGAGGTTCAGTCCATGGTCAGCTGACTCCAGAGCTCTGGGCAGAACATCATGCAAAGGGTGAGATGAATAGTGAAGGAAAGCTGTTCAGGATGTGTCAACTGGAAGTAAAAGAGAGAGAGAGAGAGAGAGAGAGAGAGAGAGAGAGAGAGAGAGAGAGAGAGATATCACCCTCAAGCATGGCTCCCTGCCTACTGTCTACTAGGGTCAAAATATAAACACCAAAGGCACACCTCCAGTGACCTACTTCCACCCTATCTGCCTACAATTATTACCCAGATAATCTATATTAGTGGATGAATCCATTGATTAGAGTAAAGCTTTCATAATATAATCCCTTTGTTACCTCTGTTGATTGGTGATGAGTCCTTGCTTCCCCAATGTTGAAGAATAACACCAGAGAAGCATGCTGAGGCAAGATCAGAACAGAAAATAGAAGTTTATTAAAGGACAGCAGAAAAGACTTCTCCAGGAGGAAGAAGGGCCCCAAGAGTTTGAATCCATGGAAGTGCGGTTGTCTCTCCATTTTAGTTTCTTTCAGTGATGGAATGTAGGTGGGAAGACCGAGGGGTGGGACACAGGTGGGCCAAAGAAGTCATCTGTTCAGGAAGGACTTCTGAGTCAGCACCTTCAAGTTTGCTAGGGGCTGTTCATTAACACTTCTTTGGGATGAGCTTTCATTAACACTTATTTGGGATGGGCTCTGGCCTAGGGCTTTTTCCTGGACTTCATTAACATTCCATGAGTTGTCCTGCATTTCCCAGAATTCATTCTCAACATGGCCTCCATTTTAGATCTTACTCGATATTAGAACTGATTTATCTAACTACACTGACTACCTAAATTTGAATCTGGCTTCACCTTTACCTCCAAATATTCTTGCATTGCTTTTGGGAGGCACCTCATATTTAAATCACAACACTAATCAAATGGAAACCTTTCTCAAACAAAACAAGAAGAGTGCCTTAGATGGGAAAACTAAAGTAATCTTAATAACCTTGATTCCATGGATAGACAAGATTGACCTAAAATTATATTGTTAGGCCAACGAAGTTTCTTTTGGCTTCTTGCTCTTTTCAGAATTGTCCATTTAGATTCTAAATTACTTATTGTCCCTCTCAGGATCCAAAATTCCTCCCTAAAAGCAGCTTTTCATTCCTCACCCTGTTCTTTTTCAAAATTGACCATTTGTTGGAGATTACTGTAAATATAATTTGGGCTACAATTTGTTATTTACTACATACATACAATGTCTCATTAATTTTTACAACCGTAGAAAAAGATATTTTCTCCCTCCTCTTCAGACAGGGAAAACGAGGCTCAGTGAAGTTAATTTGGCTGATATTTCATAGCTCTTAAGGGGAACAATAGCATTCCAACCCAGATCTATCTAACTTCAAATATCTTCACTCTAAGTGTGCTGAGTCTGTAGACAAATTCCTGTCATTATGATAATAGTTAAGAATAAAAGAAGACATTATCTTCTCCCTGGGAATCTGCATTTCAATAGGCAGCATTGAAGAATCCAAATCACTCATTTTAAATGAATGAGTCTCTAATTGTTGAGTTTCTAGGATGAAAAAGGGAAAGAGTAAGCACCATTTTTCAGGCCCATTGAAACATTTCACTAAGTGTGTAAAGATTGATATCCATTCTCTACCTATCCCATTTTTTCACCAGCATTGTTTCTAGTAAGTATAGTGATTGTTTAGTTAATTCATTCATTTATTTACTTATTCATCCATTCATGCACTCAAGAAATATTTTGAGGCAGGCATTGTGCTAGGCACTGGAAATGCATGGTTAGAAAAAGATAGATATTGTCTTTGCCCTAGAGTTAGAAGATAATTAGAGATGATTTTTAAGTTTAAGATATTTTCTAGAGCATACAGAAATGGAACTGGAGAATATCAAGATAAGTGAAATAAGCTAATCCCCCCCAATAAAGGTCCAATGCTTTCTTTTCTTTTAAAATATTTATTTTTTTAGCTGTAGTTGGACACAACACCTATATATATATATATATATATATATATATATATATATATATATATATATATATATTCATTTATTTTTGGTGGTGCCAAGGATCAAACCCAGGGCCTTGCACATGCTAGGTGAGCACTCAACCACTGAGCCACAACCCCAGCACCCCCAATGTTTTCTTTGTTGTGTGGTTGCTAATTCACAATAAGGGAGGGGGCTAGGAAAGAAAAGAGTTATTTGGGATTAGGTAGAAGGGAGTGAAGGGAGGGGAATATTCGAGGAGGAAGGATAGTAGAACAAATCATATATTACCACTCTATGTATTTATATGACTACATGACCAGTATGATTCTACATAAGGCACAACCAGAAGAATGATAAATTATATTACATTTATGTCTGATGTGTCAAAGTGTATTCTAATGTCATGTATAACTAATTAGAACAAACTAAAAAAGAAATGGCTACTTCTGTCCACATATATAACATAAGCAAAGCAATTCTTATAGCCTTGCTGTAAAATAATTTAAAACATACTGGAGATATGTTTTGTTTTCATAAAGAGGTTGAAACTGATGAAAAAAAAAAAACCTCTAAAAGGAAGACCTGAGAAGTAGAAAACATTCTTTTACAATGAATTGCTTTTTAAATGAGCAACTTTGGAAAATGTTCACATCAATATGGTTTATTTGGTTCCATGCATGTGAAAAAGAACATTGACTCGATTGTGTAAGAAAAATAAGGAAACTACTTCCCTACTTCTTGATAAACTCTGAAATACACATTTTTTTTTATTTAAACATGAGCAAAGGGCCAGGTATTTTCCAACTCATTCAGCCTTTAAACAGATCAATCTTGCTGAAAACCATTGAAATTTAAAATATTAAATGTTAAAGTAAAGATATCACTGAATACAGAGCTTACAGTAACAGATCTGTAGCAACATATTAAGATTATTTCTTTGACATATCAGTTTTAGTACATGCCCTTTTCAGAAGACCACTTAACTCTGCCCATTTAACAATCCATTCCTTGCCTTTGCTTCTGAAAGAGCATTGACATTTGCCCTTCTTATTTCTGTAATCAGTGTCATAAAGGTTAATTTCAATCGCAAGGTTGAGCAGCTCAGAAAATCTGTACCCTTCCATTCCTCTTGTGATGAAAAGAAATTTTTTTTTACTCACAGGGATCAGGTAATGAAGTAATGGTTTGGTGTTCATGATTGTCATTGGTTTCTGAGATTAGTAGCCTTGTCTTTTTAAAGAAGTGCTTTTGTCTATATATCATAGAATCTCTTATTAGAATTTCTATTAATTTTATAACATTTTTATCAGTTGTTAATTAGCATTAACAAAATGAGTTATATGCATTCAACCATAATTCATATTCATTAAAGGCATAATTTAACTTTTTGCTTTCTCTAAATATTATGTATGGATCTTTCTTTCATCGATGTTCATTATCTTGACATACTATTTTTTTTTAAATACAAATGAAAAAAAACTATATTTATGGCATGAGCAATTCAAATTAAAGTTGAACACTCTTTGTATTAGTTCCCTAGGGTTGTTACAAAAATGTACTATAAATGTAGTGTCTTAAAACAGAATGCACTTACTCTCTTACAGTTCTGGAGATCAGAATTCCAAAAACAGTTTCATATCACTGAGTTGAAGGTGTTTACTGGTCTGCTTTCATGGCCACATTGACTTTTCTGTTTCATGTATTAAAATTTCCTCTGCTTATAAATTATAAAAAAAATATGTGTGTTTACATTTAAGGCCTACCCAGATAATACAGAAATTCAATACAAAATTCTTAATTTTCCAGGGTGATGGAACACTCATGTAATCCCAGCAGCTCAGGAGGCTGAGGCAAGAAGATTGCAAATCCAAAACCAGCCTCAACAATTTAGTGAAGCCCTCAGCAACTTAGTGAGACCCTGTTTCAAAATAAAAATAATAATAATAATAATGGCTGGAGATGTGGCTCAGTGGTTAAATGACCCTGGGTTCAATCCCCAGTACCTCCCTAAACTCTTAATTTAAGCATACATTCAAAGTCCTTTTTTGCCACATTAAATAATATTTACAGGTTCTAGGAATTAGGACACTTTGATTTCATCATCAAGTCAACCATATCCTTTTATTTTTTTTTAATATTTTTCCCTTAATTGTTGATAGATCTTTATTTTATTTATACATGGTACTAAGAATCAAACCCAGTGCCTCACACATGCAAGACGAGTGTGCTATTGCTAAGCCACAACCCCAGCCCCAACCATACCCTTTTAAAGGGAATACAAGGCCACATTATAGCTGCTGTGGACCATAAGCACTTTTGCCTTTGTGGTTGTCTCATGAATAAGATGAAATTAAAAATTACATTTTATGACTGCATTGACATAAAGATGGTTATTCACTGCTATCAGAAATACATATTCATTATCATCATTTATCTTTTGGTTTTAAAATAAATTAAAATGAAAACATTTTTGTGAACCCCTTAAATATTATGGACACTAGGCATTGTGCCTAATGGAAGATTCAGCCCACATTTATAAATTTCTTAATTGCACCTGGATTTTCAAAATTCACAAGATTTATATTCCTATTCAGATAAATGTTCCATTTTCTAAACTTTTTCATTTTTCTATCATGTGACCTGTAATAAAAAGGAAACATAAAATATTTTAAAAGGTCTATTTCCCTCATACCTCATTGAAGAAAAAATACTATGCAATATCTTTTAAAATGTGATAAAAATGGTTTCATTCTGTCATCCCACTGTAGATTCTGTAACAATGCATAGTCCATTTTTTTAATTTTTAAAGGTTGGAGGTAAGCTATCAATAATACTAATAACATTGAGCTAAAGCATACGACTACAATGTGACCTGGTTGGATGCCACCCAATTTATGCTTCTTTCAGATTAGGTTTCTCAATAATAAGGTTGTTCTACTGTCAAATGGTTTATAATTGATAACACAGTTCATTTGTGGTTTTCAGAAATATATTTCCTTTGGCAATACAAGGAGAGTGAGAAATCATACAGATTTTTATTTTCAGAGTGTTTTGAAAGATTATGTTAATCAAATAAATCACAGCTTGGGTAACTAAGAGCAAATCAAAGTTTGTTTTTTTTTTCCTTTAGTAGGAAAATGCTATTATTATCATGACCTTCTTTCTGACTAGTAATTCTACAAACAAACATTCTCTAACATGTAAACTTTGTTTCAAAAGCTCAGTTCATTTGTTTCAATAAACTCCTTATGATTTAGATTATGGAACAGATGATATTTTCATTGTATTTTATTATTGCCAGGATAGTTTTGGGTACATAGGTACATCTAGACTAAAAGGCATTATTGCTGTATTCATCCATTGCTTTCTTTGGTAAAACAGAATGTATAACTTTTTAAAATATAAAATAAGATAAAGGAACATATTTTAAAATATACTTATAATTTCAAGTTGAATTAAATGTCTGATTTTATTATAATAACTACAGAACATTTCAGCTTCACATACTTATGAAATCTCATGTATTATCCCATTCACTGCTCATAACAAAATTTTGAGGGAGGATGTGAGGAAGTACTGGGAAATGAAATCAACCAAATTTTGCTATGTCCATGTAAGAATATGCCACATTAAATCCAACTTTTATATATAATTTTAATGTACTAATTTAAAAATATAATAGAAGGAAAATAAGTTGAATGTAGGCAGGGGATTGAGGGAGAGGGAGGGGAAGAAAGGTGTATACTTGGGAATAAAAATGATCAAATTATACTGTATTCATGTATGACTATGGCACAATGAATCCCACTATTGTGTATAATTATAATACACCAGTACAGATTTTGAAACAAGTACTTTTATTATTCCGTTTTACAGGTAAGTACACTGGGGTACAGAGCAGTTAATTTGCCCCAAGATCATAGAGCTAGTAAGTAATAAATTTGAGACTTAAATCTAAACCAGGTTTGTGTGAATACAATCTACACATGTAATCACCATATTACACTATCTCCACATAGATTATATTTAATGTTTGTATATCCTAATAATCTATTTTTAGGGAAATTCCAATGTTTATAAAACTTTTTTGATTGACTGTAAACTACCGATAAGTTCAATTAAGGACACACCTACATGTCATGCATCAAATACGGAATATATAGGAAATGTTTACAAGAGTTTGCATTGGATAGTGTATATTCAGTTTAGTTGAATGTAGAATGCAAATAAAAAGTGAAAGTATTGATACCTTTGTGTGTAAAGCTCTTAGTTTAATTCTGTTACAAAGCCACAGTCTTGTCCAGTAATTCCAGTTAATTTCATAAATGTATGAAACACACAAAGAGGATTTGGGTAGAAAGAATGAATAACTCATAGTAAATCTGTTCTATCTACTGTGAAGAAAACCAATCAAGAGTATGTTCCCCCCCCCTTTTTCCCCTTTCTATGGAAGATGATATGTCATGAGCTTTGTAATGTCTTGAACAACCAATAAAAAAAGAGTATGTCCCATTTAAGAGGTGACAGTAATATCACATATTTGAAGGACAATATTAATGTGTAAAGGAATATAGACTTCAAATGAAAGCACTGTGTACTCTGCATTGCTACTTAAAAGATGGCAGTGTCTCATTATTACTATTTCATGCCAGAAGAAATAAAACACAACACTAAAAATAAAAATAATGATAATATTTGCAACATGCCAAACACTGTTTGGCTTAACCTGTCACTGTCCCCAAATTCACAAGTTATTTTGATGCTATAAAATCTAGGAATAGGATGAGACCCTACACCTGAGAGGTAAACAAACAGTTTCTGCTTAATGCTGCCAATAATGAGAAGCTTCTAGAACTGCATGAGATGTAATCCATGAAATTATTGCACAGTAGTAACATTAAGATTTTGTTGCCCTACCAAACTGTCTGTACTTCCATTTAGTAGGTCTATTCGGGCTTTGGAAAGAAAGAAAGATGCTTAATCTCTTTTCCCCATGAATGTATTATGTTCTTTCTATCCTTTGGCTGATCACCCCAAGTTCTGTGGACCATTCATCATGTGAAATTGTGTTAGTCAGATTTCCATCACTGTCACAAAATGCCTGAGATAAATAAGTTAAAAGAAGAAAAGTTTCATTTTGGGATCACAGTTTCAGAGGTTTTAATTCATGGTCAACTGGCTCCATTGCTTTTGGGTCTATGGTAAGGCAGTATATCATGGTGGAAGCATGTGGCATAAGAAACTGCTTACTTAACAGAAGCCAGAAGGCAAAGAGGAAGAGACCTGTGTCCCAATATTCTTTTCAAGAGCACACCTTTGGTGACTTAATTCCTTCTACTTGACCCAACTCCTAAAAGTTCCACCACCTCCCAATAGTGCCTCAGGCTAGGAATGGGAACTTCAACACATGAGCCTAAGGAGGACACTCCAAGCCTTATCCGGAATGTTTTCACAAAAAGAACAAAAAAACTCAATTTGCCAGCTAATTTATTATGGGCTAAAGGCCATAATATGAGCCTTGTAAATTATCAATGGGGAAAGAAGTCACTTGTTTCATCACTGCAGTTTTTCTTCTATTCTGAAATTATTGTCTGTTTTTACCCCCTGAACCAAATTTAATGAGAAAAACATCTTCCTCTGATATCTCACTATGTTTGTCCTTAAGCAACCTAAAAAAGAAAACCTTTGCTAAATCATTGCTCAATTCATAGGCATTTGAATTTATTTTATCTGACTGTGCATTCATGCAGTCAAAGGGTTTTCCACCTCGTGTATCTGCCCAGCCTCATGCATGCTAGGTAAGTGCTCTATCATATAGCTATATTCCTAGCTCCAACCTGTTCTTTTATTTTAACCATTGATTACATTGGCCTTGTGCCTTCTTTCTCAGTTTTATCTACATTCTGGCATCAACCACAGTCATAAACATGGATAATGTCATTAGCATGAGGTTTTGTTTTTATTGCATGAACACTACTGTAGACAAGATAGGGAGAAGGCTTCAAAGTCAAGCACTTGAAAATTAAGGATATAGCCTATGTATTCTCTTCCATCATTCTTATAGATGCGGAAATGCTGAAACAACCTGAGACCAACATTCTGTTTAGAAAACTGAAGTCATTTAGAAAACTGAAGGCATTTGTACTACCCTGACAAATAAAGGCTTTTCAACAAGGTCTCCTTTGACTACTGGTTGACAAATCCAATTTATTTGACATAACAATCAAAAATTGTAGGCTATTCTTCATTCTTAAATGATCTCTTGCTTTGTCTCCCATAAACTATTTCTAGGTTCTCCTTTCTCTTATAGAATTCTGACCCTGCCTTGCATATTGGTGTTTCTCAGGATTCTGTCTCAGTTCCAGGTACAGTGACATAGGCCTGTAGTCCCAGTGGCTTAGGAGGCTGAGCAGAGGATCCTGTGTTCAAAGCCAGCCTCAGAAACTCAGTGAGGCCCTAAGCAACTTAGTGAGATCCTATCTCTAAACAAAAACAAAACAAAACAAAACAAAAAAAACTAAATTAAAAGGGTCGGGCATGTGGCTCAGTGGTAAATCATTCCTGAGTTCAATCCCCAGGACTAAATTTTATTTTTAAAAAGTAAAAAAAAATGTCCTAGGATCTATTCTCATTTTGCTTTCTTTTAGAAACAAAATCCCGTTTTCCTCATCTCATTCAATTTAGCACTATTTACTCCTAATTCAGGACCTGTCTAATTCTATCTGAGTCTTAAGTTTCAGTCCAAGAATTCTTTCTTCTGAGAAGTCTCTTCACTAATTTCAAAAGGTCTAACTTTATAAGTTTTCCTTCCCACTATGCTTCCAGGGAAAAGGCCCTCTAAATATAATAATCATCCTTATCAAGGAGCCCAGAAGCAGTTCTTGCTTATTCCTGAATCATGGGTGTCATTTCTCTGGCAGTCCTTAAAATTATTCAAACATTCCAATCCTTACTTCCTGTTTAGACTAAGGGAGGCACTTGGATTAACCCTCCCAAAACTATAAAGCATGCTTCCCATAGCCCCTGGTCCTTCACTCCATTCCAGAGTGCAACCCTTGTGGGGCTCTGTATGTCCTGTGGTATCTTTCTTTCCTAGGCTGTGGGTATTATGATTAAACTGCTACCAATCTCATTTCTTCAGTGTGAGGTGTCATGTGTTCAACCACATCCATAAACCTAAAATGAAAATCCCTCTCTCATCAATGGAGGTAAAGAGGAGAGAAACAAAATACAAGTGGTGTACTAGAGAATATACCTTATTACCAGAGCTGAATTTTAATAAATATTAATAAATAATTGCTAATCACATAATTCTGGGTAGGAGATGGCAGGAGCTGAAATATACATAAAACTTTCATTTTTTTCCATTTTAATACCATGATTTGGGAAGAATTAAAGGAATGCAGTTGTCTGTCAGGTGGTTCCATAGCTATGGCCAAATATGATTATTCATTTTTCTAGACCATGGAATAAACCAGGATGTACTAGTTTAAGTTGCACTAAAAGGATTTATTGCTAAACTAGTTTTTTTTCCCATAAATAAATTTTATTGCAACATAGCCATTTATAGTCATTTATGTGTTGTCCATTAGCTTTCATACTACAACTGCAGAGTTGAGTAGTTTTGACAGAGACTGTATGACCTGAAAAGCCAAAAATATTTATTATCTGACTCTTTAGGGAAAAAAAATTGTTGAACCCTGACATAAAGGAAGGATATTCTATTGTTTCATGATCTAAGAAATAGGTTTCACTGTATAGAATTCTTATTAGAGCACATGAAAGCTTAGTTTAAAGAGCAAAGCACTCTGTTTTACACTCTGTTTTATTCAAATATCTTGAATATATATAACATATTCTTTATTCTCCAATGTTTATTATGGCACAGAGTAGACAACTCACTAATAGTTGAAAGAAAGGCTGAATACAGTTAGAGCCTGTCTTACATACATATAAACACTTTCCTAAAATATCAGAGAGAGGTGGATGACCATATAAAATTTATTTACCTCTTTAAAACAATGAAAATCATAGGCTGAGGCTGTATCTCAGTGGCAGAGCACTTGCCTAGCACATGTGAAGCACTGGGTTTGATCCTCAGTGCCACATAAAAATACATACATACATACATACATACTGTCCATCTACAACAATAAGAAAAATTATAAAAAAAGAATGTAAATCAAAACAATCTTGTTTAAAGATCTTAATTGGCTTTGGCTTTCAATTATAGAATGGAGTAATATTTAATTCCATAAAATAAACATTTCAATAGCTTGCAAAAAATGTTGAACTGAGTATTAGGAAAGTAATTACTAGGCATTGGAAATGGTGGGGTTGATAGAGGGAGGGCAGATAATGGCTACAGAACACAGAAAGGTCTAAGTTCTTGTGTTCTACAGCACAGAGGGATAAATAGAGTTCAGAAAAATCTATCATCTATTTTATTTTAATAAGATCTAGAAGAGAGAAACTTGAAGACTCCAAAAATAAATAAAGGATAAGAGGGAAATGTTACATCACCTTGATTTGAATTGTGTATGCTGTATGCATGAGTTGAAATATCACACTAAACTTCACTGATACACATAATTAATAATTTTCATCAAAAAATAAAACAATCAGTGTTCTAATGGTCCAAAAAAAGGAGGCTGGTTTTATAGACAAAGAAGTATTTGAGAAAAAAAATAGAAAAAACACCAGTTTATTCATTTCAAAATTGCTTTCCTTATATGGCAGGGACAAGGTGCCAGGACAATAGAAAAATTACTGATTAAATAACATCAAATTACACTAAGTCTAATTATTTATTTATTGTTCTTAGTTTTTATTATTTATTTTATTGGCTCATTTCAGTTATACATGACAGTAGATTTCATTTTTATATAAGTATGCAAGCATGAAATATATCTTATGCAATTAGAACCCCATTCTTATGGATGTACATGATGGTGGGATTCACTATGGTGTATTCATATGTGCACATAGTAATATTATGTCAGATTCATTCCACTGTCTTTCCTTTCCCTATCTCTCCTTCATTCCCTTCATTACCCCCCTTTTAACCTACTGAATATCTATTCTTCTCCTTTCCCACCTCATTATCATGGATTAACTTCCACAGAGCAGTGAAAACATTCAAACATTCACTTTTTCGGAACTGACTTATTTCATTGAGCATGATATTCTCCAATACATCCATTTGCCAGCAAATGCCATAATTTCATTCTTCTTTATGGCTGAGTAATATTCCACTGCGTAAATGTACCACATTTAAATTATCCATTCATCTGTTGAAGGACACCTAGGTTGGTTCCATAGTTTAGATATTCTGAGTTGAGCTGCTATAAACATTGATGTGGCTGCATCACTCTAGTATGCTGATATCAAATCCTTTGGACATATACCAAGGAGTAGGATAGCTGGGTCAAATGTTGATTCCATTCCTAGCTTTCTGAGGAATCTGCATACCGTGTTCCAGAGTAAAAACCAGCAAGTCCAAATTTAAGATGTACTAAAAGTGATTTTTGATGAAACTGATTTTTAAAAGCCCCTTTTCGTGAAGACTCTTATTCAATAGGTGTCAGGTAGGGCTTTTTACCTGTGTCCCAGTGAAGTGGCACCCCCTTTCTCCACAGAAAAGCCCTCTTCACCATGGCTCATTTTAGGACTGTCAGAAAAAGAGTCCAATGTATATAAACTTCCTATTTTCATGGCACCCTGTTTACTTGGCCACTGGCCAAGAAGATACCAGCACTCCAGGTGCTGGACACCCCCTTACTAGTTTTTCACAAACATATCCAGTACAGTACTTTGAAGAAATGTGCAAATAAGGCCTCTGGCCTTGAGCTGGGCTTCACAGAGATGTCTACATTTTTAAGATAAGTTACAAATGGGCTCCGTGGTAACAGCTGGCAGGGGGAGGATAGAAAGAAGAGAAGAAACTCTCCCCTTCTCAGGTGTTGTCCTTGAAGAGTTAACATGCCCAGAAAAGTTAAAGAAAATGCTCCTTGTATGTGAACTTCTGCAGACTGTGAACTTCTGATCCCCTCCCCTTACATGTTGGGTATAAAACTTTGAAATTCCTTGAACTCGGGGTTCAGGGGTTTGATTGATTACAGCAAAGGCTGTACCCTCTGAACCTGGATGCAGCCAAATAAAACTGTTTCCTGCTATCTTTGGTGCCTTGCCTCGTTTGTCCCTACAACACCAGCTTGCTAGAGAATCATGACTCTATGCTTGAGTGTAGCCATGCATATGCCTGGAAGCAGAGAATTCGATCACCTCTGCACAATAGTATGTAGTATTTCATTTACCATCCCTATTCTACTTTTTCTCATATCCTAGTTTTTTTTTCCCTTTCTCTTCTTCCTACCTTATTACTGTTGCAAGTTAATGAAACTTATAGGAAAGACTTCAACTGCAGGTTATAAAAGAGGGCAGTAAGATAATGAATCTTTAAACCAAAATTCTTGTGTCCTGGAGTTGCAAAAGGGTAAAAGGTAAAGTATTAAAACTTAGAGCTTCTCCAAAATGGCTATAATTCTAAGACACCATTAAGGGTGATATAGGGAGTAGTCTAATCAAAATGATTGAAGTAGCATTAAGGATAAAGTGTCATTTCTGCTAAAGAATTGTGAAATATTCAGAGATTTTCCTCTCCAAAAGCTTACATCATAAATGTAATCTTTACATGTAATATGTTTAAAGCCTGTCAAAATATAGCTTATAAAAATAGGAAAATATATCTGACACTCAGTGTACATCATTATTGTTTAGTAATGTATTATTATTAATAGTATTTCTACCAACTGGGAGTAGTTTATTATATTTGTAATATAAATGATTAAAGAAAAAAAACTTTAGTGAGGTGAATTTGCAAACCTCCGGTTTTAAGTAATCACAAACATCATGTATGTAAATGTAATTGTTTAAAATATGAAATATGATCTAGTTTAAATCATTTAATCAGAGATGGGTAATGGTTCAGAAATGTCATGTTTCCATTTTAAAGATGTTAAAATTCATTACTACATTAGATTTATGTTTTTAAAATTTTTTGGACATTGGGATTAGGCCCAGAGAAATTTTGAAAATTAAAATTGACAGTACATATTTAAACATCATAACCACTCAGCAATTATGCTTACCTGCTATAGTCTCATTCAATAACTCCACAATCTAGGAACTTTTGTGCATATTGAGATTCCTATGGAAGTTATAGCATTAATGAAATTGAGTTTTAAATTTCCCTAGGCTCAACCTAGACATTAAGAATATAAATGTAAATTGACAGAGAAGAACTAGCAGCCATGAATACTAACACTCAAATCACATTCATTTTCATTTAAATTTTACACAGACATCAGGGAAACAATTTCACCTCCTTTCCTCTAAAGAAATTATATTAATACTTTTGGCAGTCTTCCTGTGATGGAACAACATGCAATGCAACATTTTACATTACTAAGATAAGAAAACAGGCATACTGAAAACTAATGCTTGATAGAACATATTTACTTTGTTTGTGGAATAATTTCAGAGATTGAACCTAAATAGTCTACCCCTGAAATTAAGGATATCCAAAGGCTTAAAAGCATAAATTGAATACACTTATTAACCAACATTCTGTTAATAGCATATATCATTATATGTGTGTGTATCAAGTACAAGAAAAGCAGGCATAAAATAAGTAGATGAAGCAACAACAACTCTATAAAATGATGTAGCTAGTAGTTTTCTCCTTATTTTTAATGAGATTTTGCTATGACCAGAGACGATTATGTGTTATTTATTTGGATTTATTGCCCCCTTCTTTCTTTCTTCTTTCCTTTTGTTCTTCAAATCATAAAGAAAGAATGAAACAATAACAAACTGCCAGTTATTCAGTGTTTGGTTTACTTACACTTGCTAAAGGCAAGGGTCCCTTACAGGTGTATAGTCAGGTAAAAGGAGTTTGGGGCTCCTTGGTGGATAAGTGGATAGTGAGGGTCAAACCCTGCTGGGAATTAAAGTTAGAGATGTCTGGTGTGTGACTGTATTCCAAGGCAGTCTCCCCACCTAATTTCTTGTGGATTTCTCTTATGGATACTCCTCTCTGACATAAGGTTGTTCCTTGGTATTACAGATAACTTTTCCTCTAGTAAATACAAATACTTTCTTAAATTTAATTTTCTTTTTATGATAACCTAAATCTACAATTTTCCATTACATTCCTGAAAGAGAAATTATATCAGTAAAAATTATATCAGTGAATAGTAAATACTAGGTAGTAGGAAGCTTTTCTTCATATAGGTTCATATAGGTGAGTTGTGAATGGAGGCACAGGCCTGCAATTCTAGATACTTGAAAGGGAGGCTGAGGCAGGAGGATTAATTTTGAGGCCAGCCTGGGCAACTTAGTGAGAACCTGTATCAAAATTAAAAAAAAAAAATTTAAAAAGGCTGGAGATGTAACTAAGTGGTAAAGCACCCTCAGATTCAATCCCCACAGTTCATATAGGTGGGAAAGGCATACAAATAACTTTGTAACTACAAATATTTTTTATAAAAAGAGGGAAAGAGAAAGACAGATGTTTTACTTGAAAGATGTCAAAACATAATATGAAAAGATAATAGAGCATGGTTTTAGTTCAAAGAAAGTCACTCAAATCAGGGGGACAGAAGCAAGATTTTTTTTTAAAAAAGATCACACTTAAAAAGGTGTGCTAATTTTGGTTCATAATGAACTTCAGATCACTGAGAAAAAGATGGGTTTGTCAAAAAAGAAAAAGTGGCCTATCAGGTGGAGAAAGAAAATAGTTGGCCTCCCAATTAAAACCAGGAACAAAAACTTTAAAGTTATGATTTTTACAAAGTATTAAAAACAATAGAAGAAAATAATGGATATGTTTAAAATTTGCTGGGTGTTAAGTTCTTCCTAATCAAAGTATATAACCTAGTCTCCATGAAGAAGACTGAGACAGCTGATAACTACAGGTGATAGAATGAGAGAAAATATATACAAAAGATTATTGAAAATTTTAAAAATAAATATATGTAAATAACACAACATAAACATGAAATTTATTTTGTGTGATAATTCATTACCAAAATAACATGAAATCTATGAGAAAATGATATAATAGACTCTTTACAAAAGAAAAAGTCATACCTTTTGAAAAAATTTCAATTACTAACAATCAAGCAAATTTATATTAAAACATCAATGACATACTTTTGTCCAATACCATTGTCCATAAAACTTAAACTGCTTATGATGTAAAATATTGAGTATAAGGTAAATGGACATTTTCACACACTCTTGTTGAAACCTTATTAAAGGGACAGTCAGCAGTATCCACCAAACAGAATTTGGTCCATTAAATCCACTCTAAGGACCTATTTTAAAGAAATTATCATATAAGTGCACAAATATTGAAATTAAAAATAAAAGAACGAATTCAGGAAGGATTATTATAACATTATTTTCAATAAGAAGTAATTGGAAATAATCTGAGGACCAAATATTAGAGAAATGGTTAAAGAAATTATAATATATCCACATAGTAGTATCAGGTTATTTTTAAAACGAGGTAGATCTATCTATACTTATTGATGGCACATCAATAAGTATAGATCTATACGTATTGATGTGCTATCTTGCTGTATTTTGAGTTATAAAAGCAAGTTTCAGAATCTTCCATATAAGGTGATCCAATTTAGGCAAGGAAATGCATATGAACATATTAGATACATAAATGTATAGAAATACATAGATTAAAGAAATGCATGCCAAATTATTGTAAGGGAAAACTAAGATAGCTACAGCAGAGTAGATATGGGAGTAGTATGTGATCTTTGGCAAGTTATGTAAGTTCTCTATGAGTCAATTCATCTACAAAATGCTTACTTCAAAGACTTTTTGTGAGGATAAAATGAAGCAATGTATGTAAAACACTTAAAATGAAGCCTGGCTATCAACTTCCTTAATAAGACTCCCAAAGTACATGAAGTTAAACCAAAAAAAAAGTGGGATGGCATCAAATTATAAAGCTTCTGCACAGTGAAGAAATGATTAAATGTGTAAAGAGATAGCCTACAGAATGGGAGAACATCTTTGCCACCTGCTCTTCAGATAGGGGGTTAATATCCAGAATATACAAATAATGCAAAAACATCAAGAAACCAAATAACCCAAATAATAAAATGAGCAAAAGATCCAAACAGATACTTCTCAAAAGAAGAAATAGAAATGGCCAATAAATATATGAAAAAAAATCTTCAATATTTCTAGCAATCAGAGACCTATAAATCAAAACTATATTAAGATTTCATAGCACTCCAGTCAGAATGGCAATTATCAAGAATACAAGTAATAATAAATGTTGGCAAGAATATGGGGGAAAATGTGCACTCATACATTGTTGATGGAACCGCAAAGTACTACAACTACTCTGGAAAGTGGTATGGAGATTCTTCAGAAAACTAGGATTGAAACACCCATATGAAACAGTAATCCCACTCTGAGGTTTATATCCAAAATATCTAAAATTTGTATACTATAAGGATTCAGCTACATCAATGTTTATTGCAGCACAATTAAAAATAGCCAAATGATGGATCCAAATTATGTGCCCTTCAACAGAAAAATGGATAAGGAAAATGTTATATATATATATACACACACACAATGTATACCCATTTCAGAAGAATGAAATTATGGCATTTGCCAGTAAATAGATGAAACTGGAAATGATAACACTAAGTGAAATAAGCCAGACTCAGTAAATCAAAGGTTGATTTTTTTTTGATATGCACAAGCTAGACAAAAATAAGGAAAAAAAAAGAAGAATATGGGAGGATTCTATGAAAATGGAAGAGAGATGAGTGGAGTGGAGGAATGCTATTAAAGGGGATGGAGGAGGGAAAGGAAAAGGGAAAATTGGTGGAATGTATCTGATCTAAATTTTCTATGTACATACGTGAATATACCACAGTGAATCTCACCTTTATGTATATCTATGGCATTAATTTAAAAAAAATACTATAAGTAAATAGAAGAAAGATCAGTAGAGGAAAAGCAACAAGGAGAGGGAGGATGGAAGGGAATGGGGAAAATTGGGACCGAATAAGAACAAATTACATTTCATGCTTTTATAATTATGCCAAAATGAATCTTAATGTTATGTGTAACTTAAGTGAACTAATAAAAATGCAGACTGAACATAGTATATGCTTACTATGTAAGAATTTTCTATTATTATGTTACTTAAATATATTTCAATAAGAATGCATTCATAGATTGCCTATGCAATAAAAAGAACAAAATGAGAAATGAAAATGAGCATGGAACAGAAATATATCTAAATTCAAAATGAAAAAAAAAGAAAAAAATAATTTCGCTATACTGGAATTTAACTATACCCTATTCCAGGAGAACATGAGAGTCATGTTACATATCTTTCTTCTTCTCCTTCTCCTCCTCCTCCTCCTCCTCCTCCTCCTCCTCCTCCTCCTCCTCCTCCTCCTCCTCCTCCTTCTTCTTCTTCTTCTTCTTCTTCTTCTTTTTACTTGGATTGAACCCAGGAGTGGTTTACCATTGTGCCACCTCCCCAACCCTTTTTTATGTTTTATTTTGAAACAGGGTCTTGCTAAGTGGCTTAAGGCCTCACTAAATTGCTGAGGCTGGCTTTGGACTTGTGATCATCCTGCCGCATCCCCCTGACCTTCTGGGGTTACAGGTGTTCACCACCACACCTGGCCAATGATATATATCTTAAATTGTTCCTTTGATAGAAAGAAAATCATGGCTACAATATTTTGCAGAACCTTTTATCAATAGATGAAGCCAATTTTCTACCCTTTGGTCCAAAATACTCCTGTAATTTTCTTTGAGCAACAGGATGTGACAGAAGCAATATGTTTTGTTCTGGAGCCTAGGCCTTTTGAGCCTTTACATATTCTACCTTTGCTATCATCGGATGCTGCCCTGACTCTGCCACATAAGGCAATTAGTGTGGCCTATTAGGCAGTGAAAGACCATATGGTGGAGAACTGGGGTCTAAGGCATCCAGGCAACACCCAGCACCTCTTGCCAGGCAAGATTGAGTCCACATTGTACATTCCCTGTCCATCTTCCAATTAAATGTAGCTGAACAAATGTACGTGTGGGAAAAAAAAAAAAGTAGACCAAAAGTGTGATTAACCCACAGAGTCATGAGAAATAATAAATTGCTATTGTTTTGAGTCATTAAGTTTTAGGGTCATTTTTTATGCAATAATAATTAACTGATACACAAGATATGAGCTGTCACTGAGTGGGACCACATGGAGAAACCTCAGTTAATCCAGCCACTATAGCTGAAGCACTAGACATATAGGTGAGGCTACGTGGGAAGAGCTCAGCTCCAGGATACCTGAAGGCAGCCACTTTCATAAGCCCAGACAAGTCCAAAATAAAGATTCCCACAAAGCTGTGAGAAATGGTAGGTTGCTGTTTTAAACTATACAGTAACATTTATTAAGCAACGACTCCATAACCAAGAAGCCTAATTTACTAGATACATAGGAAATTCAATAGTTTTGATATGGTTTGTCACCTAAGGTTTCTTATATTCAAACCTTGGTCCCCAGTGTGTTAGTGTTGGGAGATGATGATTAGGTCATTGGGTGTGCTGCCCTTGGAAGAAATTGATGTAGTTCTGCTGACACCCTGGTTAGTTCTCATGAGAGTGTTGTGATAAAACAACATGCCTAACTCCTAAGTGACTCTGGTTTCTTATCTCATCATGTAATCTCTCCACCATTTACATATTCCTTCCATGATGCCATCCGCCATGAGTAGGATACCTCCTATAATCTGCAACTGCCTAATCCTCAATCTATGATCACAGTGGGACTCTAGGCCATGTCAAATCAATCCCAGTTTTAATTTTTAATTAAAAATAAATGGTTGGGCAAAGTACAAGCAAAGGCAAATCTACCTTTTCTAGCTTCTTATAATTCTGTGGTTTCTTATATCCTACTTCTTTGATCTCAGCAGTGAAAAGTGGGGTGGGTTAAATTATAAAAAGAATGATACAATAATTATAACACAAGAATACAACATTTAACATTTATGAGCACAGATCATGTGCTGACTAAGGTTCTAAGAACTTTACATATATTACCTTATCAACTATTTAAACATCTGAAATATACTTGTCAGTATGTTTGGTCTGCTATTACAAATATAGCATGGGAGGATTAAGCAACCAACACGTATTTCTACAGTTTGGGTGGCTGGAAGCCACTTATTTTAATTAGGATCCTATTCTTTTGGTTGTACATGATATGGAGTTATATATTCTTACATGATCATAGGCAAGTTATGTCTAATTCATTCTATTGTCTTTCCTATTCTCATCCCCCTCCCTTCCCTTCATTCCCCTTTGTCTAATCCAATAAACTTCTCTTCATCCTTTCCCCTAACCCTTCTTATTGTATGTTAGTATCTGCATATAAGAGAGAATATCTGGCCTTTGGTTTTGGGGAATTGGCTTATTTAACTTAGCATGATAGTCTCCAGTTCTATCCATTTACTGCCAAATGCCATAATTTCATTCTTCCTTATGGCTGAGTGATATTCTATTGTGTATATGTACCACATTTTCTTTATCCATCCATCTGCTGACTGGCGCCTAGGTTGGTTTCCTAGGTTATCTATTGGGAATTGAGCCTCTATAAACATTGGCATAGCCACATCAATATAGTGTGCTTATTTTAAGTCCTTTGGGTACATGCTAAGGAATGGGATAAGTTAATAAAATAGTGGTTCCATTCCAAGTTTTCTGAGGAGTGGTTGCATCAATTTGCAATCCCACCAGCAATGTATGAGTGAACTTTTTCCTCACATCCTCTCCAACAATTATTGTTAGTTGTATTCTTGATAATTGCCATTCTAACTAGAGTAAGATGGAATCTTAGTATAGTTTTAATTTGTATTTCTCTAATTTCTAGAAATGTTGAACATATTTTTATATATTTTTGGCCATTCAAAATTTTTTCCTTCTTTAAAGTGCCTGTTAAGTACTTTCATCCATTTATTGATAGGGCTACTTTTTTATTTTGGTGTCAATTTTTTTTAGTTCTTTGTACATCCTGGAGATTAATGCTTTATATGAGGGGCAGGTGGCAAATATTTTCTCTCATTTTTAGGCTCTCTCTTCATATTCTTGATTGTTTCCTTGTCTGTGAAAAAGTTTTTTAGTTTGATGTCACCCTATTTATTGATTCTTGATTTTATTTCTTATGCTTTAGGAGTCTTGTTGAGGAATTTGGTTCCTAAGCCAACATGATGGAGAGTTGGGCCTACATTTTCTTCGAGCAGGTATAGGGGCCCTAGTCTAATGCCTAGGTCCTTGATACACATTTTTTTGGTTCAAAATGACCAATCATATTTACTCTGTGAAGTACCTGTTCAGTTCCTTTGCCTATTTATTGATTGAAACCTGTGCTTCTTGGCCATTATATTCTACCTACCTCAAATGTTGTCCTTGTGTTTTGAGTGTTCATTTTCTACCAGATCTTCAAATGCTTGAGAAACATCTGGAGTCTTAAGATTCAGAAGTGCTGCCTCTATAGGAAGTCCTAAGCCTTTGCCCTTCCTCATGCTAGATTTAGGGCTTCTTGGCCACTAGGCAGGCTCAATGTTTTAACATTTCTATTCAGGCATTTAATGCATCATATTGTCATTTTCTTTATATATTTCTCCTTCAAAATGAAGTGGGATCCATTCTGTAAAATCCTTGAGGCAGCGAATGTGTCTTTCATCTTTATGACTGTGCTCTGTGAAAATGTAGAGCCAAGTACTTGCCATGGAATGCTCTTTTATTAGGGTTGCCATGCAATTTATCACTCAGAAACTTTCTGTGAGTAAAATGGGATGCTTCCAAATATTACACTGATATAATAGGTATAAATCTAGATGTATGATTATCTTTTTAAAAAATGCTTCCTCAGGTGATTTTCCACAAGTCACAATAACCAAGTTCTTTCAGGATAAATATTGGTCTGCCTTCATGTAAATTATTTTATTTTGTAAGTCAAATTGTACAAATTCTCCAAGAGATGACTGCTTACAATTCCATAATATCTATACCATTTCTTGTAGCTTAGTTCAAGAATTGCTAGTTGTGTGTAGAATTGGCAGCTCATTAAAGGAGATGGCATTTATTTAATAACTATAAATCACCATTTTAATGTAGAGCTAGGTAGTGTGCTTAAATGTCTCCTGCTTAGAACACGAGGCTCACAAAGTTAGAGATCATATTTTAAGTTCTATTGCTAATTTGCATATGATACAGACTGCAGTGCTCATGGATCATTGAGATAGAGCCTTCTCTTTCTCTTATTCCTGCCAGGTGTGGTCCAAGGAATGATTCTGCATCTGTATGCCCATTTTCTTCCTGAGTTCCTCCAGGGCAATACCAATTCATGATCGGATTCATCCTGGTTTAGTAAGTAGGAGTGTGGTCTCTGGTGCTTGTATGATTGGGGTTTCCTCCCATTAGCTATATGATCTTGGGAAAGTTTTTAAACTATGCTTTAGTTTCCTAATCTGTAAAGACTTAAATACCTACCTCATAAAATTATTGTGTAGACTAAGTTAATATTTAATAATAACTAGATCTGTGCCTGGGATTTGTTGGGGTCTATAGGAGTACCTGCTAGTTAAATAGTGGACTGTTTCACTGTGAATGCAGAGGTATTCTTTCCTTCTCTGTCACATGAAGAGCAAAAGAGAGTCTCCTCACCCAGTGCTAGTCTGCTTCTCCCAGCTGAGACAACTGACCACATGCTTACTCTTTGTATATAACAAGTGTGTTACTCATTTCTTCAAGTTTCTCTATTATGGAGCCTACAGCGAGGATGACCATTCTGAGGTTTTTATTAAAGCTGAGGAAGAAGACAGTTTTAAATCTTGAGCTTCTGTCATATACCAATGATGATATGGGAAGTCACTGAACTATTACAAAATGCTATTTTCATCTTTGTGTGAATGTTCTATGTGATTTTTTTTTTTGGAGAGGAAGAATATTTGGCAGTGTGGGATTTGAACCTTCTTTGTGCCTTTAAGCAGCCTCCTAATATATTATTAAAATCAACTCTCCTTTATTGAGCTGATAATATAGGCCAGAGAGCATCAAGCAATGGTAGATTACTGTTAGAGAAAGTAGCCTCCAAACACAATCACTTTTTTGCCATCACAGTAAATCATTCATGATTTTCCAAATTTTAGACTTGTTTCATGACCTTCAGGCTTTTGCCTTATTTGAGAATCACATACACTAAGATTTATCTCATAGTTTTCTTCCTATTTAGTCTATATTTTGAAGCTCAAATATTTCAATTAGAAAGAAAATTCTATGCCATTATTTTAAATGTAAAAGCAAAACCACCTTTTAGCTTACCATTAATAGAAGATAGTTTAATAACTCTCCTTGTGTTATGTTTATTTTTAGACTAAGTGGAGAGACTTGCTTGCCAACATGTGGAGCCCCAGGCTCACCTTCCCACTGGTGCAAAAGCAGCTTAGTATGCTTAAGTAAATACGCATTAGCACCAGAGGGAGAGTGTTTCCTTGATTTGATCTAAAAAGTCTACAAGAAAGTGAAAACTTCGTCGGCTTGAGATTCAGTAGTATTTAGTGCTTTTGATTTCTACCAATCTCTTTTAGACATCTCATTTTGGGAGAAACAGTGGAAAGAAGAGGTAAGAGGCAATGAAACATAAAGACTAAAGTCTTTAAGAT
This sequence comes from Urocitellus parryii, assembly GCF_045843805.1. Taxonomy (NCBI): domain Eukaryota; kingdom Metazoa; phylum Chordata; class Mammalia; order Rodentia; family Sciuridae; genus Urocitellus; species Urocitellus parryii. The sequence continues at coordinate 3,172,965 of NW_027554049.1, read as the reverse complement.
GAATACTGGGTTTGAAACCTGGCTCTACCACTTAACATGAAGTTTGTCCTTACTCCACCACCACACCAAGGATTCAGTGATGATCACATTAGACAACGTATGAGAAAGCATAGCATCCCACATTGAAAATGTTCAGGTTTAGAAATTTTTCTAAAGGTTTTTAAAAAAATTATGGGAAATTTATCTATGTTTAACTCCCAAACTTTAGAAGTGATAATGATTGGCTTTCCTAGCTTCATTGTAAATTGTACTTGGAGTCTCTGGAGGCATCGCCTCGATTGCAACTCATAAAATCTGTTTTCCTTATTGGAATAAAAGTTGCTAAGATTCTAATATGAAATAGACACATGGTGAGAGTTGAGCTTCAGAGGGAAGTATAGAATATTTCTCAACATAAGGTCAAACAAGACAGGCAAGTAAACAAAGTCCATATTTTATCACTTCTAGCATGCACAATTTTTAAAATTTTCACATTTCTGTAAAATATTTTTTATGTTTGATGTCATCTTATACATTATAAAATAGTGAGTACTCTTTTGGAATGAAATATAAATGCTCTGAAGAGGACAGGAGAGATAAGGCTTCAAAGAGTTTCTCAAAGGAAAGATGCTCAGTGACTTGGAGGGGCCAGCAAGTGGACCAAGGCAGGGGGAAAGTGACAAGGAAGCAAGTGTCCTGTTCAAAGACATAGTCATACAAGTGACATGTTTGGGGCTCATTAATTATTCTGTGCAGCAGCAGGTTGAGGATAAAATAAAGTGGGGAAGGACCAGAAGACTGAAAGTTTACTTAGGAGTCTGGTTATGTAGAGCATGTTATATAGTTGGACTTTGAAGGACAGTAAAAAAATCCTTCAAGCAGGGATCTGGCATGACTGAATTTGCAATGTTGATAGATTCACTGGATCACTGCCATGGAAGAAACCACTGGTGATGACAGTAAATAGCAGAATGAGAAAGGAACTTCTTGGAAACAGAGCCCAAACCCGCCTGTCTGTAGTGAAGTAGCCAAACTAATGCTCTGGAGAGGAGAGAACTTCAGCAAGCTCTGAGCATGAGTTCATGGCCCTGGGTGACTAGGCCATTTGCCTAAGCTCACCCTAAGTCAACTCAATCTGTATTGCCATTACCATTTCCGGGTGTTTGTGTTCCTGGCATCTTCCCCATGTGCCCTGGGGGCAAATTTAACTGGGTTTTGAATGTGTGAATTCCCCATTGTATCTGAGTGTCTGAAAATCTCTATCTTCACAAACATGCACTGAACAAGCAGAATTTGTTCTCAAAAGAAAACAACTGTGTTGCTGGAGTTGGCAGGCGAAGTTGGAAAGAAAGCAAGTTACAGCTCTGCTGCCTACCAAGATGCCTCTTCCAGTTTCCTGTTAAAGGCCCCTTTGGTTCTTTCTCCCCCACAAACCAAAGGAAAATGTTAGGTATTTGCATTCATGATTCCAATTGTTTCAAATTAAATTTCCCCAGGAGCCTAATTACCTTAGCGAATGTTTCTCCATATTGTGCCACTCTGCAATCTAAGAGGTTTCAAATAAGACTCCCCAAAGGCAGGCATTGTTTCTTAATCTGTTCAAAAAACAGGCATTTGCAAAGCTGCAATCCCATTCACCATGGAAAGTGTTGCTTTCTTTGGTTTCATAAAAATGGTGGGTGGGAGCAACATATTGGCAACAAAATAGAAAAGAAAAAGGTCTAGATAAAAGTAGTTCATAGCATATCCCTAAGAAAGTTTTATCAAGTTCTTTGCATTTTTAGGACCTGACAGGTGGCCATTGTTGAGTGGCATGTGGAACTTGTGACCATGTTGCCAGGGGCTGGCTTGCTGGAGAAGCAGTCGTACATAGCAGGGCATGAATTCCAGGGGCCCTGGGATTAACTCATGTTTCTATCACACACTACTTGTGGCATTTTAGACAAGCCAATTAAGTTCCTGAGAACTCAGTTTCACCTCAAACCCCAGAAAAAAAAATGTTAAGGATATATAATGTGTCAATATAATTGGATATATAAAATATGACTCTAAAGAAACCAAAATATATGATGAAAAATTTAAAGAATCAGTCAATCTCTGGCTCCTATTTCCATTAATTATTTCAAAAAAATCACTGAAACCCATTAAAATGGCAGATAGATTTGCTGTGTGTGTGTGTGTGTGTGTGTGTGTGTGTGTGTGTGTGTTGAAGTGAGGTGGAAATATTCCAGGTAGATTGAACAGATATTTTTGAGGATTTGAAAAGGGTTATATGGTGGGAGCACTGAAAATAAAATAGGAGAATTAGACTATTGAGGCTCAGGTGGAATCAGAAATGATTATCATGCAGTACCTTATAAGCTTAGTATATTGTCTGAGTCCCTGGAAGGAACAGAGGGGGCACTTACATTAGGATAATTAGGAAAATCTGAAGAAGAGGAATAAAGGGACTACTTATAAAGGTGCAGGAACTGTACACTATTCAAATTCCAGTAATACTGGGATCTGGTTATGAACCCTACAACAGAGGAACAAGGAGAAGGAGCAGTGACCTTATACAGATCCAGGGACAGAGAAGATTAATGAAGATGAAATGAAACAGAAGACCTTGGGAAAGGAAGGTGGGCCACAATATCCAGCAGGAAGAAAGTCCACCAAAGGAACAAGTAGTCTGCCCTCATTCTCCTTCATCCTTTCAGTCTCTTGCTGATGCTTCCCTCTGAATCTGCTTGAAAGCAATGGCAACATACCTATTTGATGCAAGATTCTATGTGTACCTTTTTCCAGGGCACCAGTCAAGGCAGAGTGGAGGGTGGAATGGACCTGGAGTAGCAAATGCAAGGGGCTTTCTCTGTAAAGGAAGGACACTTTTACTCTAATGCCAAAGAAATCTCTGACCACTGGGACCCTTTGCTTTCTAGCACCAAAAGTTCTCATGCTGATATGCACTACTGCAGTTCACAGACTTGGAGTTCTGATTGCTTGGTTTCAGCTGGTCCTGCCACTTGTTAGCAAAATGACCATGAGGAAATTATTTCATCTCTCAATTTCCTTAGCTACAAAATGGGAATAATTATATAACTTTTAGTTAGGATTATTGATAGGATTACATATAATAATATGTTGAAAGCACATTGCATCTTGTCTGTCAAATAGTAGGCACTAAGCAAATGCTTACTCTCCTTATTACTGATATTTCAAAGTGTAAGGAGTTGAAGTTGAGAGACTTTTGTTGGAAGTGAGTGGGGGAAAAATTCCACTATGCTCAGCAACTTTAATAATGACAATGTACACTTCCTCTGACTGCCCTCTGAGATTGGGAATTCCTTCAAGGCAAGGATTATGTTGTTTTTGTTACACATCTCAAGAATATATCATGACACAAATTGTTGCTCAACAAATTTTTGATGAAGGTATAGATGTAATTACTATAGAACAGAGACATCCCTTGCAAGCCTCAAATCCTTCTCTCTGGTTCTGTACACATAATTCTATAAATAACAAGATATTGACTTCAAAAAGATACTGAAATGCAAGAATAAATCATAAACAGATGTCATACTCTATGACTGCTCTGAGGTTCACCACATTGGTTTGAATGTTTGAGTCACCATTTTTAACATTCCCTCCCACCTAATCCCATGTACCTATTGGAAGCAAAGATGCTATATGACTTGTAGGAACTCATTACAACCCATATTCTCTAAAGTCTACTGTTTTGTTATTGTTGGGTATAGGAATGATGTATTATTCAATATATGCTGTTAATGGTCTTTTTGGAGGTTTATGTCTTTTATCTTGCATTCAAAGTCTGAGGACAGCTTAGAGCTTCTCTGGGCAAATTGAGGCTGTAAATTTATAACCAGAATTGTACTCTTACAGTGGTAACTTGCATAAAAGTAAGTAGAAATCTTTAGTGACAACAGAGATAAACTCAGCCAACTTCAAGTTAGAGTAATCTTAGAATGAATAAAGTTGATAGTTTGATGGCAATAAATCCATAAAGAAAACTATACCAGGAATCAGAAGACCTTGGCCATATCATTGACAGTTGAACAAGGCACTTTTGTTAGTTGTGAAATGAGAATAATAATTCTTTTGCCACCATCTTTAATGCCATTAAAATTCATGCAAGAATGTGATCTCAGTGACAAAGGGGGCTGAGGCAGGATGGTTGCAGCTTGAAGTTCAGCCTCAGTAATTTAGTGAGTCCCTAAACAACTAAGCAAGAGCTGATCTCAAAATTTTTAGAAAGGGGGCATGCTGGAGATGTAGCTCAGTGTTAACCCCTAGGTTCAGGTTCAATCCCCAGTACCATAAATAAATAAGTAAATTAATTTAAAAGAATCAGATAAAATTTTATCTGTGCAAAAGTCCTGACCCATATAAAGACTAACATAAATTCCAAAGCTTTCCTCGTCTCTTTACATATCTTGGACATTCCTACATTGTTTTTCCTCTTTGGCACATTTGGTATTTATTGAGGTTTGTTTTTTTTTCATTTGGTTAAGGTTTGTGTCCTGTCCATAACCTTACTGTTCTAGGGCAGTGGGGTACATTTAAAGGATACCAAAGAAAGCACCTTTGGTCAGTGTATGAGACACAGTGTTTATTTATACTTACTGACTTACTAACTGGGAGATTCTAGCGGAGGCTGGTTGGAAGGTAACACTCTGTAGCTTGTTCCTACAGGGGAAAGTTTCATAGCTTAAGCTACATAAGCATTGACCTTATTTGTTTCCTTTGCTTCTCTGTATGATCAGCATTCCCAGGAACATCAGCCTTTGGTGTAGGTGAAGGAGAGAACACTTCTTACAGCTACCTCTAATTATATAGTTCCGAGTGTACATGTGAAGGAGTCATAGCTCCTTCTGACAATACTCATCCAGATGTTCCAGACTGGGCTAGCTTTCATTATCCCCCTAACTTGACTAGAATCTTGGGAAATTAAAGGGGCATCTCAGGGACGGGGCATTTGATATCCCTCCTTCTTTTACAAGGAATATATGGCCTAAGTATAAATGACCACAGTATAGAAAAAAGAATGTCTTCCTTCCATTGCCTTCTAGATGTGCGTAGATCTTAGCAGATTATAGCAAAAGTTGAGAACATTTACAGCTTTCCATTGGATTTCATAAGTTATAGTGTAATATCATACTTCTTATTTACTTTTTTTGAAAATTTAGTCGAAATAGCAAACATTTGTTAAGTATTAAGTGAAAAGTGCTATACTATACAAGAGGTCTCTAAATAATTATTTGTAAAAATGCCCTCTTTCCCCAAGAAGTTCATGGGTTTATTACAGTGCCGAACAGCAACTGAATAATAACTTTGGGAAAATAATTGAATCATTCTCTCCAACCCTCCTTTTCTGTCAGGTGTACAATAGAGATAATAGTTATATCTGTCATTTAAAGTTAGTATGAAGATGAAACAGGTTGATAATTATAAAGCTTTTAGCACTATGTCTATCACATAATAAATGTTCAATTAATGATGGATATTTTTATTATGATTGGGAAAGACATACACTAATACAGATTGCACTGTGACACATGCTACACAGGACAAAGAGATAGTATGGTTATACAAGGAATTCTAATTATCTTTTTTTTTACCTTTTTGAACTATAAACACATTTTGCTATATACCCAAAGACTAGAATATTAGACATGGATATGTTACAGACAAGCTATGGGAAGAAGAACCATAATATTTTCCTCCAGTGCAAAATTTGCATGTTTCTATTGGTCCCTACAGGCATGGTTAGTTTGGTATAGGCATTCTCTAATGAAGGGACATTTTAGGAGAGTTATGTTCATTTTAGGGCCTCAATGCTATAGGTTAAAAAAAAACAACAACATAAACAAAGAAATAAACACAACAGCCAGGTGCAGTGGCACATGCTTGTAATCTCAGCAGCTACAGAGGCTGAGGCAGAAGGATCACAAATTCAAAGTCAGCTGCCACAACTTAGAAAGGCTCAAAGACCCTGTCTCAAAATAAAATACAAAAAAAGGTTTGGAGATGTGGTTCGATATTAAAACACCTGTGGGTTCAATCCCTGGTATCAAAAAAATAAAAAATAAAAAACCCAGTAATTTCCAGTTTTCTCTAGAAATCCCAAACATTTTTGATATTTCTTCATGAAGCTTAAAAAATAGTGCTTTTCCCCCCATTCTGTTGAAAGCACAATGTTTTTCAAAGACAATACAGGAACAAGATTGACACTCTGTGAAAGTTTAGAATTTATGAATCTTATTGGCTATAATTAACTTATCAAAGATTTTTTAAAGATTTCAAATAGGTAGATACTTTGTGCAAAAGAATGGATTTTAGTTTTCATGTCTTTCAATAATGATTCATAATTTGATACATACTCAAGAGTTTTGGAGTTTTAGTTAACTATTGATCAAGTGGCACAGGATAGAAATTTTGGAGAAACTTCAAGGTGAAGAACCAACCCATGGTGGGTGACAGGAGGCTATAGAAGTCTTTCTAATGAATGCAGGCAAGGAGCTGGGTTTTAAAGACCTATTAAAAGAGTGGAGGAGCATAAAAGTATCTCAAAGTGCAGGAAAGCCATCCCAACATTAGAAATACATGGAAGGGGGGTTTACCAGCAAGCAGGACATCTACAAAATATGGCATCAAGAGTTCATTCAGGGTAAAAATGGGGAGGCATAAATTATTGTGATGGAGACATTCTGGGAAATACTGACGGAAATCTAGGACATATAGTTCACAGGGTCTGACTACAGAACATTAATTATCTAGGAAGTTTTATAAATCACTGTGCTCCCTTCTTTTGGATATGGTGGCAGTATAATCATTGCATAGATGGTAATAAATCTGTTTCTGCTGCTTGGAAGCACATCTAGTCAATTCATAAATCCCTTAAATAAACTTCTGAAATGGAGCTTCATGTTCATCAAAATGAGTCTGAACTTGTAATTCCTGTTGTGCATATTAAATTTATCTATAGTACAGCTGCTTCTGTAATGATGAAGATTGCTTGCTCTTGCTCAGAAACAGTCAAGGTGAAAACTCCAAATGAAACTAAATTCCATTTTTTTTTTCATGAAAAGAAAAGGAGGGGCTTAAATTCAGGTCAAGGGATTATTTTGGCCCTTAGTCTCTGCTTTATTTTTCTTCAGACTTATAAACTTAAAAAAAAAAAAGATCATTGAAAGAATTCTTTTTTTTGCACGTGGTATTGTCTTTTTAATCTCCATAGTGTATTTGTTAAGTTTATTTATAAGCACATCACTTCACTATTTATAATACATGAGCATAGAGATTCTATAGTTTTTGTGATGTAAACAATAACTCCACTTTTTGAGCCTGAGAAAAGAAGCCAGTTCTGAAGTATTTACAGATGTTAAAATAGAACTTCATACTAACAGAATAATAATACATAGAGCAATTTGGTTAAATTATGTATGAAACTATAAAGTCCAACAATGTACAAATACAGGAAAACATTTTCTCATTTAAGAGGTAAGACAGATCATACCAGAAATAAAATAGGGACAATGACAACTACAGTAATTAAAATAAAAGGTTTCTTCCTTGATTCTTTTTTTTTTGAGAGAGAGAGAGAGAGAGAGAGAGAGAGAGAGAGAGAGAGAGAGAGAGATTTTATTTTTTAGTTTTCGGCAGACACACATCTTTGTTTTGTATGTGGTGCTGAGGATAGAACCCAGGTCGCACACATTCCAGGCGAGTGCTCCACCGCTTGAGCTGCATCCCCAGCCCAATCTTCCTTGATTCTTACAGATAAAGTGTTTATATAAATAAGGACACAACCCAACAAAATGGAAAAAATATATAAAAATCCTCTACCAATTAAAAAAATAGCAAAACTAAAAACTCGATTCTCAATCATTAGCAGTGTGCTTTAAAAAATTAAAATTTAGCTTTCTGCTATAAATAACAAAGCAGATGTGTCCCTCTGTGTAGGTGAAATTATTGCATCTTTCTCAAGAAATGCATCAATGTAATTTCCACACACACACACAGGCACAGATGTGTGTCCATGTGCCTATGCAAGCACACATGCGCGCACACACACTTCAGAAACACAGCCTTATACTCACACACTCCAGACTTTAGTTACCTTTGTTGAGTTTCCTAATAAATAATGCCCCCTACAGTAGTACCCCTGGGGATGATAAAACCTCACAAGTTTAACCACTCCCTGGTTTGACCCTGTGGCAGAGCCAGGGAAAGCCCTGGCTCCCTATTGCTCAGAATTCTCTAGGCTGCATTGTCACACCAAGAGAAGAAGATTTTGGTCCAAGATTTGGAAATTCTGTAAGGGACCATAGGGAACACCTTGCCTCATTGATTAAGGTTAGCTACAGACAACTTTTCTAGACACCTTGGGGTGGGGAGAGAAAGCTTGTGCTGATTTCAACATTAGCAGCTGCCTCTGGAAGAAGCAGACTTGCCAAACCAAAGTTTTTTTGGGGGGTATGTGTAATACTTGAAGAGAATCAAAGTTTGAGGAAGGCACTAATATTTAATTAATGCTTCAAATATTCAAGACTTTTAGGTACATTCCTTTTACCTTAAAACCATCCTATAAAATAGGCATAATTATGACTCAGAATGAAAATATCATGGGGGGAGTTATTCTTGTCTGTTTTGCACCACATAGTAAATGCTTAAGAAGTGTTTGTGAAATTCAAATTAATTGGATTAAATCTTTAGTTGGTATAACAGCAGTAAAGAACATCTAGGTGTATTTTTCAGGGACTGCAGCAATACTGTTAACTGGGCATGAAGAATATTAGAAGTGACAGAATTTAGATTTGAATGCAGGTTTAGGTTTATCTGACTGGAAAACATATGATTTTTAAAGTACATCAAATACCTCCCTATGATGGTAATTTTCATGAGAAAAAACAAAAAGCTATACAACTCCCAGTAAGGCAGATATTTCTGATTTAGAGTTAAAACTTATCTAGGAAGCAGACAGAGTTGTTGATCCCTATTGGATTATTCTACAATCAAATTCTTTCCTGATCAGTGACATGGGGAGAGATTTTATATGTATCTTTTTATGCTGTCTTGGGTCCTTTTGGGGAACAAGAATAAGTAACACACACAAAAACACAACTAAGTGATGCTGAGAATGTACTGTGATTTCATTTTCATTTCAACAGGAATTTACTGTGTGTCAAGTCTGTTTTTCTGGTGTTTGTATGCAGTATTAGAGACTAGGGATATAATGGAGCAAAGAACAATTCCTGCCTGAATTAGCTCAAAGTTTTATTTTAGGCAGTAAGAAGAATCAAATCAGTGATTTCTAAACCTGGTTGTATATAAGAATAACCTATGGTATTTGCTAAAAATGCAGAATGAAGCTCTCTAGGGATCATTTTAAGAATAACCATTTTTATCAAAAGCCCAGATCATTCTGATGCATAGCCATAGTCAGGGAACATGGACTTGGATGCATGTTAGAATTCCTTCCAGCTTTTGAATTGGATGATGTTATATCATTCTAAAACGTTTTCAAAAATACAGTAAGAAAAAAAGAATTGTAGGTTTCTGCCAGAAGAACACAACTTTGAGAGAGAACACTAAGGCAAAAAGGGTGGCAGTGGTAGAGAGAGAAGAATTTGGTCTAGAAGGCCATGGGCAGCCTAGGCTAAAACCAGCCCAAATCCAGAGAGGCTTAGGCCACATATAGATTTCCTGTGTTGGTTGACAGCAAATAGCAAGAATATTCCTAGAGAACTGGTGAAGAGCATAAAAGAGTGGGTTACAAAAGTTTAAACATGGGCATTGATAAGTGTCTTGCACATAGTGCACTCTGAGCATTGGCTTAAAACATAATTATTATTGGTATGGTGGTTGTTGGTGGGTGCTTACACTGAAGACTAAGAATGGAAAGCACCACATTTCACCAGTGTCACTAAAAGAGATGGACTTGACATCAATGAGGACTCTCCAAAGGAGCTATTTTTCAATAAGACAAATGAAGCTGCTTTCTCTTGACATCCTGTGCAATGAGTGAATGAATTTTGTTGACTGTTTACTATATTTAGAGTTCTGGCCAGCTACTTTAAAGTACCAATATAATAAAGAAATTCAGAAGAGAGCTAGTATTTCTCAAGTACCTATACTGTACCAAGAGGTTTGCCTATTAAACTTAATATTCAGATTTATTCACTAAGCTAGGTGACATCAGCCACATTTTTCAGGTAGAGGAAATGAGATTCAGTAGTATTACATGGAAGTCATGGTACAATCTCCAAACTGAGTTGAAACCTACTTACTAGATTTTTTACTGCCACTCTTAGAAAAATTGCCCTAATGGTTCTTATTCTGCCTCTGCTTTAGTGGCCATACATTCATCATTTTATTAAGGCCCACATAGCCCATTGTTTTGGTTTGGTTTGCTTTACTTTGCTTTGGGATCCCAGTTTGGGTAACTTGGATTGACTTAGATTACAAAAAATAAGATAGCGCAGTTGCTTTTATTTCCAATGTCTTTCTTATTTATAAAAATAGTAAGTCAACATGTATGTCTGTACCTTATGAGTAAAGCTACAGAATACTCTAAAGTTTCCTTTCTTTAGAGGAAAGGTACTCAGTATACTTTTTTATAAAATATATACTCAGTATATATTTTATACTATAAAATAGCCTTCTATAGACCAACCTTCCTATAAAGGGCTTTCTCTTCATTAGAAAACTGGTACAGTGGCTTTTGAGGGTTATATAGTGATAAAAGCCACCTCTTAGTCTGTGTTAGTATTATTTTATTTTATAAACCCTGAAAAGTTAGGAAAACAATTGGTAATATTTTATTATATAATAATTTCATTTTTAATGTTATTAACTATTACAGTGACTAATTTATTTATAATGACTAATATTTATTGAATGTTTAATGTGTCCAGGTATTATGCCTTCACCACTGTCTTCACAAAAACAATAAGTTAGGTCCCTTTTTCATCTTCAATTTACTGATGAAGAAATTGAGCTCCATATAGACTCTCCTTAAGATATCCAGCTCATATGTTTAGTGGAAGGATTAGAATCTAATTCTATTTGAATCTTCAGTCCATCTTTTAAAACACAGCACTAAACTAGCTCCAAGTAAATAAATTTTTTGTCTCCTCAAAACATTATCTACTCGCTAAATTATCTTTTGTAGAATATTTAAAGGCATGGGAAAGATTCAATGGTCTAATAATAAGTCTCCACAACATATATAAAGGAAATGTATATATATATTTAGGAAAATGCTTGGAGGAAATACAGCAAATGTTAATGTTTTTCTTTGGTTGGTTAAGTGACATGTGCATTCTTGTGTTCTTTCCAAAGTTTTTCTGTTTTCTATATTTTCTGTAATAATCATTTATAGTTATAATATTTACATGCTATTAATTAAAATAGACTCTATTAATGTATTAGAAAGATTATAAGGAAATACAGCAAAACTGAAGAGGTTTTTACTTAGACAGCAGAGCTATAAAGATGCAATAATATTCTTTTGCTGATAATTTCTAAGTGCTTTTCATAGAAAATGTAAAAAAAAATACAAATGCTTCAGTTAACATACAAGATATTCTAGTTAATCTAGTTCCTCTCTACTCTTTTCAGGCTTAATTCTTCAAACTCTGCAAAATGTATTCAACTGATTGGTTTTACCAAACCATTTGAAGGTGCTGAATTCTTTCAGGAGTTAATAGCTATACATCTGGTTCCATTTGCCTGAAATCACTGGATTGTAAGATTTTTGAGGTCAAGGTTCTTATTACCATAGTTCTGGTATTCAGTTTACCTGATACAATGATTACACCATAAATCAAAATACATATTTGTGGAGTAAATGAATGGCCATTTTTTAACTTGAATCACTCTCCATTTTCAGCATGGCAACATGGTTATATATTCAGGCTTTAGAGCTGGTAGAAATGAAGATTAGTGCAGAACTTTCACATTTACTTTATCTTTCACAGTTTAACAGTGAAAATGCATTCATATACCACTTATGTAATTTGAATAGAAAAAGTAGAATACATGTTTTATTAAATTTTTCTCTGAGAGAAAGGAAAAGGTTAGCTATCATTATTAGCTATTATTATCTTTTAAATCTCTGCTCAAATATCACATTCATTTCCAAAGACATCCTTTATTCCTCCTATGTTCAATTCATTTTTCTATCTTGCTAGTTCCCATTTCTCTTTTTAAAACTCTATAGCTAAATTCATTGCATTGTGATTGTTTATTTATGAATGTTTCCCTTACTGTGATGTAAGCAAGAACACAAGTTCTAATTTGTTTTTGTATACCAATGGCATGGCCCATAGTCCATATTGGATAAAAATAAAACATGAATGTTGACTTTTTTCTCAAATAAGTCACAGAATGGTAAAATATTTCAATGAGGTGACATTTGTGGAAATGCTCCATCTGCTTCTGATCGCTATTCCAATGTCTGCATCTCAGTAAAGCATGCTTGACCAACCTCTCTAAAATTGCCCCATTTGTCCATCACCATTCATCTTCCTTGTTACATCTTTATCATTAGTATTTATAATCATCATCTACCATAGTACACGATTTACACATTTTTTTTATTACTTGAGTCCCCTCACTATAGTAAGACCTTTATAAAGATTGAAAGTTTTCCCACCTGTTATCTCCCCAAGCCTCTTGCACACCTTGACATATAAGAGATATCCAATTGACATTTTTTGAATAGGGGAATGTGATGTACAAAATGTAGTAATATATAAAACAGGAAAATTCAGTTCAGTGGCTCTATTGTATATCATCTAAGCTCTGTTACTGAATATCTTTTTGACAAGTGGGTGTCACTGAACTCAAGGCAATACTCAGAAAAGAACTTTGAGTTGAAATCTTTTTACCATACAAATAATAGTTGTATATATTTATGGGATACAAAGTGAAGTTATTTTATGATAATGTAGAATGATTAAATCAAACTAATCAACACACCTATTACCTTAAATATTGAACCTGTTTTATGATGAAAACATTTTAACCCGAGTTTTTTTCTCTTCTTATTTTTTTGTCTTAGTAGGTCCATCTAAAATTTGAGAATTTTATTTATATTTCCATAAACATGTTTAGTTTTGTCTTTTGTATTGTTTTTCTAGCATCTCTCTCATTTATTTTCAACTTATTGAAAATTTATTTATTCCTGCTCACATCTATTTCCTTTGACTGTAATGTTGAGTTATTCACTTGCAACATTCTTCTGTTTTGAAACAGGTGTTTATTGCTATGAACTCTTAGCTTACTTCTACATCCTGTGAGTTTAGTATACTCTGCTTCCATTTTGAAGTCTTTTACATTTATTTCTGAGTACAGATACTTTTCCCTCCTAGAAAATTAAATGAAGGTGAGGGTGAGTGTGCTTTCATTAAATTTAAATAATCCATAAATGTCACTGTCACCTCTGCATCATGCTAAACTGAAAGAGCATCTGACTGCAAGTCTGTCATTTACTTTAAAAATCTCTTTAATATCCCGCCTCTCTCAAACTTAACTGGATGAATAGAGCCATAAACTTCTCTACAAATCATGGTCAAATAATTTAATTATGAAAGTATTTTGTAAAGGAAAACCAAATACTCTTTTGGACAAAATGCAATCTGAATAAATTCCTTTTAGATCACCATGCCTCTTCCCTGTTATCCACGTGGACAGGCTGAAGAGAATCAACTGAAGAAAATCACTGATAACTTGAGGAAAAAAATGAAAGCAAAACATTAATTTTGTGATAACAAAAAATTGCTTCAGATCATACAATTTCCTCCTTTTCTTTTAGTAATTTTAAAGTAAGTACCCTGACCTATCGTTTGCTCAGATTCTCTCTATATTTAGTGAAATGGACAAGACTGTTTCCAGTAAAAGACCTTTTTTCTCTTTATAATAAAGAGACATATCCAACTTACTCAAAATGAAGTCAATACATACATTTTGTAAAATAAAAAAATAATGTTGCAGAACACCCCTCTGATTAATTCCTATAAAAATAATTGTAGGAATGTCAAAAACCATTTATATGGACTCTTGTGTACAAATTCTATAGGACCATTATTACCAGATGTGTTTGTGTGTGAATCATGTAAAATTATTCTGCTTGACTCAGAGCCAGTCCCTATGGAATGCAAAAAAAATGTTCACCAGTGTTGAGAAAACCTCAGATCAATTTTTCAGAGTGGTAAAAACAACAATACAATGTTTACTCTGGGTTAATTAGAATGTAACAATTTGATATATGGATTCAAAGTCTGGTTCTGCCACCTTCCCATTGGTGTGACTGTTAAACATTGTTGAGCTTTCTGAAACTTATTGTCCTAAGCTATAAATTTTGGTACAATAGAACTTTAATATGGGATTTGGGGGATATTAAATGAGAGAATATGAGAGCATAATATAAACATTTAGCACCATGCCTAAACACATTTAGTGACAGCAATAACTGAATATTTTCATCATGGAAAGAAAAGCTACTTTTTTTTCTAGGAACTCAGTATATATTTTCTTTTTTTTTTTTTGGTGTGAATACAGAATTTTACGAAAAGTCCATGGAAGATGTAGCATCTGGTTGGGAAGGCATTGTTTTCAAGATTGTATTAACTGAAGAATATAGAAATAGGAATTGTTAAAGATAAGGCCTAATGTGGACAAACATGCTTAGTACATGTTTAGAAACAACAAAAAATTTTAAATTTGTTTATGATTTTTTTATCATAAGCATGGTCTTATATCATTAATTATGCATGCACATACTGTTAATTTAAATATTATCAATTATTCCTAACAAGAAAATCCACCTCACAACTTGATCTTGTGCCACCAAAGTTATTCTCCACATAGTCACTGACAAAATTGTTTTCATTTATTTCCTACAAGCTATCCATGAACTCTCTTCCATAGTGAAGTTTCTATACTTCCATGATGAATATAGATGAGAATGTCCTATTGTACCAAGAAAAGAATTTAACAAAGGAAAGATAGCCTTTTTCCTCAATAATACTGGACACAAATTTGAAAGACTGTTCACTTTTATGAAGACACACTTCATTATTTCTGAATTTCTTCCCAGAAGAATAGACTGAGTATGTAAGGTGTGACTGAATGACTAGTGATATCTAATTATCACCCACTGAACACATGGCCCATAAGTGGATCTTTGGTCAATTCACATTTCTAAATTAATTAGCAAAACAGTGAGAAAGAAACGTCTAATGACTGACTATTCTCTTGGTCCACATTTAGTCAAGATTTCATTACCTGGCAGAGAATCACTAACAATTAACACCTGCACATTTAGCCTCCAACCATATTTGGTATTACATTTATACCTTTTTCTGGTTTTAGTCTTTCCTTGTGGGGAGGAAGTATGGGATTACAGAATTAATTCTGATAAACAGCTCCTCAGTTATTTTGAAAATTTGAGCTGGTATCACTGTACAGTTGCCTTGATGACCTGATGTGCCATCTGCTTCCAAGCATTTGTGGCTTCTTGGGGAATCTGCTGCTTTTTTTTGACACTGCTCCATGTAGCTCCAGAGCCCTTGCAGTGATCATATTTTGGACACATTTCTAAGTGTTGAACACAGGGGAAAGTCAGAGGTGAAAGGAATTACTTCATGGTATTTTGCAGTATGCAGAATTCTCAGTGCAGATGCTTCTACTTACTAAATATCTTCATTTTTTCCCCCTGAGGTACTAGCACAATAAATTTATCTATGCTAAGACAGGGGAAAACGCTGGGCAAAAAGCCAGAAATATCCCATTGTTTACTGTATAACAAATTAGCCTGTTAGTTTGGGTTTTCTAGCAATTCTTGGGTAGGCTGTGATTTATTTATTTATTAAATGAGTAGACTTTAATTCTTTTTTTTAAAAAAATATGTTTTTAGTTGTCAATGGACCTTTATTTTATTTATTGATACGTGGTACTCAGAATCGAACCCAGTGCCTCACACATGCTAGGCAAGTGCTCTGCCACTGAGCCACCCTAGCCCTAGACTTTAATTCTTATAAGTTTACAGAAAACTTTGTCAGAAAGTACATGGTTACCATATGCCACCCAACCTCCACTCTTTGTTTTTCCTCATATTAATATTACATAAAAAATCAATTATCATTGCAGCTGGTATACCACAGGTGTTCAAAGTGTATATATGATTTTCCTTTCACATTTATATTTTCGAAGTATATTTATCTCTGTGTTCACATAAATTATGATCATTTTTCATTCTACTTATTACATTCTATTTGAACTATATACCCATTTGTCTCTCTGGCTTGCTAATGTTTTGAGATCAGAAACTGATGCAGTGATTTTTAGGTGCCCAATATATAACTTAGTTTATTCATTATGGATTATTGGTTAAATGGAATGATGAGTGGACAAATGAATGGATAGATGTAAATTGCCCAGTCTTTGCCAAAAATATGCCCATCAGATATCAATTTCTCTTAGTGGTTGAGAGTTTAGATAGTATCTGAACAATATACAGAATATATATATATATATATATATATATATATATATATATATATATGTTTTACACTTGTTATTTGTTTGTGTTTATTCTTATTCTCATTACTTAACATTTTCCTAGTTACTTTTGTGATCTTTAAATTTTTTCAACCACTTAGCCAACTTGGATTTTTCAAAATCCTAATGGTATCTACTACAGTCTCTCAGCAGATTCCTTTTTGAAAATCTGCCCAAATAATTCACTGCTCTCTCAACTTATTTCTTCTTCACAGACATCCAAATTTTTCCAGGGAGGGGAATGAGAGAAATCTCATCATTAATGATGCTAGATATAATTCAGACAACCTTCAATCATAGTCAAATTTTATCTCACTCTTCTAGAAATGGCAAAGATATACAACAGATTTACATTTTGCAATAAAAATTTCTTCTTGCTCATTTACTGTCATTGGGAGAAAAAATTGAGTGCATTCACTATTTATGAGGAAAAGAACTTAGAGCAGTATTCTAATGAAATTTTAAAACACACCCATATTCTTAAATATTTCAACTCTCAATAGATTACAGAGGAAGTGAACTTATTTATAACCAAAGATTACTTTACAATAATGACCTGTGGTATGAAATCCATGCTCAATTTAGGAACCTGAGCTAATTATTCAGAATGCTGAAATGACCTGAAATAATCTTTTATAATTTTGCATATGAATCTGAAGCTAAGGGAGAATAAGACCCTTCCTTTTTATGTAGATAAAACATTCTTAGCCTTATGTTTTTCAGCACAATCTAAATAACTGCCTTAATTCTATTCTGTCTGCATAAATAAAGCAAAGGTTTTATCAGCTAATTAAATTTATATAAACTTTTAGCAATCTCATATTTTCCTAATTTAAAATGTGGTTTGTATCAATTTCACTGAACTTTGACTTAGATCCACTCATAGAGCTGATTTCTTCAAATACTTTTTAATAAAAACAAGTTTTTTGAAACTTTATGTTAAGAAGAAAAGTGCTTTAGATATGGACACTATTTCTCCACATTAATTATTTGTTTATTTTATGGGTCTATTCTATATGCAAGTAACACAGTTGGTAAATATTTATGGGCACCTAGATGTTGTAAAGAATGAAGTAGAGTAGAAAAGATATAGGACCAATATTTATTTATTTCAGTACTGAGTATTGAATCCTAGAACTCTTTACCACTGAGATACATTCCCAGACTTTTTTACTTTTTAAATTTTCAGACAATGTCTCTGTAAGTTACTGGGGGGGAGGGTCTTGTTAAGATTATAAGGTTGACATGAATGTTTATAGAATCACAATTCACAATTGCTAAATTGTGAAATGAACCCAGATGCCCTTCAGTAGATGAATGGATAGGGCAACTTTGGAATATTACTGAGCATTAAAAAAGAATAAAATCATGACATTTGCAGGTAAATGGATGGAGTTGGATAATACGATGCTAAGTGAAGTAAGCCAATTCTCCAAATCCAAAGGCCAAATGTTTTCTTTGATATGAGGATGCTGACTTATAATGGCAATGGGGGGCATGGAAGGAATGGAGGTACTTTAGATAGGACAAAGGGGAGGGAGGGGAAGGGAGGGGACATAGGGGTAGGAAGGTTGGTGGAATGAGTTAGACATCATTACCATAAGTACATGTATGAAGAAACAAATGGTGTGAAAATACTTTGTATACAACCAGTGACTTGAAAAATTATACTCTATATGTATAATGAAATGAATTGCATTCTGCTGTCATATATAACAATTTAGTATAAATAAATAATTTAATAAAATGTGTATAATCTATGATTATTAAGTAAGAATAAAATAATAAAAGATAGATAATGAAATAAAAAAAGATTATGAGCCTGGCCCCAAATTTGTAATCCTCCTGCCTTGGTCTCCAGAGTTGCTGGGATTACAGTGTCATGGCACCTGGCATAGTTTCTATATTAGACTGATCAAGTATTGAATGTAGAAATATACAGATTAGAGTCCATTGTATTAAGAACCTAGATATAGTGGTATGCTGATAGATATACAAAGACTTGCTTTCTGGAGGGGAAAAAAAGTTCTGACTTGCAGCATTAATTGATTTCCATGATATAAATTAAATTTTCAGACAATGTGTGTGACCAATTTCAAACTACCTATGTAAAGTCACTAAATATAAAGTTGAAGAGATATGCACACAATTGGCTTTTTCAATTCAATGTGACAATTAGCAAAGCAACACTGTAAAGATAGCTAGAAATATGTACAGTGATTATTTTTTTTCAGGCACGATCCTAAAGAATATGTGAATGCTTACTAACATAATAAATCCTATACATTGTGAAAGAATATTGGCCAAAATTGCTAATTTGAATATCTAATTCTGCTCATTCGTTCTAGTAATACAGATGCTACTGAAATATAATTGCAATATTATACATAAAAGATTATATTAAATTTTCTAGATCACCTCTTGTGGATATTAGAAGCTGTTATGAACAAGAGATGCAAAGATGGATAGGGTGTAGCCTTAATCTGTACATTCTGGAGAAGGTCACTAAAAATATGATTCCAGTATACAATTCCAAGTAGTAAGATGGAGATAAGCATCTTTCCAACAGCACATGTGTGGACATTTATCCTACTCTGATACAGGATGGCTTCGTGGGAAATGGTGCTGTTAAAACCACTTTAGGAAATATGCTCTGCCACTTTAGAGCCATCCCTATGTAGTCAACAACAATCTGGTCCCCATAGTTGAAATAGTCTCGGTATACTTCATTGAAGATGAAGTATGTCCTTGATTTTGTGGACATGGTAAATAGGGGCTAAACTCAGATAGAACTTTTAAGTGATAATGTGAGAACTTTCATGGAACTTACAGGCATTTCTTCACAATGGTGACAAGTTGGGAAAGCCCTGATGGTAGGCTGATGGACCAGGGTACTCATTTATTTATCATGGTACTGGGGGATGGAACCAAAACTTTGTGCATACTTTGCAAACACTCTACCACTGAGTTATAGCCCTATAAAATAGGTAGTTTATAAATTCCAACTGTGAGCTTAATAAAGTCATTTTCCTGGAAGACTTGTTTCCTTTATTTGTGAAATAAATGAGTTGACGTGGATAATAAAGACAGAATGATTGCTACTGTTTATTGTGTGAATTCAGTGTTGTTACATCTTTCACACACATAATGAATTCGCACAACAATCCTAGGAGTGAATATCTGTCTTTATCTATTTACATTTGAGAAATCTGAAATTCTTCAGTTAGGAAGGGCCAGAGGAAGAAATCCCACCCTGTTCTTTCTGACTCTGACATTTTAGACATCTCTTGAGATAGATCTCAGGATTAATGTTCTTGATCTCAGAAATATCTTTGGATCTTCCCTTAATTGTTGTGAAAACAACACAGCAGAGCTGTACAGACTGGGGATTCAAGCTATGTCCATTCACTTATATGCAGCTTTGTAAATGAGCTCTGGAAATGCTACGAAAACTTGCCACCAAGTCTTCACATTAACTTTTCAGCAATATTCCCCAGTATACTAATTAGGAGGGAGGCCCATCTTCTCTTTGGCCTTTGAAAAGTGATTATTTGCTTGATTTCTCTCAACAGAAATCTTCTCATAGCCTCTGATATTTTCTTTCACCTCTTCTGTGTTGTTTATTGTTAATTAACATTTTTTAAAATGCCTCTTCTGAATGCATCTCTAACATAGAGCAGAAAAGGCAAGTAATTTGATTTTTTTCGCACCCCCTATGAAAATAACCAAATGGAATTTCATAAGTTAACCATAGTTTTCCACAACTCTGGAATTTTATAAGCAATTCCCACTTCTGGGAGTGGTATCCATCCCATATTTTTTTCCTCTGGATAAATTCTCCTTTTCCTTTGTCACTGAAGTAAACCTCTGACACAAAGTCCTAAATTGTCCTCCAAATTGACTGTATTGTGTTTCATGGTGATTTTTTCCTTCTCTTATGTAAAAGTTGTTAACTGCTTAAGGCTAGAGAATGGATTTTATAAACCAGTTAATCTACACTTAGTGCAATGATGGTATGGATTAGTGTGGAAGATTTGGGGGGACTAGAGTTCAAATATTTATAGTTACATTTATAGCCACTTTCCAAGGAGGCCTTTGAAGAATTTTAAAAATTATCTGACTTACAAATTTATGTGTATAAGTTAGACAATAAGACAACTCACCTCAAAAGGTTTTGTGAAAATTAAATAGAAATGGTTTATGTAGAGTTCTTGGTACAGTGTCTAGCACAAACTAATCATTTAACAAATATTATTATTAGGTTTGCAAATACTAAGTTAAGAATGAGTAAGTATATATTTTTATTCCTTCAGAAAATATTGATGTTTGCATGATGCTATGCATATATGTAAGACTCTGGAATGCAGGAGTGAATGCATTGAATTGCCCCCCAATTTCTATAGAGTTTTTATTCTATTAAAGACATACAGACATCAAATATATGAACTATCAAGTACACTATGATACATAGGAAAATAAAGCAGAGCAAGAGGATAGGTAGCAACAAGGAAAGTGACATTTTATATAAAAGAGAGACTCCAGATTATGGTTAGATTTTTCATGTACCTGAATGAGAAAGGAACACATCTGCATCACTATTTGGAGGAAAAGTAAATGCAAAGGCCCTGAGGCTAGAGTTACTTAGGCATCAAAGAAAAGCAAGCCAAATGGCTGGCTGGTGAAAAGCGAGAGACGTGAGGGAATGTTAGGAGGTAAGATTTTTTTTAATTTTTTTTAATTTGTTTATGATTATGCTGTTCTATCATTGGTTCACTTTGAGGCATGTATGTGCCATTCATCTGCATATAATCAGAAAATACAGTCCACTAGTGTTGTATAATTTATTTGTTGATCTTTAAGAAACTTTGTGGGGAAAAGGAAAGGTCACTGTTTCAGATAAATGACTCTCTCTAAGGGGAAGATTAGAAGGTAGGAAAGAATGGGGTAATATTTATGTGGGCCAGAAAGCAGGAACCTGTCACAGAGCAGGAGATATGCCCACAAAACCTAAAAGGTTAATTTATTCTAGAGGGAGGATCTCCTGTTAAAACAGTTCTCCTGAAAGATTTAGTAATATCTTGCTTACTTTGAGTTTCCTTCCAGTATCTTTCCAAAGCTCATTCTAAAATGCATTTATAAATCACTTACTAAATTCCAGAGACTGAAATGAGCAAATGATCAGATTTCCTGCCTCCAGTCAGTAGCAACCCTGGAGTAGGGCAAGGATGGAAGGTTGGTGGGGCCTCATCAAAGAGATATATATTGTCTACATTCAAATATTATAATAGTTTGGATTATTCAAATAATAAAAGAAAATAAGAAGAACAGACAGAGTCAGAAATTTATTCTCTTTTATTGCTGAGTAAAATTCCATTGTGTATATATGCCACATTTCTTTTTATCCATTCATCCACTGAAGGGCATCTAGGTTGGCTCTACAGTTTAGGTATTGTGAATTGCGCTGCTATAAACATTGAAGTGGCTATGTCCTGTAGTATGCTGTTTTAAAGTCTTTGGGGTATAAACCAAGGAGAGAGATAACTGGGTCAAATGGTAGTTCCATTCCCAGATTTCCTAGGAATCTCCATACTGCTTTCCATATTGGCTGCACCAATTTGCAGTCCCACCAGCAATGTATGAGTGTACCTTTTCCCTCCACATGCTTGCCAGCACTTACTGTTGTTTGTCTTCATAATAGCTGCCATTCTGACTGGAGTGAGATGATATCTTAGAGAAGTTTTGATTTGCATTTCTCTAATTGCTAGAGATGATGAACATTTTTTCATATACTTGTTGATTGATTGCATATCCTCTTCTGAGAAGTGTCTGTTTAGGTCCTTGGTTCATTTGTTGATTGGGTTATTTGTTTTTTTTGGTGTTTATCTTTTTGAGTTCTTTATATACCCTAGAGATTAGTGCTCTATCTGATGTGAGGGGAGTAAAAATTTGCTCCCAAGGATGTAGGCTCTCTGTTCATCTCACAGATTGCAGGTAAATGGATGGAGTTGGAGAAGATAATGCTAAGGTAGCCAATCCCCAAAAAAGAAATGACGAATGTTTTGTCTGATATAAGGAGGCTGAGTCATTGTGGGGAAGGGAGGGGAAGCATGGGAGGAAGAAATAAATTCTAGATAGGGAAGAGGGGAGGGAGGGAAAGGGAAGAAACAGGGGATTAGCAAGGATGGTGGAATGTGATGGATATCATTATACAAAGTACATATAGGAAGACACAGATTGGTGTCAACATATTCATATACAACCAAAGATATGAAAAATTTTGCTGTATATGTGTATTAAGAATTGTAATGCATTCCAATGTCATTTATTTTTTTAATCAATAGGAAAAAAAGAAAATTGTCAGGAGCACTGCAAATGAACTAAAAAATGTGAAGCACCTTTAGTTCTACTTAGTACATGCAAAGCAGATGGTTGAATTATATTGGTCCTCATGATTTTTAAGCATTAATTAATTCTATAGCATCTCCTGAAGGCAGATAAAACTAACTGGTATGTATTGATAAGTAAATAAAGGTATTTGTGTTTATTGGCTTATTAATTTCAGTTACTCTTGCCTTTGTCATTGACAAGTTTCCAGAATTTGCACTGATCTAGTTTAAGGTAAGACTCACATTTGGCAGTTAAAATAAGCGTGATTTTTAAGTGATTTTCTAGGTGGTAAGACATACATTATTATTTTATTATCTATCCCAATTTGAGGACATTTATACATAAATCTGAGTCATTCTCAAGAGATTATCTCATGTGACAACATACTTGGATATAAGTGTGATTATAGAAGTAATTCTTTTCACTTGAGAGACAAAATTAAAAGCTCTGCATTATTTTGATCTGTTTTTTATTTCTATTTCTTGTCTACATAGTAGCAAAATTATATTTAGACAGATGAAAAGATAACATCATCTTTGAAAGTAGAAAAGAATCTGCATTTGATCAGTCTTACATGGATTATCAGTTCCAATTATTAATGAAATAAGAAGTTATTGAACACTTATTGCTGCTCATAACAACCTGTATTTTGTCTAGGTATTTTAGCAACTTAAGAGAGTTTCTCTTAAGAGTTTGAGGCAATTTAGATAATGGATAAACAATGCTGGCTTGGAGAGACCCTGTGCCTACTAGAAGAAAACATAAGCCCTACTCTCCATCATATTGGCTTAGGAAACAACTTTCTCAAAAGACTCTTAAAGTGCAAGAAGTAAAATCAAGAATCAATAAAAGAGATGGTACCAAACTATAAAACTTCTTCACAGCAAAATAAATAATAAAGAATGTGGAGAGGGAGCCTATAGAGTAGGAGGAAATATTTGCCACCTGTACCTCAGAGTTTTTATCTCTAGGATATATAAAGAACTCAAAAAACTTAACACCAAAAAAAATTTAAAAACAAATAACTCAATAATAGGCAAAGGAACTGATTATGCACTTCACCAAAGAAGAACTACAAATGGTCAAAAATATATTAAAAAAAGTTCAACATCTCTAGCAGTAATAGAAATGCAACTTAAAACTACACTGAAATTCCTTCTCACTCCAGTCAGAATGGCAATTATCAAGAATACAAGTAACAATAAATTCTGGTGAGGATGTGGGGAAAAGGTACACTCATACATTGCTGGTGGGACTAAGAATTGGTGCAACTACTCTGGAAAGCAGTATGGAGATTCTTCAGAAAAATTGGAAAAGAACCACAATTTGACCCAGTTATCTCCCTCTCTGGTACATACCCAAAGGGCTTAAAATCAGTATACTACAGTGATGGAGTCACATCAATGTCCGTAGCAGTCCAATTTACAATAGCTAAACTATGGAACCAACCTAGATTTCCTCCAGTAGATGAATGTATAAAGAAAATGTGGTATATAAACAGAATGGAATATTATTCAGCCATAAAGAAAAATAAAAATGTGGCATTTGCAGGTAAATGGATGGAACTGGAGACTATCATGCTAAGTAAAATAAGTCGATTTCCAAAAAACCAAAGGTCAAATGTTCTCTCTGATATGTGGATGTTGACACACAATAATGGGGCAGGAGAGAATAAAAGTTCTTTGGATTAGATAAAGGAAATGAAGGGAAGGGAGGGAGGATGGGAACAGGCAAAACAGTAGAATGAATCAGACATAACTTCCCTGTGTTCATGTATGGTACACAACCAGTGTAACTCCACATCATGTTCAATCACAGAATGGGATCCTAATTAAAATAAGTTATACTACATGTATCTTTATCAAAATATATTCTACTTATGTGTATCTAAAAAGAACAAATTAAAAAAAAATACTAGCTTGGAAGCAAAGTTCAATTTCTGATATTCTGTTTTGGCTGTAAGACTTGGGATAGGCTATTGGGTTTCCAAGTGACACATGTACTCATCAATACAAGAAGGTAATTATGAGAAATATGTTGCTACATGTATGTGCCTACAGCATCAACTGACATATAGAGCCAGTCTGCTAGTTTAGCTAGCTAGAACTTGTCATTGCTGATTTATACTGGAAACTTCCTAACAGCCTGGGGACCACACTGGTCAGGCTCTCCCCACATCCCACAGGGCACTACAGGAGCCCCTTCCTCTGGCCTTCTGTATTCCACTCCATCCAGCCCTGCTACTAGTGCCATGTACGGCCAGAGACTTGACAGCAAGACTGAGAATGAAAGACTAAAAATGAAAGAGAAAGATGGAAATCAAAGAAAATGTTGTTTTATCATAACAGGAGGCTTCTAGTGCTCCATCAATGATATAGAAAGATAGATAACTAAATATCAGTATGACGTAAAATGTTACAAATTTCAGCTGCATTTCTCATCTAGGTATTTGAAATTATTATAATTTCACTGCATATTTGTATAGAGTTTTAATATACACAAGGTAGAAGGTAAATGTGATTAACTTGTGAAGATCTAGAGCTTTAGAATTAAGCATATATGAACTAAATCCCAGCTCTGTCACTAACTGTGCAATCTTGGGAAGATCACTTAACTTCTCTATGCCCTCAGTGTTTTAATTTGAAGAGAAATATTATTGAGAATTATTAAGGATTTTAATAAAATTGTATAAGGACATATACACAGCTATAGAATCCCATTGGAGAAAATTCAGTAAGATTTGCAAATAGTACCTTGAAAAACACATTCTTTCTCTGTTGTCTGTAATTGTTGCCATCTATTCATTTTCTACCATCAATAGAAGCAATATTATTCAAGAGGACTAGAAACAAAGTAAGAAACTACTGGTAAAAATGATTATAAAATAATCCCACAAAAGTAGAAAGAATATGTGTTAATATACTATGGTTATTAAAATGCAATAAACCATGTGGCTATATATCTTATTGATATTTTCCCATGTTTTAACATTTTTATAGAAATAATGTACTTTCCAGCTTTGGGCAAATTACACATGCAAAAAAAATTGTGACCATCTCCTGACTTGTAGTGCTATTCAGAGTAAACCTGCTGCTCCCTGCTGTCTCTCTGGTAGCTACAATAGGAAGCATTGCTCCTGAAAAGCCAAAACTGCTCATATTGTTCTTTCTCCATTGCTTTCCACTACCATGTAGCTGAGTAGCTAGATTGACCTACCATCCCATCTCTTGTGACTTTGTGTCTACTTTATTTGTTTTTTTTTTTATTTTGAATTACCTGATTTTTTTTCTTGTAAAGAGAAACTTCTTCAGTACACACACACATACACACACACACACACACACACACACACACACACACTTTTTATGGCTATTTCTTGTTTCTACACTACAACTTAAATTCTTCTCTTTTTGTAGGCTGGCTTGTTGCTTCCCAGTGTTCCTCACTGACACAAGCTCCATGAGGGCAGGGGGGTGTGCCTAGTTATCAATTTCTGTATGCAGAGTGCTCATGTTTTGCTTAATATGGATGACAAGCACAGTAACCATAAATGCATTTTCACATAATATGAAGTGCCCAAGTATGGTAGTGAGCAGCCCAAGTCATTTTACACACAAACAAGGTCTTTCCTGGTGTTTTTTCTTTATTTCCCCACTAAAGTTGGTGGATATACTTAATTTATTTAAAAATTATGGCAAGCATATATAAAATTTTGCAATTGCAACCATTTTAGGGTGAAATTCAGTGATATTAAGTGCATTCACAATATCATGCAATCATCACTATTTCCAAATCCTTTTACCTCCAAAGGAAACTCTTGACCAGTTAAACAATATCTACCCAAATACCCCACTTTCTAGTCTGTAGTGTCTGCTTACTCTCTCTATTGATCAACCTATTCTATGTCTTTGTATATAATTGAAATCATATACTTGTATTTTTTGTCTTGTATAATTTTATTTAATCATATAATATAATATCACATAACTGTATAAATCATATAATACTTGCATTTTTGTTTATTTCATTAAGCACAATATTTTCAAGGTTTATCCATATTGCAGCAAATATCAGTTCATTCTTTCTTATTGCTAGATGGTATTTCACTGTATGAATATTTTACTTTTTTGTGCATTCATTTGTTGGTAGACAGCTAGACTATTTACACCAATAATATCTTTATGAACATTGATAAACAAGAGTCCCTGTTTTAAGTGTATTTGACTATATACATAAGATTGAAACTTTGTATGGTAACTCTTAACTCTTAACTCTTAACTGGGGAATCTCCAGATTTCTTCATTGTTTTATAGCAGAGGGTTTCAATTGGCTTATCCTTGAGCTGAGATTGGGAGGAAGGAGTGAATGAACAAAAGCCTAAAAATATTTTTTAATACACATGTCCAAAATTATCAAATGACTAGACAAAGAAATAGCACCATTCAAATTAGTGGCAATTATACGCAAACACACTGAAAAATATCAGCAAAACTTAAACCATATTTCAAGCAAGAAAAACTAGTTGAAATATCTATCCACATCAATAGAGAACCCTATAAAGGAACTCAACAATTTAAATAAATACAATGCAGATTATATTTTCTTTTAGTTTTCAAATAAGTTCTAAAATCACTTGCAGGCTGAAATCTAAGAAATATTTTGGAATTCTTGCTCTTTATTCTTTTTTGGTAGTTAGAGATTAAGGAGAGAAAAGGAAATATTTCTCCTTATTTTTAAAGATTAACTCTCCTTTTTGAGTGTGTAAAATAACTTTTTTCCCACAGGCAAAAAAAATAAAATATTTTTCTTGGGGGGGGGGGGAAGTCTGCTTTAAAAATAAGAACCCATCCTTATTCCCTGTAATTTCTTGATTTTTCAACGTGACTCCCTTGTTCCAAAGAGATGAAAAAGTTTTAAAATTCATCATAAATATTATAAAAACAGCAAAACAAGACAGTCCTTACTGTGTACAAAGCTCCACTATAGGCACAGGTATAACTGGCTGAATCTTCTAGGGAGTTATAAGAAAACAGATTTCATTTTTTACAAGACGGTCTCCTACAAAAAGTTGTAATTATACTACTTCTGTAGTATAACTTTGTGGTATATGTGGTGTCTGTATCTATGTATTTTTTCTATTTATTCATCTACCTTGTGTTCCTGTTCATTTTTACCCTCACCATTGGAATACTTGAAACTGTTTTACCCAGAGGAGGCTCAATGTGAACAGGTAGTTGATTCCTGTACTATCACGACTTTAGCCTATGTAGAACAAGGTACTCAAATATCATTGGGGTCATTTCTGTTTTTATTTCATACAATTTATAATAAAAGTTTGGAGTTTGAAAATGTCACTAAACCTCCAAAGGCTGTTTTCTTTTTTTTGTAAATTGAGGAGTTTACTAGATTATTGGTTTATATATTGTTATTTTAAAATTATAAGTGAAGATAATGGATAAATAAGTCAGTGGGACTTGGGATTTGCTACCTATTTCAAGCACAGTGTTTTTACTTTAATTTATCTATGCATTTAGAATCTGTTAACAATTCTGTTTGGGGAGAAGAAGAAAATTCCCATATTAGAACATTCAAATATGAACTATTCGGTAACAATAAATTATTGTTATGTCAGTATGAACTTCACTTATTTTCTTGACATAGAGCCAGTAAAATGACAGCATTCAATTAGTTTGCATGGTAATGAGCAAAAATAAATCAGTACTGTATCATACTTTAAGTATTGGTAAAGTTCAGAGCAACCTGTTTATAGTTCCCAAAATGATTAAAACCAAGAATATTAAAACATTGTGTAGCATGAGTCACAGCTTATTATTCAATGGATACTGGCATGACAATTATATATATATATATATATATATATATATATATATATATATATATATATATATATATATACACACACACACAAACACATCTGTATGTAGTCTTTCATTAAAATATCTTTATTTGAACCAATGGGATAAATTTTGTATGCAGTCTTGACTCTAAATGAGGAGCCACTCAGCATGAAGATGTCATATATCTATTGGTAGAATCAGTTCTTTCATGATTTATGGAAATTTTTCTGGAAGGTTAAAGTTGACTTACGTTATTTGCTTCAATCTGTGACCAATTTGTCTCTTTCTATATTTGCAAACACCATCTACAGACTGCTATCTCTATCTTTGGGTCAACTTTCTTTTAGAATGCCACTCATTCAAATGAATATGAATAAAAGTCACTACACATCAAGCATTCTTTAAAAAGCTGAGAATTCAGTAGTTGCCAATCATATAAAACCACCCATCCTACTGGGATTTATATTTTGTGAGAAGTCAGAGATAATAAACTAATGGACACGTGACTGACATAATTAAGAAGAATCACTCTGGATTTTGTATTGAGAATAGTCTGACAGATGCCAGGGACAGAATCAAGAAGAAGAGTTACAATGAGACAGGGGAAATGAGATGACAGCTTGGACAAAGGTTTTGCAAGTGAGGTTCTTAGGTTAGTTCTGTATACCCATATTCATCCTACTTCCCCATTTCCCTATAATACTAACCCCCAAAGTTGCAGACAACCTTATCTATACTTTACCAGTTTATTATGAAGAAGAAGTTGATAATCACACAGTAATAAAGGTCAATAATATCCACCTGTGAGTTAAGAAAAATCATTTTTATTTTTCTTGGAAGTAGTTATTAGTATATTTTATACCCTGAAACATAAAGAAAATATAACAACATGCCAAGGGACCATGATAAAACTAAAAATAAAAATCAAATGAGAAATTTTTATTGAATTGTTCAGATGAAATTGTTCTGAATGAAATAACAAAGTGATTAACACACTTAATTGGTTTCAGTATTCAGGTATGGGTGAGACAATTAAGGTTTCCATAATAAGATTAATAATAGCTTTCTTATCTACTCCTGAAAAATAGGAAGGTTAATTTTTTCCCAAAGATAGACCAGTAATGATAATATTTGGAGCACTACACATGAGTGCCACCATTTCATCTTGGTAGAATAAAAATAGTACACTTTTACTGTGTTTAAGCACTGGGGAATCCAATGGAAGGTTAGAAGGAGGAGAGGGAGGAGGAAATGGTAAGGAAAGGAAACCTTGACTATTCTTTGAAGTGTTTCTAAGATAACTTAAGGTTGTGAGTCCATAAAACAAAAGCAACCAACTCCTTTTCTTGAATTTTAAGATATGATTCTTTTTAGTTGCAATATGAATTTGATCCACAAACAGGTGATTTTGGATGGAAAAGAGTCTCTATTGGAGATCTGAAATGCAATAAAAGCAAGGAGGAGAGGAACAGTTCTTTATTCACTTATAGGGAGTAGCTCTTCCTATTATAGCTATGGCAGCTATCCCTGGCTAACTTCAAGGCTATTGCAAAAGTCTTAGATTCTCCTCATTATATAATCAGAGATATATTGATAATTTATAAAGCATTAATTAATATAAAATTCCACTCATTTTATATTTATGTATGGGGCTCTTGGTCCTGGATCTTGAAAAAATATTTGACAACACATTTTCTAGTTCTTAGGGAATACCTGATCATATGTAAGGTTATGAGCAGAATCATTAGAGGATCTTCAAGGGACTACTACCAAAATCTTCTAACTTCAGATTGACAGGAAAAAATGATAGGTTTGAAGACTGTGCATAATCCATACCACTTAACATATCAACACAATTATCAACACAATTTTACATACAATTAAAGGTGAAATAGTACTTTCTGTTTTGAAGACTATGAAGTGTTTACTGAAATAAAGAAGACAGAAACTGCTGCAGAATAGTCCAAAGATTCTTAAAGGTCGTGGTCATAATGAATTAATTCGATGGATTGGGATATTACCTAAATAATGGCTGTGCCATTTATTTATATTAAAATTTCATTCTGGAGGTCATTGAAATTCCTACAGATGTTACTACCTCAGGGGAAACAACCCTGAAGAGTATCATATGGTTAAAATTATGTCATTGTGCGTAACTACAAAGGCTGTCAAGAGATATAAAAGCAAATAACTGATCAGATAGCCTGAGAATAGTCAGGAAAAAAAATTAACTCAACAGTACCATATTTTAAGTAAGGATAGCGACAATAGGAATGCTGCCATCCATTGAATGGTCACTGTGTCTCACAGTGGCTTGGTGCCTCCAACTTCAAAGCAGCTCTGGTATCACTATTTCAAAATTGAGGAAATGAGCATCAACACTAAGTATTTGTTTACTGTTTCTTTTTCTTTTTCTTTTGGTTAAAACCATTTTCACTTCAGTAAAGTCCTACCTCATCCTACACATTCACTTTGTACTATTCTCAGCCCCATTAGAAACATAATTTCTGACCTACCAAGACTGTTTTTCTCTCTCAGTAGATTTGACATATCACACCCCTGCAACATAATCTTACACACCCTCATGTGTTCCCGATCCAAATTTCAAAGCATGGCAAGAAGCTAACAGAGTTAATTACAATGCATTACAGGGGTTTAAATACTAATCCCAAAACTAGAAAATATTTGAAGAGTGCTAAGATGCAGTATCTTTCCTTCTTTCTGCCCACTAAATCCTTCCTCCTCACTTATGACCAATCTACATCTGGAGAAGAAGCATAAGACCAACAAACAATATGAATATGAACTCTGGTCTTATAAAAACAAATGACCAGCCACTGATTGAGCAGTGAATATAAACATCACTGATAGGTGCTTTCTGCATATTTTTGTCATTGAATTTTCCTGAATCCTTAACATATGCATTGTTTTTGCATCTTACTCTTACAGATTAGGTCTCATGGAACTTAGTCAGCAGAGCAAGTATTCAAAAACAAATCCCTCTAATGTCAAAATCCAGGCTAGTTTCCTTGGGTGCTGTTTTACTGTCAAATTTCAACACAATTATCCTCTATCTTCCATGGAATGAGCTGTGAAAAGTAGTACAAACTCACCATGTTTACCACAAACAAGTCAAAAGATTGCATTTCATGAATAAAATAATGTTTATTATTGTTTTAATATGCTAGTCACAAATATTCAGGCCTTGAGTTCATATCTATTGCTGATGTTGATAATAGAAAACTAGACCTCTCAACCCTTTCATTATCACTTAGCATATAACACCTTTGTGTTCACTTAATGATTTCCATTCATTTAGCAAGCTAACTTTGGTTTAGTTGGAGCTAGAATTTTTCACATTTATCTGTACAAAACTGTTTTTTATCTGTTTCACATTGTACTGAATCAACCTTGTACTCATTTTTGTCACCATTGATCTGATCCTCAAATAAGTTCCCAGTGCACATATAATTTTCTACATCACAAAGCATTCACTCCCTAAAGAACCTCAATCTAAGGAACACCATAATGTAAACCCATAAGGGCAGTTCCGTGCTCTGTTGTTCATAGTTGACCCCACGTTTAGGACAGCTCTTTACACAGGATGGCCAATCAGGAAATAACTCTTCAGTGAGCAAAGAATATACCTTCTCTCTTAGTAATTATGTCCAGCAATCATATTTATCTAGCAAAATATTTACCAATTATATTTCAATAATTTAATATTTAAGAATAGTTAAATGTTCATGTTTCAATTATCTACATATTCAAATCATTAAAATTTTTCATCTAGTCTTTCTTTTCCCTTTCTTTAAGTCTTTTTTCTTTGAAGACTAAAATTTTAAGCATGCAATACTAATTTGTCATCCTCATGGCATCTTGAATAAAGAAAGTCTGTTTATCCCACAGTGGTTGGATAAACTTAGCTGATTGCTCCAGAACTAAAGGCGTACCCAAAACAAGGAAGGCAGTAGAGTCCAGGAAGTGCCCTCCTCCTCTTGGCCCTCTCTCAGTTCTTCTAGTGCTATTTGGACATAGCAAATGCCCTGAAATGAAAATTAAAGGCTTTGGAATATTTGGCAGAAAAAATATATTCTAGAAGTAAACCCTCAGTCTCAGTCTCAGATTGTCTGTCTGTGAGAAAGCATCATTATTTAGAATTTGCAATGTGAATGATAAACAAAAGAAACAATGAAGAAATTCCTCATTTTCAAAGGTACATAAATTTGTGATTATTTAAAAATAAGAGTACATTTTAAAAGGCCTAAACATTTTAAATAGAACTTTTTCCTGCTACAAGAGACGTAGCATTTTATCTTAACTTTGGCACTTGTCAAGCCATGGAACTTAATTTAAATGGGCTAAACCTTGTCTCTTGGCAACCACAAGCCACAGGAATTGGTAGCACTCTCTCTGGAGGAAGAACATGCTTCTCAATATTTATGAGTTACATTATTAACTCTTCTGTCTTCTCTCCAGCTAAATGCTGGCCTTTCTTTTGAAAAACCACAAAGTTAAGCACTCCACATAGGCAGAAAGGATTTTCACTGTTTTCTCCTGGTATATTTGTGTTCAATTAATTCACATTGAAGAAAAGATTTACATTTTAATAAAACATTCAAAGATATTATTTATAGGTCAAATGAAGTCATTAATAAATGCACACTATGTCAATCAAATGCTCCCTGATAAAACGGAGAGGAAAATACACTTTAAATATATGATCTACAAGATTTCCTTAATCACTGAATTTCAGAACAAGGTTCTGGAGGCCCATTTACCTTCCTCCCCAGAGCACTTGGTTCTTATCATAGACATAAAGATGGCACTTTGGGAGCTGTTATAAGTATGTCTGTCTGGACTAACAGTCTCTCAGATTATGTATGATGTATTATTCAAAGAAAAAATAAAAGGGATTTCCACCAGGTGGCCCTCAAGTATGACTTCACCTCATAATGCTTATTAAAGATGGAGAAACAAATGCAAGTAAACATAACAACCATTTTTTTCCCCTAGGTGAAGAAAAATGCCAGTAAGTTTTTCTTTTTAAGAAGTAGGGCTGGGCACGTTGGCACATGCCTGCAATCCCAGCAGCTCAGGAGACAGATGAAGGAGGATCACAAATTCAAAGGCAGCCTCAGCAATTTAGTGAGGCCTTAAGCAACAGACTTAGAGACACCCTGTCTCAAAATAAAAAATAAAAAAGGCTGAGGATGTGGCTTAATGGTTGAAAGGCTGGGTTCACTCCCCCATTAAAAAAAAAAATGTGGTGCTTGTGGTTTCTGATTTTATAATCTCTAGACCTGAACATTTAGACAATATATATTAAAATTGAGGATAATATTCTAATGACAGGATGGAAAAAATGTTCATCTATATGCTACAGATACATAACTATGTTAAAAGTAAAAAAAAATAAAATTTGACTAAAATTTTAAAAATTCTCCTAAAAAGAATTCAGTGTTAATTTTAAGAATCCCTCAAAGACTTTAGAATATTATAGACTATACAAATAAGCATAAAATAAAACACTTTATTTTATTCATTCAACAAGTAATAGAGTCTTTAAGATTGTTGAGTACTGGTTACACCACCAAGGTTAATAAAATATATACTAGCTCAAGAAATATACATCAAAATGAGAGAAACTATCTATTTGAAAATTAGCCATGCAAAATTAAAACAAAAACAAAATTAAAGAAAGGATATATTTAAAAATCCAAAGGAAAAAGGTCAATCCTAATTTGGGAGATCAAATAGGCTCCACAACAGACATTAAGAGTTCATCTGATTACTAATGATAAGCAGAATGCAAACAGGTAAAGAAGAAACATAGAACAGACTTGAAAACCAAGATGAAGAAGTAACATAGCACAGCCATGCGAATTGTGAGATCGAACAAAATTGCTGTTACTGCATCCCCTTGAACTGGCTCTATTAACTTGATGTTTTTATTGTGAATAATCCCAAATCACACTTGGGTAAAAAAAATGACTTTTAATTTTATTTATACTGTCATTTGCTTTTTTTGTATGTGTGGAAAATAAGCTAAAATATTTTAGAAACTTTAATTGCTTCACATTTGAACTAAAGCAATGATATTTTTTAAATTTTCTGTCTACAGATAGCAACATATTATATTCACCATGAGAACACATGACAGTAATACATTAATATGTCCTTATATCTGAACTCATCTCTTAAAAGAAAAAAATAGTAATTATGTGACTCCAGAAATAAACCCACCTTCAAAGCTGAGCAGTTTCACCAAAGATTGGAAAAATCTAAGTGTCAGCAAGGAGGTAGGGAAAAATGTTTCATGAGATGTTAATATATGCATAAACTGGCATGAGATTATTGAGTGACAATTCATCAAGTGACTTGTCAAAAACTTCCATGTCTTTTGTACTTTGTTATGCAACAGCAAAATTGTGATGTTTCAAAGGAATATGTAAATGTTCTGATTCAGCAATTATGTTTCTAATAATTTATTCCAAAATAATGACTATTTAAAAATCATCTTGTGCTTATATGTATAATATAGAATATTTGTAATAACACATATGCCTAACAATAAAATATCAGCTAAACATAATCATGATAACATAATATGCAGCTATGAAGGCTTACAATGTAGTATGTGTAGCACACATAGGTAGTTCATGGAAACTTTATCATATATTTTAAGTGATGTTTATCATAAATTCTTGCATATACTGAGTGCTCACTCAGCTTAACTATTGTTATTTTTGTTGTCTGTTAGTAATAAAATGTATATAATTACAACGAATAAACAAGTTTTATATCTGTATATATAAAATAATCATAGATAAATAGTTGTACATATGTAACACTATCTCAAGATTTGTCATATTTAGGACATTATAGTAATTTATACATCATTATTTATTTTGTCAATAAGGTCTATAGATATTTCATGAGATTACCAATGTTTTAAAATCATATTGACCTCCTTCAAAGTGACATAGACTCTGAAAAAAAGTGTTACATTTTAGTTTTAGTGCCTTGTTTTATTAGAATAAAAGGTCTTTAAAACCTAAAGTTGCCAAAATGCCAGATAGGACTTCATTAGAGACCACCTGAACTATAACCATTTAATTAGTAATTACTTTTGTATTTGCCTTGACCCACATGTCTCTAGATCATGTGTATGACCTTTTCATAAATCAATTTCATTTGAAAAAAACATACTTTCTGAGACTCCTTTAAATCATCTCAGGACAATCCTTCCAAATGAATAATTCATAAAAGCCACTCATAAGTAATTAAAATTTAAACTTTGTTACTTTCTTAGTTTTAATAAACTTGTAAAACTGGAAAGTTATCAGAAAATACCTCAGTTCTACAATTCAAATATTTTTGGGTAAATGTTTTGTTCAGCACATATCTGATTTGCCAGTGTAAAAGAAAGGTGTTGTCATTTCCCTGGACTAACACTTAAGTACAGGGTTCAATGATAAATAAATGAATAAGAGCAAAGAATATATAAATGGAAGTACATAAAACGTAGATCTACCAGTGAAATCTCTGCAGTGTTAACTGTGACTCTCCTCATTGTTACTAAACTTCAAATCCATGTATTGAGGCAAACTTTAAGCGAATATCTGTGCAACTGTTTATACATTCTTTTTAAACTCAAAATTCAGGAATATGTTACTCTTTGGACAATTTCCTTCTTTAAAAAAATTAAACAGTTTCAGTAATGTTATCATTTATCACTCCATGTCACATATACCATTCAATCTCACTTGTAAGGTCTATTTATTCCAAGGCTTATATTAATCTAACACCACACAATTGCTTAAGTCAACTTTCCTTTTTTTAATAAATCTATCCATTACTTATCCATTAGATACAAATCATGAAAACTTGGAAATCACACATTTGAAAATATTGATTTATTCATTTGCTTATACATAGTTTAAAGTGCTCCAGGGAGATAAAAATAAAGCTTCTTTTAAATTATCCTTCAGATTCAAATCATTCCTTACTTCAGTAAATGGCCTGGCA
Organism: Urocitellus parryii; assembly: GCF_045843805.1. Classification (NCBI taxonomy): domain Eukaryota; kingdom Metazoa; phylum Chordata; class Mammalia; order Rodentia; family Sciuridae; genus Urocitellus; species Urocitellus parryii. The sequence continues at coordinate 3,136,144 of NW_027554049.1, read as the reverse complement.
TTAAAGGGGATGTAAAATTGAAGCAGAGATATATGCATTAAAATAAAAATATGCACCTAATAAAAAAGTAAAAGAGGAAAGGGTTATGGAGCCAGAATAGTAAGATCTGTATTTTGTTAAATGTATGTACATATATAGATTTTTTAAGAGAGATATTAACATTATATACTATCCATGCATTCCTGCCATGACTAAGAAACTAAACTGGAAAACAGCAAACAAACAACAACAAAGATTCTTCATTGCACTTCGCTGTAGTTTGCTGCTTCTCTAATTTCCCAACTTTCATAATGTCACAAATATCAATATAACTACTAAAGGCTTTATTCTTTGTTTTAGTCTTTGAATAGGAAATATTTTCAAAATGCAATCTCCATTCTTGGACAACAGAGTTCACAATAAAATTTAGGAATTTGTCCAACTGTCAATCAATTTCAAAGATAACTCAACAACATTTACAGTGCTTATCAGCTTATCATCTGCATGATAATATAATAACTACATATTGATTCACATTTCAGTGTACAAAGCTGCATCTACTTTATTTGCCACATATTTTTCATGGAAAACAGTGTCACATTTAATGTAGATGATACGTTTATACCATGGCAAGCTTAAATTCTATGAGGACTTGACACCAAAATAAATAATGAATAAATGAACTAGACATGAGTGAAAGGGGACTCAGGTTATCACATAGAAACAGAATTATCACATAATTATCACATAATTCATAGAAACAGGTTATCACAATGAAACAGAAGCATGATGAATGCAAAAGTAGATGCACTACTATATGCAGGATGCATAGCATCATTTAATGTTTAAAAGAGTTCATCAATCAAATGAGATTATCTAAATGGTACTGCATTGTAACTTTATCTCTAGTCTTATAATTGAATAGGAAATATAACCATTGGTGTGAAATTCATAATGTACAAATATTTAATTTTAATATTATAATAAAATGTGTTTGCAGTAAGAGTCCAGGTTAATATTTTCATATAGGCAGTTAAAAGTTAAGACTGAAAAAATTGGACAACAATATCTCATGTATGGAAAGAATTCATATTGTTAAAATACTCAAACTACGGAAAGTAATCTACAGATTCAGCACAATCCTTACCAAAATAACAATGGCATTCTTCACAGAAATAGAAAAGCATTCTAGAAATTGTATGGAACCACAAATCCTCCCAAACAGCCAAAGCACTGTGGACCACAAGGAATGAAGTGGAAGGTACCATACAGCCTAACTTTGAAATATATTTTGAAGCTATAGGTACCAAAACAGCATAGTCTTGGTTCAAAAATAGATATATAGATCAATGGAACAGAACTGAGAGCCCAGAAATAAATCTACACATTTGTAGTTAACTGACCCCTACCTGAAACTATGAAATGAGTGTAAGATAACTTTGGCAAAATTCTTTAAGACACTTTAATGGGCAATGAATTTTTATTTTGTTTATGACCCTAAAAATATAAATAACAAAAACAAAAATAGGCAAATAGAATGATATCCAACTAGAAATCTTTGCACAGCAAATAAAATAATCAATAAAGTTAAGAGAAAAGTTGCAGAATGGAATAAAATATTCTAAAACTATACATCTGGCAAGGAGTAAATATTCAGAATATATAAGGAACTTAAACAATTCAAAACCAACCAAATAGATAATCCAATTAAAATGAACAAAAGATTTAAATAAACATTTCTGAAAAGAAGAAATACAAATGGACAACATAGGAAAAAATAACTTAACATCACTAATCCTCAGGGAAATTCAAATCAAAACCACAGTGAAATATTACCTTACTCTTGTAAGAATGCCTATTATCAAAAGACAAAAGACAAGTGTTGAAGTGTTAGCAAGTACTTGCAGAAAAGGGAGTCTTTACAAAAGGTTGGTGGAAATGCAAATTAGTACAGCCTTTGTGGATAACAGTATGGGGGACCTTGAAAATTTCAGAAATAGAACAATGGTATGATCTAGCAATTCCCACTACTGAATGTATATCCAAAAGATATGAAATCAATATGTCAAAAAAACCCCAAACATCTGCATACCCATGCTTATTAAAGCATTATTCACAATAACAACAACAACAAAAATGCAATAAACCTAAATATCTATTAAGATGTGACTGTATTAAAAAAAGGTATATTCCACAAACAAGGGAATACTATTCAGCCATAAAAGGATGAAGTTCTGGCATTTCTGAAAACATGAATTAACTGGGAGAAACATGCTAAGTGAAGCAAAGTCAGTCCCAGAAAGACAAGTATTGTACTATCTTATATTTCTCATATTTGAGATCTAGAGAAGTTGTTCTCATAGAAATAGAAAGTTAAATAGTAGTTACCAGAGATTAGGGACTGTAGGAGGGATGGTAAAAAGTTGTTTAATGAGTACAATGCTACAATTAGATAACAGGAATAAGTTCTGATATTTTATTAGGTAATGAATTTACTATGTTTAACAATCATGTATTTTGTATTTCAATATAACTAGAAGAGAGAATCTTGAATTCTTGATTTTTTTTTTCTTTGTACTGGAAATTGAACCCAGGGGCACTCAACCACTGAGCCACATTGTGCCATTTTTATTTTTTATTTGAGATAGAATCTCGCCAAGTTGCTGAGTGCCTTGCTAAATTACTGAGGCTGAACTTCCAATCATCCTGACTCAGTCCCCCAAGCCACTAGGAGTACAGGTGTGTGCCACTGGTGCCCCATGGATCTTGAATATTCTCACCACAACAAAGTAATAAATGTTTGAGATGATGGGTATGCTAATTGCCCTTACATGTTTATAAAACAACATATGCATGTATCAAAATAATATATTATGCCCCATTAATGTAAAAAATTGTGATGTGTCAATTTGAAATAAAAGTAAAAAAGAGATATATTACCAATAGGCAGAATGGTTTGTCAAATTCTATGATTTAAAAGTCTGGTAAAGGACAGGGAAGTAACAAATTAAAATCTGTCAATTAACATACTGAGCCTCTCATGTGCTAATCACTCTGCTAGGTATTGGTGTGATTAGTAATTTTATGTAATATTCACATTAACAGTATACATCTGCAAGAAACTATTAACACCCCTACATGGAAGAACAAAAATTGAAACTTTAAAATTAAGTTTAGATACTGTTACCAGAGTCTTAAACTCATAAATGACAGAGCTTGGGTTTTTAAGCTCTGACTTTCTTCTATTCTGCAATAATCACATGTTCTCCTTCAAAATGATTGTGTTGCTGTCAATTATCAGGGCCAAGATACCAAAGAAAGAAAATAAAAGAAAACAAAGCAAAATGAACAAGATGAGAAGGATTAAACAAATAATAAAGAGAAAAGTTGTCATGGATGATGACAAAAACAATATATGTGAAGCAAACATATATATTAATTATACTTATTAAATATATATATATATATATATATATATATATATATATATATATATAGCATCCAATTCTTTCAATGGCCTCTCTTTTTGAAAATATGAAAAAAAACAGGATGAGCTACTTACATTCTTCAGAAGACATAGAAGAGGAACTATCAATAATGCTTGACTAGCTCCAAAAGTGGCATTCTGTAAATAAAGAGAGATTATTGCCCTAAAGCAACTTGGTGTAGGTGTTAAGCTTTCCCATTATGCAGGGTGTGAAGGCAATAGCATCCTGGCACACAATGAATCTCATGGCCCAGCCTTGCACCTTCATTGGACCAATGGAAAGGGAAACACTCTTGTTAAAGACACATAAGGAAATAAAAACTACAAGCTGAGTAACCTCTCTATATAAACTATTCAATTATTTTCTATATAATTTTCTGTTGATTCTTTAATCTACTTTTAAAGAAGTCTTTAAAGTATGCATTGCAAGACTTCTAAAAAGCGAGAGTTGACTAACTAACTATAGTATGTACTTGGGATAGAGATAATAAAAAATGAAACTAAATACAAGTCCAATAAATCCTAGCTTTCTTTTTTGGACAACATTTAAGTGAGGAAAGAAATGTAACTAATTTAGTATTTTGTTAGATATTCTTCAATAAAGTAAATCCCACAGACCTCTTTCTATTGAATAAAAGAAAAAGGTTTACATGGATTTTTGGATTTCTAAAAAAGAAGGTTAAGTCTTGAGATTAACTTGAGCACAGAGGGACCCATTTCCCTCGATCTTCACATGTGGGGACATTCTTATCATTTCTTGTGTAAAACATGCTTGCTTTCATGATTCTTCAATTAATAAATAATAAGAGGCAATACTAGAAATAGTCTCAGAGTAGGAAAATAATACATGAAAGCAATTGGAGAACTAATATTTTCTTTTGCTCTTCTTAAAATTCTCTCTTTTATAATGACTTTGAAGTCTGCTTTCTCATTTCCAAGAGAATATCAACATAGCTTTCTTTCTTTCTGGTAAGAATCTATATGTATATCTCCATTTTCAAGTAGTAGTATAAGAAATGAATCAAATGAAAATAATTACAGTAATACTTTCTTATCTGGTATTTGCATGCCTGGGTATTTGTATAAAACATACCCTCAGTAACTAGAAGGGAAAAAATATTTCCAAATGAACTCTGTGTCACAAAATCCTAGGACTCTGCAGTCTTTTTCAAGGCAATTATAGGCAGTATGTGGCCTTTTGTTTCATAGTCAGAGTTTAAGGCAAATCCAATCATCTGGTTTCCTGGTTTACAGTAGAACAAAAGCAAAGGTTAGAAGAGATGATGATCAGAATGACACAGTGATGTCTATGAGCAAAGTCAGGGAATACATGGGCAAATGGTGATGTATTGAATTAAACTGTATATCACACAATCGGGATTAAAAGATCAAAAATTATAGTGATTCAATAACTTTAAATCTAAAATGAAATGGTTACTAACAGTCATAATGAGGATGGTGACTATAGTAAAAAATATGAAGAAGCAGATTTTAAATATTCACATCACTAAAAGTGAGTATGTGAAGTAATGGATGTTAATTAGCTTGATATATTTTCATAAGATATACATGAATGAAAATATCACATTGTATGTAAATATGCATAACTTTTATTTTTAAATTATATCTCATTAAAGCTGGGAAACAAATGTTCAAAGTGAGAACCCACTACATCAAAAGATGTAAGCCTTTGTGCATTTTATCTCTTTTAGGAAATCAATAAATTATGCAATATGTTTTGGGGTTCTGTGTGGTTGATCATTTGTTATTTTAAATGAGAAAATATTTTTATCTTTGAAGGACGGAATATCTATTATTGAGAAAATATACTTAGGATAAAAAGCATGGTTACTAACAAAAAGGAAAGAAAAAGATAATTATTTGGCAGGATTTATGGGCCAAATATTGTACTAGTATATTTCACTTAATTTCCAATATAATTCATACAATAGTCTTATAAGGTAACTATTCTTTTTAGAAGCTATTCTTCAGAAAAGTCAAAAAATTTGAAGTTATACATTCAATAAGTGGTAGAACCACAACCAACACTCATAATTCTCCAGTTTTCCTGTACAGAACATCCTGTAATTATTCACTGTCTTCTCAGCCTATCTGCACCAAAACAGAGTTCAATAAATGCAGGTCAATCATCTAAATGTCTTCTGCTAATCAACATGGAAATTTATGTTTTTATATCTCTGTGTTGGCATAAAATGCATAGTTTAAATTCATATTGAATTTCCTGAGTTATATTAGGTTTGCTTCTTGAAAACAAATCATTTCTAATATCATGTACAGGATGTATTGTATTCCATAGACTCCTCTCTCCACAACTGTGAATTTGTGCTGTGTTTGCTACCCTACTGACATTTGCCTAAAGAGTTCTTGATTGCAGTATATTTAAAATTCACAATTGCTCTATTTTTCATCTTCTGCAGTAATTTCCTCCTTTTTCCTTGCACATTCTGTATTTTTAGTTTATGACTAATACATCTGTGGATGACTCAAGAATTCCTTTTTATTCTGGAACATCTGAAATAATCTCTCTTCTCTTGAGATCACCATAGTATATATTCAAATTTCAGTTCCAAATGTCACTGTTGAAGACCTGAATTGTTTACTCAATTTTGTTTTATTTTTACCCACCAGATCTTTGGATATATTCAGGTATATTCACTTGGGATATAATTGCATAATATTTATACAATGTAAACTAATGTGTAATCAAATAGCCAAGGTTGCACATATTTATTGTATTTTTGTGAAACCCAAACAAACAAGATGTACCAATATTATCCTATCATGATTCCTGAGGGTAGCATTAGAGAAAAATAGGTCAAATGATAAAAAGAACAAAGGAAACTAAGGATTTTTAAAGTTGTAATCTCTGAGTGTTTTTTTTTTAATTTCCAAATGCAAGTTACAAAAGAAGAAATAATCATTTCTCTTTTAATAATTCTTGAATGTTATTTATTGAACCTTCATGGAGTAGATAGTATGCTAAGCCTTGGGGTCCTGACCTCAAGCAGTTCACAGTTTAAAAAGGACAAATAAACACAAAAATCAGTTACAATAAGTATTTGATGTGTTGTCTGCATGTGTATTTAAATAATCTGAGCACACCTGGTGTTTAGTAAACCATGGGTAAATAAATGTTAAGAAATATGAAAGGAAAAGAAAGATGATATCTAAATAAACACTTGTATTTAAATGTAATAGCAACCCAGTTGAAAAACAAGTCAAAGGGACATGTCAAACAATGGATAAAAGTACTGAGTGTGTCCAGACACTGGCACTTAGGTTGGGGTGACAGAGGAGAAAGACAGATTAAATAACATGAGAAGTAGAGAAAGCAGTAATAAAAGGAACCAGGATAGAGAATGTGTTATGGGTGCTGTCTTGGTCAAATGTCATCTTATGAAGCTTAAGATCTCTCAAACCTTAGTGCATGAGTTTTAAACTTCAAGCTTCTTAAGGCAAAATTAAAGAAGCCTGTCTGGATACACCAGAGCAGTTCCTATTAGTGGCCCAGACCTTAGTTGACACTTCCCAATTCTCCAAAATAAACCAATCACAATTTTCTTTTTGTGCTCTAGCTTCAATTTTCAACATTGTTTAAGTGGCCCATTTTTTTCCTGATCAGAAATCACCCCACATACGTGATCTCATCCCAGGTTCATGGGTTTTTTTGGACAGATTTTTAAAAACATTTCAGCTTGCAGTGACAATCAAGAAATTTTTAAACTTAATTTGTTTGGAGAAAAGGAGACTTTTTGAGAGGAACAAGGATAGGAGAAAGAGTTCCCTGAGGTTATCATTATATATAGTTTTTACTTTTGAACAATAGAAATGGCTTGCTTATTCAACAATAAAATAAATAAAAATGAGAAAGTAGATCTCTGAAAGTAATAAAATAGAAAAATCCTTATTTTATGTAAAATTGATAAAGTATTCACAGAAAAAAATTAATTCAAGAAATTTCTAGATACACTATTTTGATTATAAATCTATGGGACATATTGCATAGAAATAAAAAGAACTCAAAAAGGTCCTGAACTTTCATTTGTTGAATTTTAAATGGTCTTCTTGGTGCAATCCTGAGAGTATTTTGTTCTGAAACTTTCAGGCACATGGTAGGATTGAGAAAATATGTGAACATAATATTTTGTAGAATAACAATAAACACTTTCCATAGGAGAAGAGAAATACAAATATCAAGTGAAAGAAGATGGAAAACAATGCAGTGGTATTGAATTTCTATATGAGGTTATCACTATGAATTTACTTAAATTGCACTCATGTCTACCCAGGGTGCATACACAGGGGATTTTTTCCAAAGTTCATCTCCTAAAAGGCCAAAAAGCAACAACACAGGAGACAATAAAATTCTAGAACCTAGACTGTTGTTTATAGATAATATTTGCTACTAATAAAAAACAAAGTTTTGGATAAATGGCTGATTTGAGTCTGGGGGCAAAAAAGTACAAGGTGAGCCTGGAACACCTTGTCATGCCAGAAAATGTGGAAATGTTCAAAGTCCAATGGGGACATGAAAAAAGAACATAGGAATCAGTTTAAAGGACATCCCACTTCTGAAGCTGGAATACCCCAAACACTGAAAAGAATAATGAAAATAATGGCATATAACACACTTGAGGTTAGAAAAGAGAAAGAAAATGTGTGTACTTACTAATGAGAGAGAGAAAAAGAGTACAAAAAAATAGGAAAACAGGGGGTGGGGATAGAGAAAGGAGAAGAAATAGGAGGATGAAAAGAAGCTCCTTTATTAAAAACAAAACACCAACTGTAAATGTAGAACCACTACAGCAATAATTGATTTAGATAAGATCATTAAACTGCTGGCTGAAATCTTGCTGGGAATACAATATCAATTTCATCTTTATGAAGCATAAAAACACCTTCTATAATAGAGATATCTGAAGATCTTTTTTTTTATTTGTTCTTCTTAGTCGAATGCATTTTGACAGTAGAATGCATTTTGACCCATTATACATAAATGGAGTGT